>NC_045976.1:11804154-13004154 GCF_010909765.2 Amblyraja radiata | reverse complement strand
CCTTTTCACACCTGATTTTCTGCTAACAGATTCAAGATCTGTCCCTGAAAATTCTTGATCTTCGAGGGAAGTTCAAGCGACCTCCCTTGCGTAGGGTCCGCGTCTCCGCTGATGCCATGTTGCGTGCTTTGTTGGGATCCAAGCACAAGGTGTCGATGGACCTAAGAGCCAACCTGAAGTCGGTCAAAAAGGATGATACAGAAAAGGTAATGTGGCTTCAGGGACAACTCTGGATCGATGGTGACTACACCAACACGTGGTAGGGTGAACTCACGTGAAAAGGTTTATTTATAGTGAAGGACGATAGTGACGAGAAGGTCTCAGTCTGCTTGGGGGTGCGGTCCCTTGTCAACTGTAGGCAAACTAGGAGGTTCTGGCCCACTCAGGCTTGGCCCAGCAGCTCAGTCTTGGCCTCAAAGAGGTTGCAGTGGCTTCTCCTCTTGACTGGCTTAGAAACATAGAAAAATAGATGCAGGAGTAGGCCATTCGCCCATTCGAGCCAGCACCGCCATTCAATATGATCATGGCTGATCATCTAAAATCAGTACCCCATTCCTGCTTTTCCCCCCATATTTCTTGATTCCATTAACCCTGAGAGCTAAATCTAACTCTCTCTTCAAAACATCCAGTGAATTGGCCTCCACTGCCTAGGCAGAGAATTCCACAGATTCACAACTCTCTGGGTGAAAAAGGGTTTCCTCATCTCAGTCCTAAATGGTTTACCCCTTATTCTTAAACTGTGACCCCTGGTTCTGGACTCCCCCAACATCAGGAACATTTTTCCTGCATCTCGCCTGTCCAATCCTTTAAGAATTTTATATGTTTCTATAAGAATCCCTCTCATCCTTCTAAATTCCAATGATTACAAGCCCAGTCGACCCATTCTTTCATCATATGTCAGTCCCGCCATCCCGGGAAATACCGTGGTGAACCTACGCTGCACTCCCTCAATAGGAGACCAAAATTGCACACAATACTCAAGGTGCGGTCTCACCAGGGCCCTGTACAACAGCAGTAGGACCTCCTTGCTCCTAGACTCAAATCCTCGCGCAATGAAGGTGAAGGGTGACCAGGTGTAAATGGGTAATTCCAATCACTGCTAATATAGACACAAAATGCTGGAGTAACTCCGCAGGGCGGGCAGCATTTCTGGAGAGAAGGAATGGGTGATGTTTCAGGTCGAGACCCTTCCTCAGACCAATTACTGCTAATTGGATGTAATTGTTGCTCCTCTGTCGTGGCCTCAGTTCTGCCAGAGCGCTCTCCATGGTGCCGGCTGATCACCGGAGGCCAGGCATTGTCCACTGTGCTGGCCTTCAGCTCCTCCTGGGCCTGTCTGCTGTTAACGGGGAACAGAGCAGTACGCAAGTGAGGAGCACGGTCACAGTAATAAATAAACAGCAGCTCTGTGTGTTCTTATTTTGGGATTTAATTCTGTTTATCATCTGCTTTAATGTTCATATTCAAATATATTCAGATGTGGAAACATTCTTCACTCTTAGTTATTCATCAGGTATAGAAATACCATTCATATTAATGGCAAGCAGAGGTTCAATGAATACATTTATCACTGTTGAAACATCCTTTTGTAATTCTTATGTCTTTTACAATGTTTAAACAAACAAGCAATCCCACGGAATTCACTCTCACTGACAAAGAGTCCTAAGTAACCTAAAATTTTCGCCAGATTTAAAATAGATCAGACTTGCAGGCTGGATTTTGTCACCAATCATCTTTTGTATCAGGCCATACAGCTCCAAACACCCAGTAAGATTTTAGAGAGCTTTAATGGTCTCATTCGATGGTAGTTGGTTCATTACCCAAAACTAATGGGACTGGATAACTGGTATCATAGGTGTTCAATTTACATGGGGAGGGGAGGTTTAGTTTATTTTAGTTTAGTTTATTGTCTTCTGGATCAAGGTACAGCAAAAAAAAAATTTGTGTTGTGTGCTAATCAGTCAGCAGAAAGACAATATATGATTGCAATCGAGCCATCCACAGGGTGCAGATACACGATAAAGGAAATAATGTTTAGTGCAGGATAAAGATAAAGGGCCAAATGCAAGCAAACGGGACTAGTTTATCTGGGACATCATGGATGAGTTGGGTGAAAGGGAATTTTAATCCTACCCCACATCAACAATTACAGCCCTGAACAGATTATCTCTGTGTTTAAAGATTTTCTTCAGCATGATTGTAAACACCTTCCGTTTGTTCTAAACTTGCACAACAGGATCGGAATGCTGAAGTCAGTGACTGGCGTAAGAATGTGGCAGCCAAGTCGGGAATGGAGGGCAGGAAGAAGATGTTTGATGCTTCCAGCACCCAGTGAGTGATGCACCCAATCTGAAGCATCATGGCTACCAATTCCACTTCGCAAATATAATGTTATTTTGACGAGGATATTTATTCATGTTTTGCTTTACTGTAGGTAATCCACATGGGGAATATTGCACGATTTATGAAAACAATAACCAGTAGCATTACTCGTAATCCAGTCGTCTTTTTGGTTTATGAATTTTCACACATGGTAAAGTATTTTAATGAATGGTTTTCTCATTCTCAACCACCCGACTGAGTTTCAGGAGCAATATTAAACTTCTTGCCGTTTTGGAGATTATAAGTAGGAACACATACCTTGGACAAGATACAATTAAAATGACTTGCTATCCTGTAACTAGAAATAAGCAGTAAAATAATTGCTTCCAACTGGGTTTTGTCATTGTCTCATTTTCATTTATGGACTTATAATTTCTGAATCTGCTGTCAGTCAATTGCACTAAGCACTCCAATGTTGTTTTGAATGGACTTTAGGCACTTTACAGGGTCCAGGCTGGGGCATGATCTGGAGATATGGTCAAATCCCACAAATTAATTTTACGAATATGAAATTAAAAACCTATCTCGTAGAAGATTGAGGGGGGGATCTTATAGCAACTTACAAAATTCTTAAGGGGTTGGACAGGCTAGATGCAGGAAGATTATTCCCGATGTTGGGGAAGTCCAGAACAAGGGGTCACAGCTTAAGGATAAGGGGGAAATCTTTTAGGACCGAGATGAGAAAAACATTTTTCACACAGAGAGTGGTGAATCTCTGGAATTCTCTGCCGCAGAAGGTAGTTGAGGCTAGGGTACACAAAAATGCTGGAGAAACTCAGCGGGTGCAGCAGCATCTATGGAGCGAAGGAAATAGGTGACGTTTCGGGCCAAAACCCTTCTTCAGATTGATAGGGGGTGGGGGGGGGGAGAAGGAAGGAAAAAGGGAGGAGGAGGAGCCCGAGGGCGGGGGGATGGGAGGAGACAGCTCAAGGGTTAAGGAAGGGGAGGAGACAGCAAGGGCTAGCAAAATTGGGAGAATTCAATGTTCATGCCCACCGGACGCAGCCTACCCAGGCGGAATATGAGGTGTTGTTCCTCCAATTTCCGGTGTTGCTCACTCTGGCAATGGAGGAGACCCAGGACAGAGAGGTCGGATTGGGAATGGGAGGGGAATTGAAGTGCTGAGCCACCGGGAGTTCAGGTAGGTTCTTGCGGACTGAGCGGAGGTGTTCAGCGAAACGATCGCCCAACCTCCACTTAGTCTCACCGATGTAAATCAGCTGGCATCTAGAGCAGCGGATGCAGTAGATGAGGTTGGAGGAGATACAGGTGAACCTTTGTCGCACCTGGAACGACTGCTTGGTTCCTTGAATGGAGTCGAGGGGGGAGGTAAAGGGACAGGTGTAGTATTTCTTGCGGTTACAACGGAAAGTGCCCGGGGAGGGGGTGGTACGGGAGGGAAGGGAAGAATTGACAAGGGAGTTGCGGAGGGAGCGGTCTTTGCGGAAGGCAGACATGGGGGGAGATGGGAAGATGTGGCGAGTGGTGGGGTCACGTTGGAGGTGGCGAAAATGGCGGAGGATGATTTGTTGTACTTGCCGGCTGGTGGGGTGAAAGGTGAGGACTAGGGGGACTCTGCCCTTGTTGCGAGTGCGGGGATGGGGAGAGAGCAGTGTTGCGGGGTATGGAAGAGACCCTGGTGCGAGCCTCATCTATGGTGGAGGTGGGGAATCCCCGTTTCCTGAGGAGCGAGGACATTTCCGATGCCCTAGTTGAGGCTAGTTCATTGGCTCTATTTAAGATGGTTAGATGTGGCCCTTATGGCTAAGGGGACCAGGGGGTATGTAGAGAAGGTAGGTACAGGATACTGAGTTGGATGATCAGCCATGATCATATTGAATGGCGGTGCAGGCTTGAAGGGCTGAATGGCCTACTCCTGCACTTATTTTCTATGTTTCTATGTAATGGTGACTACAGAATCTCCAGATTTTTCCATAACCTCTGAATGATAATGCAAAAGAAAACTCGATGTGATGTGTGGCTAGTTCAAGAAACCTTCCGCTGAATGCTTATAGTGTGTGAATGCCGATGGTACAGAATGATAGAAGGCTAATTTCAGAATACTGTTATACCTGTGGCAATAATGATGAGAATGGCAAAGGAGATGCGCGGGGCACGATTTTTACTGATGGGTGCGTGGAACACGCTGCCAGGGGTGGTGGTGGAGACAGTAACAAGAGTGTTGTTTAATAGGCTTTTAGATAGGCACATATATATGCAGGGAATGGAGAGATGTGGATCAAGTGCAGGCAGATGAGATTGTTAATTTGGCATAATATGCATTATGGGCCGAAGGTCCTATACTGTTTATGTTCAATTTTAATAGCTTTATTTATTACACAACACCTAGGAGATACAAAAATATCATGATTTTCACCGAATTGGAGAAAAATAATGCTGTGGGAAAGGAAATAGTAAACAAACAGATTCCATTCCAGCTCATGTCGAACATTTTAATGAGGTGTTGAATCTCAATCAACATTTGGAGCTCAGTCCCCTCATTGTACATGCTACGCTGATTCCTGTACATTGCTTTCTCGCTGATATCTGCAAAGCTGCCATTGTTAGAGAGGGAAGACCGGAGATGGTTGGTCTAAAATCGCATCACGTATCAAGGAAGCATTAATGGCTAACCTTACGCTGTCTGTGGATATCAAATAACAAACCCATCACCCAACCAACTTCCCCTCCCTCCTTCACCTGTATCCACCTATCACTTGCCAGCCTTTGTCTCACCCCCACCTCTCTTTTCACTTCCCCCCCCCCCCCCCCATATCGCTACAGGCCATCTGAAGCAAGGTCCTAACCCGAAACGTCACCTACTCATGTTCTCCAGAGATGCTGCCTGACCCGTTGACTTACTCCAGTACTTTGTGTCTTTTTTGTAAACCAGCATCTGCAGTTCTTTGTGTCTGAACATAAGCCTCAGTGGTAAGGTTCACAGAACATTGTCAGTTTCAGTGTGGCATTACCTATTAAGGTGTTGCAAAGTTTGGATGTTGACACATGTAGCAAGGCAGGTGCTTTCCTTGCAGGCAGCTCTTGAAGTAACTTATCGCCATCCACAAAACACTCTCCCAACCTCCGGCAATTGTTGCTACACTCTGAATGGATTCTGCAGTTGCCAGGTGGTTTAGTTTAGTTCAGTTTAGAGATGCAGCGCTGAAACAGGCCCTTTGACCCATCGAGTCCGGGCTGACCCCCACAGCGATCCCCGCACGGTAACACTGTCCTACACACACTAGGACAAATTAAAATTATACCAAGCCAATTAACCAATACACCTGTATGCCTTTGGAGTGTGGGAGGAAACCGGAGATACCGGAGAAAATCCACGCAGATCACGGGGAGAACGTACAAACTCCGTACACACAGCACCCATAGTCAGGATCAAGATGGTGTTGTGGCAGGTAAGGGGACATTGCTCTCAAACAGACAATGGGATTTGGACAGGTCAGCAAAGAACACTGCACTACATTGTAATGCCCAGTGCTCTCGGCAGCAACTTGCCAGGAAGGTATCTGTAGAGGTAAGTGTCATATGCCTATAATGGAGACACTCCACTCTGCCTGCTCCCCTTATGAGCTGAAGGGAAGGGAGATGAAGCCTTCTTCTCGTATAGAATATGGGTGACCTCGTTAGCACAAAAGAAAGCAATACAGGTTGAGATACGGCAGAGATTGACATCTGCAGCTGGAATGTGCCTGAGACTGGGAGGCCAGGCGCCACTCTGTCCCTGGCCTCGTGGGGTGGACGTGGTGAAGTATCTGCTCGTAATGTATCTCTGGTGCAGTCAAAGCACATGACAAATTGTATTTGAGGCCGATGTTACATTTCAGATGGTGAGGCTGCAGATTTCACTGCTGGCAAATGTTGCACGTTCCACCACAATTTACATTATCTGGGAGAGTTTAATGCTGGAATAAAAGTAAAAATCAGAATGAAAATCCCACCAAGGATTGAGATGATGAATTGGCCAACGTGTGCCAAAACACATTGAAATGCCCTAATGAGGGTTCTCCCAAACTCAATTGGTACAGGACGTTGTTGAAACAAGAGACTTCACAAAATGACAGTCTACCCTATTCCACAGCTACCAATTATTTTTCCTTGTGGCTGGTCTCATGCACATATCAATGGATAGCATTCTTGGGGTGGATTGAGAGGGACCTAGGTAACTTGGACCTAAAACATTGAAAGTTACTCTGCAGGTATGGCAAGCAATAAGAAGACAAATCCTTTGTTGTCCATTATTGGTATTGGTTTATTATTGTCACATGTACCGAGATACAGTGAAAAACTTTGTAAGCTATCCGTTCAAATCATACAACACACAAGCACAGTCATGCCATACACAAGTATAATAGCTAATGCAAAGGGAAAATAACCATAGTGTAGAATACTGCACACTAAATCTCGTTGCACTGACGTGCAATGACAATAAAAGATATATTATTATTATTATTATTATTATTATTATTATATAGCGTTACAGCGTTATAGCATTACAATTACAGAGAAAGTGTAGACAAAAAAGTGCTATGGCCACAACGAGGTAGGTTGGAAGATCAGGTCTACACTTTAACTTAAGAGAGGTCCATTCAGTACTCTGATAACAGCGGGGAAGATGCGGATCCTGGATCCGGTGGTTGTGCTCTCAAGCATTTCTGTGTTCTGCCCAGTGGGAGAGGGGAGCAGAGGCAATGACCGTAGGTGTGGTTGGTCCTTGCTAAGGTTGGCTGCTTTCCCATGAAAAGCAGCGAGAAGTGTAGATGGAGTCGATGGTGGGCGGAGGCCGGTTCATGTGGTGGATGGCAGTGGGAAGGAACCCCAGAGGGATGAATGATATTCCGCAGAGGAACTGATGAAATGGAATGCAATTTTGATTGTTAGCTGCTTTCCTCCTTTATTGCAAGGTGATTTGACTGTAAAGGTGTTTTACTGAAACAAAATAGCATCCTGATGAGACCTCGTCGGAAATATTTGTACCTTGTTCTGATCTCCCAACCTAAACAAAGAACACACTTACAAAGGAGTGCAGTGAACGTTCACTCCGTTGATTCCTGGTGAAGTGGATTAGTCATATGAGGAGAAATTAAAAGAAAGAGCGGTGATATCATTGAAATGTTCAAAATTCTTCTGCAGCATGACAGGATAGATGTATCATCTATCAACCGAGAACCAAGGGTTCACAGTTAAAGAATAAACAGTCAATCATTCAACAACGAGATGAGAATATGTTATCCACCTAGAGGGCAGTGAATCCATTAGATGCAGGAGCATAATTAGGCCATTTGGCCCATAGAGTCTGCTCTGCAATTCTATCATGGCCGATTTACTTTTCCCTCTCGACTCCATTCTTCTGCCGTCACTGTAACCTTTGACACCCTTACTAAACAAGAATCTTCGTATCTCCGCTTCAAAAATACCCATTGATTTGGCTTCCATGCCGATGAATTCCACAGATTCACAACCCTCGGCTAAAGAAATTACTCTTCATCTCCATTCTAAAGGTATGTCCTTTTATTCTGTGCTCTCTGGTCCGAGACTCTCCCACTACTTGAAACATACACTCCACATCTACTCATCTACACCTTTCATTTTCCTTAAATTCTCTACCTAAGAAGTACTTCTTCTTCTTCTTGCGTATTACGTGCACAGACTAAAGTTGTAGGACAACTTGTTCTATTTGATCTTATTTGATTCTGCACGCCAGGTTGATTTCATTCGTCGAAACAGGGCGGACCACGTGAAGGTTGCACTCTCCCAGCCCCTAGGATGTACTAATTTCTTGCAGGTCTTGATTGAGTAGATGCAGAGATGGTCTGCAGAGTCTAGAGCCAAAGATCGCAGTCACAAAAATAAAGGGCTCTCCATGGGCCACAGAGATAAGAATTCTTTTCACCCAGAGGGTGTGAATCTTTGGAATTGTGGATGTTAAATTCCTGAATATGTTTAACAAAGAGATTGATAGATTTTTAAATGTTAATCAAGTCAAGTCACAAGTTAGTGTGGAAAAAAAGTTGCTAAACTTCAAGTTCAGTCATGAGCTCAGTGAAAAGTTGAACAGATACAAGGGGCACAATGGCATATGTGTATCTTTCATTCTGTATTCCTCCTCCAGAAGTGTCTGAACAAAAGTCCTAACTGCCACAGTAGAGTAAAATGGAGGGAATGCTGTGCCTTTGCGAATGTCATCTTTTGGATGAGATGTTGAACAAATGCCCTCGGGTGGAGTGTGAAGTTTGCACGTTCTCGTGCAATTGTGTGGGTTTCCAGGTACTCCTGTTTCCTCCCACACCCCAAAGACAGACTGGTTTGTAGGTAAATTGCCCCGAGCATGTAGGGAGTGGAATAACATAGAACTAGTGTGAATGGGTGATCGACGATCAGTGTGGACTCGATGGGCTGAAGGGCTGGTTTCCATGCTGTATCTCCAGACTAAACTTAATTCCCAAACTAGAGAATCTAGTTGTGATCACTTTACTGTAAGTGGGTGCTGGTTGTTTGAGTCTAATTGGCTGTCTTGTCTCCAACACAACAGCAGTGCCTACTTTTGAAAATAATTGGTTCATTGTCTATTGTAGGAAGAAACTTCAGATGCTGGTTCCAACCGAAGATAGACATAAAATGCTGGAGTAATTCAGCGGGACAGGCAGCATCACTGGATGGAAGGAATGGGTGACATTTCGGGTCGAGACCCTTTTTCAGGTTCATTATCTATGCGCAGGTACACAAAAATGCTGGAGAAACTCAGCGGGTGCAGCAGCATCTATGGAGCGAAGGAAATAGGCAACGTTTCGGGCCGAAACGTTGCCAATTTCCTTAGCTCCATAGATGCTGCTGCACACGCTGAGTTTCTCCAGCATTTTTGTGTACCTTCAATTTTCCAGCATCTGCAGTTCCTTCTTAAACTCATTATCTATGCGGTTGGGAATGTTGTAAAAGCTGTTCTTCATCACAAGTCCTCTTTCTCTCTTGTTACAATAGAATAGGTTAGGAATGTTCTAAATATAATGATACCTTTTTAAGGGAATGACCAGACGAGGCCAATCCATTCCGTTTATTTTAAGCGTGACAGGTGTTTTACAATCAGCCACAAATGACAGAACCTCAGGAAGTGTGTTTACATGAAATGCTTCTACACTCCAGAAATAATTGAGAGGAATGCAACATCTGTTGCGACGGGTTTATGGATAGAAACACAATAGATGCACAAAGAAGTAGCACAATTAACATCAGGGAAAAGTCATGGGTCCATTTGCTAGTTGAAAGCATAGTCTCCATTTAGTTTACAGTTTATACCTGGAGGCTGTAACGGGTATAGCTTGGACCCAATAGCAGCACAGAATCAGGCAGGTATAGTTGGTAATGAACTTTATTACGATACTGTAACACAGAGTAGTAACACAGGAATGGGTACACCGTACTCACACAGAGGCTCAGGATTGAGCGAGGGTTCCAAAGAGGGGCAGGCAGGATCGAATCCGTGTAGGCAGTCAGGAAATCGCTGGAGAGTCTTGCATGAATGCTGAGAACAATCTGGCACTGTGTGAACGGTGAGGAGAGTCTATATAGCGGGTTAATTGGTGATCAGAGGCAACTGAGTGCAACAGGTGAGGAGAGTTGGGCTGATGAGAGGGGAGTGGCAGGCAGGCAGGTGAGGAGAAGGAGGGACCGGTGGAAAAGTACTGGGAGGTGAAGTGGATGAGAATGAGGAGAGGGCAGACTGTGACAGAACCCCCCCCCCCCCCCCTCAAGGGACGGCTCCTGACGTCACAAAAAAAAAAAAAAAACAATAAAGAAAATAAACCCAATCCCACGCAGAGTTGGGTGGGAGGAGGGGGACCGGAGGAGGGCTAATATTCGTCCGAGACATCCATGTCCGCATCCTCCTCCATGGCATCAGAGGAAAGCTCCGTCTCGTCGTCACTGGGTGCCTCAGACGGAAGAGGGGACAGAGTCTCAGGAGCGGCGACCCCTCTAGGAGTGGCGGACTTGGACGGCTGGTCGGGATGACGCCGGTGAAACTCCCTGATGAGGGAGGCGTCCAGGATGTGTCGAGCAGGAACCCAGGACCTCTCCTCTGGACCGTAACCCTCCCAATCGACCAGGTATTGGAGACCCCTCCCGCGACGGCGGGAGCGCAGGAGGCGGTGCACCGTGAATGCGGGGCCTCCGTCGATGAGACGAGGAGGTGGAGGATGAGGGACTGCGGGGACCAGGGAGCTCTCCCGGACTGGCTTTACTCTGGACACGTGGAACGTAGGATGGACCCGCATGGAACGAGGCAACTTGAGCCTCACAGCCGCTGGGTTGATGACCTTCTGGATCTCAAAGGGACCGATGAACTTGGGTGCCAACTTCTTGGACTCCACCCTCAAGGGAAGGTCCCGGGTCGACAGCCACACCTTCTGGCCCGCGAGGTAGGTGGGGGCCTGGGTGCGGTGACGGTTGGCAGCCGTGGCGTAACGGTCCACGGAGCGGAGAAGAGCCGCCCTGGCTTGGGTCCACGTCCTGCGGCAGCGACGAATGAAGGCCTGGACGGACGGGCAGGAATCCTCTTTCTCCAGCGCCGGGAACAGTGGAGGCTGGAACCCGTAGGCACACTGGAAAGGGGAGAGCCCAGTGGCCGAGCTTGTCAGGGTGTTGTGGGCGTACTCCACCCACAACAACTGCTGGGACCAGGAGGAGGGATGCTTGGACACCATACACCGCAGCGCCGTCTCCATCTCCTGATTCTTCTTTTCAGTTTGGCCATTGGACTGGGGATGAAATCCGGACGTCAGACTCACGGTGGCCCCCACAAGCGTGCAGAACTCCCTCCAGAACACAGAGGCAAACTGGGGTCCCTGGTCGGAGACCACATCGACGGGGAGACCATGGAGCCTGAAGACGTGGAGTAACATGAGCTCGGCAGTTTCCTTGGCCAACGATGTATCCTAGGAAGGAGACTGATGGGGAGTGAAACTCGCACTTCTCAGCTTTAACGAAGAGCGAGTTCTCCAGGAGCCGATGTAGAACTGCCTGGACGTGGTGTACGTGTTCCTCCTTGGTCCGTGAAAAGATGAGGATGTCATCAAGATAGACGAACACGTACTTGTTCAACATGTCTCTGAGAACGTCATTGACCAAAGCCTGGAAGACGGCCGGGGCGTTGGTGAGGCCAAAGGGCATCACCAGGTATTCATAATGTCCCGTGGGAGTGTTGAAGGTGGTCTTCCACTCATCTCCCTCTTTGATGCGGACCAAGTGGTAGGCGTTGCGTAGATCCAACTTCGAAAAGATGGTGGCCCCCTCCAGGAGCTCGAAAGCAGAGGAGATGAGTGGGAGAGGGTAGCGATTCTTCACCGTGATGCCGTTGAGCCCCCGGTAATCTATGCAGGGACGCAGAGATTTGTCCTTCTCCACGAAGAAGAACCCAGCCCCAGCAGGAGACGAGGAGGGACGGATGAGACCAGCAGCCAAGGAGTTGTTTATGTATTTCTCCATGGCGCCTCTCTCAGGGGCGGACAGGGAGTAAAGGCGACCCCTAGGAGGAGCGGAACCAGGCAGGAGGTCTATGGCGCAGTCATAGGGCCGATGAGGAGGAAGGGAGGTGGCCCTAGACTTGCTAAAAACCCTCCCCAAAGTCATGGTACTCGGCTGGGACCCCCGTCAGATCTGGAGCAGAACTGGAGCAGGTGGCCGGTTGAGGAGCTGAGGCTTGCTTCAGGCACACTTAGTGGCAGGAAGGGCTCCAACCCAAGATGACCCCCGTCCTCCAGTCGATGTTGGGGTTGTGTCGCCGAAGCCAGGGGTAACCCAGGATGAGGGGAAGACGGGGAGACTGCAGGATGTGGAACTGGATGGTCTCATGGTGATTACCAGACAGGAGCATGCGCACTGGGACCGTCTGGTGAGAAACAGTCCCCAGGAGATGGCCGTCGAGGGCGTTGGCGGGAACAGGTTCAGGCAGGGGAACACAACTGATGCCAAGCTGGCGGGCTAGTTCCTTGTCCATAAGATTAATGTCACAACCAGAGTCTATGAAGGTGGCGAGGGTGTGAGAACCATCAGACAACAGCAGACGGGCATGACAAAGAGGGCGTCGGGCAGAGGAAAGTTCAGAGGTTCGACTCACCAGTAATTCCTCCGCTACTGGTGAGTCTGGCCTTTTACTGGACACTTGGAGATGTAATGACCCGCCAGGCCACAGTAGAGACAGAGGTTCCCCCGACGCCGACGTTCCCGTTCCTCGGGGGTGAGACTGGTGCGACCCACCTGCATGGGTTCGGGTTGCCTCGATGGTTGCCCCGACGAGGGTAGTCCAGTCCCTGGAGGAAAACGAGCTTGGGTGGATAGCTGGCGGTCCGCCTGTCCCTGTCGCCTCTCCCGACGTCTCGCCAGGATGCGTCGGTCCAGACGGGTCATTAGCTCGATAAGCCCATCCAGAGAAGAAGGAAGGTCGTGGGACACCAACTCATCCTTGATATAGTCATTCAAACCCAGCAAGAAAGCGTCACACTGGGCCGGGGCGTTCCAATCACTCTGACGGGCCTTGGTGCGAAAGTCGATGGCGAAGTCAGCGACGCTCTGGTTCCCCTGGCTCAACCTCAGCAGACTTCCCGCAGCGTCCGGACCCATCGAAACCTCACCGAACACCTTGCGAAGCTCCGCGGCGAAGGCCTGGAAAGAGGAGCAAGCCGGTGTGCGTCGCTCCCATTCAGCCGTTCCCCACAGCCGAGCTCTGCCAGTCAGGTGATTAATGGTAAACGCCACTCTCGCCGCTTCCTGGGCGAAGGTGTAGAGCTGTAGGGCGAAGAGAATGGAACAGTTCGTGATGAATGGGTTGCAGCCCTCCGGGTCTCCAGCGTAGCGCTCCGGGGTTCCCACCCGGGGCTCAGGTGATGGTCCTGGTGGACCGGGAGCTGATGCTGTCGGAGCCGGAGGGGAAGCATGGGGTGTAGCCTGGGCGAGGGTGGTCATCAGCTGTTGGACCTGGGTGGCTAGTGCAACCAATGCTTGCTCTTGGTTTGACACAGCCTGTCGAACCTCGGAGTTGGAGGCAGTGAGCATAGCTTCGTGCTGCAGGAGCGTGTGCTCAATCCTCTCGAAGCGGTTTGACGGAGACGTTGTGTGCGCTGAGTCCACTGTTGGCCAGATTGTACTGTAACGGGTATAGCTTGGACCCAATAGCAGCACAGAATCAGGCAGGTATAGTTGGTAATGAACTTTATTACGATACTGTAACACAGAGTAGTAACACAGGAATGGGTACACCGTACTCACACAGAGGCTCAGGATTGAGCGAGGGTTCCGAAGAGGGGCGGGCAGGCAGGAGAATCCGTGTAGGCAGTCGGGAAATCGCTGGAGAGTCTTGCATGAATGCTGAGAACAATCTGGCACTGTGTGAACGGTGAGGAGAGTCTATATACCGGGTTAATTGGTGATCAGAGGCAACTGAGTGCAACAGGTGAGGAGAGTTGGGCTGATGAGAGGGGAGTGGCAGGCAGGCAGGTGAGGAGAAGGAGGGACCGGTGGAAAAGTACTGGGAGGTGAAGTGGATGAGAATGAGGAGAGGGCAGACTGTGACAGAGGCCAGAAGTAAGATAACTTTGAAGGACAGCTCCTTCTTTACACACTACTCCCCAGGGTGAAAGGAAGGGAAAGTTGAGAATCTTTCAGTACAATCAGCTAAGAGATGCATCTTGTAGTTTGTCCAGAGATACAGCGTGGAAACAGGCCTTTCGGTCCACGAGGACCAGTGATCCCCGTATACTAGCACTATCCTACACCCTTGGGACAATTTACAATCTTTACCGAAGCCAATTAGCCTACTAACAAACCCGTAGTACTATGGAGTATGGGAGGAATCCAGAGCTCCAGGAGAAAACCCATGAGGGTCACGGGGAGAACATACAAACTCTATACACGCAACACCCATAGTCAGAATCGAACCTGGGCCTTTGGCATTGTAAGGAAGCAACACTGTGCCGCCCTTAAGTCTTACAGTTAGCAATAGTAGTGAAGATCATAATATCCTTCAGAATTCCCAATAGTCTCCTGCTGTTGCTTTGATGGTAGATCTGTAGAATGCCCAGGGAAATGAAGCCCCAGCTGTCTCCAGAACTCATGGTTATGGATCTAATGCATCATCAGCCATCTTGGTGAACGGCTGCTAGCCAGCAGCCGTCCGTTTTAATCCGTTTTTTTTATAGTTTTTAGTGAGTCCTGTTTTTTGTTTGTAGGGGATATGGTCTTTTTAATGTGGGGGGTAGGTGTAAACCTAATTTCTAGGTCCCTACCTGGTCGGTGAGGCAGCTTCTTCTCCGGGCTGCCCGTCGATCCGTCCTCGTGGCCTACCTGCGGGCTTGGAGCGCCGTTTCCTGGCGGGAACCGCCCAGCACCTCGGCCTCGGCGGCGGCACAGCATTGGAGCGCTGGAGCGGAGCGGAGTGGAGCGGGCGATGCCTTGCCTGGGTCGCCGCGCTGGAGCGACGCGCTGGAGCTCTGGCGAGCTGGACCGCCGAGAGCAACAACTCCGGGCTGCGGGTCTGCGGAGCGGAGAGGCGGCGCCGACTTTGTCATCTGGAGCCAGGGAGCTCCAAACCGGCGCGGCCTTGTCGGCTTCGGCAGCTGCGGGCTCCAACCAGGATGCGGCCGTTCCAGGTGGCCCAGCCGCCGAAAGGACTCTCCCGACGCCGGGGCAAGACCACCCGGTGAGAACGGCCAGGGACATCGGGCCTCCGTAGAGGCAATTGCGGTGGCCTCAATAGGCCTGACTTTGGGGTGAACATGGGGTGGGGACTGGACATTGTGCCTTCCTCCACAGTGCTACCCACTGTGGGGGGATGATTTTTTTTGTCTATTTGTAGTCTTGTAGGTCTGTGTCCAAGATGGCTGCCGTGATGAGAGAGTGGACGCTGGCACGATTTGGTTGCCGCTGCTCCCTCTTCACACTGTGTTTTTGATTTTCTGTTTTTGGATTGAATCCTGTTTTTAATTTGTGTCTCTGTGATGTCTTTATTGTTATATTCCGATTATATGTTATTCCGATATACTATGTAAGGTGTCCTTGAGATGTTTGAAAGGCCCCATTAAATAAAATTTATTATTATTATTATTATAGAAGCGCTCGGACAATATTCTAGCTCTCCATCCTCTGTGAACTGCATACTCTCTGCCAGTGTTCCCACTGTTGCTCCTGATGCTCATTTAATAAGATGTTAAACAGTATAAATATGTTTACCCATACGTCTCAACTAATTACCCCAGGCCCACAACACACAGCAAACTTCATAACACCTTATCCCAGCCTGGCCAGGGCAGGATGGAGAATGACCCAAAAAATGTTTGACAATTCAGGTGCGGGCAGCAAAGGGTGATTAAAATAACCTCTTTACACCATTCATAAAATGGCTCAGACACGAATTATTTAAATGATTAAAACAGAGGATCATTTTAAACCGAGTATTTTTTGATTCTCATTTACAATTTGATTAGAGTTAATGTTTTAAGCATGACCTTTCAGTGAAGTCAGGTAAAGCCTTCGCCCCACCCTTACACCAAATATTTCTCAATCCAGATATAGAAACAAGGAACTACAGATGCTGGTTTACACAAAAGGACACAAAATGCTGGAGTAACTCAGTGGGTCAGGCAACATCTCTGGAGACCATGAATATGCGACGTTTCGAGTCGGCATCCTGCTGCAGACTATTCAATCCAGCCTTACATACAGAAGTGATCTCAGGGTCTCACTCATGGCAACAGTATATTTGTTATGGGGCTCAGCTCACCAGAAGATGTAGCAGAGACCTGGGTCCTTATTGCAGTTAATTTTAAGAGTATGATCCAGAGCATGAGCCTTTCATTGTGGCTATAGTGAACTCAACTCGAACACATAGAACACAAAGTGGTGGAGTAACTCAGCAGGTCGGGCAGCCTCTCCAGAGGACTTGGATGGGTGACGTATCTGGTCGGAACCCTTCTTCAGGCTCAGCTTTTGTCTGGCGAATGTTTCGATGTAAGAAACATCCAAGAATCGATGTTCTATAGGCATACCAACAACTCAGAGCAGTGGAGGCTGTGATGAAGAGCTGGAGGCATCATGTCATTTCAAGGCTGATTCCAAGGAAACACGTAATTCATCAAGCAGCAGATTATAGATACGAAAGCTCCAAAGCCAAGCCCAGACCTTGGGAATGGTTGTCATTGCCATTGTTGTCTTGTTTTATCCTGTTCACTCTTTCTCTGTGTGTACCCATGAGTTGGTGTCTATCCCTTGAAAATGGAGATGAGGTGGAATTTCTTTAGTCAGAGGGTGGTGAACATGTGGAATTCATTGCCACGGACGGCTGTAGAGGACAAGTCATTTGGTATTTTTAAAATGGAGATTGACAGGTTCGTGATTAGTAAGGGTGTCAAAGGTTATTGGAAGACGGCTGGAGAATGGGGCTGAGAGGGAAAAATAGATCATCCATGCTCAAATGGCGGAGCATACTTCATGGGCCAAATGGCCTAATTTTGCTCCAATATCTTATGGTGTAACGTGTGAGGAGAGGAAAGAGCTTTAGCTGAAGCATTGCGTTTTCACATGGCAGCATCAACGTGTGATTACTGATGGATGGCTTAACTGATGTGAATTGTATGATTCCAGTCGTTGTGAGCCACACTCTACACTGATGAAGACATCAATATCGGTAGAACCAATAAACGACCGATGATGGTTTACCAAGGAAAGACACAAAGTGCTGGAGTGACCCAGTGGGTCAGGCCACATCTCTGGAGAACACAGATAGGTGACATTTTGGGTTGGGTCGCTTCTTCAGATTGATTGAAGAGTCCCAACCAGAAATGCCATCTATCCATGTTCTTTAATGCCCCTGTCCCACTTAGGAAACCTGAACGGAAACCTCTGGAGACTTTGCGCCCCACCCAAGGTTTCCGTGCGGTTCCCGGAGGTTCCCGGAGGTTTTTGTCAGTCTCCCCACCTGCTTCCACTACCTGCAACCTCCGGCAACCACCTGCAACCTCCGGGAACCGCACGGAAACCTTGGGTGGGGCGCAAAGTCTCCAGAGGTTTCCGTTTAGGTTTCCTAAGTGGGACAGGGGCACAAGGATGCTGCCTGACCCGCTGGGCTACTCCAGCACTTTGTGTCGAACACAATGACGGTGCCACCGTAGAACTGTATGAGCAGTCTCAGTGCCCACATCACTCTATAGTTAAACCAGTCTAGAAGCAAACTTTAAACTCTGCATTCCTTTCCTCCTGAATAATTGTGCAAGATAATCTTATCCGATCTGGCATTGTAACTTACATTGAGTTAGACAAAGTATTTCACAGCAGTGACAAGTATCTCGAAATATAAATGTACTAAACCTTATTTAAAGCCACGTAGGTGCAGCTGTTATAAAATGCAGCGTTTACAACTGGTATTCTGACTATAAACGCATGGTGCAAGAATACATAGCATTGAAAGTCACTGTGGGAGCAGAGAGGCAATGTGTGCACGTTGATTTTCCAGTCGGCATTCAGGACATGTCCTGGCTGGACATCGGAAGGTTGGGATTAACACCTGTTGTCCTGTTATTAAAAGCTCAGGCTACATGAAATGAGGCCACTGCTGGAGCCAGCTTGTCTTATTGAAATCAATCCGCACCCTCCACACTTGTCCTGACAAATGTCAAGGTCCAAGCACAACATTAGGACGTATGCCCAAATGCGATCCCTGGAGATCAGGGTCCAGGAATCTATCCCCCCCTGACTCCAAAGTGAACAAGGTGAATATTCAATCACATGTGTGTTCGGTTGACTGATCCGGACTTCGCTGCCTACAGTGGAAATGGGATCAGAGTCAGTCAGTGCCATCAAAGGGGAATGGGGAAGCACTTGGTAGAAATGATTTGGCACAGGTCTGTGGAAGGAGCACAGGAATTAACCTACCAGAAGCTGCCGTGCACTTAGAACATAGAACATGGAACATAGACATAGAACATATAACATAGAAAATAGAACATACAAGAGAACAGCAGAGGAACAGGCCCATCAGATACGATAGTGGCATTCAAGTGCCTATTAGTTAGGTGTATGGACATGCAAGGAATGAAGGGATATGCATCACAAGACAATAGTTTAACTTGGCATCAGGTTTGGCATGGAAAATGTGGACTGCTGACAATGTTGACACTGGGCCACCATTTAAATGATTGATGGTACCTAAAGCGCTGGACACCATGCGCTGCTGGATCCTACACAAAGGTAACAACTTTATTTATTTATTTTTTTACAATAGGTGCAGGAGTAGGCCATTTGGCCCTTCGAGCCAGCACCGCCATTCACTGTGATCATGGCTGATCATCTACACTCAGTACCCCGTTCTTGCCTTCCCCCTATATTCCCTGACCCCGCTATCTTTAAGAGCTCTATCCAACTCTCTCTTGAAACCATACGGAGAATTGGCCTCCACCACCTTCTGTGGCAGAGAATTCCACAGATTCACAACCCTCTATGTGAAAAGGTTTTTCCTCGTCTCCGTTCTAAATGGCTTACCCCTTATTCTTAAACTGTGGCCCCTGGTTCCCCAACTCCCCCAACATGTTGACTTCCCCAACATCGGGAACATGCTTCCTGCGTCTAGCGCATCCAAACTCTAAATAATCTTATATGTTTCAATAAGATACCCTCTCATCCTTCTAAATTCCAGTATACAAGCCCAGCAGCTCCATTCTATCAACATATGACAGTCCCGCCATCCCGGGAATTAACTACGTGAACCTACGCTGCACTCCCTCAATAGCAAGAATGTCCTTCCTCAAATTTGGAGACCAAAACTATACACCATACTCCAGGTGTGGTCTCACTAGGGCCCTGTACAACTGCAGAAGGACCTCTTTGCTCCTATAATCTACTCCGCTTGTTATGAAGGTCAACATGCCATTCGCTTTCTTCACTGCCTGCTGTACCTGTATGCTTACTTTCAGTGACTGATGAGCAAGGACCCCCAGATCTCGTTATACTTCCCCTTTTCCCAACTTGACACCATTCAGATAATAATCTGCCTTCCTGTTTTTGCCACCAATGTGGATAACCTCAGGTCCTGGGGCTGTGGAGATCATGTGAAGGACAACATACCTCTGTAGTGGACCTGGATCATGGGAGAAGGGAGAACAGAGTTCCAGAAAAAGGGATGTAGAAGTCATGAGGCATGGTGAGAGTCCATTGCTGGTGCTGAGTGGCTTGTTGGGGTGTTGAGGACGGCTGCAATCACAGTGATTCAGAGGTGATCATCGGGCAAGGGTTGGGGGAGAGTTGAAGGGGTTGCTGGGTTGGCAAATTACAGAGAGGTCCGTGACTGGGGAGGAAATTTGTTGCTCCATTGGGATGTCAGTGTAGTGCCATTGTGCTGAGGCCTTTGGGACCAGACAGTCACTGAATCACACCGCTGGTCGATGGGGTCACCTAATCAGGGGCCGACATTTGGTGACACAGGGAACTGCAGATGCTTAAACTTGTGCAAAACACCAAGTGCTGGAGGAACTCAATGGGTCAGGCAGCATCTGTGGAGGAAACGTACAGAGAGTAGTGCGTTCGGCCGAACGCACTATGGGAACTTCACTCGCCCCCCTGCAGGAACTATACATCAGGAGGTGCAACTCCAGAGCCAACAAAATCATGGGAGACCCCTTCCACCCCTGCAACGGACTGTTCCAGCTGCTACGGTCAGGCAAACGCCTCCGTTGCTATGCTGTGTGAACGGAGAGGTTGAGAAGGAGTTTCTTCCCAGAGGCCATTCGGACTGTAAATCTCACCAGGGACTAACTTTACTGAGCGTTTTTCCTTCCAATATTTAATATGTAAAAGAATATGTGTGTGTTTATGATTGTGTTTATAGTTTGTTTGGTTGTTTGTCTGTTTGTCTTTTTGCACAAAGCCCGCGAGCATTGCCACTTTTCATTTCACTGCACATCTCGTATGTGTATGTGACAAATAAACTTGACTTGACTTGAGATGACATTTCCGATTGGGACCTTTCTTCAGATCCATCTTCAGAGTTCCTCCAGCACATTGTGCTTTTCCTACATTGGGTAGTTTATAGCCAGCTCGAGTGACTGTTCACTGGGATTCAGGAAGCAGGTAACAGAGGAAACTTACAAGGTGTGGGGTGCAGACATTGATCTGCAACCTGGTGGACACAACGTGCTTCAGTAACTCAGTGGGTCAGGCAGCACCTCTGGAGAGCATGGATAGGTGACGTTTTGGGTCGGGACCCTTCTTCAGGCCTGGTGGTGCTGTGAAGAACAGAGGAACACATATGCATTTTCTGGTCCATTTCTTTGTACTTTCTCATCAAACCTGAATCCGGCTGAAACCAGGCACTAGGAATTGCAGATGCTGAAATCTTCATCAAAAAACACAAAGTGCCGGAGTAACTCTGGGGGATATGGATCGGAGCCTTCTTCAGAATCTCTAGAGTCCAGACCTAAAACATGACCTATCCATGTGGTCAAGAGATGCTGCTTGACCCACTGAGTTACTCCAGCACTCTGTGTCTTTTTTTTGTAAACTAGCATCTGAAGTTCCTTGTGCCTCCATCTCCGGAGAGCCTAGAAAAAAAACATTTTGAGTGAGTATCTATCGTCAGACTCACGAAGGGTTCCGACCCAAAGCGTCACCTATCCATGTTCTTCAGCGATGCTGCCTGGCCACTGAGTTACTCCAGTTACTCCAGCACTTTGTGTTTCTTGGACTGATACCAATCAGCTGCACTAGGTGGTGGTCAAGTCCACAGAGTAGTAGTTGACTGTAAAAGGGAATTGAAACTCTCTTGGTTTACTAATACACGTCACCTCTACTGCTGACAAAACTTATGCAAGTTGAATCTTGTTTCAAAATGACTTATTGAATCTGATCACCGAGGACACTGAAATAATATTAAATTAAATAAATATTTTGCTGAGTTGAAAATCAATTATTGTCTGAACTTTCATTTTCTTTCATAAGTACAAAAAGGTTAAGATTTATAACACTGTGGCACCGTGGTGTTGCTGGTGGAGTTGTTGCCTCACAGCGCCAGAGACCCGGATTTTATCCTGATCTCCGGTGCTGTCTGTGTGTGGAGTTTGCAAGTTCTCCCTTTGGATGAGGAAGTGGGATAACATAGAACTTGTGTGAACGGGTGATCAATGATCAGCATGGAAGTAGTGGCCTAACCCTAACCCCAACCCATGATGTGTCTCTTATTAAACTAAACTAAACTAAACTAATATGCATGAGTAAAGTCGTAAAACGGAGTCTGCATGTAACTGTGAATAAGTTGCTAATTATGATGGATTTGATAGTGTGTGAGTTGCTTTGTGTACTGTGTTTATTCTATCTTCATTGCCACAAACTAATCTCCATTTACTAGTTCAATCTTCCAATCATCTGAAATCTTGTAAGCCTTAAAATATTCTAGAACATAGAAGTCGAGGTCAGGATCGAACTTGGGCCTCTGGCGCTGTCAGGCAGTCTCCACCAGCTGTGCCACTGTGCCACCCGTAAAATGTGGCCCATTTGAATCTCGTTAAACCACACACAGATATCACAATACATATCTCACACTTGATATTAAAAGGACACAACAGAAATTGTGAATTTATTCTATTTGAGTTTAATTTCAGAATTTTACACCCAGTTTCATGTACAAGATAAACACGGTTACGCACAGGACGTAAAACGTATAGAATGATTCATCGGGTTGTAGTCAAACCAAAATACATTGCTGCCTCACATCGCCAAACACCCGGGGTCAATCCTGACCTCGGGTGCTGTCTGTCAGGAGTTTGCATGTTCTCCCTGTTACTATGTTGGTGCTCCGGTTTCCCAAAGACGTGCAGATTTGTAGGTGAATTGCCCCTTGTAAACTGACCCTTCTGTGTAGGGAATGGATTGGGATTGTAATCTAATCAAACAGATGGAAATGAACATAATTGTTTAGCACAAGCTGCCTGAGACAAATGTTTGAATTCACTTTTTGTGACAAGGAAATTAAAATTACAACCATAGGAGCTCCATGTACTTAATACATTTCTTTATTTTTTTCTCACGTAAATGTTTAGTTTAGTTTAGAGATTCAGCACAGAAACAGGCCCTTCAGCCCACTGAGCTCTGCTGACCAGCGATCCCCGTACACTGGCACTATCCTACACACTAAGGACAATTTACAATCTTTACTGAAGCCAATTAACCGACAAACCGACAAGTCTTTGGGGTGTGGGAGGAAACTGGAGCAGCCAGAGAAAAGTCATGTGGACATGGGGAGAACGTACAAACTTTGTACAGACAGCACCCATAGTCAGAATTGAACCCAGTGTTCTGGCAACTCTACTGCTGCGCTGAGGTACCGCCCTTATGTTGAAATAAGTACGTTCTGTGTCCATTTGCATTATCTCTCATGCAAAGCATATATTGAAATTGTGGATGTGGCCATCTACTCCATAGAAGATGTGCTACAGATTCCCTCTTGGACCTCTTTTGGAGTTGTTCTATTGCACATCGCAAAGATTAATATCATGAGTAGGCATTATGTCCATGAAACGGGGAGTCCTTCAGAAACAGGTTCCTTCTGGGGAATGGAAAGTGGCAGCTTTAGGAAGCTATTCAGTCAAATTCCAATGTGATCTTTACAGGATAAAGCGCTCTGTGGCATTGTTTTTGATCAATTGGAGATGTTATATATGTATGCATATATATAGCATCATTGGCAGGGATGGACGTTTGGCAGGGATACTGAGTTGCGTGATCAGCCATGATCATATTGAATGGCGGTGCAGGCTCGAAGGGCCGAATGGCCTACTCCTGCACCTATTTTCTATGTTTCTATGTTTGGACAAATGGTTCCCAGTCTTTCCACAACTGGAACTAAAGATGCCATTAAACTGGAAAGAGTGCAGAGAAGATTTACATGGATGTTGCCAGGATTCCAGGGCCTGAGGTGCAGGAAGATGTTGGACAGACTGGGACTTTATTGCTTAGAGCGCAGGAGCCTTCAAGTTGTGGTACAAAGCCACTTCCAGTTTCCATGCTCCAAAGAAGATGGCTTCAATCACTTCACCAGATATTGTTGCCAGAGGTAGTTTAAAAAGATTTATGCTTAGAAATTGGACCCAGTTGAACTGTAATTTATGCATGAAAGCCATCTTCTGATCATCTTTCTGGTGACCATTTGCTGCAGGCACATGGGACTAGCGTAGGGTCGGCATGGACAAATCGAACCAAAGGGACTGTTTCTGGGCTGTATCTATCTACATTTCTAAATAAACAAAAAGCTGTCTCACAACCATCTTCCCAAACTCAATAGTCTCTAATAATTTTAATAACTTCAAAATGGCCCCATGGTGGATCGTAACATTTATGTGTTGGCCAACACTGCCTATAAAAGGCAGGGGCCTGAGAAATGGTGGCAGGTATTTGCAGAGTCTTGGACTACATGAGGGAAAAATCACCTTGTGCAAAGTCAGGACATAGCAATGTCAGTCATGTGCAGCTATTTTAACCAACCACTCATAGAAAGTGGAGAGTAAGAACAGCAACAATAAATGCACAAGCTGCCCTTATCACTCACTACGTTGCAATTCTTCATTAGTCTTCCCAACACAGAGAAAGGTAAGGTCTGCTTCCATGAAAGGGTTGCTGCCATTTGTTCCATTTAACAACATTCACACCCTTTGCAATGTCGGCTTTTTAGTTTTAACACATATATTACGACTAACATGCAGCGTAAAATGCCGCAGTTTCGTTTTGAAGTTTGCCGTGTGGTTTAAGTAACTGGATTGTCACTGAACTGTGCTTGCACTCTTGCTCACGATATGCTTGGACTACGACATAATTATAGAGAAGAAAATAAAATGCACCAAACTGCAGATGATGGGTTATTTTAAAAAAAGGCACAAAGTGCTGGAGTAACTCAATGGGTCAGGCAGCATCTACAAAAAAAGACAGAAACTGCTGGAGTAACTCAGTGGGTCAGACAGAATCTACAAAAAAGATACAAAGTGCTGGAGTAACTCAACAGGTTAGGCAACATCTACAAATAAATACACAAAATGCTGGAGTAACTACAATTAAAAATGCTGCCTGACTCACTGAGTCACTCCAGCACTTTGTGTCATAAGATGCACCGAGAGCTTTTTAGATTCTGGCAAATATTTGAACACCACGAACAAAGCTAATACTTGGGGCTAAATATTACAGGGACATAATTTGAAAATAATTGCTCCCTCCCACCCAGCGTTTTCCTGCTTTAGTTTGCCGAGATGACAAGAGTACTTTGCCCATGGTGTTCGGCTCCAAAATAAAGTGACACGCATGGAGTATGTAGCAGGATCTCTACACTTCAAAGGCAAATTAACTCATCACTAATTCATCATGTGGATAAACCATTTCTCCCGGCTTAAAGAGGCAAAGACTATTGAATAATCATAACATCGACAGCTTTGAGGTTGATTTCTGCGGAATGTTCGTCATAAACATTGAAATAGCCCTGAAATATTAGTGACCTGAGGGGGGAACAAGGATTCAGTGGGGCGTGGGGCAGTGGTGTCGGGGTGGTGTTAAGTTGAGGAGGTTTTCCACAGTATTCCTGTGTTTTGTCTCCACCACAAGTGCAGTTAGAGGGAAACATGCAGTGGAGGAGCAAGGATACCTTGTCGTGGACACAAAATAACTCAGTGGGTCAGGCGGCATCTCTGGAAAACATGGACAGACGACGTTTCAGGTCGGGACCCTTCTTCAGACTCGAAATGTCACCTATCTATGTTCACCAGAAATGCTGCTTGTCCTGCTGAGTTATTCCAGCCTTTTGTGCCCTGTTTTGGTAAACCAGCATCTCCAGTTCCTTGTGTCTACATCCAATGGCCATTCTGTTAACTGTTGGCTTACCATGGCTCCATCACTTCAGATAGCTGTGATATTAAGTGCCAACATTTTATAGGTTTTGTGACCTCCAAGGGTTATGGGGAGAAGGCAGGAAAATGGTGTTGGGAGGGAAAAAAGATAAATCAGCCATGCTTGAATGGTGGAATAAACTTGATGGGCCAAATGGCCTAATTTTGCTCCTATCACTTCTGAACTTATGACCTGGGTTCACACTAGGTGTCGCATTTTCTGTCTGTCCTGACTCCTTATTTACCCCTCCCCCCCTAGGGGTCACTTCCATGGACCTCAGCATTAGCACAAGGTCCCCACCACAACTTCTGATGCCAGTGACTGGTAACACCCACTGTTGTAGTGAGGAGATTAGCTACTGAGTTTATCGATACAGCATTGAAGCAGGCCCTTCAGCCCATCGAGTCCACACCTACCATCGATCACAGTTCGCACTAGTTCTGTGTTATCCCACTTTCCCATCCACTCCCTACACACGAGGGACAATTTACACAGTTAACTGATAAACCCGCACGTCTTTGGAATGAGGAAACCAGAGCACCTGGAGGAAACCCACGTGATCACTGGGAGAACATGCTAACTCCACATACAAGAAGCACCTGAGGTTAGGATTGAACCCAGGTCTCAGGCGCTGTGAGGAGGCAGCTCTACCTGCTGCATCACTGTGCCGCCTATACCTTCCTGGGCCAGATGCTGCAGAGAGTTTAGTGCAAGGACATCATTTACATCAGACCAAGGACCTCAGTTTACACCAGACCAAGGAACTGTTATATCAGAGCAAGAACCTCAGGAATAACAGAATAGGGAGCTCAGTCCACATCAGAGCCAGTATCTCTCAGTCTACAACAGAGCAAGGACCTCGGTCTACATAGATCGAGAACCTCAGCCTATAACAGAGCACGGACCTCAGTCCACGTCAGAACCAGTATCTCAGTCTACAACAGAGCAAGGACCTCCATCCACATCAGAACAAGGATCTCAATCTACATATAGCAGGGAGTTCAGTCTACATCGGAGCAATGATCTCAGTCTATATCGAGCCAGTTCCTCAGTCTACATCAGAGTAAGAATCTGAGTCACAAGCTGTATGTATAATCGAGGTTGATAAATGTTAGTGAACAGCTATATATCTATGTAGACACATATTTACCAACTTTGGCGGGAAAGTCTAACAAAGCCAGTGTGTTGGAGTTATGTCCAAAGTGCCCTGAGTTGAAGTAGTGAAGCAACGATTTGCCGGTGAGTGAGAGTGATGGTTGGCCGACATTCGATACACCAGCAACCTTGAACTTCCCTACAATTTGATCACATCATCAGAACATCACGAGTGCTTCACGGCCAATTATTTCTGACAGAGAGTTGCTGATGTTATGTTGATAAAATGCCACCATCAATGGTACGCAATGCCACAAACATTCCTTACTTCATTGCTGCTGGTCGATAAGGGGACGTTGGCCACAATAACAAGAGAAGTCCACACACGTCTTCGAATCACGCAACATCCAACTGAACGAGTTTCAGTTTAATATCAATGTTGTTCATTGCCTGGAAATCGGGAACTGTTTGCAGTTCGGGCGGACACGAGCCCATGTCAGTGATCATTTCTGGGGCGTGTTGAGGCCAACAGGAGCGTGGGCCTGATACTTCCAGCTGCCATTCAGCCTGCCTGCGGGTGTGAGACTGCATCCAAGAACATTGCCCAGAGCACTGGAGCCACGCCTGCACTTACCATTAGGCCATAAGACATGGCAGGAGAATCAGACTATTTGGCCCATTTGATCATGGCTGATCTATTTTTTCCTTTCAATACCATTCTCTTGCCTTCTTCCCATAACCTTTGATGGACCTACTAATTAATAAATCTCCTTACTTGGAGATAGACACTAAAAGCTGGAGTAACATAGCGGGCCAGACAACATCTCTGGAGAAAAGGAATAGGTGATGTTTCGGGTCGATGCCCTGCTTCAGACATCAACTTACCCACAGAACCCGGCGGTTCAAATGTGACCAACAGCAAATGATTTTCAAACGTTCTCCAAACCGCACAAGATGCGGCGCGTTAAAGAGTCCCCACTGGACAACAACGTTCTACATCGGGTCTTAACTGTTGTCTGAAGATCTGTCTGTACGATTACTCTACTTACTCAGTTGTATTTGAGTATCGTGAACCCTTTCTGGTTTCTTGAGGCAGCTCTGCAAGACTCATTTTCCTGCACTCCACCTCAAGTGGTGACAGCACTGACAAAGCAACCTATGTTACGCACCTCATTGCAAGATGCGATGATCAGTGGGGCCTCAGTGAGTTTGTGGCCGTCTGTGGCCACTTGTGGCTCAAGCGCCAGACCATTGCGTGGTGGCTGGGGTGAGCAGGAGAACAATGTTTCACCTCTGCCTGACCCCCTCCCTCTACTGCTGCCTCTACTGTAGCGGCTGGGTCAATGTTCCTTCAGAGTTGGTCCCTGACAAACAGTGCATCAATGTTGTGGTAGCTGGAAGTGTGCGTGAGAGACTCCATGGGGAAACGTGTGGGTAAAGATATGGTGCATGACTCATGGTTAAAACCAACCAAAGGTGTTTTGAAAATAGACACCACGTGTTGGAGTAACTTAGCGGGTCAGGGTGCATCTCTAGAGAAAAAGGATGGGTATAGCGAGACACGTGTTGTGAAACAAAGTGATCTTTATTGAGTTAAACCAAGTACAGCTCACACACGACTGGGGAGGGTTCTCCCAAAGTTCTATATATATATATCAGGGCACACCCCTAAGCCACGTTATGACTTCTTCCCGCCAAACCTAGTCACGTGACCCTGCCAGTCCTAGGGCCGAGGGTTTGCCCAATAAGTGGCCTAACCACTGGGTGGCGCCACATTGGTGACATTTCGGTTTGGAACCATTCTTCAGACAATCGTATGTTCCACCAATTCCCAATACTTTGCTGGGGATCTGGTGTACCACACAGCATCCATTTAGCTCCTGAATTAAGGATGGACCACAATTCTAATCACATGGAAGGAAGGCTTGAATCCACAACTATCTTCATAGTGAGAATGCTGAGCAAAAAACAACAGGTATATAATAATTAATGGAGGCATACAGAGGGGAGGCAGAACCTTTTTCCCAGGATGGGAAAATCAAAAACTTGAGAGCAAAGCTTTATTGTGAGAGGGGTAAAGTTTAAAGGAGAGATGCAGGGCAAGTTTTTTACACAGATGGTGGTGAGTGCCTGGAATGTGTTGCCAGGGGTGGTCTGAAGCAAATACATTAGTGGCATTTAAAAAAAATTTGGATAGGCACATGGATGTGCAAGGACTAAAAAGATATGGGTCATGTGCAGGTAATAGAACTTCTTGGTATCATGTTCAGCACAGACATAGTGGGCCAAAGGCCATGTACTTGTGGTGTACTGTTCAATGTTCTGATCTTAGTATGTGCTTTTTTGATAAGTATGTGTAGAAACACAATCCAGATAGATCAATGAAACAATCTACTGTGCTCCACATTTGAACGGTGTGCAGATAGGACCTAAAAGTTATTAGAAGGAAATAGGACCTAAAAAATATTGGAAACACTTACTTCTGATGTAGACCATTACACCGACTAGGCTCCGCACCATCGACTCCATCTATCCTTGACGTTGCCTCAGGACCTTTTATCACCCAGGTCAATCCCTCGTCCCCCTTCTCCTATTGAGCAGATGATTCGAAAATTTGAAAGTACATACCACCAGATTGAGAAACAGCTTCTTCCCCACAGTTATCAGACTACTGAACAGTCCTCCCATAAGCTAGAGTGTAGTCATAAGGTCATGTGATAGTTTCAGAATTAGGTCATTCGGCCCATTAAGTCTACTCCACCATTCAATCATGGCTGATCTATCTCTCCCTCCAAACCCCATTATCCTGCCTTCTCCCTAAAACCCCTGACACCGTATCTTCCCGATCTTCCAACCTACCTCATTGCTGACATTGCACATTTTCTATGTAACTGTAATGCTATAACTCTATAAAACTATAACCTGCACTCTTTAAATTTTCTCTATGCGCTACCTGTTTTACTTGTGTATAGCTTGATTGTATTAACGTATAATATGATTTGACTATTGCACGCAAACAATAACAAACCAATGGCAATACCCAGTGCTCTTTTGTACATGAAGAGGTGCCTTTATGTACAATTAATAAACATACATCTCATGTGGCCAGCAAACTAATGATGTTTAACGTGTTCGAAGTGCCGGTACACCGTACTGTCACTACAGAGCACTGATCTGAAGCAATATGAATGGAAAATAATGCTAATGTATCTGAGATTAGTTTAACCGGCCTCTGTTTTATCATTGTACAGGTCAAAATGTCAGAGGGAAAGTAAGTATAGATTTCAATTTAGGTTTTTTAAATGCCATGTGCAAATTACAAATGATATTAATGCTAAATATTTGTTTCTTTCCCTCCCAATATACAGCAATGAACAGGTCAGTTTCAATTTTATTTAAATATCTCTCTTTGAAGAATGTTTTAACAATGAAATCACATAAACCCAAGCGACTGTAATCTACAGCTGAAAGTAATTGGGTGTCTAGTTATGTGTAAAATCAGTATCTAGCATGCTATGCCAGGGGGCATCATTATAAGCAATGTAGTTTCCAGAGGGATGTAAGAGGAGTTTAGTTCCATAGAGTCATAGAGCTGTGTCCGTCAGTCCTCTGACTAAAAACCAACAATCACCAACAATAGAGGCCAGCTTAAAAACTAATGGAACTAACAAGAAGCTTTAAAGATACTGCTCAAGATGTATCGTACATGCCTTATACACCATTTTCACAGAATGCCATCACACCCCATTCTAGAAGTCAAAATGCACTCTACCCATTCCTGCTCATTAATATTTCCTCCCAGATGTAAAGGCAAACAGAGGAGATGAATGTAATAATATCTTTCAATTACAAATGCAATTATCCCCATCCCTTCCCCCTCCCCTTCCACCTACATTCCTTCTTCCAGTCTCACAATTCATGCCTCTTCTTATCCCGTCTTCTGTCTTTTCAGTTCTGGCCATTGTCCACCCATTTGCCAACCCTCCCCCCCTCCCCCCACCCCCTCCCCGCCCTAACCTGTATACACCCATCATCGCCAGGCTTTGTCCAGCCGCCACCTCTAACATCACACATCCACGTTCTCTGGAGATGCTGCATGGCCCTCTGAGTTACTCTAGCACTTTGTGTGTTTTTGCAATTCTAATTTTGAACCTGGTTCTGCAGCATGAACGATGGAGGAAGCCTGACAAAGAATCTGCTATTCACATAGAACATCGTCTGTATAGTGTCATTCATAAACCCATGTGTATTGAGACTTCCAATGAATAAACTGCAATATTTAAGAAAATGTTGAGCTCCGTAGACTTGCAATATAGGGATCTGATAATTTCCCATCCTATTTAGTTTTGATTTATTTACTTACAATTCCTTATTTATTTTGGTCTGATTAAATAACTATTCCTTTTGTTTTTTATTGCAGAAAAGGGGCAAAGTTCCGATTGCACGTAAAATCCACCTTAAGGTAAGGCTTTGATCCATTGGCAGTGATTGTGCTGTGAATCCATTGCTGTGTCCCTTTAGTCAGTCTAACAATGACTTCACGGCATGGTGGTGCAGCGGTAGAGCTACTGCCTTACAGCGCCAGAGACCCAGGGTTCAATCTTGACTACGGGTGCTTGTCTGTACGGTGTTTTTTGCGTTCTCCCCGTGACCTGCGTGAGTTTTCTCCGAGATCTTCGTTTTCCCCCCCACACTCCAAAGACGTACAGGTTTGTAGGTTAATGTGTAAAATAGTCCCTAGCGTGTGTAGGATAGTGTTAATCTGCAAGGATCACTGGTCAGTGCGGACTCGGTGGCCCTGTTGCCGCGCTGTATCTCTAAACTAAACTAAATCAAATCACATTCCCAATAGGACATTCCTCACCATTGAAGTGAACTCCTGGCTTGGCAGACCTTACACAGTCTGCTGGTACTGAACGGGCAATGTGGTCCATAATAGAAATCCAGAAGCTTTTAATTAAAGAGCTTCATCATGACACAGTATCATAGCTGATGTACGTGGAGATTCGCTGCATTATTTAAGTGAATTGTGCAGTTGTCGAGTTGTGTGCAGTCCAGGGATCCATTGATGGACAGAAGCAGCTATTAGCAAGTACAGCTTGGTCACTATGGATGCCAATATAATTCCAATATCAGGAGTCTTTTATTGTCATATGTTCCAAAATACTGGGCATGTGTCTAGAAATAGAACAATTAAATTCTTACTTGCAGCAGCACCACAGGTTTGTAAATGCAGTATTTGGTTTAGTTTAGAGAACAAACCCTTCAGATCACCGAGTCCGCACCGACCAGCGACCCCCGCACATTAACACTACCCTACACACACTAGGGACAATTTAACATTTATACATTTATACCAAGCCAATTAACCTACAAACATGTGCGTCTTTGTAGTGTGGGAGGAAACCGAGGATCTCGGGGAAAACATACGCAGGTCACGGGGAGAACGTACAAACTCCGTACAGACAGCACCCATAGTCAGGATGGAACCCAGGTCTGGGCGCTGTACCGCTGTGCCACTGTGCCACCCATACTCAATAGAGAACACAACAACTAAAAGAAAATGCTCAATAAAGGGGTGGCACAGTGGTACAGCAGTAGAGTTGCTGTCTCACAGCACCAGAGACCAGGTTCAATCCTGACTACGGGTGCTGTCTGTGTGGAGTTTGCACATTCTGCGAGAGAGAAAACGGGGAATTATAGACCAATTAGCCTGACATCGGTGGTGGGGAAGATGCTGGAGTCAATGATTAAATTGGATAGCAGTAAAAGGATTGGTCCAAGTCAGCATGGATTTATGAAGGGGAAATCCTGCTTGACTAATCTTCTGACATGTTTTTGAGTATGTGACAAGTGAAATGGATGAAGAAGAGCCAGTGGATGGAGTGTATCTGAACTTTCAGAAAGCCTTTGATCAGGTCCCACACAGGAGATTAATGGGCAAAATTAGAGCACATGGTATTGGGGGTAGGGTATTGACATGGATAGAGAATTGGTTGGCAGACAGGAAACAAAGAGTAGGAATAAACAGGTTCCTGTCAGAATGGAAGGCAGTGGCGAGTGGAGTGCCACAAGGCTCGGTGCTGGGGCCGCAACTATTTACAATACATATTAATGATGGAATTATAAGTAACACTAGCATATTTGCAGATGACACAAAGCTGGGTGGCAGTGTGAACTGCGAAGAGGAGGTTGCAGGATGACTTGGACAGATGCATGGCAGATGCAGTATAATGTAGATAAATGTGAGGTTATCCACTTTGGCGGTAAGAACAAGGAGGCAGATTATTATCTCAATGGTGTCAGATTAGGAAAAAGGGAAGTGCAACGAGACCTGGGTGTCCTTGTACACTAGTGACTGTAAGTAAACATGTAGGTACCACAGGCAGTGAAGAAAGCTAATGGTATGTTGGCCTTCATGACAAGAGGATTTGAGTATAGGAGTAAAGACGTCCTTCTGCAGTTGTACAGGGCCCTGGTGAGACCACATCTGGAGTTTTTATGTGCAGTTCTGGTCAACTAATTTGAGGAAGGACATCCTTGCTATTGAGGCAGTGCAGCGTAGGTTCACGAGGTTAATCCTTTTGATGGCGGGACTGTCATATGAGGAAAGATTGGAAAGACTGGGCTTGTATTTACTGGAATTTAGAAGGATGAGAGAGGATCTTATAGAAAACATGTAAAATTATAAAAGGACTGGACAACTAGATGCAGGAAAAAAATTCCCATTGTTGGGGGAGTCCAGGACCGAGGGCCACAGTCTAAGGATAAAGAGGAGGCCATTTAAAGCTGAGATGAGAAAAAAAATTTTCACTCAGAGAATTGTGAATTTGTGGAATTCTCTGCCACAGAAGGCAATAGAGACCAATTCACTGGATGAATTTAAAAGAGAGTTAGATAGAGCTCTTGGGGCTAGTGGAATCAAGGGATATGTGGAGAAGACAGATACAGGTTACTGATTGTGGATGATCATCCATGTTCACAATGAATGGCAGTGCTGGCTCAAAGGGCTAAATGGCCTCCTCCTGCACCTGTTTGTTATGTTTCTGTGTATGTTTCTAACTCCAAACCATGTTAGTTTAGTTTAGTTTAAAGATACAGCGCGGAAACAGGTCCTTTGACCCACCGGGTCCGCGCCGACCTGCAATCCCCACATATTAACACTATCCTACACATACTAGGGACAATTTTTACATTTACCAAGCCAATTAACCTATAAACCTGTACGTCTTTGGAGTGTGGGAGTAACCCAAAGATCTTGAAGAAAACCCATACAGGTTATGGGGAGAACGTACAAACTCTGTACAGATAGCACCCGTAGTCGGGATCGAACCCGGGATTCCGGCGCTGCATTCGCTGTAAGGCAGCAACTCTTCTTATAGCTTAGCAACCTGGAAATGATCCATTTATCTTGACTTTTTTTCTGGTCACCTAACAAGTCCGCCTTCCATAATATATTTTCCCATTCCAATGGAGTTGTAGAGTCATCCAGCTCTACTGCCATACAGCCCAACGCGCTTACACCAACCAAGTTGCCTAACGGAACCGGTCCCACTTGACTGCCAACCCTGAATCCCTCCAAAACGTTTCCGTTCATATACCTGTCCAGTGTCTTTTAAATGGTGTAAATTGCCGCCTCCACCACTTCCTCTGGCAACTTTTTCCACGAGTACGCCACCCTCTGCTTGAAAAAGTTTCCCCTCTGGTCCCCACAAAGAAGGCTCATCATTGCCGCTACTTGGAAGTTCAAGGAGATTCGGTATATCGATGAATGCTCTATCAAATCTTTATAGGTGTGTGGTGGAGAGCATATTGACTGGTTATATCACAGCCCGCCTTGGTAACTCAAACGTGCAGGATCAAAGATTACAAAAAGTAGTGGACATGGCCCGGTCCATCACCATGCTGACCTCCCCACCATCGAGGGGATCTACAGGAGGGGCTCCCTCAAAAAGGTAGCCAGCATCAACAAGGACCTACACCACCCTGGCTACGCTTTCATTTCACGCCTGCCATTGGGAAGAAGGTACAGGAGCCTGAAAACTGAAACGTCCAGGTTCAGGAACAGCTCCTTCCCTACAACCAACAGGCTCTTTGCACAACACTAACCTCCGCAACTATGATCTATGCATTGTGTCTTTGGTTGCACTGTGGGCTTTGGTTTTTGCACTATTATGGTTACCTAGTATTATGGCTATTAATTTATTGTATTATTGATTGTTATACATTATCAGTGTGATTGTATTTGCAGGCCTGTTAAGCTGCAGTAAGATTGCCATTGTTCTGTTGCCGGTACATGTGGCAATTAAAACCTCTTGGCTCTCCTGTTGTGCAACTGAGAAGCAAACAGAGGTGCAGCATTATAGAATACAGAACCAAACAGGCTCTTCGGCCCACAATGTCCATGCTGAACATGATGCCAAGATAAACTAATCTCCTCTGCCTGCACTTGATCCATATCCCTCCATTCCCTGCATATCCATGTGCCTAACCAAAAGCCTCTCAACCCCTACAATCATATCTGCCTCCACCGCCACCCCTGGCAACATGTTCCAGGTTTTCATGGGGTCATAAGACATAGGACAGCATTAGGCCATTCGGTCCATTGAGTCTGCTCCACCATTCTATCATGGCTTGTCTATTTTTCCCTCTCAACCACATCCTCCTGCCTTCTTCCTGTAACCTTTGATGCACTTACTAATCAAGAACCTGTCAATCTCTGGTTTGAAATACCCAATGACAGCCTCACTGCCGTATGTGGCAATGAATTACACAGATTCGCCATCCCCTGGCTAAAAAAAGCCTTCTCACCACCACCGTCCATGTAAAAACCTTGCCCCAAACATCTCTTTTAAACTTTGTCCCTCTCACCCTTAAAGCTATTTGGACATTTCCATACTGGGGGAATGGTTCTGACTGTCCACATTATCCATGTCTCTCAGCATTGATCAATGGCAGATGCCTGAGAGGATTGCGGGAAAACTGGAGACAGACTTTGATCCTCGGGCTCTGAAAGAGACTGGCCCTGTCCTCCACAGGCCAGGCATGCAAGGTTGTATTTGAGGTCACAGGAGGTCACCATCTCACAGGGGCAGAGAATGCAGTTTTAGTGTTAGCCCTTTAAATAGCATGGCTTCCGGAAAAAGGAAGTCAATAAAAAGTTGGTCGCCTGTGTCAACAAGAACTGTCATTCCTCAACCAGTGAGGTTGAAAATGATGTGCATGGCTTATTTTGGACATTGCATACCCATCAATGTTATCGGTAGTGGGTTTACACTGGAAAAGAGTCCTATCGCACATTCAGGAGTTAAAACGTGTCAAGACTCCTTGAAACGGTTGCAATATTGCTCTGGAATCAAAGGAGTTCCAATCCAAAATGTCACCTGCCGATTCCCTCCACAGATGCTGCCTGAACCGCTGAGTTCGTCCAGTACTTTATGTTTTGCGCAATATTGCTCCATAGCCTTAAATCCATTTTCAGCTGGTGGGCACAATTTTCTTACAGCTGTGAAATGTAAATCTGGTCAGGATATCCCAATCTCTACAAGAAAACAAATATATTTTTAAAATGGATTAATTATCTTAAGCTACAATGGTGGGAAGGTCAGCACCTGTTATGGACCTGACATTGGTTTAAATCTCTTGATTTTACTTCAGAGTCACGTGAGTGACTACGTGAAGACCCCGCCAGCACGCATGCGCGACATATCATCTCACGCATTGCACAGCGACAGGCGGGGTGAAGAGTTCTCCCGCGGCATGGTTTAAATACGGGGCCTGCAGGTAAGTCGTGTATTTTGCCCTTGTGTTTTCTGTTGCAGTAAACCATGAACAAGAGCAAGAAGTCAAAGCGGGTCGCGTCTCGACTGGCTGCGGGGGACCACGAACGTTCTGGCAGTCAACGGCGACCAGCGGCACCTGAGACCGCAATCACTGCGGTCTGTAGTCACCGACGTAAATCCTGCTCAGCTGGGACCAGCATCGCGAGCTGCACAGCCCGAACCAGCGCAGCGGACTGGTGGGAAAGCGAAGCAGAAGTCGTTCCGGCCGGTTGACTCGGATGAGTCGGGCCAGGAGGAGTCGCTGCCGGGGAGCAGTGGAGGTGACCGCATTTCCCGCATGGAGCAGTTGATGGAGCAAATGCTCCAACGTGACATGCTCCGTGAGATGGAGTATGGTCACCATGGGAGTCATCAGACATCCATTACAGCACCTTACCCAGGGCTGTATAATGCATCTCCCTCGACAGAGGGGAGCATTACGGGCCAGGGCTGGGCTGGCCCCGAGAAAGGTGGTATGGCTGAAGAAACCGGCAGTGTACTGGGGGTGCAGGATCCAAAAGAGCTGCTGGGAGTGGTCACGAAATTTGCGGTACCACCGCAATCAGGACAGCCGTTACAATGCAAACTGGCAGCCAGCATCGACTACCTGTCTTTTCATCCACTACAGGAGCAGGTAGTCAACGAGACAACAGCAAAATACATGCCTCCTGAGAACTGTGTCTCATTAAATGTCCCTGCAGTGAATAGTGCTATCTGGGGGTACATTGGAGCTGGCATCAGAACCCAAGAGGTTAAATTCAGAAGATATTGAAACTTCTGACATCGGGCATAACGGCGTTTGCTCGTTCCGTGGATGGAACGGAGATGACGGACACGCACCAGGATGCTCTGGCATTGTTCTGCAATACACAATATGAGATAAATTGCCTAAGGAAGAGCATGATTAGACCTGCACTAAACCCCAAATTTGCTGGGTTGTGTAAGACTGCTACTACACAACCACAAATATTGCTATTTTGAGGTAATTTATCAAAACAGGTCAAAGAGCTCGACGAGGAGGCTAAAGCCATCGGGCGCAAGAGGGCGTCATCATCAACGAACAAGACCACGTATCCCAGACGGCAGCACCCCTATGCATCCACCAGCAGGCAACGACACCAGGATGCTGGTGAAAGCATGAGGGCCGCACAACAACCACGAAGGTCTTTTTTAGGCCAAGGCCCAGAGCGACCCTCATGGAAGATGCACCAACCCCGCACTCCGGTGCCTCCTCCGCAGAAGAGGCAGAAACCGAAGAAGTGAATGTGCCACCGGTAACCATGGAGGTAGGTGGGTCTGGTTCCTTCCAGAACATAAAAGGTGTAGGTTCTGTACTAACAAGGGGTAGGTTACACCTGTTTTGGGAGGCATGGAGGTCTATTATTACTGACCATTATATACTACAAAGTATTCAGGGATATGAAATTGAGTTTATCCAAAAAGACATGCCCCCAGTTCAACATGTGCCTAGCTGAGAGTTTGTGCTCTCACAACAGGAAAAGCTGGAAGGACATGCAGAGCTGGGGAGTTTATGCAAAAGAAGTGATAGAGAGATCAGAACATGACTCTCTAGAATTTGTATCCAGCATATTCACAAAAACCACAAAAGATGGTGGATGTCGCATCATCATTGACTTGACAAAACTGAATACTTTTGTAAAGTATATTCATTTCAAAATGGAAACATTTGTTACTGCCAAGCAATTGGTTTCCGAAGGTTACTTCATGGCATGCATCGATCTAAAAGATGCATACTATTCGGTACCTATACAAAAGGATCATCGTCAATACCTAAAATTTAACTGGATGGGGCAACTATGGCAGCATAAAGCATTGCCTAATGGTTTAGCATCAGCCCCAAGACTATTTACCAAGATATTAAAACCTGTCTTGGCCCTACTCAGGAACTAGCTAAATCAGCTGTCTTAGCTACCAAACTTTTGTTTGAAAAACTGGGGTTCATCATCTATCCAGATAAATCTAAGTTGACGCCATCCACAACTATGGACTATCTGGGGTTCACAATTGACTCTATCCACATGTCTGTAACATTGCCAACGAACAAAGCAGCAGACTTAATGGAAGCCTGTAACAACCTGGTTGTCATCAGTCAACCATCCATTCGACAGGAAGCAAGGGTAATTGGGAAACGTAGCAGCATTTCCAGCAGCATTTCCAGCTACACAGTTTGGACCTTTGCATTATCAAAATTTACAAAGGGCAAAGGTGCAAGCACTAAAACAACATGCAGGTCATTTTGACCGACCAATGCAATTACCAGCCAAAGCAATTTTGGAGTTACAATGGTGGAAGCAAAATATTTGGCATATTTCCAGCCCCATCATTATTAGTAACCCATCATTCATATTACAAACTGATGCCAGCGCTCACGGCTGGGGAGCCACTAATACCATATCCAGTACTGTGGTAGATGGAATATACAGGAATCAGCGTTACTACAAACACTGGGTATAAATTATTTAGAGATGTTGGGTGCGTTTTATGGGCTAAAAGCATATTGCTCAACAATGCACCATCTGCATGTCCGCCTACAAATTGATAATACCGCAGTGGTGGCATATTTTAATCATATGGGTGGAAAAAAATCGATATCACGTGACAATCTGGATAATACAATCTGGCAATGGTGTATCAACAGACATATTTGGCTATCAGCGACTTACCTACCAGGTAAGCTTAATACAGTGGCAGACACCAAGTCACGAAAATTTAATGACAACACTGAATGTATGTTGGACCACAAAGTATTTGCTGATATTGTAATGCGATATGGAACACCAGATATCGATCTCTTTGCATCTAGACTTAATCATTAGTTACCAACATATGTCGCTTGGGAACCAGACCCTGGGGCAGCAGCGATGGACGCTTTCTCGCTGGACTGGGAAAAATTGTTTTTCTATGCTTTTCCCCCCTTCTGCCTCATTAGTCGGGTTCTACGCAAAATACAATTGGACTCAGCATCAGGTATTTTGGTAGTACCCGATTGGCCTACTCAACCATGGTTCCCTGTGGTCCTCGACATGGTCTCGGAACCATGTATGTCCATCGCTAAATGACCAGATCTATTGGTCCATCTTGTAATGGGCGAGAGTCACCCATGCCATGACAGGATCAATCTGTTGATTTGCAGAATTTAAAGAGACCACTCCTGGATCTGAGGCTGATGGACAGAACTATGAACATGATCACGGCGGCCTACCGGGAATCAACGAAAAAGCAATACCTCTCGTATATAAGGAAATGGGAGTTGTATTGCACAAGGACTGGTATAGCGTATAACACAGCTACAGTTACCAATGTCCTAGAATTCCTGTCCAGTCTTCATTTCGATGAAGGACTGAGCTACAGCGCTATCTATTGCGCTAGAATTGCCCTGTCAGCATATTTGTAGCAGGCACCAGGACAGCATTCCATGGGATCACACCCTCTAGTTGCTAAACTCATGAGGGGTATATACAACACAAACCCTCCTAGAGCGAGGTATTCCCAGATATGGGATGTCAGTGTTATTCTAACATTGCTCAGAGGTTGGTCACCAGCAATGTTCCTGTCCCTGGAGAAGCTGACTCTAAAAACAGTCATGCTGATGGCATTGGTCTCAGCTCAAAGGGTCCAGTCCCTACATAAACTGAGGGTGGATAACATGATAGTATCATCAAACAAGATACATTTTCGGATCGTGGAGTTGGTAAAGCAAAAACAGACCAGGATCATCAGGACTTAATTTGGAATTTCGGGCATACCCTTCAGATACTCGACTGTGTGTTATGACACACCTTCTGCTATATTTAGAGTCCACTAAAACCATAAGAGGCAGTGAATTGGCACTATGGATCAGCCATAAACAGCCTCATAGCAGGGTATCAGTGCAGACCACCTCTAGATGGCTCAGACAGGTTTTGGGAGCTGCTGGGGTGGATACTGACATTTTTAAATCTCATTCCACCAGGGCTGCAGCAACATCGGCAGCTAGAGATATGGAAGTGCCTATGGACCATATCCTGGCTACAGCAGGATGGTCTAGAGAGAAGACCTTGCAACCTTTTTATAACAAACCGATCACCAAACCTGTGGTGTTTGCAGAAACAATTTTAAATTCTGTAATATGATTTATCCCAAGGGATCATTATTATTTTGTTAAAATAAATTAGTTATTGTTTGAATTTCTGATTCATGTTTGAATACGATAACATACTTCCTCCCTTGGACGACTACGGTAGTGAGTGAAGCATGGACTCGATCCACGGCATGAAATCACAGATCTTTAAAATCTTCACGTAGTCACTCACGTGACTCCGAAGTAAAATAGTAAGATTAAACGAGAACTTACCAGTTCGAAGTTTGATCTTTATTTTATGAGGAGTTACGTCAAGGGATTACGTGCCCTCCACGCCCACCCTCTATCATAAAGGTCAACTGGTATTCTAGTTCCTCTTATCTTACTATGTTTATTTCACCTACTGTTTGTGATTTCACACCGCTGCTTTGAAGAATGTCGCGCATGCGTGCTGGCGGGATCTTCACGTAATCCCTCGACGTAACTCCTCATAAAATAAAGATCAAACTTCAAACTGGTAAGTTCTCGTTTAATCTTACTATTTTAGTGCATTCATTTTTTATACATTAATGGCTACTTTAACCCTTCAATCAACTTTGGAAACCAGTGTTAATGGTTCCCAAGTAAGCAATGGGTTTCTACAACTGACTTCCTAGTGGCGAATCAGATGAAAGAATCATTTCTCTAAAATTGGTAAGAATACTTTGTTTTTCTTTGAAAGTTTGTAATATGAAGTAGAACTAAAAGTTTAACATTTTTCAATGTTAACGTTTCTGTGTGTTTTTATGTCAGAGTTTGATGCTTGCAAATGCAGCGAAGAAACTGGAAAAAGAAAAGAATGAAAGAGATATCGAAAGGAATCGAGTGCTAAAGGATACTGTACCACAACTTAACACGTCGAGCCTTTCGGTTCAAGAACTGCAAGTAAATGCTGGATTATTATTCAGTGAAAACTGCAACCAATATGAGTTTGTGAAGAGATGAATGGGTGGGATTGTTTGGGAACTGGTCAGTCACTCTGCAACTATCCAAGAATAATCTGTTCTTAGATAATGTGGCATGTGGAAATTCCTGAATTTAGAAAATGTAGTTTTAGATTTACCAACATATAATGCTCTCTTTAAGTTGCCTAATTTTCTGCGGTTGTGTCTAGATCACGTTGACATTATTTTGGTCCAAGGGGCGTATAATGAGAGAACACCAGAGGATGACTTCCAAAGTCCCATTCCCCATCATCACCTCTGTACTGGCACAGTGGCAATCTCACCCTTGTACAGCAGAGGCTTGAGGGTCACTGCAAACTAAGGACTGAGTGAAAATAACTGCGAAGAATCACGGATAAATCCTAAAAGCTCTAAAAGTTTACTTTAGAGATACAGAACGGAAACACGCCCTTCAGCCCACCGTGTCCACGTTGATCATCGATCACGCGATCACAGTAGTTCTATATTATCTCTCTTTCTCATCCACTCCCTACACATTTGGGGCAATTTACAGAGGCCAATTAACCTCGGGTTAACAGTACGATTGCTGTCTGTACAGAGTTTGCACGTTCTCCCTATGACCGCGTGAATTTTCTCCAGGTGCTCCAGGTTCCTCCCACATACCAAAGACATGCGTTTTTTTGTTAATCGGCTTCCATAAAAAAAAATGTACCTAGTGTACAGGATGGAACCAGCATGGACTTGGTGGCCAAAGGGCCTGTTTCCAAGCTGTATCTGTAAACAAACACTGATCTACCACTCCAGATTCCTCTTACCTGTATCCAATATCACCTGCCAGGCTTTGTACAACCCCCACCTTTTTTTTCCACACTTCTCCTCCCTACTACATTCAGACTGAAAAAGGGTCTTGACCCGAAACGTCGTCTGCCCATGTTCTCCAGAGATGGTGCTGGACCGGTTGAGTTACTACAGCACTCTGTATCCTTTCTATTATGTGCAAAGTAAAGTCTCTATGTAGAAATGCATTAAAGGCCCACTTTTAAGAGAGACCAACTTCTTCATGTATTTCTGACCCCTGCTGAGGCAATGCTTCTTCATGACAAACTGAAGGCGGAAAGAGGGGGGGATGGGAACATGCGACCTATGGTGGGGTCACGGAGGAGCAATTGTAACATTGGTTTTGCAGAACAGATGATTAGTTAGGGCTTATGGTAAGAAGGCAGATGAATGGGGTTGAGAGGGAAGGATAGATCAGCCATGATTGAATGGTGCAGTAGACTTGATCAGCCAAATGGCCTAATTCTGCTCTTAGAACTTATGAACATGAAGTAGCTGTGGAATTTGGGTAGGAAACAGGAAAACGATTCTTCCAGAACAATATAAAGAGAAGAAAAGTGCGGATTTTGAACGAGGCTTCTGATCTTCCTGTTCATCTTGTTTTGGAACATTGCAGAACATGTGCAAACAATTCCAACAGACGATCGACGGTGTTGACGCGGAACGCTATGACGTTGAAGCTAAAGTGTCCAAAAACAGGAACGAGGTAAATCAGCCAGTTCCACCCCACTGCAGAAAACCGCACCTGTAAATTATCAAGGGATCGGTTCATGAAATGCTTTGTTTTATTCAGATCGAGAGCTTAACTCAGAAAGTTTTAGATCTGAAAGGCAAGTTCAAACGTCCCACCCTCCGTCGGGTCAGGGTATCTGCAGATGAAATGCTGGGCGCTCTGGCAGAGACCACCTACAAAACCTCGTTGGATTTGAGGTCAAATCTAAAATCAGTGAAAAAAGAGGACGAGAAGGTACGATACTGTTGCAAGCACATTAACGATTAATCTTCTGGTTCATTAATCATATTTCATTTTGGTTAATTTCCTGCTGCTAAATAAGCAAGTTCGGTATTCCGACTGCGCATGCACAGGTCATAGGTCACAAACGAAAAACACTCTCGGCAACCGTGCCGCGGCATGGACACAGACCTGCGCCTCATCCGCAGCCAGGATCGATCCTGGGTCTCTGGCACCGCAAAATTGCTGCCGAACTGCCACTGAACCATTCCCCCCCCCCTCCCCTCCGACCGTGGACGGCCAGAGACGTCGAGAGTCAGACGGGAGTGGCGCTAATAGCCAGCGCCGAGAAGCAGCGTTAAATCTAGTTGAACTCTGCCTGCCCCGCTGGGTTAACCTACAGTCCTGCCTGGACTAACTGGAACGGTGGCCCAGGCTTACAGCCAGCGCGGACATGCAGCGCTAACTCCACGGCTCTGGGCTGGTGTCCCGTCAGTCCAGGCAGGGCTGTAGGTTAACCCGGCGGGACAGGCAGAGTTGAGCTAGATTTAGCGCTGCTTCTCTGCGCTTGCTGTGGGCCTGGTGATGCCGCTCCCATCTGACTCCCGACGTCTCTTGCCACCCCCGAATGGTGGGGGAGGGGGGGGGGGCACTCGAGAGGGGACAGGGATGGTCCACTGGTGGTTCAGCCGCGATTGCGGCACCTGAGACCGGGGATCGATCCTGGCTGCGGATGAGGCGCAGGTCTGTGTCCATGCCGCGACATCGCTGCCGAGTGTTTATCGCTTGTGACCTTTGACAAATCCCATGATTCCTTGCGTTTTTCAGAATACCGAACTCGCTTATTGTTATCTCCATTTATAATTGCTCTTCTAGGAAAGTAAATCCTGAGGGGAATAGATAGGGTGAACAAACATATCCCATTAATGAATAATGTGCTAAGTGTAGTTGATGGTAAAATAGACAGAGTGACGCACAGAGTCTTTTATCCAGGAAAAGACACAAAGTGCTGAAGCAACTCAGCTGGTCATTTTACTCACGGTAAGGGAATCGGGAACCAAGGTTGTAGGTTTAAGGTGAGAGGGGAAAGATTTAATAGGAACCTGAGGGGCAACATTTTCACTCAGGGTGGTATGTTGAATGTACTGTCAGAGGAGGTAATTGAGGCAGGTACTATAACAGCACTTGGACAGGTACATGATTAGGAACGGTTTAGAGGGATATATAGGCAAGTACGACTAGCGTAGTTGGGTCATCTTGGTCGGCATGGGCAAGTTGGGCCGAAGAACCTGATTCCATTCTGCATGACTGTGACTATATTGCTTATGTAATGCTCCATCTATTCTATCTGAAGGAACACAAACAGGCTGAAGTCCATGATTGGAGGAAGAACGTAGAAGCTATGTCTGGCATGGAAGGAAGAAAGAAGAAATTTGACTCCGGTGCTCCACCTCAGTAACAGGTACATGTATGGACAAGAGAGAGCAAAGTAGCTTTTCTCCACTGTGTGAAAATACATGCTCTCAGTCTGGGCCCAGAGTACATGGGAGTACACAGCAAGAGTTTACAATGACGTGTTGTAGTATACAGAACAGACCACTGAGACCCAGGGGAGTTGAGGTGGTAGTTGGTGAGGTTGCACACATGACAGATGCTGAACCACATCTGCAGCTGTAAAATAGCTGGTGGCCTTCGCACCTTTCTCAAACTTTCCAATTCCAGACGTTAGCATTGTTCCATTCTTGGTTTGGCTATGCCGTTCCCTCAGATCAAACACAACAGACCAGGGCAACGATGGTGAGGAGGAATGTTAACCAGGAAGGAAAAGAAAATACGGTTGATGTAGGAGGTGAGTGAGGGAAAGAGGGGTTATCTTCTTTTAATTTGAAAGGGAAATGATGAGGATGAGTCTATCCAGTGTCGGAAACACTTCACAATGGCATTCCTGCAGTGACTGCGTGAGATATCTCCGGTCTCCACCCACACTCCAAAGACATACAGGGTTGTAAGTTAATTGGCTTCTGTAAATTGTAAATTGTCCTAGTATGTGGGATAGTGCTGGTGTATGGCGTGATTGCTGGTTGGCGCAGACTCGGTGGGCTGATGGGCCTGTTTCCATGCTATATCTCTAAAGCCTAAAATAAATGGGGAGAAGAGAAATCTTCATGAACAAATGGGCAAATTCTACCAGAGACATCCTTGTGCACAACAATCCTTGTGCACTGGGGGGGGGTGGGGGGGGGCGGAGAGACAGTGAGAGGTGGGGGAGAGAGAAAGGGGGTGTAAGACGTGCGTGTTTGTGTTTTGCTCACAGGTGTGTTTAGTTTAACATTCCGCGGCAAGTGCCGGAGTTTACAGGTTGGTTGCAGAGGCGGGCAATCTCCACCAGTCCCTCCCTCCAGTCCGGGGCAGAGGGATGGGATGGGATGGGGGGGGGGGGGGGGGTTGCCCTAGCGACGGGGAGTTTTTGCGGAGACGGGGTGGTCGGGACCTGCAGTGAAGCCGCGATAGCGAGTTCCTCTCTCCCCATCTCTCTTCCCATCCCTCTCCCCATCACTCTCCCTGCTGCCTCGCCTACAGGCGTCGCTCTGTATGAAGGAACTGCAGATGCTGGTTTACACCGAGGGTAGACACAACGTGCTGGAGTAACTCAGGAGCATCTTTGGAGAAAAGGAATAGGTGACGTTTCGGGTCGAGACCCTTCTCCAGAGTTGTTGCCTGACCCGCTCAGTTACTGCAGCATTTTGTGTGCATCCCCGTTGATGACTGATGCTTGGCTTTTGCCGGCACTGCGAGGGTTAACCGACAGCCACTGGATAAGGTGAGAGGTGCAGCTGATGGTCCCCGGCCCGTAGGGGAACGGGTTCCTCGGGAGTTGGAGCAGAGTTGAGCTGGAGTTAGCGCTTCTTCTCCGTGCTGGCTGTAAGCCTGTGGCCGCCGCTGCTCCGTGCCAGTGTCCCATCGGTCCAGGGTCACCCCGGACATCTCTGGCCGCCCCCGGACATGGATGGGGCACTCGGGAGGGGATGGTAATGAGACTCCGCTCACAAATCTGCTTCCTGGGGTTATGCAGGAGAGGGGTGCATGGTTCGCCTCTGTATAATAACCCTGTATATTATATACAGGGCAGGGCAGCCCGAGTGAGAATGGAACCCATACACCCAGGCTGAGGGGGAATCATTAGATTGTCACTGCTGAGATTTCTGCATGGACCAATGGAGAAGGGAGAACTCGTGTCACTAACTCCAGTAGCAATTCAACAGCGCTTGCAGCGTGGGAGACCTGGTTCAATCCTGACTACGGATGAAACGCAGGTCTCTATACACGCAGCAGTTCAGCTGCTGAGAATATTTACTTCCAGTGACCTATGACCTCGGCATGTGCAGTCGGAATACCGAACTCGCTTATTTATCCAAACAATCTAAAATGTGGCGTTCTCTTTCATTAAAGATACGTTTGGAAGGTGGACATTATAAGAAGCAAATCTGATAAGGAAATAGTCCAACTGAGAAGGAACGTTGTACACAAGGCTGATGACATGTTCAACAAGAAGAGTCACTGAATGAGACTTCATATTTGAATTTATGAAAATAATGACAATGAAAGACTACGAATATCAGTATTAACTCTCTCTGCACCAAGACCTTTCCAACTTTAAAAATAAGAAAACATTGCCTTTTAGAAGTCAACTCAAGTAGTTTTGCATCGGGGAAACATCCTAATATTCGAGAAATATCCTGAATCAAAGAGTATTATTTATCTTACAGCCTTTAAAAATGGTTGACAAATGCTTGGTATTATTTGGAAGGTTTATGATGGACCATGTTACAGAATGCAAAGGTTGTGGTGAAATCAACATTTGCTTTGGTCTCTTGGAAGAAAGTTAAGGCTTTGTGAAATATTGCAATGGAAGCAGTTTGCATTTAGCTTACAATCCACACTTTTTCAGCAGAATGATTCAGAAAAATGTGTAATTAGTGATTGTTGTAGTTAGATTATTTCAACAAAATCAAGACTCGACTATTTATTTTAAAAGTGTACAATTGTTCGCTTTCAATAAAGGTGTATGCGCATTAGATATCTTCATTGTTTTTTTTTAAAGAAAATGTTTTTCTACATGTATTCTGACCTCGTTCTTTTTGTAGATTGCAAATATGTGTTCATCTTTGTTCTGGATACCAGTGCACAATTACCATGTACCACAGGCTACAGTGTTAGTGAGGATATAAGGGAGGCAAAAGGAAGTGTTAAACAGACTGAGACCATCCTTGTATTGATTGAAAGATACAGCATGGCAACAGGCCCTTCAGCCCACTGGTCATCGATCATCTGATCACACTAGTTCAATGTTATACCACTTTCTCATCCACTCCCTACACACTGGGGACAGTTTACATAGAGTCAATTAACCTACAAACCCACACATCTTTGGGATATGGGAAGAAGCCGGAACACCCGGAGCACTCCACAGAGACAGCGCCCAAAGTAAGGATTTTCCACGGGTGATGGATAACACTCTCCACAGGTGAGATGTTCCCCTCCACAGGTGAAGGATCTCTCTCTCCACCAGGAGAGGGTTCTCTCTCTCGTGTTCATAACTGATAGAAGCAGAATTAGGCCATTTGGCCCATCAAGACTACTACACCATTCAATCATAGCTGATCTACCTCTCCCTCCTTACCCCCTCTCCTGTTCCCCCCATAACCTCTGACACTCGCAGCTGTGGATAGGGGACTCCCTCCCTCCTTCTGCTCCCCCCACCCCCCACTCCACACTGGTAGGGTCTCCTCTCCAGAACTCTCCTTCTCCTGCTCCCTCCCTTACACACGAGTTTTCTCCCTCCACCTCTCCCCACACCCATGGGGTGAGAATTCCCCCTCCTGCTCCCTCCCCTCCACACGGATAGGGTTCGTCTCCCTCATAAGGTCATAAATAATTGAAGCAGAATAAGGCCATTCCCCATCAAGTCTACTTCGCTATTCAATCACACCACATTCCCATGCCTAATAATACTGTATTAACTCCAACTACATTGCACCACCGCCGATCGTTTTGAAACCAAATTACAGTCTAATTTATTGATGAGATAGAGGTTAAAAACTCCCAATCACACCCCGTCTTGCTAATTTCTGTCATAAGGTCAAAAGTGATAGGAGTAGAATTAAAGGTAGACAAAAATGCTGGAGAAACTCAGCGGGTGAGGCAGCATCTATGGAGCGAAGGAATACCTGACGTTTCGGGTCGAGACCCTTCTTCAAACTGATGTGGGGGTGGGGGGCGGGAAGAAGAAAGGAAGAGGCGGAGACAGTGGGCTGTGGGAGAGCTGGGGAGGGGAAGGAGGGAGAAAGCAAGGACTGAAATTGGAGAAGTCAATGTTCATACCGCTGGGGTGTAAACTACCCAAGCGAAATATGAGGTGCTGCTCCTCCAATTTGCAGTGGGACTCACTCTGGCCATGGAGGAGTAGAATTAGACCATTTGGCCCAACAAGTCTACTCTGCCATTCAATCAAGGCTGATCTATCTCTCCCTCCCATTCCTTCTCTCCAGAGCTGCTGCCCGTCCCCCTGAGTTACTCCAGCATTTTGTGTCTACCTTCGATTTAAACCAGCATCTCCAGCTCTTTCTTACATATCTCTCCCTCCTAACCCCATTCTCCTGCCTTCGCCCCATAACCCCTGACACCCATACTATTCAAGAATCTATCGATCTCTACCTTAAAAATGTACAGTACATTGACTTGGCCTCCACAGCCTTCTGTGTCAATGAATTCCTCCTCCTCCTCCTCCTCCTCCTCTCTACACCTGTTGGGTCTCCTCTCCACCTCACTGCCCCCATCCCTCCCACCTGATCCCTTCTCCCTCCACGGGTGGTGTGGTGTGGTGTGGGTGGGATGTGTGTACAGTGTGAGTGTGGGTGTGAGTGTGGGTGGAGGGTGTGAGAGTGGGTGTGGGGGGTGGTGGGGGGGTGTGAGTGGTGGGGGGGGTGAGAGTGGGTGTGGGGGGGTGTGAGTGGGTGGGGGGGGGTGAGAGTGGGTGGGGGGGGTGAGAGTGGGTGGGGGGGGGGGTGTGAGAGTGGGTGGAGGGTGTGAGAGTGGGTGTGGGGGGTTGTGGGGGGGGTGTGAGTGGGTGGGGGGGGTGAGAGTGGGTGGGGGGGGGGGTGTGAGAGTGGTGTGGGGGGGTGAGAGTGGGTGGGGGGGGGTGTGAGAGTGGGTGTGGGGGGGTGTGAGTGGGTGGGGGGGGTGGGTGTGGTGAGGTACCCGCTCCTCCCCGGCTCTTACCTCGGGTTCTGCAGCATCTGCCATCATTGTCAGCACCGCCGCCGCGCCCGGCGTTACGCGGGCTCTGATTGGCCGGGCCCGGCCACGCTGAGCGGCGGCCGCTGATTGGCGGCGCTCGTTGCTGGGAGACGGTGCTGGAGGCACCGCGCGTGCGCAGTGCGGCTGTCAGCGGGTGAGCGAGTAACGTGAGGGAGGGAGAGGATGAAAAGAAGACGCGGGGAGAGAGGAGGGAGGGAGTGAGGCAGGGAGGGGGAGAAAGTGATAGAGAGGGTGAGGGAGTGAGGGAACCGGGCAGGGGAGAAAGGGACAGGGAGAGAAGGGAGGGGGTGTGGATAGAAGGGATGGGGAGAGGAATATGGAGGGAGGGGGAAGAATGAGAAGAGGGGATGGAGGGGGAGTGCAGAGGGGGAGGGATGAGGGAAGAGATGGGGAGGGGTGGGGGGGAGAGGGGATGGAAGGGAGGGGAGAGGTGGGGAGGGGAAGGGAAGCGTGGAATTGGAAGGGGGAGAGAGGGTTGGGAAAGGAGAGGGGGGGGGGAGGGAGGGATGATTGAGGAGATGGGAGAGGGAGATGGATGGGGAGGGGGAGAGAGAGTAAGGGGAGAGAGCGATGGGGAGGGACAGGGAGGAAGGATGAGGGAGGCGGGGTGGGAGATGGGCAGTGGAGGGAAGGAGGGGAGGGGGGAGGAAGGGAGGGGAGGGGGGGGCGGGGAAGGGAAGCGTGGACTTAGAAGTGGGGAGAGGGTTGGGAATGGAGGAGAGGGGGAAAGGAGGGGAGGGGGAAGGGAGTGACGGGAGAGGGGAGGAACAGGAGGTAGATGGGGAGGGGGAGAGAGTAAGGGGAGAGAGCGATGGGGAGGGGCAGGGAGGAAGGATGAGGGAGGGATGGGGACAGATGGGGAAGGGATAAGGAGGGGAGAGGGGGATGGGGAGGGAGAGGGGAAGAGATGTATGGTGAGGGGTAGGGGAGAGAGATGGCTTGGGAGCGGATGGTGAGGGAAAGGAAGGGAGGGGAGATGAAGTGCGATGGGGAGATAAATGAGAGAGATGGAGGGGAGAGGGAGTGGGGGGAGAGAGAGAGGGACGGGGAGAGGAGGTGAAAGAGGGAGTGGAGGGGGATGGGACGGGAGAATGAGTTTAGGGGATAGGAATGGGTTACGAATGATGGGGATTCAGGGGAGGGGAGACAGGCGATAGGAATGGAGGACAGGGATGGTGTCCAGGGGAAGGGGGTGGGGGGTATAGGTGATTGTAATGGGGTATAGGAGAGGGGGCTATAGGTGATGGGATTGGGGTACAGGGGAAGGGTGGAGTATAGAGGAGGGGCTATAGATGATTATAATGGAGAGCAGGGGAGAGGGGTACAGAAAAGGGGGTTGATGAGGGATATAGGGGCTGGGGTGTGGGGGGGGGGGGGGGAAGGGGGAATTGGGTGTTAAGGGAATGAAGAAGATGAGCTTTGATCGTGTTCTTTAACCAGATCTAAAATAGCAAACTATTTAAATCGAGTGTAGTGAAGAAGGTATTTGCTGATGCAAGACTAGCTGTCTCGTACTCTCTCTATAAGGAAGTTCCCCCACGTGTCTTGTGTTCGCTGTGCTTTTAATACATCAAGTGTTCGTGTCAACTTTATTCTGTAACAATCACAGTTCGATGGGATCCCCAATGACCTGTTAATTTTGTCTGTTTTGCAGAGTTCCTTTGAAGTTGTGGGTTGAACCGAATGACATTTGCATCAACATGACATTCAAGCTTGTGTTGCTGAGGCATGGGGAGAGCGCTTGGAATAAGGAAAACCGGTTCTGCAGTTGGGTCGACCAGAAGCTGACGGAGAACGGTATAAAAGAAGCTCAGACCTGCGGAAACGTTCTGAAAGCGGCTGGATTTGAATTCGACCTTGTGCTTACGTCCATTTTGAGTCGATCGATCCAAACCGCGTGGTTGGTGTTGCACGAGATGGGGCAAGAATGGGTGCCGATCGAAAGCTCATGGCGACTCAACGAGCGCCATTACGGCGCGTTGATAGGTCTCAACCGGGCAGAGTTGGCTGCTCTTCACGGAGAAGAAAAGGTAAAAGTTTGGAGGAGAAGCTATGACGTCACCCCTCCTCCCATAGACGAGTCGCACGCAAACTACAAGGAGATTTACACTGACCGGAGGTACAACTTCTGCGATGTTCCGAAGGACAAGCTACCCAAAACCGAAAGTCTGAAGGAGGTTCTTGATAGACTGCTGCCGTATTGGAACGAGGTTGTTGCTCCAGAGGTGAAGAAGGGGAAAACCATTCTGATATCTGCTCACGGAAACAGCACCAGGGCTCTGCTCAAGCACCTGGAAGGTAATACCAGTTCTTGCATGCCGATTGACGGAGAGTATTTGTGCTTTGCCATGCTATATTGAGATGCTGCTGGCTTATTGATGGCATCCTTGCACCCGTGGCTGGCAAGGGGAGCACCCTACCTACTTCGGGAAGAATAGATCGTGACACTCTCTCCATTAATCCCCACCATCAAGAGGACCACAGGCATCCAAGACAGACATTAGCACATTGACGACTGCTTTGGTGCCACCTCCTGCACCCACACACAACTGACTGACTTCATCCACTTCACCACCAACTTCCATCCGGCACTCCAATACACCTGGACGATTTCCGACACTTCCCTACCATTCCTTGACCTCACCATCTCCATCGCAGGGGACAGACTCCTGACCGACATACATTACAAACCCACTGACTCACATGGCTATCTGGACTACACGTCTTCCCACCCTGCCCCCTGTAAAGACTCCATCCCCTACTCCCAATTCCTCCGCCTACGCCGCATCTGTTCCCAGGATGAGACATTTCATACCAGGGCATCGGAAATGTCCTCGTTCTTCAGGGAACGGGGATTCCCCTCCGCCACCATAGATGAGGCTCACACCAGGGTCTCATCCATACCCCGTAACACTGCTCTCTCTCCCCATCCCCGCACACGCAACAAGGGCAGAGTCCCTCTGGTCCTCACCTTTCACCCCACCAGCCGGCAAATACAACACATAATCCTCCGCCATTTCCGCCACCTCCAACGTGACCCCACCACTCGCCACATCTTCCCATCTCCCCCCATGTCTGCCTTCCGCAAAGACCGCTCCCTCCGCAACTCCCTCGTCAATTCTTCCCTTCCCTCCCGCACCACCCCGTCCCCGGGCACTTTCCGTTGCAACCGCAAGAAATGCAACACCTGTCCCTTCACCTCCCCCCTCGACTCCATTCAAGGTCCCAAGCAGTCGTTCCAGGTGCGACAAAGGTTCACCTGTATCTCCTCCAACCTCATCTACTGCATCCGCTGCTCTAGATGTCAGCTAATTTACATCGGTGAGACCAAGCGTAGGTTGGGCGACCGTTTCGCCGAACACCTCCGCTCAGTCCGAATAACCTACCTGATCCTCCCGGTGGCTCAGCACTTCAACTCCCCCTCCCATTCCCAATCCGACCTCTCTGTCCTGGGTCTCCTCCATTGCCAGAGTGAGCAACAGCGGAAATTGGAGGAACAGCACCTCATATTCCGTCTGGGGTCCTTGCGCCCTTATGGCATCAACATTGAATTCCCCCAATTTGGCTAGCCTGTGCTGTCCCCTCCCCTTCCTTCACCCTCTAGCTGTCTCCTCCCACCCTCCCATCCGCCCGCCCTCGGGCTCCTCCTCCTCCCCTTTTTCCTTCTTTCTTTCCCCACCCCCCATCAGTCTGAAGAAGGGTTTCGGCCCGAAACGTCGCCTATTTCCTTCGCTCCATAGATGCTGCTGCACCCGCTGAGTTCCTCCAGCAATTTTGTGTACCACAGACATTAGCAAGATTGGGTGTGATTTGGCAGTTTATAACCTCTATCTCATCAATAGATTATACAGTCATTTGGTTTCACTTCCTTATCTATGTATCTCCCTCTTCCCTGACGTCAGTCTGAAGAAGGGTCTTGACTCGGAATGTTACCCATTCCTTCTCTCCAGAGATGCTGCCTGTCCTGCTCAGTTACTCCAGCATTTTGTGTCTATTTTCTTCTATTGGTTGTCTTAGCATCAACTATTGAGGAATGGTTATACTTGAACTTTATCAACTTGGTATCATTGTTAACCGATTCATTTATAAATGTTCATTTTATGAATTCACTGTTTAAACCAGGAGGATGAAAATGTCAGGTGAAACATTCGAGATGTATGAAATGGCAGGAACGTAACTGTACTGTACCTTACTTCTCAGCTAGTAGTAGTGTTACAAATGGAGTATTTCACAGATATCATAGAAACAACATGGGCGGCACAGTGGTGCAGCTAGTAGAGCTGCAACCTCAATCCTGGGTTTGATCCCGACCTCGGGTGCTGTCTGTGTGGAGTTTGCATGTTCTTCCTGTCACCGTGTGGTGACTGTGACTCCGGGTACTCTGACTTCTTCTCACATCCCCAAATCGTGCAGGTTTGTAAGTTAAGTGATCTCTATAAATTGCTCTGAGTATGTAGGGAGTGGATGTGAAAGTGGGATAACATAGAACTAGTGTTAACGGGAGATTGATAGCCGGGCTGGCATGGACTCAATGGGATGAAGGGCCCGTTTCCATGCTGTATCTTTCAAGTCAATTCAACATCTGGAAAACAACCATACTGAATTATTGAAGGAGTAGGTGAGAATAATGCAGGAGATTAATGTCTTGGATGTTCAACTGGCCTTTCAATAATGTACATCATAATGCACTCATGACCTGGCTTAAATTATGGTGAGTCTGGGCAAGAGTCAAGTCAAGAGTGTTTAATTGCTGTATGTACCACAAATAATAAAATTCTTGCTTGCAGCAGCATAACAGGACAGTAAGCACAGTACTCCTAGATAACATAATAAACAACAACAAAATCAATATAGTAAAAACCCCAAATTAAAATGCAAAAAAAGCCCAAAGTCCTTAATGCAACCAAGACAGTTTGTAGTTCATAGAACCTGTTGGTTGTTAGGAAGGAGCTCTTCGGTTGAGGGATACAGCATGGAAACAGGCCCTTCAGCTCGCTGAGTCCACACTGATCATTGATTGCCCATTCACACCAGTTGTACATTATCCTACTTTCACATCCACTCACTAGTGGCAATTTGCAGAAGGCCAAATAACCTACAAACTTGCACGTTATTGGGATGTGGGAGGGGACCGGAGCACGGAGAACATGCAAACTCCACTCAGATGGCAGCCGAGGTCAGGATAGACCTGGGTCTCTGGCTTTGTGAGGCAGCAGGTGTGCCTCTGTGCCGCTCTCTGTTCTTGAACGGAAAGATAGCTCCAATATGCACCTTCTATATGTCTTTCATTCATTTGTTCTATGTACCTTCTATGTCTCCTGTTTCCCTCTCCCATGACTCTCAGTGAAACGCCACCTATTCCTTTTCTCCAGAGATGCTGCCTGACCCCCTGAGTTACTCCAAATTATTGTGACTTTCTTCGGTGTAAACCAGCATCTCCAGTTCCATCCTTACATATTCAGACCTGTGTCGGGTTCAAGGATGGTCACTCGGATCAATGAATTATGGAAGTTGCAGTCCAGAAGCATTGATCCTGGAAGATGCATGGACCAGGCATTAAAAACAGACCAAAATGTGCCCATTTTGCAGCTTGTACAACCGTTTCCAGTGAAAGACCAACACACAGAGCAATCAGATTTGGTGCTTCCTGTTGCAGTTAATTCTAGTACACATTTTACTTGTCTGTTTCCTGCATGTGGTAATATCATGAAGGCAAGTGACTCAGCTTTGCTAAAGACAGGAATGAAATTGTGACCCGTGACATATTCTCAAACGAAGAATGCCGCCAAGCCTAAAATACTGAATGCATGATTCAAAAACATATTGTTACATGTTTATAAATTAACCATGGATAGACACAGTGCTAGAGTATCTCAGCAGGCAGGTAGCATCTCTGGAGAACATGGATAAGGGATGTTTCCGATCGCGACCGTTCTTAAGACGTGAAACATCGTCCATCAAAGGGTCCAGACCCGAAACGTCACCTATCTACGATCTCCAGAGATGCTGTCTGACCCGCCGAGCTACTCAAGCACTTTGTGTTTTTTATAAACCAGCATTTGCCGTTCCTTGTGTCTCCAACACTGGCATCTGGGCTTTGTCTTTGATATGGCAGATGTATCATAAAATCATGGAGGGCATAGATTGGGTGAATTCACAGTCTTTTTCTTTGGGAAGAGGAATCAACACCTGCAGGACGTCGAGAGATGCTGCCTGTCCCGCTGAGTTACTCCAGCATTTTGTGTCTATCTAGAGAACATACCTCGGTTTAAGGTGAGAGGGGAAAAATTTAATAGGAACCTGAGGGGCAACTCTTTCACACAGAGGGTGGTAGGTATAGGATAGATAGTCACAGTCTTTTTCCCAGCGTTGTTTAAACATGGATTTAAAGTGAGAGGGAAAACTTAGAGGACCTGAGAGTAGGTTTTCCACATAAAAAGACGGTGGGTATATGGAAAAATCTGCCAGAGAAGGTAATGCAGACAGGAACAATAACAACATGAAAATACATTTGGATAGGTGCATGGATATGAAAGATTTAGAGGGATATATGGGCTGAACGCAGTTTGGATGGGGCATCTTGGTCACCATGGATGAGTTAGGCTGAAGGGCCTGTTTCTGTGCTCTATGACTATGACTATGATTCGCTGCTGTGGATCGCTTTCCACCAGCTGCCTACTCAAACTGCCAATGTGGTAATGTGATCTTGATCCCCAAATCATTCATTTGAGTGTCTTCCTACCCCTCTGGCAGCCTCTTTCTTAAGATCGCATCTTGATCTTCATGACCTTTGCTCAGAAACTGCTCAGTGCTGCTCTTCCTTAAATACACTTTTGATTTAGATGAAAAACAAAATATGGAAAATTGCAAATAAGCTATGAATTGCATAAAGTTGATGATTTTGTTTTCTTCCTGGAAACCTTTGTCTGGCTCTGTTATCTCTAGGCTTGGCTATTCAATTTTTGATTAGTCCCCTATCTTTGTCCCAACAAAGATCTGCACATCCAAAATTAGTGTAGAAAATCATGAGAGGGATAGGGTGAGTGCACCAGGGTAGAGGAATCAAGAACCAGTGGGCATCGGTTTAAGGCGAGAGAGAAAAATGTACTATGGATCTTAGTGAGGGTGGTGGGTACTGGGCACAAGCTTTCCGAGGAGTTAGTTAAGGTGGGTACAATAACAGCATTAAAAGACACTTAAAAAGGTACAGATAGTGCAAAGCTTGGATAGAATGGATGTGGAGAGAATGTTTCCACTCGTGGGATAGTCTAGGACCAGAGGTCATAGCCTCAAAATTATAAGATGTTCCTTTAGGAAGGAGATGAGGAGGAATTTCTTTAGTCAGAGAGCAGTGAATCTGTGGAATTCTTTGCCAAAGAAGGTTGTGGATACCAAATCAATATATATTTTTAAGGCAGATAGATAGATTCTTGATTATTACAGGTATCAAGGGTTATGGGGAGAAGGCAGGAGAATGGGGTTAGGAAGGAGAGATAGATCAGTCATGATTGAATGGGAAAGTAGGATTGATGGTCCGAATGGCCTAATTCAGCTCTTATCACATGATCTTATAACATGATAGGGACCAAATGTGGGCAAATGGGACTAGTTTAGATGGGGCATCTTGAGGGCCATGGGCATTGAGCCAAAGAACCTGCTTACATCAAAGATAGACACAAAACACAGCGGGTTAGGAAGCATCTCTGGAGAAAAGAAATAGGTGGCATTTCAGGTCGAGACCCTCCTATGACTCTATGCTGTACGTATCTTGTGCCAATGTATCTTCACGCATTGCACTTGTTCATTACTGACTTGGATATAATGCTCTGTTTAGAAGTGATGGTACCTCTGCCCACCACAAGTCTCTTGCCACTCTGCCCCTCCCCACCCAAACTCCCCAGGTCAATCACCGCACCACCCAGCCCATCGGGTCTTCCAGAAGTTTGCTCACCTATCTCTGATCTTTTGCATGCTCCACATTTTGACTGCTCTGCCGTTGATGCTTCCACCAGAAGCTGAAACTCACTCGGGCAACCTAACTTTGTTCTCCTTTTACGATAGGCTTACCTCCTTTACCAGGCTGCTAGTCATCTGTCCTGATATGTGTTTGGTTTATTTATTGTCATGTTTACAGAGATACGGTTAGTAGCTTGTTCTGCATGCCAGTTTAATTCCGCATGCCAGTTAACCTTCTGCAGTTTAACACAAAATGCTGGAGTAATGTCGCGGGTCAGTCAGCATCTGTGAAAGACGTGGATAGGAGCCGTTTCGGGTCAGGGCCTTTCTTAAATAACACTTCTGGAACAGCAATCAGAGTCCCCACATTCTGGCGCCATCTTGCAAATTCCAAGTCTCTGAAAAGTCCGTTTTTGATATTTGTTATGTTAACAATGCTAAATGTTGTAAATATGAATGTCGTGGGATTGATGATTATGTTAAAAGCACCGTGTAAAAGCATTGTGTAGCCGATGGCTGTAGTGCAGTAATGGATAGTAAGATTGCTATTTTACGTAATTGCTTGGACTTGTTTGTTGATGGCCATTGCTTTATGAAATACAGGCAATTGTGGATTTGAGTTTAAATAGTTAAACCTTCTGCAGTTTAACACAAAATGCTGGAGTAATGTCGCGTGTCAGACAGCATCTCCGAAAGACATAGATAGCGGCCGTTTTGGGTCAGGGCCTTTCTTCAGACCATGTTCTCCAGAGATGCTGCCTGACCCGCTGAGTTACTCCAGCACTATGAGTTCTACGCATGATTCCAGTATCTATCTGTAGTTCTTAATGACCACAACCTTCTGCGGTTAGCAGTTTGAAGTCTTAACTTGCAGTTAACCCCAACATTCACACTTTTCAACCAAAGTTAGTGATCAGTTCGAAGTTTTCTCCCTATTGCGTTAGTAACACGAACGCCATTTGTACTAAAATGCAAGTCAGCTAAATTAATGGAGACCATTAAATAAAATATTTCTGGTGCAGACATTTGCATTGTCCAATTCCTTTTATGGTTCATAAAATCTGAGTAATTTCCTCTAACCCTAGCCCTGGCGTGCAAATCTCAGATTGTTGAAAGTGTATATGTTGACATTTGGATATGCGGTCCAGTTGACATTAGAGTGATGTGACCTTTGACGTTTCGAGTGGGCAGTGCATCTGAAACCACTCTTACTGAATCGTTATTAATAGATCACTGTGGGAGCAGAGGCTGAGTGCAATAAACTGCGGGTGTGAGAAAAGACCAATAAATCTAAGATTAGATCAGGCTGGGAACTGCATTTGCTCTTTTAGAAAGCAAGACTTTAGCTCCAAACCGTTGCAAGAAATAATTCACAGTGACTTTAGAAGCCCTAAGGTGACTGTTCGTCACATATTGTGGGCTAAAATATGACAAAGTGCTGGCGTTACTGAGCAGGTCAAGCAGCATGTCTGGAGAACTTGGATATGGGAACTTTTAGGCCGGGATCCTCCTTCATTCAGACTGTTTATCACAACCTTAGAGGATGAGATTACCCAAAGCATTGTTCATTTTTCCTGAATTAGCAGCTGAGGGGACAGTTCCCAAATAAGAACAATATATAAATGACACATTACTGCTTGAAAGGTAGAAGTATGTCATTTGTTTTATGCTATACAACAAATCATATATTTTCCTTGAAAAAAATCTGATTTGTTATATATATTGTAAAACAAATGATATATAATGAATTCCTCCTTGAGAGTGGCACACGTGCCTGCGATGAATGTGCTATACAAGTTACATTTGTCTCTTTATCCATGAACTATAGACAATCTAATTTGGGCATACTACAAACTTCATTGGAGTGAATCCTAAACTCAAACTACTCTGCGTTTTCTTGATGGTTAGAATATTGGTGTGAGAAAGAAGGGGAGGGAGAAAAGGGCAAATGCTATTATTAATTTTAGCAAAGAGAATAATTATATTATAAACAGCAGAATGGGTTGAAGCAGTGTTGGTATGTTATTAACAGTGGAGACCAACTGAGCGAGGTGGCACAGTGGCGCAGCGGTAGAGCTGCTGCCTCATAGCACCAGACACTCGGGTTCGATCCTGCCATGGGAGTTGTCTGTGTGGAGTTTGTACTTTCACCCTGTGACCGCATGGGTTTCCTCCCATATTCTGAAGACGTGCGGGTTTGTAGGTTAATTGACCCTTTGTAGGGAATGGATGTAAAAGTTGGATAATGGCTTGTCCCACTTTCCCGAGTTACTCACGAATTCTCCCAAGTTTTCCCCTTGATTCAAACTCGGAGAATATCCGTAGCGAGTCCATAGGAGGCCGTAGGAGTCCGTAGATATATCGTAGCAGCCCGTTATGCCAGCCATAGGTACTCGGGGCATCAGGTAAGTCGGGACGTTTTTTTCAGCATGAACAAAAAGTCCATAAATAAAAAGATAGTCAGGAGGAGGAGTTCGTAGATCACAAAAATCTTGATTTTTTTAAGGTCCTTTCACCTCGGCAGAGTACTCGGGAAAGTGGGACAGGCCCTTTAGTGTGAACGGGTGATCGATGGTTGACGAGGACTCCGTGGGCCAAAAGTCCTGTTTCCATGCTTTATTTCGAAATTAAACTGGAAAAAAAAATCAGCTTAATTTATAATAGTCTACCATGAAAATATTTAGTCTAACACACACATTTCCCAAATTCATCTTTTGTCCAGTTGAAGGAAGGAAGCGTGGGTGTGTCAGCTGTTTGAAAGGATTGCCGCATTATACTTGTCTTATATTTGCCTGTTTTATGTATTAAATGTTTGTTTTCTGTTAATGAGTATTTGAATTGAGTACAAACCCAGGGGAAGAAAATCGAATCGACTCAAACTGGGAAGCTCGATGTGAATGCAGGTGAATTGAGGCTCCTTCGGTGTTGTTAATAAAACACTATCTGGAGACTGCCAGCAGAGGGTGAGAGTGTATTGGCGTAGGTAGGAGTAGCACTCCAGTCAGTAGAGTTTATTGTCATCTGCACAAGCTCGGTGACGTGCAGGTACAATGAAAATACTGCTTGATGCAGCATCACAGTCACCTAGATTCAGACAGCACAAGAAAGCATAATTTATGCATAAATTATACATAAAGCAACAAGTCCATGGTCTTTAATGTTCTGTTGCTGAGGTAGGATTAGGGTTGTGCAGGTTGTGTCATGAATCTGATGGTTGTAGGAAAGTAGCTGTTCGTGAGCCTGGTGGTGTGGGACTTCAGGCTTCTGCACCTCCTGTCTGACGGTAGCAGCGAGAAGACGGCCCGGCCCGGATGCTGGGGATCCTTGATGGTAACGGCTGGCGTAGATCCGTTTGATGGTGGGGAGGGCTGTGCCTGTGATCGACTGGGCTGAGTCCACCATTCTTTGCAACCTCCCGCGTTCCTGTGCATTAGAATTACCATAGCAGGCCATGATGCAACCAGTATGGATACATTCCACAATGCATCTGTCAAAGTGTGTTGGAATAATGTTGAATCTCTTTAAATTCCTAAGAAAATAGAAGCACTTGTTTATCTTCTTCATGATTATATATATGTGCCGGGCCCAGGACAGGTCATCCAAGACATTAATGCCCAGGAATTTGAAACTGCTAAAGCGGCCTTTTCACGGGGCGACTTGACGCAAGAGTTAACCAGAATTTAACATCGTGGGAACCTCGTGCGATAACAGTACGGCATTCGTGGACCACCGTGGACCACCGTAGCGCTAACGGCAGGTAATCGTGTATCTTGGTCACTCGGGAGAAAATTCAAGAAAGTTTGAATTTCTCCAAGAGTGACTTGTACACTTGTGGTTGAGCATTGCAACATTATATGAACGTAGTGGCCAGTGCGATATCCGTAATAACTTGCGGGTACCGTGGGAACTCCTGCGAACGGTGAACCCGGAAGCTGGACAGAGGGGACAGAAGGTGAGTAAAAATTGTCTTCTGTGGGATTGAATTTTAAAAATAAATAAAAATAAAGATTTGCATCCGCATATGGACATCAACTTATTCATGAGTTATGTTAATGAGATTCAAGAAAATAACTATAATCTTTAAAAGGGACTTTAAAAGGGACTTTACTGAAAGGTTACGCATTTTTATGGTCCGTGAGAAATTTTTCACATGTACATCTTTGAGAGATACAGGTCAGAGTCCTCGCCGACTAGCGATCGATGCCTTTCCGAAGCAGGGTCCGGAACGCTACCAATCAATATTGTACAGAGACCCGTGTAAGGAGTGAACTGCACATGCTGGTTTAAACCGAAGACAGACACAAAAAGCTGGAGTAACTCAGCGAGTCAAGCAGCATCTCTGGAGAAAAATAGCTGATGTTTCGGGACGAGACACATCTTCAGACTCAATTCCGATTAGGCTGTCTGAAGAAGGGTTCCGATTCGAATCGCCACCTATTCTTTTTCTCCAGAGATGCTGCCTGACCCGCTGACTTACTCCAGCTTTTTATGTTTTTCTTCCCAGATCTGACTTACCTGCTGAGTTACACCAACATTTTGTGTCCTTCTGTGCGTATTAACCAGCATTAACCAGCGTCTGCAGTTCCTTTAGACATTACCTAACTTCAGATTTTAGAGATATAGCGCGTGGGAACTCCTGCGAACGGTAAACCCGGAAGCTGGACAGAGGGGACAGAAGGTGAGTAAAAAAGGTGGTCTCAATATCGACAAGGGAACATGTGTCCTTCAAGGACGTCCCACCTAATTGTCATTGTTGGATAATCTTTTTAACAGGAACACTTGCAGAGATGGCTCCCACAAAATCTCAAAGAAAGGGGGTAAAGCGTGTCAGAGATGTTTTTGCCATGTTGCTCTATTCAGTTTCTATATTGTTTCAGTTTCTATATCTATATTGTTGCTCTATTCAGTTTCCCAGGGGGTCGGGACGGGACTGGAGTTGGGAGGGAAAGGTGGGGGAGTCGAGGGAGAGGAGGGGGAGACACATGGGGGTGTCTTCATTTACTGGCGGCGGGTGTCTGTCACTGAAACAGGCAGGTGAGATTTCACATCCACCTTGTGTGTGCCTCTCTCTCTCTCTCCCTCCCTCTTACATAGGCTGAGAGACTCTGCCTCTGTGAGTGTACGTCTCTTTCTCCCCCTCTCCCACACACAGTAAGACCGAGGTACTGTGCTCAGTCCATCTGTGTCTCCCACATACACAGTAAAACATGTCTCCAAATGAGCCAATTCAACCAAGGGAGGATATTTATAGTGTGTGAAAAAAAAAGTTACATAATTTGTGTCACGTGTAGTTCACGATGTTCATTCAAGATTTAACGCGAAAGCTCGGGAGACGGACAAGTCACTCGCACAAATAACAGAAATGCCGAGTGTGTGGGAACTCTTTATCTACCCCCGTTATATCGTGCGAGACTCGTGCTGGACCACGACCACTTCACTCTGGTGACATCTTGCGTCAACTCGCCCCGTGAAAAAGCCCCATAACTCTCTCCGCCATCGACCCACTAAAGAAAGCTGGCGTATGGTCTCTCGACTTCCCCTTTCTGCAATTAGCCATTTTCTGGACGTTGAGTGGATCGAGGGCTCGCTCGCCACGGACTGATGATGGAGGATACGCCAGTAAGCCCGGCTCACCCACCACGGACTCCTGATTCAGCCCCGACCCACCGGCGTCCAAAGGACCCGCGCCGCTTAGAACGAGGGAGTGACTCGTGATGTGGACTGTCGAGAGCATAGTGGTCCCACTCTGCCGAGAGCAACCTGGTGGGGGGGCCGCCGAGAATTAAGTGGGGACAAGGCAGGCCTGTTTCGCGCTACGAGCAGAAGATAAAACTGTTCGATTAACGTGGTGACTCTCGTGTACTGCCTAGGTGAGATCTGCTGTACGATTTTACCAGGTTGTATGCAAAACAAAGCATTTACTATACCTAGCTACATGTGACAATAGTATCCTTGAATCATTGTTGTGGCACCACGCACCCAGCTCTATCTCTCTCCTATTTGCTGATTCATCACCACCCATGATTCAGCCAACAAGCATGGTGTTGTTGGCGAGTTTAGAGGTGGCATCGGAACTGTGCTTGGCCATATTAGATTTTATAATTCGGACCGCTAGGCTGTAGGGGGATGCATTTTGCAATTTTTTAATTTTAACTGTTAATTATTGGTCTTTTTAAGTATTTATTGCTCTCAGGTAGTGTCCACATTGTATTCTATGTATTTTCTGTCTGCGTTCATTTTGAATCTGTGGGTTTGTTGGTTGGGGGCTTCTGGACATTTGAATTTCCCTGAGGGGATCAATAAAGTATTTATTATTATTATTATTATTATTATATGGTCATGGGTGTAAAGAGAGTAAAGCAGGGGGCTAAGTATGCAGCCTTGAGGTGCCCGTGTGTTGATGGTCAGTGAGGAGGAGGTGTTACCGATCCACACTGGCTGAAGTGTGCTGATGAGGAAGTTAACTTTTTCACTGCCAAGTTTGTTTCACTATTAGCCATGACCCGTGTCTACCCGGGGGTGGCACTGAACAGTTTGTGGATCCAGTTGCAAAGGGAGGTACAGAGATCCAGGTCTTGAAGCTTGGTGATGAGATTGGAGGGAGTAATTGTTTTGAGCATTGAGCAGTACATGTTCCTGTTATCCAAATGGTCCAGACCAGAGTGGAGAGCCAGTGAGAGAGCAAAGAACTACAGATGCTGCTTAATACACACAAGGACACAAAGTGCTGGAGTAACTCAGCGGGTCAGGCAGCCTTGCTGGGGAACATGTGCCGGTGCAATGAGTGAACAACTCTTCCAGTCTAAGCACCTCCCTACCTGCAGAATGAAATCCACCAACATGGCTCAGATGACTGAGGTGAGTATTCACAGCAGAACTTTTTTTTTCCCCAGTGGAAATACTTACAACAGATGCAGAAAGCTCTTACATCTAAAGGTACAGTTGAAATCCCCAGTCTTCCACACCATCTGAAACCAACACTTAATAAATTTCCATTCACAAGTGGAGAATTAGTCACAGGAAGATTGACCTTGGTGAACACTGGTAGGCTGGCTGAATGAACCATTTGTTCCAGCTATAAAATGGTTATATCCATGTGCTGGGCCCAGGACAGGTCATCCAAGACATTAATGCCCAGGAATTTTAGAGCAAGCAGCTCTCGGATCAAGAGTCAAGAGTGTTTTTTTGTCATATGTCCCAAAATGATGGAACAATGAAATTCTTACTTGCAGCAGCACAACAGAAATGTAAACATAGTACGCTGTAAACACTATAATACACAACATTTATATATAATATATTTGGAGGTTGTAGTGTTTAATAGTCTGATGGTTGGAGGGAAGATGCTGGTCCTGAACCTGGACGTTATAGTTTTCAGAGTCCTGTACTTCTTTCTGATAACAGGACTGAAGTAAGAGTGTGTCCAGGGTGATGTGGGTCTCTGATGATGCTGGCTGCCTTTTTGAGGCAGCGACTCCTGTAGATCCCTTTGATGGTGGGGAGTTCAGTGCCCGTGACGGACTGGCCAGTCTTCACTTATTTCAATTTTCTTCGTTGTGTGTGTTCGAGTTGCCGAACCGGGCCGTGGTGCCACCAGTCAATATGCTCTCTAATATGCCACTATAGAGACCCGGGAACATCACTGAGGCAGCAGCCCAGCTCAGTACTCGGGGATTGCAGGGTGCTGGAGGTGAAATATGAAACCAAGAATCTCTTTCTGAAGAAGGGTCCCGGCCCAATCAAAAACCAGAGGGCATATGTTCAAGGGGAGAGGGGAAAAATTTAATAGAAACCTGACAGGCAACATTTTCACTCAGAGGGTGGTGGGTATATGGAACAAGCTGCTTAAGGAGGTCGTTAAGACAGGTACTAATATAATTTGGACAAGTACATGGATAGGAAGGGTTTAGAGGGATATGGGCCAAACACAAGCAAATGGAGTGATCTTTTATGGGGCATCTTGGTCAGCATGGACGGCATGCGTTCAAGGACCTGTTGCCATGCTGAAAGACTCAATAATACATAAAAATGAAAATGGTTAAAATCCATTTGTGCTGACATCACTTATCTCTGAAAGAGCAATTAGGATGGTTCCATCTCTCTGTTCTCACATGTCCTCAAAAATGCTCTTTTTTTTAATCCAGTAGTTTGAGTAAAGTAGGAATTTAGTTTTTTAAATGTGCAAAATTGCGTTTTGGACTTTGAATTTGGGTGACGCAAGTAAAGCTCGTAAACTTCAAGCAACTTTTCCCAGTAATTTAGTAGGGAGAACTGTAATGTGACTGGAAATGAAATTGGTTGGGACGAATGACAAATCAAGTCGTCAGTCCAAGGGTTAACCTTGATTGCGAGGTTTGGTGTAACAGCCAACTGGCTTTCAAGGCGAGAAAGTGATTGTGGCCTTTTATGGAAGTAATATGTCCTTCATCTGATGTTTAGGATAGATCGAGTGTTCTCGAAATATTGTACAGTGTGTTCCACAGGAAGTCTTTAAGCATATTTAGTGCTCAGTTGCAGCAAAACTGGAATAATTCTTCCTGTGACTAATTCTACACTTGTGAATGCAAGTTTATTAAGTGTTAGTTACAGATAGTGTGTAAGACTGGGTATTTCAATTGAACACAGCCGTTAGATTAAAGTGTTTTTTGTGCCTGTTGTAAGCACTTTCATTGGAAACAAAATGCTTCTGTAAATCCTCTCCCCAGTCGCCTAAGACATGCGAGTGGATTACAGAGGATTGTACCTAAACATTGGTGATCTGAATTGTTATCTTTTCTGCAATTCTAATCCCAGCCTTATTCTGTTTTGGGGCAGGTTCAAGCAGATGATGGGAGTCGAGGCAAAGTAATATTTTGCATTCATATCACATCTTTGAACTTTGCTGGATACTGAATTTCTTTCTTATTTAATAAAAAGGAATTGCAGATGCTGGTTTATACCAAAGATAGGCACAAAATGCTGGAGTAACTCAGCGGGTCAGGCAGCATCTCTGGAGAAAATGGATAGGTAACTTTTCAGGGCGGGGTCCTTGTTCAAACTGAAGAAAGGTCCCGACCCGAAATGTCACCTATCCATTTTCTCCAGAGATGCTGCCTGAATCGCTGAGTTACTCCTACATTTTGTTCTTTCTTGTTTAATTTAGAAATGCTGTGTGGAAACAGGCCTTTGGCCCACCAAGTCCACGCCGATCATTGATCACCTCTGCACTAATTCCACTTTCCCATCCAGCTCCTACACACTAGGAGCAATATACAAAGGCCAATTAACCTCCAAACCTGCACGTCTTTGGGATCTGGGAGGAAACCGGAGCTCCTGGAAAAAACTCATGCGGTCACAGGGGGAGAACGTACAAACTCCACACAGACAGCGCCCATATTGGGATGGAACCCGAGACTCTGGCACTGTGAGGCAGCAGCTCTGCCACTATGCTGCCCTTATTTGGGCACTTCCACTTTCTTTAACCCCTCCCCTCCTGTCAATCAAACTGTTGGCACTCTACCCTTCAGCCAACTATTTAAATACAAGTTTGCTGTAAGCGTTATAGTCAAACAGCATGGAAACAGACCCTTCAACCCAAGTCGTCCATGCCGACCAAGATGCCCCATGTAAACTCGTCCCATTTGCCCATGGTTGGCCCATTTCCCTCACAACCTTTCCTATCTATTCCTATGGCTGCTCGTTCCATTTACCCAGCACCCTCTTTGTGGAAAAAACATTGTCCCCCAGGTTCCTATTAAATCTTTCTCCTCTCACCTTCAACGTATGCCCTCTAGCTCTTGCTCTCCAGTCTGCTTTCACCTTTATCGACAATGCTGGTGATCTTTTAACATGCATGCAAATTGTTTTATTTTAGTTTTGGTTTTCAGAGACACAGCGTGGAAACAGGCCCTTCGGCCCACCGAGTCCACGCCGACCAATGATCAACTGTGTACATTCGTTCAATCCAACACACTAGGGACAATTTACATAGGGCCAATTAACCTACGAACCTATTCATCTTTGGAATGTGGGAGGAAACCGGAGCGCTCGGGTAAGACCCACGTGGTTTCAGGGAGAAACTGCAAACTCCTTTTTATTTTCTGTTTTCCATCAGTGAAAGCTTCTGAAGAAAATAATCGGGGCAGGCAATGTTGATTATTGGTTGCAGTTTAAACTCAGTGTTGACATTCATCCTAACATTGGAGGTTTCAATAACCTTGGAAAATGCACGGCTGCACCATGCACCATGTGAAACGACATCAAGTTCTGGAGTTAGATTGGTCTTATGTAGAACTGCGTTATAGAGTTAGCTGCATCAGTGCTTAGTTTAGATTATGTTTCTTTGTTTGATCTTCAGTATGTGGTTTTGCAGCAGTTGGCCTGTCCCGCCAAGCTTGGCCACGAAAGACAGTTTAAGTTTTGGCAATGTCAGTATTAAACGGCAGGGAACTGCTTCTCTGAAATTCCCAATATATTTTTTCTGGTTCATGTAAATAAGAAGGCTAAATAGTTTTTTTTCTTTGAATCAGTCACTTAACATTTAACATTTAAAATTAAGGTTAACATAACATTAAAATTTAGAAATTAATAAGTTTAACTTTTGGTTTAGGTTTAAGTGTACTGAGGTACAGTGAAACGCTTTGATTTGCATGCTATCCAAACAGGTCAGATAATACTATACATAAATACAATCAACTCAAACCTGTCCAAATGATAGAGCACATAGGAAGATGCAGAGTGCACAATATAGACTGCAGAATATAATTCTCAGGTAATATAGATATAGTTCTTCAATAATAAAGAGACCAAAACCTTTCTTCTTTAAATTTCAGTGCTTTCTTCAGATATGAGAACAAAATTATCTGGTATTTAATTGTAGAGGAAAAGCAGGTTTATATCATATTCTAAAACTTGCCAACAACATTTTAATGGGAGGGGTTTCTCTTAAATCTTTGCAGCAATAGCAAGGAGTTTTAGTCACCTGAATTTGTTCAACTTCATGGTGGTCACAAACTTAGGGTGGCATAGTGGTGCAGCTGGTACAGCTTGTGCCTCACAACGCTAGAGACTGGGTTTGATCCCGATTATGGGTGCTGTCTGGGTGGAGTTTGTACATTCTCCCCATATCCATGTGGATTTCTTCCGGGTGCTCTAGTTTCCTCCCACATGCCAAAGATGTGCAGGTTTGTAAGTTAATTAGCCAGTGCAATTTTTTTTAACCTCTAACATGTTTAAGGTGTAGATGAGAAAGTGGGATAACATAGAACTAGTCTGAACGGGTAACTAATGATCGGCGTGGACTCGGTGTGCTGAAGGGCCTGTTTCCATACTGGTTCTCTAAACTAAACAAACATGCCCAAAGAGCTGCAATCAAATGGTAAAGGTGCAATCAGATGATATCCAGCCAGCTTTTAATTAAGGGTGCATCATGGAGAACTGACAATATATGGAGTTAAGGGCATCAAGGGAAAGGTACATCACACAAAGAAAGATGCTTGGTGTCGGGTCACTCCGCCCTGCTTCATGAGTTTCACAGGGCCTTGTTTAAGACCCGGTCATCTTCAGCTGCTTTATCTCCTACCAATCTTCCAACATAACATCACAAGCGGGGATGTTATCAGCTGCTTGTCAAATGTTCAATTATATTGGCAGGGCTGCCAACATTGGGTGAGAGTTGAGAGTGAGAAATTGCGAGGGAGCATTGCGACCCGGGGGAAGGGGGGGTGGATGGGAGGAGGGTGTTCAGGTTTTTTGGGTTGCGGCCCGTGTGCCGTAGGTTGCCGAACCCTGTCCTAGATGTTTGGCCTCATTGTGGTCCTCCCCAAGTTTTACAACCGATTCACCTGGTTAGTTTTATCTCCGGCTGCTTCATGTTGTCGGCGGCTGCACATCCAACCAAGAAAAAAGAGAAGAGAAGAGATGCGACGTCACTCACAGCCGCCAACTGACGCGCTTCCACAGACCGCACAGATCATTGTGATATGGCGCAAAAAGACAAACTGTGCAGGGACTGAAGACAGCGTGAGAATTCTCATCAGCGTGAGAATTGGCTGAAATGCGTGACTCTCACGCTCAAAGCGCTCAAAGCTCAAAGCGTGAGAGTTGGCAGCCATGTCTAGGATGTGGGCCAGGATGTGACAACAGACGCACAGGGAGACACATACACAAAGGAAGACACACACACACACACACACACACACACACACACAGGAAGACAGACAGACACACACACACACACACACACACACACACACACACACACACACACACAGGGAGACACACACACACACACACACACACAGGGAGACACACACACACACACACGGGGAGACACACACACACACACATGGGGAGCCACACACACACAGGGAGACACAGACACACACACACAGGGACACACACACAGGGAGACACACACACAGGGAGACACACACACACAGGGACACACACACACACAGGGAGAAACACACACACAGGGAGAAACATACACAAAGGAAGACACACACACAGGGAGACACACACAGGGAGACACACACACAGGGAGACACACACACGGAGACACACACACGCAGGGAGACACACAGACATGCACACACACACAGGGAGACACACACGCACACACAGGGAGACACACACAGGGAGACACACAGACATGCACACACTCTCAGGGAGACACACACACAGGGAGACACAGACACACATACACACAGGGAGACACACACACACAGGGAGACACACACACACACACACAGGGAGCCACATACACACAGGGAGAGACACACACACAGGGAGGCACACACACACACAGGGACACACACACACACACAGGGAGACACACACACAGAGGGAGACACACACACAGGGAGACACACACAGGGAGACACACACAGGGAGACACACAGACATGCACACACACACAGGGAGACACATACACAAAAGAAGACACACACACGGAGACACACAGACACGCACACAGGGAGACACGCACACAGGGAGACACACACACAGGGAGACACACACCTTTCCTCCCCCCCCCCCTCTCTTTCCTCCCTCCTCCCTCTTTCCTCCCCCTCCCTCTTTTTCCTCATGCTTCCACTTTCTCCCCTTTCTCCTTCCCTTCCTTCATCCCCTTTCTACATTCCCTCCCCCTGTCTCTCTTTGCCTCCATCCCTCCCTTTTTCTCTCTCTCTCTCTCTCTCTCTTTCTCGCCTCCCTCTCTTTCCCCGGCCGCCCAATGGGGAGTCTGGCGGGCACGGTGTAGCGTGAATTGGCGCTGGCACCCGCTGACTGGGACCGCCGCGCTGCCCGGGACCAAACTTGAGACAAACTGTGCAGCAAAGATCCTATAGCTCCGCTATGGGATCTTTGCTGTGCAGGGACTGAAGACAGCCTGTCAGCGTGAGAATTCTTTCTTCAGCGTGAGGGCGTGAGAATTGGCTGAAATGCGTGAGTGTCACGCTCAAAGCGTGAGAGTTGGCAGCCCTGTATTGGCAATTCCTCGATAGTGAAGATGTCCATTCCCATGTGGAGGCATTGAAGAAACATTCCAATGTAGATGTACCATAGAAAGCAGACTGTCGGGTTGTATCAGAACTCAGTTTGGTAACAGCTCTGCCCAAGACCGCAAATAATTGCAGAGTTTAGTTCGAAATACAGTGTGAATACAGCCCCCCCCCCCTCCCCCACGCCCACGTCCGTGCTGACCAATGATCACCCCCTTACACTAGGTCTATCCTACATTCTCGGGACAATTTACAGAAGCCATTCCAATTTTGGGATGCGGGAGGAAATCCAGTCGGTCTCTGGGAAAACATGCAAACTCCACATGGACAGCACTCAAAGTCACTGGGAGAACGTGCTGATGGTGTAATAGTTCAGATTGGCAATTAATTTGAGACGTCAAATTAGCAGCTACAAGATTGAGTCAGATCACTGGAGCTTTTGTGACATATTTGAGTTACATATCTGTGCCAGTGTGAAGATTGCCTACTTCCAGTTTTGTAACTTTGCCTGACTGCCTCTGGTGCTAAAACCTTTATCCACAGCTTTGTTATATATAGAGGCATGAGGCAGATGCTGGAATCTTGAGCAAAAGACAAAATGTTAAGGGATAATTCCCAGGCTATATTTTTTGAAACGGAAACTTGAGATTGTTTGAGACTTTCTATTTTAGTCAGCAGTTTAGTAATTGAGCCGGCAATCACCTCAGAGAAAGTGCAACCAAGCTTTTGGTTTGCTGGATTGTTCTGTTTTTAAAAAAAAAGTGATCTCAATCCTGGATAAATTCTATATCAACACGAATATATTCCCAAATGCATTTTACATCTATTCCTTTCACACTGCATAGTCTACAACTTAAGAGCTTCTAGAAACACAATATTTAAAAATACCAGGTATCGGCTAAAGTTTCTACTTTCAGATCACACTTTTTGGAAGTTCTAAAATACTTTTTAAAATAGTTTTTAAAATACTTTTCCAAACTTGGAACAAAATGCTGTTTATGAAGTGAAGCCAATGCCTTCCCACCAACACACATTCTTTGTCTCCACCTGACAGCTACAAGATTGAGTCAGATTGATGGAGCCTTTGTAACATATTTGAGTTACACATCTATACGATTGCGAAGATGCCTATTTCCAGTTTTGTAACAGCCTGAATCAGCCTCTGGTGCTAAAACTAGCCATAGAACAGTTATATTATAGAAGTGCTAGACACTGCTGATGCTGGAATCTTGAACAAAAGACAAAGTGCTGGAGGAACTCAGCAGGTCAGGCAGCATCTGCTGAGGGAAGGAGGGACAGATCTGAAATGCCAACTGTCCAATCCCTCCCCAGACATTGCCTGACTTGCTGAATTCCTCCAGCACTTTGCGTTTTGCTCCTGGTTATATTTAGTCTTGGCTTTGGCAATGCTATCTTGGCCTTTGAGTAGAAGCTGAGAAGGGTCTCGACCCGATACGTTGCCCATTCCTTCTCTCCAGAGATTTTGCCTGTCCTGCTGAGTTACTTCAGCATTTTTTAGTGTCTATCTTTGGTTTAAATCAGCATCTGCAGTTCCTTCATACATTATCTTGGCCTTTGTTCCTTGACCTACACTTCAGCAACTTGAGGTCCCACAAAACACTCTATCCGTACCTGCATCATTTGATTTGCCTTTTGCCACTATACTTCCTGGCCTACATTGAAAATCCTGGAAATCCTAGCATTTTAAGATTCTTATCCCTGTTTTTAAATCCTGCCTTGCCATTGTCCTCCTTCAATGGTACTTTAATCTCACATGTACCGAGATACAGTGACATTCTTTTTTTGCATACAGTTGAGTAAAAATCATACTACACATAGGCACAATCATACTTAAGTACAGGAGTGTAAGGATAGTAGATTATACTGAGGCAGTACACAAGAGTTACCATGTTTCAGGCACCATCTTGTATCGTTCCATAAAGGCCCGTTGTTCTGATGGTGACACTGGGTCGTGGTTGCAGGGGTCGGTCTGGCCAGGGGATACTGTCAATGTCGTCCACCGCAGCTCCGTATCGCTGCAGGCCGCATCCAATGCTTGGCCTCGTGGAGTGACGCTCATTCTAATCGAATCCAGGCTGCCTCAGGACCTCCAGCGTCCACTCCACCAACACCTCGATCTGGGCACGTCGACCCACCAACTCGCCGTCCCTCACCTCACACTACCACCCCTCAGCCTCCGTGCCCTAGGGCACCTCCTGCAGCTGACCACGAAACCCCAGAGCCTTTCCTATGGTGCAGGAGGTGAGCCCACAGCCCACTCACTCGCATCAGCACCTCTCCTGTGTCTGCCTCTAGTTGCACTAACTGCAGAAATCGGAAACATAAACTGTTAGAATAGAAGAATAGAAATAATTTAATTGCCACACAACCAAGGTCGGTGGTATTTGGGTTGCCAGCAGCGGTACAATAATAAAGAACACAACCACAATAAAAAATTTACACAAACATCCACCACAGCATTCATCACTGTGGTGGAAGGCACAGAGCTTGGCCAGTCCTCCTCCATTTTCCCCCGTGGTTGGGACCTCCACCCTCCACAGCCGTTGCTGCGGGCGTCCAGATGGTAAGGGACAAAGTCAAAGACAAGGTGAGTCCAGGATCGGCTCTTCCCAACCAGAGACCGCGGCTTCAGGCTGGTGTAGGCCGCAGGCCGGCGGTCAAAGTTTTAAAGTACCTGCCGTGCCGCAGCCGGAAGCACCGCAGTCTGCAGGGCCGGCGGTCGAAGCTCCCCTCCAGGGGCGATGATAAGTCCATGCCGCACCCGCGGTAGAAGACGGCCGCGGGCCGGTGGTGGAAGCTTCTTCTTCCCCCGGGTCCCCAACGTGAGATCCCGGGCTGTAGACGCCGCACCAGCTGGAGTTCTGCAGACCGCGGCTTCAGGCTGCCGGCTGCCGCGGGCCAGCGTAACGGAGCGCTCCCCTCCAGCGAGGTCTCACCCGCTCCGTGCCGAGAGTCCACGCTGTGCCCGCCGCTGAAGCTCCGGGCGCGTCTCCGGGAAAGTCGGCGCCGATCCATGCTGTTAGGCCACGGGGGAGGCGACCTGAAAAAGTCGCCTCTCCATGGAAGAGGCGGCCGAAACGGTTTCCCCCTCACCCCCCCACACCACCCCCCACACATAACACACAAAGAAACATTCAAAACACACTTTTAAACATACTAAAAAAAAAAAAAAAGTTGAAAAAAGACGGACACACTGCCGACAGGCTGCTGCCAGTGCAGCGCCCCCCTACATGTTGTAAACAGGGTGGCGCAGTGGCACAGCTGGTGGAGCTGCTGCCTCACAGCACCAGAGACCCGGGTTCGATCTTGACCTTGGGTGCTGTCTGTGTGTGGAGTTTGCATGTTCTCCTTGTGACTGTGGGTTTCCTACGGTACTCCAGTTTTGCCCCACATCCCAAAGATGTGCGGGTTTGTAGGTTAATTGGCCTCCGTAAATTGTCCCTATTGTGTAGGGAGTGGATGAGACCGTGAGATAACACAGAACTAATGTGCATGGGTGGTCGATGATCGGCATGGACTCGGCGGGCCGAAAGGCCTGTTTTCATGCTGTATCTCTAAACTAAACCAAAGTAAACATTTTCATTTCATTAACTGGCACTGCATGTTGCATGCTCAGATGACGCGGCTTTGCATATCAGCAAAATCGTGAGAGGACTGTATTCCAGGAACTCTTCCCCACCCCCCTACTGTAACGCGGGGGTCGCCAATACTAACATTTCTGCCTTGAAGACTTTTCCTTTTATGTTGGACTTTGTTTTTGAAAACAGCTAATTTTTATTCAGGCAATTGACCTTAATTGCAGATGTGAAGCACGCAAAGACCAATGGATTTGCAATGCCAAGTTTGAGATTCAGCTAAAAATAACGGCAGTTAGATTCTACTTGACAGCCTTTTTTGGTGCTATACTCGCTTGACATACAGATTTACTGGTACAGTATTCTCAACCTCGCCTCTAGTCTGAGGGAATCCTTCATGTTCATCCATCTTCAAGTTTCCACGCATTAATCACATTTTTTTTTCTGTACTTTCTTTCAGGGATCCCAGATGATGAGATCATTAACTTGACCCTTCCCACTGGAATCCCAGTTCTCCTGGAGCTGGACGAATGCCTACGTCCAGTTAAACACCACGAACTTCTGGGTGACCCACAGACCATTCAGGCAGCTATCAAAAAGGTGGAGGATCAGGGCAAAGCTAAGGGGACACCTGTCCCTGCCAATTAACCCTTGGAGGAGAGATGCTATTTAAATCCAATGCAACCTCAATACAGCGCCCCATTAGATTGTGATTTTGGATACACCATGGGTATTATCCTTTCTCTCAAGACAGGAACTAGTTTCACCCGTACATTGCTTGTGGTAGCAACGTTATGTTGGTGCTTTTTTGCTGCACTGTGAGAATATCCTAGCACTGATGAATTATGTTGGCTTTATTTGTCGTCTTGTGCCAAATTATTTATTTAGCTAAAAGTAATCTCTTCATATATAGTTGCAGTATTGTGTTGAAAGGCTTCTAATTACGGGGCAAAAGTAAGGGTGTCAATGACTGAAGTTATAGTGAATGTCTGCTGAGCTCTTATTATTAATTGGAATACAAAAGCACCCTCTTTGGACTCTGACCTCTGTCTCTCTGTCTGTCTCTCTGTCTGTCTGTCTCTCTGTCTGTCTGTCTGTCTCCCTGTCTGTCTCTCTGTCTGTCTCTCTGTCTCTGTCTCTGTCTCTGTCTCTGTCTCTCTCCCTCTCTCTCTCCCTCTCCCTCCCCCTCTCCCTTCCCCTCACCGCCTCTCCGCCTCTCCCCCTCTCCCTCTCCAGTATTAGTGTGGGTTTTATTTGGCACTTCTTCGAATGAGATGGACAATTGGTGACAAATGAGTGTAATGTGTTATTAGACCCGGGTGCCCCCTTGGCAGAAACCTGCCCAAACAGAGGAAGTTTCACTGGACATTTCCTTCCCCTTCCTTTCCGCTGCTCGCTGTCCAGATGATTTTGACTGCGTATAATTGCAGTTGTGTGGACGCTCCTGTGAGCTGATGCAAGATCAGCCAGCTCCTGGATGAGGTAATGAAGGATGACTTGCGTGTTGAGCTGTAGTCCAGGGTTGATGCTAACCATTTCTCAGCACCAGATGCCCAACTGAATAAGATTCTGCTGTAAATAATGATAACCATTTTTGCTATCTACAATACCACCCACTTTAGTGTCATTTCTCTGTGACCGCATGGGTTTGCTCCGGGTGCTCTGGTTTCCTCCCACATCCCAAAGACGTGCAGGTTTTGTAGGTTAAATGGCCTCTGTAAATTGCCCCTAATGTGTAACATAGTGTGGACGTGTGGTCGATGGGGGGCGTGGACTCAGTGTACAATCTCCAAACATTGCTATTTAACGTTGTTCTGCATGAAGTATCCATGTCATGTCTGTTAAATAAAATTAAATCTTTGAACAATTGACTTGTGTGATACATGACTGGACTAAAAACCGTGAATAAATGTTCAAGCCCACCATGCCATTTTTCTGAATTTGGAACGTGGTTTACGGAAATATATGCTTGTATCAGCACTGACCGTTGAAGAGTTGGTAGGTTGTTGCTAAAGCTCCAACTGCTTGTCCTAATGTTTACTGGGGAGATAGAAATGCATTTGGGTCTGACCCACCTGTCCTTGGCTTCGGAAGTGTCCACCAGGCCACTGTTGCATTACCCTACTGGTAACACTAGCAGGCACCCCCACCACAGAATGCCTGGCACAACTAATGTTTGTTGACTGGAGAGAGACAAATGTCAACCTTCCCCACTTGTTCAAAACCTGCCAATGCATAGAAATGTCACTTTACTAAAAGTGTAAAAGTGGCCATTCTTGGCAGTAAGTGTGCCTTCCCATTTGGTGAGCATTCAAAGCAAAATTATTCAGTTGTTCAACTCTCCTTTATTTGTATTTGCAGTATGTTGTGTTAGTGTGCTAGAAATAGAATAGTACAGCATTGGAACAGGCCCTTCGGTCCACAATGTCTGTGTTGAACACGATGCCAAGTTAAACTAATCTTTGCCTGCATATGATTCATATCCCTCGGTTTCCTGCATATCCGTGGTGACCTGGACAGGTTGAGTGAGTGGGCAGATGCGTGGCAGATGCAGTATAATATAGATAAATGTGAGGTTATCCACTTTGGCGGCAAAAACAAGGGGGCAGATTATTATCCCAATGGGGTTAGATTAGGTAAGGGGGAGGTGCAGTGAGACCTGGGCGTCCTTGTACACCGGTCACTGAAAGTTGGCGTGCAGGTACAGCAGGCAGTGAAGAAAGCTAATGGAATGTTGGCCTTCATAACAAGAGGATTTCAGTATAGGAGTAAAGAGGTTCTTCTGCAGTTGTATAGGGCTCTGGTGAGACCACATCTGGAGTATTGTGTACAGTTTTGGTCTCCTAATTTGAGGAAGGACATCCTTGTGATGGAGGCAGTGCAGCGTAGGTTCATGAGATTGATCCCTGGGATGGCGGGACTGTCATATGAGGAAAGATTGAAAAGACTAGGCTTGTATTCACTGTAGTTTAGAAGGATGAGGGGGTGTCTTATAGAAACATATAAAATCATAAAAGGACTGGACAAGCTAGATGCAGGAAAAATGTTCCCAATGTTGGGGGAGTCCAGAACCAGGGGCCACAGTCTTAGAATAAAGGGGAAGCCATTTAAGACTGAGGAGAGAAAACACTTTTTCACCCAGAGTTGTGAATTTGTGGAATTCCCTGCCACAGAGGGCAGTGGAGGCCAAGTCACTGGATGGATTTAAGAGAGAGTTAGAGAGAGCTCTAGGGGCTAGTGGAATCAAGGGATATGGGGAGAAGGCAGGCGCGGGTTATTGATTGGGGACGATCAGCCATGATCACAATGAATGGTGGTGTTGGCTCGAAGGGCCGAATGGCCTCCTCCTGCACCTAGTTTCTATGTTTCTATCCCCTTCTATTATTCACTGGCCAAATTATTAGCGTAGTCCTTTTATCTTAAATGTCTTAATGGGGATCTTAAGTTAGGAGGATGACTGAGGTGAGCTGTTCCCCCAGTGAGGAATCAGAAGGAAGGAGATTGTGCCCAAAGGCTGTGTTGGGGCAGGGTGTGGACACTGATGCATCGAGATTGACTTTTACAGCCAAACTTGGTTTATTTCAAGTCAACTGGGCAGTCGTGTTGTTGCACCAGATTGACTGTCTTTCTCTGTAGCTTCTTGTTTTATACTCCTTAAAGGTGATCGGAACAAAGTTTAAATATGTGCGGGGCAAGTTTTTTTTTTACATAGAGGGTGGTAGGTGCCTGGAACATGCTGCCAGTGTTGGTGGTGGGGGCAGATATGATAATGGCGTTCAAATGAAATTTGGATAGGCACATGGATTAGCAGGGAATGGAGGGATAGGGATCACATGCAGGCATATAAGAGTTGGTCGGCATCATGTTCGGCACGGACAATGTAGGCCCAAGAGCCTGTTCCTGTGTTGTACTGTTTGATGTTCCATGAGGTAATTTGCTCTCTACTCTAGAAATGGTTTTAGCTTGAATTGTGTTTATAATTTTTCTTTGTAATTGTTCACTCTGGGAATTGATCGATTGTCATCTGACCAACAAGGTATTTAGCTCCAATTTTAAAATCCCCGCACATTGACATCACAACAGTGATTTCATTGAATGTCTGCATGCTTCTAAATTATCCCATTGCAATAATAAATGCAGTAATTAAAACCAGTAATTGAAGTAGAATTCGAATACTAAGACCTTTAATGCTCCTGGTACACCAGGATTGATGTGCATTATTTTACCTCCAAGTTCACTAAAGTAACATCAGAATGAAAGCAATGGGACTGTGCAACAATTACAAAAAGTCTTTATTAGATGTTAACACCAGTCTAATTAAAAGTAAAATAATCTGAATTGTCACTGTATTGAAGAGGGAAGACGAGTAGAAACACGTATAGTCTTTCCACTGACTGCATAGCACGCGACAAAAAAAAAGCTTTTCACTCTACCTCAGTACACGTGACCATAAGCAAAACTAATCTAAACTAAAAGAAGGAACTAAAGATGCTGGTTTTTAAAATAAGACAACAAGTACAGGCATAACTCAGCAGGTCAGGCAGCACCTCAGGAGAACATGGATAGGCAATGTTTCGGATTGGGACCCTTCTTCCGACTCAGAAAATTGACAGTATTTTTCCAAAAAAATTATATCATAATTCAACTCTTGAATTGACTATTGGGAATGTCTATAATTAGTACTAGGCTCGAACGCTGAGGTGACTAGTCAATGTTTTTCAATGAAACTTAATTTAAATTATTGCAAAAAAATGGGAATACATTTTGTTCATCTTTAATTGTTTGCTGAGTTTTTGTTGGAAGACACCTCCATTTTTAACATAACTTGTTACCTGTTTTCAATAAAAAATTCAGGTAATCTATTGTATGATCTAACACAAAACATGTTAAATTATGCTAAATTTTTCTGTGAAAAAAAGACTTGTTAGTTGAAGTAATGTGTGAGGTTTAATGTAAAAGAACACTAAATGGAAAGGACAGGGACATTAGAACATTTGCTTTGATGTGAATATGTTACTAAATAGACTGGTATCAGAAATAGAAACATGGAAACATAGAAAATAGGTGCAGGAATAGGCCATTCGGCCCTTCGAGCCTGCACCGCCATTCAATATGATCATGGCTGATCATCCAACTCAGTATCCTGTACCTGCCTTCTCTCCATACCCCCTGATCCCTTTAGCCACAAGGGCCATATCTAACTCCCTCTTAAATATAGCCAATGAACTGGCCTCAACTACCTTCTGTGGCAAAGAGTTCCGGAGATTTACCACTCTCTGTTGAAAAATGTTTTTCTCATCTCGGTCCTAAAGGATTTCCCCTTTATCCTTAAACTGTGACCCCTTGTCCTGGACTTCCCCAACATCGGGAACAATCTTCCTGCATTTAGCCTGTCCAACCACTTAAGAATGTTGTAAGTTTCTATAAGATCCCCCCTCAATCTTCTAAATTCTAGCGAGTACAAGCCGAGTCTATCCAGTCATTCTTCATATGAAAGTCCTGACATCCCAGGAATCAGTCTGGTGAACCTTCTCTGTAATCCCTCTATGGCAAGAATGTCTTTCCTCAGATTTGGAGACCAAAACTGTACACAATACTCCAGGTGTGGTCTCACCAATACCCTGTACAACTGCAGTAGAACCTCCCAGGCCCTATACTCAAATCCTTTTGCTATGAATGCTAACATACCATTCACTTTCTTCACTGCCTGCTTCACCTGCATGCCGACTTTCAATGACTGGTGTACCATGACACCTAGGTTTCGTTGCATCTCCCCTTTTCCTAATCGGCCACCATTTAGATAATAGTCTACTTTCCTGTTTTTGCCATCAAAGTGGATAACCTCACATTAATCCACATTGTACTGCATCTGCCATGCATTTGCCCACTCACCCAGCCTATCCAAGTCACCTTGCTGCCTAGAACCTCCCAGCCCCTATACTCAAATCCTTTTGCTATGAATGCTAACATACCATTCACTTTCTTCACTGCCAGCACACCCTCATACCTGACCACCTTCAGCACACCCTTCGGCAGGTTCCGTTTCCTTCGCATGCCATTCGGGATCAATTCTGCCAGCGAGGTCTTCCAGCGCACCATGGAGCAGCTGTTTGCCGGTCTGCCGTGTGCTATCATAGTCGACGACATCCTGGTATACGGGAAGGAAGTCGCTGAGCACGACCTCCACCTCCGCCAAGTCCTGGACAGGGCTCGTGAGATCAACCTTAAGCTTAACCCTAAGAAGTGCCGTTTCCGCGTCCCAGAGGTCACGTACGTGGGCCACGTCTTCACAGCTGAGGGGCTGAAGCCTGACCCGCAGAAGACGGCTGCGGTCTCTGGGATGTCTGCACCCGCCGACGTGCCCAGCCTGCAGCGCTTTCTGGGCATGGTGAACTACCTGGGGAAGTTCATCCCCGACCTCAGCGAACTGAGTGCGCCCCTGAGGGAGCTGATCAAAAAGGACACTGCCTGGGCTTGGTTCTCGAAGCACCAGAAGGCGTTTGACATCCTGAAGTCCAGGCTGGTTAGTACCCCCACTCTCAAGTTCTTCGACTTGCAGCAACCAATTGTCCTCACCTGCGACGCCTCGAAGTTCGGTCTTGGTGCCGCCTGCCTGCAGCTCTACGATGGCCTGCAGCTGCCTGTCTCCTACGCTTCTCGCACCATGACCCCCGCTGAGCAGCGTTATGCTCAGATCGAGAAAGAGCTCCTCGCCGTGGTGTTTGCCTGCTCGAAGTTTAAGGATTACATCCTGGGCAACACCTTCACTGTCGAAACCGATCACCAGCCGCTGGTCACGATCCTGAATAAACCAATCCACGTCGCCTCATCCCGCTTGCAGCGAATGATGCTGCAGCTCCAGCGCTTCACGTTTCGGGTCGTGTACCGCAAGGGCAAGGACATGTTCGTGGCCGACACGCTGTCCCGCGCACCGCTTGCGTCCACTGCCCGACACCCGTACGAATCGTCTGACCTGATGGTGTTAAACGTTAATATTGTGCCTTCACAGCAGATGCAGTCCCTGGTCCAGCACACTGCCAAAGATCCTGCCCTGCAACAGCTTGCCGACGTCATCCGGCGTGGTTGGCCTGACCGTTTCTCATCCTTGCCGGCTGGTGCCGTGCCCTACTTCCTGGTCCGGGATGAGCTTGTGCTGCACGACGGAGTGGTGGTGAAGGGCCACAAGGTTGTGGTGCCTGCTGCGCTGCGGGACCACTACTTTCAAACCGCCCACAGCGGCCATCCCGGGGCCGAGGCCACTCTGTCCCAGGCCCAGAGCCAGTTCCATTGGCCCGGCATGGCCCCGGACATCCGGGAGAGGGCCTCCGCCTGCTCCACCTGCAATAGCCTCTCTCCCCATCAGCAACGGCAGCCGCTTCTGCAACAGCCTGCCCCCGATCTGCCATGGATGGCAGTCGCCACTGACATCTTCGAGTGGCGTGGCAAGCACTTCCTGGTCCTTGTGGACTCCTACTCCAGCTGGTTCGAGGTGGACCAGCTGCCCTCCCTCACATCTGCTGCTGTCATTGGGAAGCTGCGCCGCCACTTCGCAACCTTTGGCTCCCCTGCGAGTTTGCAGTCGGACAACGGTAGCCAGTTTTCAAGTGCGGAGTTACGCGATTTCGCTGCCACCTGGAACTTTCGTCACTTAACCAGCAGCCCCGAGTACCCGCAGAGCAACGGCCTTGCTGAGCGCGCCGTCCGCAGTGCCAAGGATCTGCTGGAGCACTGCAGACTTTCCCGGTCTGATTTTTACCTGGTCCTCCTCAACCTCCGCAACATTTCCCGAGACCCTGCCCTGGGCTCGCCTGCTCAGCGGCTCATGTCCCGCACCACGCGCCCTCCGATCCCTGTGTCCCAGCGGTCCCTGGTGCCTTCTGTCCTCCGCCCTGATGCCGTCAAGGAGCGCATTGCCCAAAAGCAAGAAATACAAAAACGCTCCCACGACAAGTCCTGCCGCCCCCTTCCGCGTCTGTTCCCTGGTCAGGTCGTCCGGATGCAGTCCCCCTCCGGCCACTACCGACTGGCGGTTGTCGTCAGCTCTGCCGGCTCACCGCGCTCTTACCTCGTCGACCACGAGGGTACCATCTACCGCCGGTCCCGCCAGCATTTGCGGCTGGTCAATGAGCCCGCTCCGCCTCCTGCTGCCCCTTTTGACCCCCCGATTTCTTCCTCTCTGCCTACCGCTCCTCGCATGCCCAGAGCTCTGCCCTCTCAGCTCTTTGTGCCCCGCTCCCCTGCTGCCAGTCCACCCTCGCCTGTTCGTTTGCCCGCCTTTGTGCCGGTTTCCCCTCCCCGGTCTCCGCTCCATCCCTCTCCTGCCCGATCCCCGGCTCGTTCGCCCGCTCCAGCTCCTGCTCCTGCTCCTGTTCCTGTTGTTCCTGTGGGGGAGGGGGAGGGCGGGTTGCGTACCCGCTCCATGCTGTTGGTCAAGCCGCCTGTACGTTACGGGGAATTTGTTTAACTGTTGCCTGACTGTGTGTGCGTTTAACTGCTTGTAGCGTATGAGTCGTGGTCGCCCTGTCACTGCTGTACTGCTTTGTTTCCAAGGGGAAGGATGTAGACTAGTGCATGTTCCTTTAACATAGTGACCTCACCACTACTAACCACTCCCCATATCACCAGTATAATTGTAACCTCCCCACCTCCAGATCGCTCTCTAGCTCCGGTGACAGACCACGGACAGCTAGGGCAGGAATGAGTATGAGTAGTAATGTGTGTGATTAGTAATAAAACAGTAGTGAAGACATAGTGCGCTTTGACTCGTCTTTACAAAAACTGTACACAATACTCCAGGTGTGGTCTCACCAATACCCTGTACAACTGCAGTAGAACCTCCCAGCCCCTACACTCAAATCCTTTTGCTATGAATGCTAACATACCATTCACTTTCTTCACTGCCTGCTTCACCTGCATGCCGACTTTCAATGACTGGTGTACCATGACACCTAGGTTTCGTTGCATCTCCCCTTTTCCTAATCGGCCATCATTTAGATAATAGTCTACTTTCCTGTTTTTGCCACCAAAGTGGATAACCTCACATTTATCCACATTGTACTGCATCTGCCATGCATTTGCCCACTCACCCAGCCTATCCAAATCACCTTGCTGCCTCCTAGCATCCTCCTAGCATCCTCCTCACAGCTAACACTGCCCCCCAGCTTCGTGTCATCCGCAAACTTGGAGATGTTGCATTCAATTCCCTCGTCCAAATCATTAATATATATTGTAAATAGCTGGGGTCCCAGCACTGAGCCTTGCGTTACCCCACTAGTCACTGCCTGCCATTCTGAAAAGGACCCGTTTACTCCTACTCTTTGCTTCCTGTTTGCCAACCAGTTCTCTATCCACATCAATACTGAACCCCCAATACCGTGTGCTTTAAGTTTGTATACTAATCTCTTATGTGGGACCTTGTTGAAAGCCTTCTGAAAGTCCAGATATAACACATCCACTGGTTCTCCCTTACATTCCCTTCCCCCTTAGTTACATCCTCGAAAAATTCTATAAGATTTGTCAGACATGATTTACCTTTCGTAAATCCATGCTGACTTTGTCCAATGATTTCACCACTTTTCAAATGTGCTGCTATCCCATCTTTAATAACTGACTCTAGCAGTTTCCCCACTACCGATGTTAGACTAACTGGTCTGTAATTCCCTGTTTTCTCTCTCCCTCCCTTTTTAAAAAGTGGGGTTACATTAGCTACCCTCCAATCCTCAGGAACTACTCTAGAATCTAAAGAGTTTTGAAAAATTATCACTAATGCATCCACTATTTCTGGGGCTACTTCCTTAAGTACTCTGGGATGCAGCCTATCCGGCCCTGGGGATTTATCGGCCTTTAATCCATTATATTTACCTAACACCACTTCCCGGCTAACCTGGATTTCACTCAGTTCCTCCATCTCATTTGACCCGCGGTCCCCTGCTATTTCCGGCAGATTATTTATGTCTTCCTTAGTGAAGACGGAACCAAAGTAGTTATTCAATTGGTCTGCCATGTCCTTGTTCCCCATGATCAATTCACCTGTTTCTGACTGCAAGGGACCTACATTTGTTTTAACTAATCTCTTTCTCTTCACATATCTATTAAAACTTTTGCAGTCAGTTTTTATGTTCCCTGCCAGTTTTCTTTCATAATCTATTTTCCCTTTCCTAATTAAGCCCTTTGTCCTCCTCTGCTGGACTCTGAATTTCTCCCAGTCCTCTGGTAGGCTGCTTTTTCTGGCTAATTTGTCACCATCTTTTATTTTGATACTATCCCTGATTTCCCTTGTTATCCACGGATGCACTACCTTCCCTGATTTATTATTTTGCCAAACTGGGATGAACAATTGTTGTAGTTCATCCTTGCAGTCTTTAAATGCCTTCCATTACATATCCACCGTCAACCCTTTAAGAATCAATTGCCAGTCAATCTTGGCCAATTCACGTCTCATACCCTCAAAGTTACTTTTCTTTAAGTTCAGAACCCTTGTTTCTGAATTAACAATGTCACTCTCCATCCTAATGAGGAACTCAACCATATTATGGTCACTCTTGCCCAAGGGACCACGCACAACAAAACTGCTAACTAACCCTTCCTCATTACTCAATACCCAGTCTAGAATAGCCTGCTCTCTCGTTGGTTCCTCTACATGTTGGTTTAGAAAACTATCCCGCATACATTCCAAGAAATCCTCTTCCTCAGCACCCCTGCCAATTTGATTCACCCAATCTATATGTAGATCGAAGTCACCCATTATAACTGTTTTACCTTTGTTGCACGCATGTCTAATTTCCTGTTTGATGCCATCCCCAACTCCACTACTACTGTTAGGTGGCCTGTACACAACACCCACTAGCGGTTTATGCCACTTAGTGTTTTGCAGCTCTACCCATATCGGTTCCACATCCTCCAAGCTAATGTCCTTCCTTTCCATTGCGTTAATCTCCTCTCTAACCAGCAACGCTACCCCACCTCCTTTTCCTTTCTGTCTATCCCTCCTGAATATTGAATATCCCTGGATGTTCAGCTCCCAGCCTTGGTCACCCTGGAGCCATGTCTCCGTGATCCCAACTATATCATAATCATTAATAGCTATCTGCACATTCAACTCATCCACCTTATTACGAATGCTCCTTGCAGTGAGACACAAAGCCTTCAGGCTTGTTTTTACAACGCTCTTACCCCTTGTACAATTATGCTGAAAAGTCGACCTTTTTGATTTTTGCCCTGGATTTGTCTGCCTGCCACTTTTACTTTTCACCTTGCTACCTATTGCTTCTACCCTCATTTTACACCCCTCTGTCTCTCTGCTCACACATTTAAGAACCCCACCACATCTTATTCTCTGTTTATTATTTTTTTCTTCTTTCCCCTCTACATGTTGGGTCTGAGTGTTTCCCTTCTGCCTCACACACTGTCTACTAGCTTTCTCTATTTGCGTCCCTCCCCCCAACCGTTCTAGTTTAAAGTCTCCACAGTAGCCTTAGCAGTAGCCTTATGCTATGGACTTATGGGCCTGTCCCACTTACACGACTTTTTCGGCGACTGCCGGCACCCGTCATAGGTCGTTGCAGGTCGCCGAAAATGTTCAACATGTTGAAAATCCAGCAGCGACCAGAACAAGGTATTAATCTTTGGGCGACTACTCACGACCATTCATCCCTCGACATGTCGCCAGGGTATTGCCTGTATGGTCGTGAGTAGTCTCCTCAGTCACCCAAAGAGACGTAGAGTCTTTCTGGTTGCCGCTGAATTTTCAACATGTTGAAAATGTTCGCCGACCTGCAACGACCGATGACGGGTGCCGGCAGTCGCCGAAAAAGATCGTGTGGGACAGGCCCATTAAGGTTTGTGTTGTAACTGCAAATGTTCTCCCTGGTGCTGAAAAATCTAAAGACGTGAAAGGTTTTGATAAAGCAGATTTGTTTCTAACGCCATTAAGATAAGAGCTATCAAAATTGCTTCAGTTGAAAATATTCCCTAATCCATTTATGAGATTTTTGATTTATAAACTGGATTTGAAAAGGAGTGGGTACAAAGGTGATATGTAAACATTTGCAAAACTGTGTCGAATGAGTGGGAGTTATTGGGTAGTTATTTCAAGGGCAGAATGGGCAGGTGGCTTCTTGAATCAGTGCCTCCCTCTCCATTTCTGACATGAGTCAATTGAAAATTGGATTATGGTAAAATTGTTGCCCACAAAACACAATAAAAGTTGTGATTATGGTAAGTGAATACCACATCCAAGTCTTTTATAATATTAAAATAATGGATCTGGACCTAATTATTTCAGTGTAAGTTGTAAGGTGGAGAATGGTTTGAGAAAGGAAGAAGGATGCTGACCCAAAACGTCACCTATACATTTCCCCCAGAGATGCTGCTTGACCCACTGAGTTACTCCAGGACTTTGCGTCTCTCTATGAAGAATCCACGATAGAAGATTCAATATATAGAAAAGAATCGTCTTGTAAGTAAGAATAAGGAAAATGCGATTCTGTTGAGGGGAAAGGATGCCCAATAACAGAACACCGATTCTGATCAGTGCAACTGGAATGTAGTCTGATAGTCTCATATCTGGTTATTAGCAGTCCTGTGCACTTTCCCCAGATTCCAAAGGGAATCTTCAAAGCGAATAGCATCAAAGCTGATTCAGTATTTTAACTTTTTGGAAAAAGTCAAGCAGAAGTCAGGGGCCAGTTTGTTCCCATTCCAGATAGCAGCTCTCACAGATATGTTTCTTGATAGTAGTGAATTCCTGAGCACAGATATCTTGGGAATGTCATCATTGAATACTATGCATCAACTCAGTCCAAGTCTCATTCACACCACTCATCCTGGCTGCCTATAATTCAGCTGATTAGCAAGCCCAGTTCTCTAACTGCTTTGAGGTTGTCTATACCAAAAACGGTCTCTCAAGTCCTTTCCATTCATTGGTGGTAAATTGAAATAATTATCTGGCCATGTGGATTGAGATTTTTTTCTTTAACGTTATAATTCTGGGTATAGTGAGAGTTTAACTTTCACAAAAACGACACAAAGTGCTGGAGTAACTTAATGGGTTGGGCAGCATCTCTGGAGAACATGGATAACCAAAGCTTCTGGACAGGACGCTTCTTGAGACTCACCTTTTAACTTTTTCCAACCTGTTTAATCTTTCCGGATTAGTTCACAGATTTTTTTATCTATTTTTAACCTGTTTAATCTTTCCGGATTAGTTCATGCCACTTTTCAGCCCTGTTATAATTGTCAGTATTTTCGCATCTCTCTCTCACATCTCAACATTCTTTCCATAATATGGAAACAAGAGCCATACTTTGTGCTCCAAGTTTGGTCGAAACCAATGTGTTGGGAGATCTCAGCGAGTCAGGTTGCATCTGTGGAGGGAGTGGAGAGGTGACATTTCAGTCTTTTAGTTTAGTTTAGAGATACAGCATGGAAACAGGACCTTTGTTACAGACCAGCGATCTCCGCACATTAACACTATTCTGCACACACTGGGGACAATTTACAATTATACCAAGCCAATTTACCTACATTCCTGTGCCACCATGCCGCCCTGTCAGAACCCTTTTTCACATTGAAGAAATCTTGCATGTCCATTCCCTCCAGCATTCTGTTTTTTTTTCTATGTTCATGATTCCAGTACCTGCAGTTCCTTGTGTCTCCATGGTCTAATCCAGTTATTTCTGATCTTTTCGAGAATTGAACACCAGTGCAAAAGACAAAATGCTGGAGGAACTCAGTGGGTCAGGCAGCATCTCTGGAGGGAATGGACAGGCAATATTTTGGGTCGGGTTACTACCATTTACAGCTTTAAGCGATTGCTGTTGTTCCTGACATGCAGCATGGGAATGGACCCTCTGCACCACCATATTTGGGACAACCATCAACATTTAACCTCTGAATTTTTCCTGCCAAGAATTTTAAATGTTGATTGTGTCTAAAAATGACATTCTAAAGGACATTCATATTGATACAATGCATCTATGTGCCTTGCAGTATTCTAGAAAACACTTTAGCTTTAAGGTATCGCTAGTCAATCAACCCGTATTTGACTAAAGATAGGCACAAAAAGCTGGAGTAAAAGCCCTGTCCCACGGTATGAGTTCATTCCAAGACCTCTCCCGAGTTTGCCCTGATTCGAACTCGGAGATTTACGGTAATGGCCACTCGTCGGTACTTGGGGCTCTCGTGGACATTTTTCAACATGTTGAAAAATCTTTACGAGTCTTCCCGTGCTTACCTGCCGTTAGCGAGTCTTCCCGAGTACCTGCCGTTAGCGTTACGAGCCGCTAAGAGACGTCCTCGAGCTCCGAAGTACCCGCTACGTTCATTTTTTTAAACTCGGGAGAGCTCTTGGAATGAACTCGTACCGTGGGACAGGGCTATGACTCAGCCAGTCAGACACCATCTCTGGAGAAAACGAATAGGTGACGTTTCGGGTTGAGACCCTTCTTCAGACCAAAGAAGAGTTTTGACACGAAACATCACCTATTCCTTTTCTCCAGAGATGCTGTCTGACCTGCTGAATTACTCCAGCTTTTTGTGTCTATCTTCGGTTTAAACCAGCATCTGCAGCTCCTCCCTATTTGACTATTCCGGCTGAAGGCTGCAGAACTGGATAAAAATCAGCAATATTACCCAAGAGCATTCTTTAAACACAGATGAAAAGAGATAGGATAGGCATGAAAACTATTGAGCAGGTCTTGACACGGCTTGTCATTACCCAGGGCAATGCCACTATCACTCTATTAACTTCACACAAGATGCACATTCTATGCAAAGCAAAATAAAAACAACAACATTCCAGAAATGTACAGCTGGTGTGTAACTATCTGATTGAACGAAGGGAAGATTTGGCATGTTAAAATCTTCTCTACAGGATCAGTCTGCAAGAGTTCCTTATTTGTATGTGATCCTTGGCCTTGCATTCAGATGAACAAGCCTGATTACTGATCCCCGAGGACAGATCAGTTGCCCAAGTTCCAAGTTTCCAATAGATCACTTGTATTAATTAAAGAAGTAGTGAAGAGTACAGACTTTGTCTTGCATTCTTTGTCATCATTCCAACACCATGGAAGAGTTAACTGTTTATTTGCAGCCTAGGAGCTTTCAGTACAGAAATTACCTGATATATCTCCTGACTAAACATTGAATATATCTTAATAATGGTTCAGTAAATGTGAGATAGATGCCTCAGACTATCCTGAGACGCTGCATAAATACAATCATGACTGGAGTAATGGTAACTACTGTGAAGCAATGAGTTATTCCAATAAGATTTTTTTTTAAATCAGCATTATTTTCCTATCCTCTGGATACATTGGCAAAAATAATCTGCAGATATGCAAATATGCAAATAATAATCTGCATAATATGCAAAATTAATTCAGTTGTGCTATTCTTTTGAAGTAATATATTTGGACACATCCTAACAAAATGTGAAGGGAACTCAAGTGATACTGCACCATGGCAAGCATCAGTGCCCAGAGCATCCTAGGTGAAATTTTATGATTGTTATCATAGAAATTCCACGTCTATTAGGCCAAACTTGGAAAAAAACAGAAAGCTTTAAACATATAAATGAACAGCTGTCTGACGGAGTTTCTACCATCACCGTGTGATCGCTGGGCTTTCTCCAGGTAATCTGGTTTCCTCCCACACTCCAAAGATGTAAAGGTTTGTAGGTTGAGATGTTTAAGAAGGAACTACAGATGCTGGAAAATCGAAGGTAGACAAAAGTGCTGGAGAAACTCAGCAGGTGCGGCAGCATCTATGGAGCGAAGGAAATAGGCAATGTTTCGGCCCGAAACGTTGCCTATTTCCTTCGCTCCATAGATGCTGCCGCACCTGCTGAGTTTCTCCAGCACTTTTGTCCACCTGAGGTTTGTAGGTTAATTGGCTTTGGTAAGTTATATAACATTGTCCCTGGTGTGTGTAGGTTTTTATCCGGGTGATTGCTGGTCTGCGCGGCCTTGATGAGCCGAGGGGCCTGTTTCCACGCAGTATCTCCGAAGTCTAAATTCCACATATAATGGTGGAGTATAGTCAGAATTCGTACTTAGAAATATCATGCAAGCAAAAGATGAAGGCACAGCCTTTTTGAACTGCGCATACTGGAAAATGTAGTTTTATTTCTGGTCGATGGCAAATTAGTTGAAATTTGATAAAGAAGACACCTCACACTGAGCTTGGATTCACAGCTCAAGTGCCGAGGATGATTTGGGCGTTGGGGGTATTGGTGGTAGGGAGAATTTCCTTGGTAATCCAAATAAGTGATATCAATGATTCGCTATTAACAAGATACAGCAAACCATTGATGGCTGGATCAGTGATCATGAGGTCTTTGAAGGTGCGGAAGGTCTTGTTTGATCTGCGTCTGGTAGCTTGTGTGCCTAATATGGCCCTCTTGACTTCCAAACTTATGGTTTCTGACGCGAGATGTCACCCATCCATTCCTTCCACAGTTGCAGCATTTTGTGTTTCACTCAAGATTCCAGCATCTGCAGTTCCTTGCAAGTCCATCCGGATCTATTAACATGCTTTTACCACTCTACCTGCCGGATACTCTCAGAGGGTGATCTAAGGGGTAGGTTTTTTTCCCCATATAGAGGGTGGTGATTATCTGGAAGGTGGGTACAATCCCAAAACTTGGAGAGGTATTTGGACTCATATTCTATTGTACAGGTGCACAACCTTTTATCCGAAAGCCTTGGGACCAGACACTTTTCGTAATTCAGAATTTGTCGGCCTTCGGAATGGAAATTTTTTAGCGTAGATTTTAATGGCTGGCTCAGTGGTAGAGTGCTCGGCTCATATCCACAAGGTCGCGAGTTTGCGCCTTGATCCCGGCAGTTACTCGGCCGCGAGTTTGAGTCTTCAATGTAGTTTTTTCTTGCAGAATAAATGTCTGTATGAAATGCAGTGTGTTGGATGAATTTCTGAATTTGTAAATGTGCCCGCAGCATTGAATCACCTCTCGCACTCATGTCACCCTAGCGGGGCTACATGCCCTTAGGCGGCCTAGCTCGGGGATTCTTGAATCCCCGAGCTAGGTCGCGAGTTTGCGCCTTGATCCCGGCAGTTACTCGGTCGCGAGTTTGAGTCTTCAATGTAGTTTTTTCTTGCAGAATAAATGTTTGTATGAAATGCAGTGTAGGAGAGGTGTACTGACTGTGTGGGCAGAACTTTGGAAGTGATTGCCCACCAGTCTAAAAAGCCGCTGTGTCTCCCTGTCCCTGGGATAGCAGGGGGCGATCAAACAGCACAATACCCCACTCCCCCTCCAACTCCAGAGGAATCTGCTCCCCGATGGGCCGTTACGGCGACAAGTGGCAGTTTTCCCACAGCCCGAGCTTCGCCCCCTCATCCGCCACCCCAAGAACAAGACGTACCTTGCACACCATCAGCTTCTGCCCCTACGTGTTCCTCTGGAGTTGGAGCGGGGCTGGGCTGGAGTTGCTGCTGGCTGTGGGTCTCTGGGATCTCCGTGCTTGCAGTGGGCCTGGGGGTCGGTGTCCCGTTGGTCCTGACGTCTCCGGCCACCCCCCTAGACTGGAGCTGAGACTGGGAACTGTGCCGCCCTTGCCCCCTCCCTCTGCAACTGCAAACAACCCCACTCTCCTGCAAGGGCGGTACAGTTCCCGGAGAATGGCAGGTGGCCGGAGACGTCAGGACCAACAGGAACCCGCTCCCCGATGGGCCCCTACGACGCCCCGAGCTGCGCCCCGTCATCCGCAACCCAGGTTCCTCTGTAGTTGGAGCGGGGCTGGGCTGCTGTTGGCTGTGGGTCTCTGGGATCTCCGTGCTTGCAGTGGGCCTGGGGGTCGGTGTCCCGATGAGGGGGCGCAGCTCGGGGAACGGCTTCTGGTGGTCCTGACGTCTCCGGCCAGTTTGCAGTTTTCCTCTGGAGTTGGAATGGGGCTGGGCTGCTGCTGGCTGTGGGTCTCTGGGATCTCCGTGCTTGCAGTGGGCCTGGGGGTCGGTGTCCCGTTGGTCGTGACGTCTCCAGTGACTGGCACTGACCTGCTGGTATCGCCGACGTGAAGACAGTGCAAAGCCCCCGCGCCGGTGCAATGGGCGGGGAGCTGGAGAGGGGAGGGAAGGGGTCACACACATGGCCGGGAAGCAGAGGGGTGTAGGTGAGGTGAAACTTAAGGGAGCGACAATCGGCTGCTGCCTGCCCACTGAGTTAAAAAGTTCCCACGCAAGACTCACGATACACTGTGTATCGTGAGTCTACCGTGGGAACTTTTTAACTCAGCGGGCAGGCAGCAGCAGATTGTCAATTATTAACCCTCCCGCGCAATATACCCTCACCTTCTCTTTTATGAATGGGGATTTAGTTCCCCTTTCTTCGAGGACCGACCGGAGGTTCCGCTGTCACCTCTGCGGGCCGCCCTCGGTGAACGTTTTCAAGGCCCTTTCTTCAAGGACCGAAAAAATGTCCGCTATTCGGAGGTTTTCGTTATTTGGATCTTCGGATAAAAGGTTGTGCACCTGTATAGGTATTTATTGCTCATATTCTATGTCGCTCTTCTCGGGAGATGCTAACTGCATTTCGTTGTCTCTGTACTGTACACTGCACAATGACAATAAAGTTTGAATCTGGACAGGAAAGGTGCGGAGGTCTACTCCAGGCAAATTGGTTTAGCGTAGATAGGCATTGTAGTTGGCATGGAAAAGATGGGCCAAATGGACCAGTTTCTGTGGTGTATGATGGTGTGATGTGAAGCCTCGAGGTACCAGGATAAGCGGCACAGTCTTAGCATCATAGAGCAGGCTGGTGATGGCGGAGTATACTGACCAACTTGCAAGTGAATGGAAAGTAAAAAAATACCACCAGGTGCAGAGTTTTACTGAACAGTATCATTTTACAGAGAAAGGAAGAGAGCACAAATCAAATAGGAAAGCACAAACAGGAAAAGGCCACAATCTGGAGACCTTGAAGCAGTTGTAAAAGTATAATAAACCTCTCAGTTTTTTGCCACAAAACACCATGAATTCAATATGAGGTACATCATGGGGGTACAATGAATAGTGAGGCTGCAATAACTTCATCGTGGGCTGCTGAGCTTCTCAGTACCAACAAGAGACCCAATATTTGATCATGAGAATGATCTCATTTGACTTTATCAGCTCAATGTGTTGTTAAAATATCGTGTTACAAGATAATAAAATATCTTGTGTAAAACAGAAGGTTATGGAGTCATACAGCACGAAAACAGGCCCTTTAGTGCAATCGTCCATGACAACCACGATGTCCCATCTTCACTAGTCCCACCTGGCCACGTTTGGCCCATATCCCTCTAAACCTTTTCTATCCATGTCCCTGTCCGAGTGACTTTTAAATGCTGTCATAGAACCTGCCTTAACCACCTCCTCTGGCAACTCATTCCATACGCCCACCACCCCCTTGCCTCGCATATCTCCTTTAAACTTAGACTCTTTAACCTTTAAGCTATGCCTCCTAATATTTGAAGTTTCCATTCTGGAAAAATAGTTTCTGACTGTCATAATTTGATATATTTCTATCAGGACTCCCCGTAATCTCCAATGTTCCAGAGAAAACAAGCCAAGTTTTTCCAACCTCTCCCTGTAGCCAATACCCTCTAATCCTGGCAACTTTCTGGTAAACCTCCTCTGCACCCTTTCTAATGCCCACACGTCCTTCCTGCAACGGGGCCACCAGAACCGCATGAAATATACAAATGCGGCTCAACCTAAGTCCCGTAAAGCTGCATCCATCAGCTGCATTGGAGCCAATGGCATCTGGAAATTTTTGAGCTGGTTTCCTAGTGACAGCCCATAGAAATATTGTCATAGAGTCATACAGTATGGGGGAAGGCCCTTCAGCCTAACCAAGATGCCCCATCCAAGCTGGAATTGAGGAGACATACAGCATAGAAACAGTCCCTTTGGCTCAACTCATCCATGCCGACCAAGATGCCCCATCCAAGCGAGTAGCATTTTACAGCAGCAAATGTTCACCAGTAAAAATATACCGTGCAGAAGATGACTTTCATGCATAATTCACAGTTAAATTATGTGCTCAACTGGATCCAATTTCTAAGCACAAATCTACTCTTTCAAACTATTTTTGGCTGCAATATTTTGTGAAGTGATTGAAGCCATGTTCTTTGGAGCAGGGAAACTTGAAGTAGTTTCAAGCTGCAATTTACAGGGCCAATTCTGTGCCAAGTATCTGCCTTTGAATCACATTTAGGCACACGTACCCTTCATGAAACCATTGGCATGGTCAATTGCTTCAGATGTACAGAGTCATAGAGTGATACAGTGTGGCAACAGGTCCTTCGGCCCAACTTGCCCACACCGGACAACAATATCCCAGCTGCACTAGTCCCACTTACCTGCGCTTGGTCCATATACCTCCAAACCTGTCCTATGCATGTACCTGTCTAACTGCTTCTTAAACTATGGGATGGTCCCAGCCTCAACTACCTCCTCTGGCAACTTGTTCCATACACCCACCACCCTTTGTGTGAAAAAGTTCGGATTCCTATTAAATCTTTTCCCCTTCACCTTGAACCTATGGTCCTTCGATTCCCCTACTCTGGGCAAAAGACTGTGCATCTACCCGATCTATTCCTCTCATGATTTTATACACCTCTGTAAGATCCCCCCCATCCTCCTGCGCTCCATGGAATAGAGACCCAGGCCTACTCAACCTCTCCCTATAGCTCACACCCTCTAGTCCTGGCAACATCCTCGTAATTTGTTTCTGAACCCATTCAAGCTTGACAATATCTTTTCTATAACATGGTGCCCAGAACTGAACACAATATTCTAAATGCGGTCTCACCAACGTCTTATGCAACTGCAACATGACCTCCCAACATCTATACTCAACAGGACATGTATATTTATGTTTAGCATAAGCTGCAGCACCGCCACTGTGCCCAGTGGACATTTGGAGTTGGTACTCAAAAGAATGTGACCATAACATCCATATGTATTACAAAAATAAAGGGGCACATGTAGAAATCCAGTCAGGTAGTGCAGGTAGCACACAGGACATGGTACATAGATCCGTGTAGGCTGCAGGAAGGTTGCCAGAGTGGCAAGACAGGCATCATTCACTGTGCATCATTCATACAGCATGGAAACAGGCTCTCCGGCCCACACAATCCACGCCATTCACGCTATTCCACTCATCCACAACTACACACAAGGGACAATTTACTGAGGGCCATTTATCCTACAAACCTGCACATCAGGAGGAGGAGCCATCTTGGTGAACGGCTGCTAGCCAGCAGCCGTCCGTTTTAAATTCGTTTTTTTAATAGTTTTTAGTGAGTCCTGTTTTTTTGTTTGTAGGGGATATGGTCTTTTAATGTGGGGGGGTAGGTGTAACTTTATTTCTAGGTCCCTACCTGGTCGGTGTGGCAGCCTTTTCTCCGGGCTGCCCGTCGACCCGTCCTCGTGGCCTACCTGCGGGCTTGGAGCGCCGTTTCTTGGCGGGGACCGCCCAGCACCTCGGCCTCGGCGGCGGCACAACGTTGGAGCGCTGGAGCGGAGCGGAGTGGAGCGGGCGATGCCTTGCCTGGGTCGCCGCGCTGGAGCGACGCGCTGGAGCTCTGGCGAGCTGGACCGCCGAGAGCAACATCTCCGGGCTGCGGGTCTGCGGAGCGGAGAGGCGGCAGTGCGGAGAGGCGGCAGTGCGGAGAGTCGGCGCCGACTTTATCATCGGGAGCCTGGGAGCTCCAAACCGGCGCGGCCTTGTCGGCTTCGGCAGCCGCGGGCTCCAACCAGGAAGCGGCCGTTCCAGGTGGCCAAGCCGCCGAAAGGACTCTCCCGACGTCGGGGCAAGACCACCCGGTGAGAACGGCCAGGGACATCAGGCCTCCGTAGAGGCAATTGTGGTGGCCTCAATAGGCCTGACTTTGGGGTGAACATGGGGTGGGGACTGGACATTGTGCCTTCCTCCACAGTGCTATCCACTGTGGGGGGATGATTTTTTTGTCTAATTGTAGTCCTAATAATAATAATAATAATAATGGATGGGATTTATATAGCGCCTTTCTAATACTCAAGGCGCTTTACATCGCATTATTCATTCACTCCTCAGTCACACTCGGTGGTGGTAAGCTACTTCTGTAGCCACAGCTGCCCTGGGGCAGACTGACGGAAGCGTGGCTGCCAATCTGCGCCTACGGCCCCTCCGACCACCACCAATCACTCACACACATTCACACACAGGCAAAGGTGGGTGAAGTGTCTTGCCCAAGGACACAACGACAGTATGCACTCCAAGCGGGATTCGAACCGGCTATCTTCCGGTTGCCAGCCGAACACTTAGCCCATTGTGCCATCTGTCGTCCTGTAGGTCTGTGTCCAAGATGGCTGCCGTGAAGAGAGAGTGGATGCTGGCACGCTTTGGCTGCCGCTGCTCTCTCTTCACACTGTGTTTTTGATTTTCTGTTTTTTGGATTGAATTCTGTTTTTAATTTGTGTCTCTGTGATGTCTTTTTTACTTGTTCTATTCCGATTATATGTTTTTATTCCGATTACTATGTAAGGTGTCCTTGAGATGTCTGAAAGGCGCCCATTAAATAAAATTTATTATTATTATTATTACATCTTTGGGATGTGGGAGAAAACCAGAGCACCCGGAGGAAACCCACACAGTCCAAGGGAGAAAGTGCAAACTCTACAAAGACAGCACCCGTAGTCAAGATTGAACCCGGGTCTCTGGCGCAGTAAGGCAGCTGCACTACCAGTTGCACCACTGTGGCTGCTGTGTATCTGTGCTGAAGGATCAGTACGGATTCAAATATGATACAATTCGCGGATACACTTAAGCCTTTTAAAAGACATTTGGGCAGATATATGGAGAGGAAGCGGATAAGTAGCAAATGCGCTCGACAGCCCTTTGAGATGAGGCAGGGGTTCACTTGCACCTCCTCCAACCTCATTTACTGTATCCGCCGTTCCAGGTGTGGACTTCTGTATATCGGCGAGACCAAGAGCAGGCTCGGCGACCGTTTCGTTGAACACCTCCGCTCTATCTGCCCAGGCCTCCACGATCTCCAGGTTGCTAAACACTTTAACTCCCCCTCCACCTCCCATTCCCATACTGACCTTTCTGTCCTGGGCCTCCTCCACTATCTGGAATGCCCAATGCAAATTGGAACAGCACTTCATATTTTGCTTGTGAAGCTTACAACTTGGTGGTATGAATATTGATTTCTCTAACTACAAGTAATCCTTGCCTTCCCTCTCTCCGTCCCTCCCCCACCCTAATTCTCTGAATAGTTTCAATGTCCTTCTGATTTATTTTACTGATTATATGCCCCCTTGTCATCTTCCCCTCAGCTAACAATGTACCATTCAACATCAGTCTGAAGAACGTCACCTATTTCTTCACACCATAAATGCTGCCTCACCCACTGAGTTTCTCCAGCATTTTTGTCTGCATTCCACATTTCCTGATCTACTTTGATCTGTCATTTTCACACCTTACCGTTGCACCATTTTTCTAGACTCCCTCTCCCGGGGGTTATCATTCTGGGGTTGAGCTGCATGCAGGAAGCTATTTCTGGATTTTCATCTCTTTGGTGCCTGGACGTGTTGGAAGAGGTCGTGACGAGGGTCGTCCTCCTGCTTGGTACGTTCCACTTTTGAGGATACTGCTCTTCTGATTGGAGGGGGTGCAATACCACACGGCAGGCACAGGTCGTCAACTCATGTGGGTTTGAGGCAACCAGAGATGGATCTGCATGCTGCGTTTAGCACCAGATCCAACTTCTTGGCGTGTGAAGAACGTCCCCAGACTTGGCAGGCACATTCGGCTGCTGAATAGCACAGCGCAAGGGCAGTACTCCGGACGGTTCCTGGATCTGATCCCCATTTAGAGTTGGCCAGCTTTCTCAGGATATTGTTTCTGGCTCCTATCTTTGCTTTTGTCTTGCTAACATGGTCTTTGCAGCTTAGGGTGCGGTCCAGAGTAACTCCTAGGTATATGGGTTTGGCTGAGTAGGCCAGACTCTTCCCATACCAGTGAACAGTTAATTTGCCGTTCGCATCACGGTTCCTGAGGTGGAAGGCGCTAATTTGTGTTTTGTTTGGGTTTGCCCATAAATTATTTAGGGCGTAGTAGTTTGAAAGGCCATCTAACGCTTCAGCGAGGGTTATCTCAAGTTCTGCAATGGACTGACACTGAGATGTGATACAGAGATCATCAGCATATAGGAAGCTCCTGGCACTTGGGTGGATGGGTTGGTCGTTGGTGTCAATGTTGACAAGCAGAGGGGCAAGAACGCTGCCTTGAGGAAGCGCCATCTGTTGCCTGCGCCATCTGCTGCGACCATCTGCGCCATTTGCTGGGGGCCAAAGAAGGAGCGTTCACGTCACGGTCCCCATCAGGTTTTCTACCTGCGAATCCTTCTACCACGCTACACTAACTATCCAACTCATCGAAATTCTGATCATTTAGCAAAGCCGGGAGAGGCATAGCATCAGAATATTGGATCTCTTCTGGTTAAAGCCAACCATTCAAATAAGCTCACTGCCACAGTATTAAATTTTAATGAAGAGCGTTCGGTAACATTAGAATGATGTTTTGAATCCTCGTAACAGGAATTAAGCTGCTCTGGGAGTTTATTGGAGCCTAGAAGCACTGCAGAGAAATTTGGCAGATAGAATGAGGGAAGCAAACGCCACGGGAGCAGTAAGTGCCATAAATTGTACATAATATTCATATAAATGTTAACTGGAAATGCTGCATTATCATTTGTATTGTAAGCTGTGTGGCAGCCAGGAGCAGTTAACAGGACCAGAAGGAGGTAACAGTCTGATTACTGTGCAGGCTGTAACACACTCCAACTGGCCACAGCCTCATCACTGTCAAATGCCTGTAACCAGCAGACACACCTAACAAAGCAACAAGGCACAATTTAATTGTACGTCTGTCAAGGGCCCTTGTAAAATGGTCACAAGTTTTCCTTAGGGGTTTAATTTAACTCAGCAGTTGTGTAAAATGGCTGATTTTCACCTGGCCACCCATTTTATATGCTATGGCTGCAGGAATTCAGCTTGTCTTATAAATGCCATAAAGTGCTGGAGTAACACAGCAGGCCAGGCCACATCTCTGGAGAACATGGATAGACAACATTTTGGATTGGACCCAATTTGTGTGAAATTGGCACGTTCTCCCTGTGACTGCGTGCGGTTCCTCTGGGTGCTCAGGACTCCTCCCACATCCCAAAGACATGCAGGTTTGTAGGTTCATTAGCGCTCTGTAAATTACCCCTAGTGTGTAGGGAGTGGATGAGAAAGTGGGATAACATAGAACTAGTGTGAATGGGTGATCGATAGTTGGCATGGACTCCGTGGGCAGAAGGGCCTGTTTCCATGCTAAACTAAACCAAAGTAAACTAAAGTAAACTAAACTATACTAAGCTAAACTAAACTAAATTCTACAAATTACAATAAACTGGTTCTTGATTTCATTTTTAATTTGAGGCTTGCAAACTCATGACTTTCTGTATGTTGATACCTTAAAATGAGCTTAAAATGATACCTTGTAAGACATAAAAAGCCGGAGTAACTCAGCGGGACAGGCAGCATCTCTGGAGAGAAGGAATGGGTGACGTTTCAGGTCGAGACCCTTCCCAATGTCGTCCATTCCTTCTCTCCAGAGATGCTGCCTGTCCTGCTGAGTTACTCCAGCTTTTTGTGTCCATCTGCGGTTTAAACCAGCATCTGCAGTTCCATATTACGCACTTAATTATAAGACACCTTCCCCACCAACCATCCCACCCCGTCACCACCACCAAGGCTTGCAAAACAGGCACAATTAGCCACAAATGCCTTCATAATGAACACAATCTGAAGGTGCGGTCACTTTAATGGCTGGTTTATAGCGTGACATTTTAAACTAGGGCGAGATCTCAGAAGCATGAATTGTGCTGGTTGTAATTTGGACTTGAAATGTGCATGATTTGTGCAGGTCTGAGTGTCTTTAGCAATTTTAGCAAATTCTCCTTAAGAAACATGCATAAAACATAGAACAGTACATCACAGGAGCAAGCCTTTCGGCCCACAGTGCCTGCAGAAAACATGATGCTTGGTTAAACTAATCTCATTTACCGGCACGTGATTCATATCATATTCATACGTGATTCATTATCTAAAAGTCTCATAATTGTCACTATCATCAGAATACAGACGTCCACAGCAGTAAAGACAACAGTAATAGCTCAACAATGCATACTCTGCTTCAATCACTATAAAAGAATGCACAAGACAGGAACATTATCTGCAAGGCAAAGGCCAGTTTGATAATGACAACCGGATAAGGGGGTTGAATGGCATTTCCACAACATCTTGTTTATGATTGCAATTTTTAAAGAGTGGAGATTATCTTTAATTTTGTAATTGAGGAGGAATACGCCAGGAATGATCCACTGCTCTTGAGCCCAGCCAGGAAGCAAACGATAAACTATTGAGGACTGGCCACCAAGTGCTGGAGTATCTCAGTGGACCAGGCAGCCTGTCTGGAGAGAAGGAATGGCTGACGTTTCGGGTCGAGACCCTGCTATGGACTGATTGTAAGGGGGAGAGAAGAAAGCTTGAAAAGGAGAGAGGCAGGACAAGCCTATAGGTGGGCATGGGGCATGAGGGAGGTTGGTGTGGGGCGGGGTGGGGGTTGTTATGTTGGATCAAAGGCCAGTGAGTGGAATGGAGAAGTAGGTGGGACACAAGGCTGGGAAGGGGATGGGGATGGGGAAGGGGGGAGGGTTATACGGGAGGAAAGGGGCAGGAGGATTTAGTGAGAGGATACAAAAGAGGAGAATTCGACATCCACACCATTGGATTGGAAGTAGTTCTTTGCAGTTGCTGTGCACCAAGGTGATGTTTGTTCTGAGAGGCCTGGCAGCCAATTTAAGCACAGCATGATCCCACAAAGAGCAGCCGGATAACTTAATGGAAACAAGAAATGCTGGAAAAACCTCAATGGGTCAGGCAGCATCTGTGGAAAGAGAAACAGTTAACGAAGAAGGTTCCCGACCTGGAACATCGTCTGTCCATTTCCTCCACAGATGCTGCCTGACCCGCTGAGTTCCTCCAGCACTTTAGTTTAGTTTATTGTAGCTTTTACCGAGGTACAGTGAAAACATTTTGTTGCATGCTATCCAGTCAGCGGAAAGACAATACATTATTACAATCGAGCCATTCACAGTGTATAACGTTTTGTGCATGGTAAATCAAGCAAAGTCTGACCAAGAATAGTCCGAGGGTCATTGTGTTTTGCTCAAGATTCCAGCATCTGCAGTCTCTTGCGTCAACAGTTAAAGGTTTTAATGTTCTAGACCCTACATCAAAACTGGGAAAGGGAGAAAGGAAATTGGTTTTCAGTAGCAGCCTGACCTGCTGAGTGTTTCTGACAACATCTTTTTATTTCAGATTTTCAGCGACGTCTGTTTTATTTTTGATTTACAGAGAAATAGTTGGGAGATGTATGAATTGTTCCAGGATACATGGTGATCCAGGAAGTCAGCCAGTAAACAGACTGCCAACAATGTGCACACTCCCATCACCAGTGGAAACGTTTCCATGGTTTGAATGAAAACATTGGACAGGCTTGCTCAGTGGATGTCACCCAGTAGGATGTGCGTCGAGCCACGCCAATCTACTTCTCTGCAGCTGGCTGGGCCGCCGTTGCAATAGCTCTGGTTTTTGGCATCAGTCTCAGTGGGACGTCACCAGTGGAGTAACTCTCCCCTTTGCCAAACCTGCAATCACGGGTGTTAGATCATTGAATGGCGGAAGAGACCTGATGGGCCGGATGACTTAATGCTGCTCCTATCACCTATGAACACATGAGCTTTCTTGCGATTGGTCTGAAGAAAGGTCTCCACCCGAAACAGCCCCCATCCATGTTCCCCAGGGATCCTGCCTCACCCGCTGAGTTACTCCCACGCTTTTCCAACCCAATTTAGTTTATTGTAGCGTGTACAGCGAAAAGCTTTTGTTGCATGTTGTCCAGTCAGCGGAAAGACAATACATGATTACAATCGAGCCATTGTGTAACATTTAGTGCATGGTAAAGCCAGCAAAGTCCAATCAAGGATAATCCGCTGCGGCACGGTGGCGCAGCGGTAGAGTTGCTGCCTTACAGTGTCATCAACTGACCATGGGCGCTGTCTGTACAGAGTTTGTACGTTCTCCCTATGACCTGTGTGGGATTTCCCCGGGTACTCCAGTTTCTTCCCGCACTCCAAAGATGTACATGTTTGTAGGTTAATTGGCTGCTGTAAATTGTAAATAGTCCCCAGTGTCTAGGATAGTGCGAGTGTACGGGGTGATTGATGTTTGGCGCGGGCTCGGTGTGCTGAAGGGCCTATCGCCACTCTATATCTCTATATTCTAAGGGAAGTAAGAGGCAACCGTGGCTGACAAGGGAAATTAGGGACGGTATAAAGCTAAAGGAAAAGGTGTATAACATAGCAATGAGTGGCGGGAAGCCAGAGGATTGGGGAAATTTCAAAGGACATCAGAAGGTAACAAAAAAAGGCAATACAGTGTGAAAAGATAAAGTGTGAAGGTAAGCTGGCCAAGAATAGAAAGAAACGTAGTACAAGCTTCTTTAGGTGTGTTAAGATAAAAGATTTGTAAAGACAAATGTGGATCTCTTAAAGGCAGAAACAGGTGAAATGATTATAGGGAACAAGGAAATGGCAGAAGAGTTGAACAGGTACTTTGGTTCTGTCTTCACTAAAGAAAACACAAACAATCTCCCAGATGTACTAGAGGACAGAGGATCTAGGGAGACAGAGGAACTGAAATAAATTTGCATTAGGCGAGAAATAGTATTGGGTAGACTGATGGGAATGAAGGCTGATAAATCCCCTGGGCCTGATAGTCTGCATCCCAGGATACTTAAGGAGGTGGCTCAAGAAATCATGGATGCATTAGTGATCATTTTCCAATGTTCTATAGATTCAGGATCAATTCCTGTTGATTGGAGCGGAGCTAATGTTGTCCCACTTTTCAAGAAAGGAGCGAGAGAGAAAACGGGGAATTATAGACCAGTGGTGGGGAAGATGCTGGAGTCAATGATTAAAGAGGTAATAATGGGGTATTTGGATAGCAGTAACAGGATTGGTCCAAGTCAGCATGGATTCATGAAAGGGAAATCCTGCTTGACTAATCTTCTGGAATTTTTTGAGGATGTGACAAGTAAAATGGATGAAGGAGAGCCAGTGGATGTAGTGCATCTGGCTTACAGAAAGCCTTTGATAAGGTCCCACACAGGAGATTAGTGGGCAATATTAGAGCACATGGTATTGGGGGTAGAGTATTGACATGGATAGAGAATTGTTTGGCAGACAGGAAACAAAGAGTAGGAATAAACAGGTCCCTGTCAGAATGGAAGGCAGTGGCGAGTGGAGTGCCACAAGGCTCGGTGCTGGGGGCACAACTATTTACAATATATATTAATGATTTAGATGATGGAATTAAAAGTAACACTAGCAAATCTGCAGATGACACAAAGCTGGGTGGCAGTGTGAACTGCAAAGAGGATGCTAGGAGGTTGCAAGGTGACTTGGACAGGTTGAGTGAGTGGGCAGATGCAGTATAATGTAGATAAATGTGAGGTTATCCACTTTGGCGGCAAGAACAAGGAGGCAGATTATTATCTCAATTGTGTCAGTTTATGAGAAAGGGAAGTGCAACGAGGCCAGAGGTCCTTGTACACTAGTGACTGAAAGTAAACATGCAGGTATAGCAGGTAGTGAAGAAAGCTAATGGCATGTTGGGCTTCATAATGAGAGGATTTGAGTATTCGAGTATAGGAGGCAGTTACAGTGGCACAGCGGTAGAGTTACTGCCTTACAGCGAATGTAAGGAGACCCGGGTTCGATCACGATTACGGGTGCTGTCTGCACGGAGTTTGTACGTTCTCCCCGTGACCTGCGTGGGTTTTCTCCGAGATCTTTGGTTTCCTCCCACATTCCAAAGATGTACAGGTTTGTAGGATAATTGGCCTGGTAAATGTAAAAATTGTCCTTAGTAAGTGTAGGATAGTGTTAAAGTGTGGGGATCACTGGTCGACGCGGACCCGGTGGGCCGAAGGGCCTGCTTCCGTGCAGTATCTCTAAAGAGGCCCTTCTGCAGTTGGACAGGGCCCTGGTGAGACCACATCTGGAGTATTGTGTGCTGTTATGGTCTCCTAATTTGAGGAAGGACATCCTTGCTATTGAGGGAGTGCAGCGTAGGTTCACGAGTTGAATCCCCGGGCTGGCGGGACTGTCATATGAGGAAAGATTGGAAGACTGCGCTTTTATTCACTGGAATTTAGAAGGATGAGAGGTTATCTTATAGAAATATATATAAAAAATAAAATGACTGGGCATGCCAGATGCAGGAAAAATGTCCCCAATGTTGGGGGAGTCCAGAACCAGGGGCCACAGTCTAAGAATAAAGAGGAGGCCATTTAAAACTGAGATTAGAAAAAAAAAAATTCACCCAGAGAGTTGTGAATTTGTGGAATCCTCTTGCACAGAAGGCAGTGGAGGCCAATTCACTGGATGAATTTAAAAGAGAGTTAGATAGAACTCCTTAAGCTAGCTGAATCAAGGGGTATGGGGAGAAGGCAGGCACGGATTACTGATTGTGGATGATGATGATGATCAGCCATGATCACAATGAATGGTGGTGCTGGCTCGAAGGGCTGAATGGCCTCCTCCTGCACATATTTTCTATGTTTTCTATATGAAAGTCTAAAGTTTAAACACAAAGCTTTATGCCCTGACCCACAATTACCAAGAGTAACTTTTTATTATTATTATTATTTAATTCTTCATTTCGAACAGAATAAAAGAATAAAAAGCAAGTGTGAAACAGCATTCTAAAAACGAAACAAGAATATTTATAAAGTGTCATAAACAATATCTATAAATAAATGAAATCGTATGTGTCCAAAAAGGAGCAGGAAGAAGCCAAAGCTTATTAATTCCCACCCCTTATTCAACTGCTTATAATTATCTTATACAAATTTAGCAGCTATATGTACACCATATGTACACCAGCAGCCATATGTACACCAAATTATTTACATTTATACACTAATCAAATATTTACAAAGCCATACAAAAAAGAGAGAAAAAAAGAAAAAAGAAAAGGGAAAAAAAAGAATCTAGATAGCAGCAAAACATCCCAATATACTTCACAATCCTGGAGAGATAGATCAGCCATGATTGAATGGCAGAGTAGACTTAATGAGCTAAATGGCCTAGTTCTATTACTATCATTTATGACAGCAATGCAGTCGAACAAATATCTCGAAAAGTGTAGGTAGGAACTGCAGATGTTGGTTTATACTGAAGATAGTCTATCTTCTGACCAATTGTGGCTTCTGGGTAGGTGTGTTGGATTGTTAAACAAACTCATAGAATTTATCCCACACACAAAATAAGGGTGATCTAAGTATGGGCCTGGAAGAATGTTGTTTATAATTAACCTGGCTCAGTTTACAGGTAAACGTTGAGACTTGATGCTCCAGTGTGTAGCATTGTACATTATGACATTCATTAGGAGATGCAAGTGGAGTCCCTGGTCTTACTGTATTGAATCAAGCACATGGACCTTCACGGCAAAATCTCCAGATGTCAAGAGTGCTTAATTGCCACATGTATCAGCAACAAAAGAATGTAATTCTTCCATGCAGCAGCTTAACAGGCCTGTAAACATGTCAGACATAGATAATAGATCATAATCATCATAATCATAATCATACTTTATTAGCCAAGTATATTTTGCAACATACGAGGAATTTCATTTGTCATACAGTCCTACCAATAAAAAGCAACAGAACACACAATACATTTTAACATAAACATCCACCACAGTGACTCGTCCACATTCCTCACTGTGATGAAAGGTGGAAAAAAGTTAAATCTCTCCCTTTTTTGTCCTCCAGCCTCTAACATTCCATTGACGGGACAATCTTACTCCCATAGCCGGTGGCGGGCCTCCTTGTCAAGGCGATCAAGCTCCTGCATCGATGGGGGGGGGAATCTCAGCTCCCCCGCGCCGGGCCATCTATCCCGGGTCGGGGCTAGTCGAACGTCGTGCGGTTTTGGAGCTTCCCGACATCGGTCTCAACACGAGACTGCGAGCTCCTTGATGTTAAAGTCCGCAGGTCGCGGTTGGAACATCGATGCTAGGCAAGGAATCGGCTCCGATGGTAAGTCCACGCTCAAAGTCAGTCCCGAGCAAGGCCTCCAGTTCCACGATGTTAGGCCGCAGATACGATCCGGAAAATAATCACATCTCCGGCAAGACAAGAGATTGAAAAAAAGTTTCTCCCAACCGCCCCGCCCATCCCCCACATAAAATAAACCAGAGAACATTAACACATACTTTTTAAACACACTAAAAATATTTTTAAAAAGACACAAAGGACAGACAGACTGTAGGCGAGGCTGCCATCGAAGTGCCACCTGGTGGAATTAACTAATAGATAGTCAATATTCTATGAATTAATAACTCCAATACGTGCAAAAAAGGCCAAAGTCCTTAGTATATCTAAAGACATTCCAAAGTTCATAGGTTAGTGGAGACACAAGGAACAGCAGATGTTGGTTCACAAAAAAGACACAAAGTGCTGGAGTAACTCGGTGAGTCAGGCAGCATCTCTAGAGAACATGGATAAGTGACACTTCAGATCAGATTGAAGAAGAGTCCCAACCCGGAACATCATACGTCAATGTTTTCCGGGGATGCTACCTGACCCACTGAGTTACTCCAGCTCTTTTGTTCAAGTGTTCAACAGCCTGACGATTGTTGGGAAGAAGTCAGACACAAAATGCTGGATTAACTCTGCGGGTCAGGCAACGTCTCTGGAGAAAAAGAATAGGTGACATTTCTTTCAGAAGGCCCCGAAAAGGAAAGGACTCGATTGCAGGCTCACCGATAAGTACTGAAGAAAACCCAATATCCAGGCGTGAATGGAACCGAAATATATAGATCTGGAACTGAGAGAATTCAGAACTGCTATCGAACTGACAGAATGCAGAACTGATTAGTCGGCACCCAATAGGTGATGATCTTAGATATTTATACCAAGTGATAGATTAGGTGAGCAGGTTAAACGCAGGTGGAACTCCTAATAGCTCAGGGGAGGAGTGAGGAAAGAGTCTCAAGTGTCTGGAGACATGGCAAGTGTGACAGTTTCAGGTTGGAACCCTTCTTCAGACTGGAAGTAGAGGTATGTGTGTGGGGTGGGGACTGGAGGTGAGAAAGCACCACGGTGGCGCAGCGGTAGAGTTGCCGCATTACAGCGCCAAAGAACCAGGTTCAATCCTGACTACAGGTGTTGTCTGCACGGAGTTTGTGCACTCTCCCCGTGACCGGAGTGGGTTTTCTCCGGGTGCTCCAGTATCCTCCCGGGGTGGAAGATTGCAACTTTCACGTGGTCCGCCCTGTTTCGACTAATGCAATCAACTCGACGTGCACAAACGGAAGATCAAATAGAACAAGTTGTCCAACAACTTTAGGCTGTGCACGCCACACGAAAGAAGAAGAAGAAGTAGTATCTTCCCACAATCCAAAGACGTACAGGTTTGTAGGTTCATTGATTTGGTAAAATTGTAAATTGTCCATAATGTGCAGGATAGCGCTAGTGTGCAAGGATTGCTGGTCAGCGCGAACTCGGTGGGCCGAAGGGCCTGTTTCCATGTTGTGTTTCTAAGCTAAACTAGACTGAACTAAAAGGCTAGATTGTTGGGAAGATGCTGGTCTTGAACTTGGCGGCCACTGTTTTCAAGCTCCTGTGTTATGAGCTGTGTCTTGTCAGAAGTAAACACCAACTCTTTCCCCAGTGTGCTGCTTCTGTATTGTATTGTTGACAAAACAGAGAGAATCCCCACAGCATTTCCTGTAATTCCGTAAGGCCGTAAGTTCAGTGTTTATATTTCTATCATTAAAGTGCTGTGGTTAATGTGCAGAACAAAGACTGATATTCCAAATAAATAGCGTGCATGAAATGTCTTACAAGGAAGTCAAAATAATGAACATTAATCAATAGAAAATCTTAACTCCAGCAAGCGTAATTTGTAAGTCTGACAGTAAAGAATATCTGAGTGCTGCTCCTCGATATCCTGTGGCATTTATGAAGCTTCTCTGACCTCTAGCAATCTATTAATGTCTAACATTTGGATTCACAGTTTATTGTAGATTGTATCTGTATTCCCAAGATGGATCAGTTCCGTGGCTGCAGTGAATCGACCATGATTCTTCTGCGAGCATTGGATACACTCAGGATATTGCCCTCCGTATCTCTGTAAACCTCCAATAATACAAACCTCGCCACTCCTCTGATTCCAGCCCTTTGCATGTGGAACTTTCTTCCCTCAAATCCTAATGAATAGTCAAACAGCATGGAGCCAAGCCCTTCAGCCCAACTTGCCCATGTCAACAAAATATGCCCCATCTACATGACTCCCACCTGCCTGTGTTTGGCCCATATCCCTCTAAACCTATCCTATCCATGTACCCAATTAAATGTTTCTTAAACATTGCGTTAGTACCTGCCGTAACTACACTGGCAGCTCATTCCATACACCCCTCGCCCTTTGCGTTAAAAAAATTACCTCGCAGGTTCCTATTAAATCCTCCCGCCGCTCACCTTAAACCTATGTCCTCTGGTTCTCGATTCCCCTACTCTGGGCAAGAGGCTCTATGCGTTTACCTGATCTATTCCTCCAATGATTTTGTACACCTCTACGAATCTCTGGAATTATCTTCCCTAAGGCAGGTGGTGGTTGGACCATAAAACAAATATTTGAAAGATTGAAAGACAGATCAGAAGGAACTGGCACCGAAGAGGAGTTGAAGCCAGCATGGATCAGCAGTGATCATATTGAAAGGCAGAGCAGACTCGAGGGGCTCAGTGAGCCACTCCTAGGTTCTTGTCATCAGATGTCTGGAACATATCCCTCAGCTAACATTGAATGTGGATATAGAGGATTTAATAGAGATGAAGATCTAGGAATAACTTGATGAAGCTGATTGATTCAGTGGAACCCAGCGTGAGTGGATGCAGACACAAGGAACTGCAGATGCTGAAATCTTGCATTGAACACAAAATGCTGGAGTAACTCAGCGGGTTAGGCAGTATCTTTGGGGGACACGAATCGGCAACGTTTTGAGTTGGGACTCTTCTTCAGATGAAAGAGTGGATGCATTAGGGTTGACATGTTTAATAATCTTTGGCAGAGAATATGTAGTGTAGAATTAGCTTTGGACTATAAGGGAAGAGTGGTAGCAAGGAGAACAGCTGAAAGGAGTGTTGGAGAAGTGAATCTCTGAAGGGTACTAATGACAGAAGCCACAGAACAAAGTTCAGCCATGGATCATTAGAGAGGATGCGTGCATGCAAATGTTCTTTGAGGTGTTGCCCAAGACTTTGCTGTTTCTGGCATTGTGTTGAAGGAAATGTTGATTCATCTACAAAGCACTGTTGGGCAGCTAACCATCAGCTGATTTCACAGGAGTTACTTCCCAGTGAATGTTTACTTCCTCAGGTACTTTTTTAAAAAATATTTTTTAATTTTAAAATAGACTTTATTCAAGTAATAAATATATACAATACAGGAATGCAAAGAAAATTATCCAACATTTTCGGAGGCTACATAAACATTCAATACTGTTTACATACATTGTACAAATTTCACAAATTTATCCCTCACCCTTGCCACTCGTGGCCCACTGGCGTGGAATTCCTTCCCTTATTTTTGAGGGTCGTCTCCACCACACCCTGCCCACCTTATGTCCAGCAGCGGAGGGTCCCTAGACTGTGGTCCTCACACACAGAGCCTTGGCATTGGCTGCACCAACACGCCCCATCAGCACGTGACTTCAGTGCGTCCCTCAGCACGTACTCCTGCCGTCTGCAGCGGGCCAGTCGGCAACATTCCTCGTCGGACATCCCGCTCCGCTGGGAGGTCAACAAAGGTCGGGCAGACCAAATAGCGTCTTTCACCGAGTTGATGACCTTCCAGCAGCACTCGATGTCAGTCTCTGAATGTGTCTCTGGGAACAGTCCATAAATCACAGAGTCCTCTGTGACGGAGCTGTTCGGAATAAATCGTGACAGGGACTCTTGCAAACCTCTCCAGACTCTCTTTGCAAATCCACACTGTGCAGAGGTGGGCAACCGTCTCCTCTCCATAGCAGCCATCACGAGGGCAGCGTGCGCTGGTAGTGAGGTTCTGACGGTGCAGGAAGGATCTGACTGGGAGGGCTCCCCTCACCGCCAGCCAAGCCAGGTCTTGCTGCTTGTTGGTGAGTTTTAGCGACAAGCTGGGCAGTCTGCTCTGGGAACCACGCCACAAGATCCATGGAGTAATTTCCCTGCAGTGCCTGCAGGACGTTCCGTGCTGGCAACTGCCCGATAGACTTGTGGTCAAAGGTGTTGGTCTGGAAGAACCTTTCCACGAACGACAGATGGTACGGCAATGTCCAGCTGACTGGCACATTGCGTGGCATCTGCGTCAGGCCCATCCTTCGCAACACCGGTAGAACCTCAGCAGGTAGTGACACTTGGTGCCCAGGTGCCTTGGTTCTACGCTTCGCCTGATGCAGCCACACACGAAGGTGGCCATCAGGGTGAGGGCGACGTTGGGCACGCATTTACCCCCGTTGTCTGCCGACTTGTGTATTGTGGCCCGTCGCATCCGGTTAGATAAGTGGACAGATCGGCAACCAGATCTGCCACATGGTTTCGGGACGTTATATCTGCAGTGTCTGGTTAAAGCCGGAGTAACACCAACCCTTCAGATTCATTGAGGCTTTACTTTAGATTTTAGACATACGGCGCATAAACAGGTCCTTTATCCCACCGAGTCCAAGTCGACCAGTGATCGCCCCGTATACTAGCACTATCCTACACACTAGGGACAATTTACAATTTTGTTTTTACCAAAGCCAATTAACCTACAAACCTGCACGTTTTTGGTAGTGTGGGAGGAAACCGGAGCACCCTGAGAAAACACACGTGGTCACAGGGAGAACGTACAAACTCCATGCGTACAGCAGCACTCGTAGTCAGGATTGAACCCGGGACCCTGGCGCTGTAAGACGGAAACGTTTCCGCTGTGCCACTGTGCCGTCCATACCATTGCGGTCAATCTTCTCATTCTATGATGTACCCTAACGCAAAGGTTTTGGGGAACCTCCACTGACCCGCTGGGTCCTCAGCTGAAGGTTTCCAGGAATGAGCATATAGAGTCACCTGTGATGGGAGCTCTCGGTAACAGCCCATATCTTAAGCTTGAGCGTGCAGAATGTGGTCCAGAAGCGATCTGCTCAAGGTGATGGTGGTTTCCTCATCTAAAACAGGGAGATACGGGGTGTTTTTGAGGTTGACGGCATAATTTGCTTGAAAACAATTCCAGTCTAACAATTGCAGATGACTCAGTAACAGAGGTCCATATCTAACCAACATCTCATTTATTTCCCAACAACCTCACGCTTGACCACACAAGAGACTGCAGATGTTGGAATCTTGAGCAATGAATAAAGTGCTGGAGTAACTCAGCGGGTCAGGCAGCATCTCTGGAGAGAAGGAATGGGTGACGTTTCGGGTCGGGACCCTTCTACAGACAACATTTTGGGTCGAAACTCTGTGCAGGGCAAGGTTTTTGTAGACAGAGGGCTGGTGGGTGCCTGGAGCGCACTGCCAGGAGTGGTGATGGTGGAGGCAGATACGATAGTGGCATTTAAGAGCCTTTTTGATAGGCACATGGATATGCAAGTAATGGAGGGATATGGATTACGTGCAGGCAGAGTAGATTAGTTTAACAGCGTCATGTTTGGCCCAGACATGGTGGGCCGGAGGGCCTGTTCCTGTGCTGTGCTAAACATAGAAGTTTAACTGAAAAATAGCAGGGAGATGAAACTTGCTGATCTTACAAAAGCTTTTTCAAGAGGTTACACTATTCTAATTTGAACTTTTTAGACAGTGATGTCCAGCAGGGCAGTTCCGAAAGGGCAGTAATTAATTAGTCTATCATGTTGCTCAGAAATTATTCGAGAGTATCGATGCCAAATCATGTCTGCGCCTTGGCAAATCATTGCTAATTTCAAAAATTTAAAGCTTGTTCCTACAATTTTCAATAATTATTTCCCCCTGTTGAACTTCCTTGCTTCATGTAATAGATTGCACACATCTACCAGGTTGCCAGTGACTGATTAAAGAACCCAGCAATTGCAGGAATGTCCAAAACAACGCACTTTCCAAATTAATCCATGCTAACGCTCATCTTGAATGCATATGTTTGTTCTTGAGACTCTTGCAAAAAAAATTGTTTGTTGGTTCTTTGCAAACTGGTTCTGAACAGAGATGTAATCTGCAGTCCGATCAAAGCAGTTTAGATTTAGGTTTATTGTTGTCACCTGTACTGAAGTACAGTGAAAAGCTTTGTTTTGCATGCGATCCAAATAGATCAGACATAGCATATACAATCAGGTCAAACATGTATAATAGGTGGCACAAAGATACAGAGTGTAGAATATAGTTCTCAGCATTGTAGCGCATTTGTTCCAGAGATCAAGTCCAATGTCCGCAATGGGGTAGAGGTGAATCGGACAGTACCCTAGCTTATGGAAGGATCGTTCAGAAGCCTGATAACAGAGGGGAAGAAGCTGTTCCTGAGTGAATACCATGATAACCTTGACTTCAACAATGTCTTTTCTGGAGGAGCTAAGGCTCTGTGGGGGAGGACCACAGTCTAGTGCCCTTCTGCTGTGGGACATTGAGGGGCAGAGCCTGATGAAGACACCCATCAAACAAGAGAAAGGATATTTCAGAGGACCACATGAGTGGCAACGGTGCGTGGTTTAAAGATAGTTGCAAACACTACTGAGTATGGGTGTATGGACACTGAATGACTGAAATATTTTTGCACTGTTCTTGTTTTGTGTATATTTTTATTCTGAATAAAGTTTATTTTTGGAAATAAAAAAATTATGTTGGAGAAAATTTGGAGAAGTAATACACTTGGTATTGCTCAAGGTTGTGTAATCGTTTTGGAAGAGATATTTCATTTGATTTGCCACAGATTTTGTGTTGACTGATACAAAACTGTGTGATAAACTTATCATTCCAGGTATAATAGTTCAGTGGCACAGTGGGTGGAGCTGCAGCCTCACAGCGCCAGAGACCCGGGTTCGGTCCTGACTTAGGCTTCTGTCTGTGTGGAGTTTGCACGCTTTCCCTGTGACCGCGTGGGTTTCCTCCGTATTCTCCAGTTTCTGCCACATCTCAAAGATGTGCAGATTAATTAGCATCTGTATATTATAAGTGTGTTTCCATATTCTTCAATGAATCAATATTTATTCCTTAATGTGTATAATTAAAGCAGGACATCTTTTATTATTACACGCTGAATGTGTGACTTTGTTGCACGCAAATTGACTGAAGCATTTCCAACATTAGTGACCGCAATTTCAACAAAATTCATTAGCCATAGAGTCCTAGAGTCATAAGCAGGCCCTTCGGCCCAACTTGCCCACACCCACCAACATCTCCCATCTGCACTAGTCCCACCTACCTGCATTTGGCCCATATCCCTCTAAACCTGTCCTATCCATGTTCCTGTCTTAACGTTTCTTAAATGTTGTGATACTACCTGCCACATCTACCTCTTCTGGCAGCTCGTTCCATGCACCAACCACCAACCACCCTTTGTGTAAAAAATTACCCCTCAGGTTCCTATTTAATCTCCCTCTCCCCCCCCCCCCCCCCCCCCCCACCTTAAACCTATGTCCTCTGGTTCTCGATAGTCATAAAGTCATAGAGGCATACAACACGGACACAAGCCCTTCAGCCCAACTTGCCCATGTCATCCAAGATGCCCATCCACACTAGTCCCACCTGTCCATGTTTGGCTTAGATTCCTCTAAACCTTTCCTATCCATGTATCCGTCCAAATATATTTTAAATGTCCTTATAGTACCTGCCTCATCTGGCAGCTTGTTCCATATACCCACCAGCCTCTGTGTGGAAAAAGTTGCCCCCTCAGGTTCCTATGAAATCTTTCCCCTCTCACCTTAAATGTATGTCCTTTGGTTTCCGACTCCCCGACTCTGGGCAAGAGTGCGTTTACCTGATCTGGTTCCCATGTACCAGCGACATCCTTTGTCGGTATGTGCGTTGTGAGGGAGACTTTCCTTGCCTATGATTCTGAGGTCTGTTAGTAGTCCTTTGAGTACTTACATTGAGAGGTCAGTCCCTTTAAATTTCAGCCACAAACAGAGATTGTGGTTCTTGTCTTTCTGCAAGTGAACAGACAGTTAAGAATGTATATGTGAACAATCTGGCGACCACAAAACTGCAGGCAGTTAGTTCATTGCACAATTGGCTGAGCTTGCATGAATAACTAAGTATGCATGGCAGGGTCAGACGTACAAGGCAGAATGATATCCTAAAGAGGATGTAAAGAAACATTATCAAAAAAAGCCCAGATTAAATGCTTGGAATGCGCTTCACCAGAAATGGAAAAGACTTTCTATCACATGGGCTTTTTTGAGTGTGGAATAAACTGACCCAGCCTCTGTGGGATTAAGAGTATTTAACTGTTCAGTGTACCGACAATGGAATAATGAAATTGTTGCTTGCAGCCTGAAAACACAATACTCACAGATAATATTTAATAGTCCGAAATACCATAAATCTGGGTAACCGTAATGGCGCAAAAACCGAAGTCTGTAATGCAACAGTGCTTAAAAGATCACATTGAGTCTGAAGAAGGGTTTCGGCCTGAAACGTTGCATATTTCCTTCGCTCCGTAGATGCTGCTGCACCCACTGAGTTTCTCCAGCATTTTTGTGTACCTTAGAAGATCATAGTTGCAGAAGTTAGTGTTGTGCAGTGTTCAAGAGCCTGATGGTTGCTGGGGAAAACCTGGTCTTCTTCCTCGAGGTCATAGTTCTCAGGGACCTGTACCTTCTTCCCGATGGCAGGAGTGAAATGAGAGTGTGGCCAGGATGGTGTGGGTGTGGGTCTTTGATGCTGGCTGCCTTTTTCAGACCCCTTCAATAGTGGGAGATACATTTGAACGACCGGGCAGGGTCTATCACTCTCTATAGTTTCCTTTGTTCCTGGCCATTCGAGTTACCGAACCCAGGCCTTGATGCTACCAGTCAGTGTGGTCTCTGTCGGACACCTGTAGAGGTTCCATAGAATATCCATCAACATACCAAGTTTCTTCAATCTTCTAAGGATAGTAGAGCCGGTGATGAAGCAAAGATTATATTTAAGGCAGAGATATAGGACCAGGTGAGATGAGGTGCAGAATATGGGTAAAAAATGGGAAACTGGGATTAGTGTACACGGCAGCATTAGTGCAGGCCTAGCACTGACTCAGTGGGCTGAATGGCCAATTCCTAATCTGGAATATTTATACTTCATCTGAACAGTGTTGAGAAGATCCAAATGGTGGTAGTGAATGACTACGAGACACTCTATGACTTACTTAGATGCAGTTCCTCCCACACTGAGTGCATTGGGCAGCAAGCTTTCGCTATTCTGTTTGGTTATGTGCGACGTCTTCCACCCTCGATAGGCTTGCTTCCCGGGCTTCCAGATCCTTCTGGAATGTTCACCTCCATGTGAGTTTTAGACGGCCTCTTTTCCTTCTTCCGTCAGGTTGCCATGTCATTGCTATCTTAGGTGCACGTTCTGGTGACATTCAGAGTACGCCCTGCAAATTTCATCCTGCGTACTTTTATGTCCCGGCTGAGAGGCTTTGTTACAGTTTCCCGGTAGATCTCCTCGTTTGTGATGTGGTCTCTGTATCTGGTCTTCAGGATCTTCCTCAAGCAGCATTATTAGAATGCGTCCAATTTCTTTTTCATCTTCACATTGATTTTCCTTGTCTCACTGGCATAGAGGGCTGTAGGAACGACTACGGACTGGACAAGGGTAAAAAATAACATGGAAAAGGAAAAAATGGTCTGAATGTTGCAAAAACAATATTGGGAATTAAAAATAATCAGGTTGAGCTTGAAAGGAAAAATGTTGAAATATAGAAAATTATAAAGAAAGGGAGCGACTTCTTGTATCATAGTAAAAGTTAGCCTCTTGACAGAGAGAAAAATCCTACCCGAACCCTTCTCTTTCACTTGAGTTTTTGCAAGGCCCAATGTAAATTGTCCCTCGTGAGTAAGATAGAATGAGTGAATGGGTAATTGCTGGTTGGCATAGACTTGGTGGGCCCTGTTTACTCCCTGTATCTCTAGAAACTAAATCTACATCCCAAAGGCTTGTGGGCTTGTAGGTTAATTGGCCTCTGTAAAATTGCCCCTATTGTGCAGGGTGTGGACGAGCAAATGGGGAAATGCTCTCTGTATGGGGTTAGTACGTTCACCCCATGACCACGTGGGTTTTCTCCGAGATCATCAGTTTCCACCCACACTCCAAGGACGCACAGGTTTGTAGGTTAATTGGCCTGGTATAAATGTAAATTGTTCCTAGTCTGTGTAGGATAGTGTTAAGGGGCGGGGATCGTTGGTCGGCATGGACTCGATGGGCCGAAGCGCCTGATTTCATGCTGTTACTCTAAACTAAACTGAACTAAACAAAGTGCTGGAGGAACTCAGCGGCTCAAGCAGCATCTATGGAGGGAATGGACAGGCAAAGTTTCAGTTTGAGGCCTATCTTCAGGCTGTGTTCATTATGCCACATTGCAGATGAGCAATGTATCTGGGTACCGGCCCAATACTCACAAACATTTAAAAACCTGGGGTGATTTTGCTGCAGGCCTTAAGAGTAACGTCCCATGCCAGTGCAGCAGTCTAGCAGGAAATTCACGGGTAAAATAAATCTGTTCTTATTTTTAATTCGCAAATCCAGATTCTGACTGGAAGGAGGAAACAGAGATCAATATTGTTTCCATTTGGCCTTGCTAAGCATTGTTCTCTGAACTCCCGGCCTTGTTGGCGAGAACAGCCTTCACTATAGCCGGAGGGGAAATATTGCAGCCAAGCTGAGCATGGTCTTATTGTCGGGCTGGCTCCTGTCCAGAGCAAGTGAAAGGCCAAGGTTTTTGCAAGCAGCAAGACTATGCCGAACACAGACACCACCAGCAACAGCTCATTGTAAATTTTGGCTATGTTTTCTTTTGTGATGTTAAGAAAGCTTTCACATACCATGTGGCAACGAATGAGGCATTTGGCTTTTGTTCACCATCCTCTTTCTGAATATGGAGTGGCTGTTTCATGTGTCAATACAGGTCGCCAAATGAAAGGGTTCTCTACACGATTGGTTAGCGAGTTCTGATATTGCATTGGGTCACTCCTATCCAAAGTCAGGTTTTCCAGAGGCTCTGCCATGGCCCACAGTATTGGGACATAGAACAGTACAGCACTGGAATAGGCCCTTCAGTCCACGATGTCTGTGCCAATCTTAATGCCCAGTCAAACTAATCTGCACCTGATCCATATCCCTCCATTCCCTGCACATCCACGTGCCTATCTAAAGGCCTCTTAAATACCACTATCGTATCTGCCTCCACCATCACCCCTGGTAGCAGGTTCCAGGCACCCACCATTCTCTTGTTAAATACCTGTCCCACCTATCTCCTTTAAACTTTCCCTCTCTTACCTTATAGCTATGCCCTCGACATTTCCACCCTGGGGAAAAAGGTTCTGACTGTCTACCCTATCTTATACCTCTAATTGGCGGCGCGACTCACCCGTTGCAGCGGCCCCTACAGCCTGTCTGTCTTTTTTTTATTTTTTGTCTAGTTAAATGTAGTGTTGGTGTTTTTTAATACTGGTTTTAAATGTGTATATGTGGGGGGCGGGGGGGAGGGGGAAACTGTTTAAAATCTCTTCCCTGTCTGGGAGACCCGACCTTTTCCCTGTCGGGTCTCCGTTGTCGTTGGGGCCTAGCACCGTGGAGCGGCCTCCAGCCTGAACGACCCGGTGGCTCGGGAGACTGCGGAGCTGCGGAGCTGCGGAGAACTCACCATCGTGGGGCTGGCCGGCCTCGGAACGTGGGGAGTGGTGGTGACTCGCTGCTGCGACTCGACTCCTGGGGCTCGGAGGCTCCAGCAACGCAGCCGCAGGTCCGGTGGACTGGGACATCGGGAGCTCGCGGGTCCCGGGGGAGAGACCGCTTCCCGGAGCTCCCGCAACGCGACTTCTCCAGCCCGTGTTGCGAGGTTGGAACGACCCGGAGCGGGGTCATACATCGCCCGGCACGGCTTCATGGCCGTGGGACATTCCAGCGCCCGCCGGGGGCTCCAATTTCGAGACTTTTAGACCGGGAGCGGGGCCGTAAATCACCCGGCACGGCCTAAAATGGCCGTGGGACTTATCATCGCCCGCCTGGGGCTTGGACATCGGGAGAGAAATAGAGAACAGGGGAGAGAAAAGACTTTGCCTTCCATCACAGTGGGTCCCCTGTGATGGATGTTTGTGTGAATTAAATTGTGTGTATGTCTAGGAATTGTCTTTGTTTGTATGGCTGTGGAAACAGAATTTCGTTTGAGCCTCACTGAGGCTCAAATTACAATAAATTGTATTGTATTGTATTGCATTGTATTGTATAACATCACATCAAGAAGCCATTTAGCCCATTGTGCCTGTGTACAACATGGTGTTGATGGTGTGGGATGGGAGTAAGGGAGTGCATATATCATTTGCCTTATTGTACCTTAGTATTTTCATTAGTGGCTGAAAAGCAGAGGCTGCATGAAACCATTAGTTTGGCAGATCCATTCTTGCAAACATTCTCTGAGCTCTGTAAATGTAATTCACTCAATAATTGAGTAATACAGTACAGAAACAGGCCCTTCGGCCCAACAACCATGATGCCCCATCCAAGCTTGTCCCATTCGCTGTGTTTTGGTCCTTATCCCTCTAAATGTTTCCTGTCTATGTACCTGTCAAAGTGTCTTTTAAATGTTGTTGCAGTAAGTGCCTCATTAAATCTTAAATATTTCTCCCGTATTTTCCCCTTGGATATTTTCCCAGTTATATTAAATCTCTGTCCTCTGTTTACCAACCTTATATATACATACACACACACACACACACACATATATATATACTAGACCAAGTGCAGACCCGTTAGGTCTGCTCCCCCAACGCAGCCGTTCCTTACCCGTAGCCCCCACGGGAGACGTGATCCTCCAAGTCAAGCGGCTCAGGAATCAGCAGTGCGGCTGTTTTTAAATGGCGTCTTTGAGGCGAGATGCGGGCGCCAGCAGCCGTTATGGTCGCTGGCCAGCAGGAGGCGACAAAATGAGTGAGTGGGGGGAGGGGGAGAAGGATTTGATTAAAAAAGTGTACATAAACACGACAAAATTTAATGAGGAGTGGATACTTGGAATGAAAAGTGAAATCTCTACCAAAATGGAAACAATCAGTGCGTTTCTGGGTCGGGTGTTGGCGTAGCAACGAATCAAAGGCTGGCAGCCACAAGTCAGGCAGAAACACACACAGCCAGCCGGCAGCCACAGACCTTTATATTATAATAGAAGATAGGTATGTATACATCTATGAACTGTGACATTGGTAGCACTATAGACTTTAGTTTTTGCACTATTATACTTTTCTAGTATCATGGTTATTAATTATCGATGTTACTGCATTCGCAGCCTGTTAAGCAAGTCCATTGTTCCACTGTCAGTACATCTGACCATTAACCACTCTTGACTCTGACCCAAACTTCATGGAATGGAAACAGAAGAACGTATAAAGAGCTTGTCACATTGGCAGGAATCATTGGATGACAATGTACAAAGTGAATGAGGACAATGATATAAAGCAGCTGTGTGTGTCAACTGATTGTTCCGCGATGGAGCAAATATAATCGCCAGGTCACCAGTGATCCAGCAAGTAATGTGGAGATAGTTTCAACTCTATATGGAGTAGGTTATGCCAGATACCTCAGAGCAAACTGGTAAAAAAAGTTCAATGTTAAATGCTTTAATGCACGTACCACCAGATTCAAGAACAGCATCTTCCCTCCTGTTGTCAGACTCTTGAATGGACTTGTCCCGATCTTCCAATCTACCTCGTTGCGGCCCTTGAACTTTTTTTTATCTGTAGTTTCTCTGTAGCTGTAATTCTGCAGATAGAGACAAAGCGCTGGAGGAACTCGGCGGGTCAGGCAGCATTTCTGGAGAAAAAGGATGGGTGACATTCCGACCCAAAACGTCACCCATCCATTTTCCTCCAGAGATGCTGCCTGACCCACCGAGTTACTCCAGCACTTTGTGTCTACCTTCGGGTAAACCAGCATCTGCAGTTCCTTCCTACACTCCTGTATATTCTGCACTCTGTTTATTTTCACTTTTGCACTCCCTGTGGTGCACATTTATGGTATGATCTGCCTGGATACTCAAAACAAAGTCTTTCACAGTATCTCGGTACACGTGACAATAATAAACCAAGACCAATAGATGTATGCTAATGGTCGCAAGGAAGGACACTCACAGGAGGCATTGGATGCATTACACAGTGCAACTTGTGCAGCCATGAAATAGTCCACGCTTCTCAGTTCTTCGCACAGATCCAGGATCGAGGAGAATCCTTTGATATTTTCTCAACAGAACCTAAACCATCAGCAGATAATTGCAGTTTTTCACGGACCTGAGGGGCTCGGCCGTCAGAGACTGAAATATCTGTGGAATCCAGGAGTTCGGCCGAAGGGAACGGCGACCAGGTTAGACAACGATAACTCTAGAAACTTGCCCATAGACGTACAACGAGAGGGAGCTGTCCAAAGGCAGGCTGGTGATGTTGGACATGGAGGGCCAGCCGCATGACGCACTTGCAGAGAAGCGTGAGACTAAAGGCAGAAAGAGGAAAGACTGAGTACAGTGGCTTAGCAACATGAGCAGCTGAAAAAGATTTGACCAGTGCACGGGGAAAATCGTGCATCATGTGGGTTTTCCCGCAGGCAAGGGAACATTGAAAACCCATGGAATGCGCAAGATGAACAATACAGGAAGAAAAATCATAGGAAAGACACAAAACGCTGGAGTAACTCAGCAGGTCAGGCAGCAAGCCTGGACAATATGCATAGATGACCAAGGTAGACACAAAGTGCTGGAGTAACTCAGCGGGTTAGGCAGCATCTCTGGAGAAAAGGAATAGATGATATTTCGGGTCGGAACCCCTTTTAGACTGAAAGACAGAGAAGGCTAGATACTCCACCATTTTGTGTCTATCTTCGGTATATACCAGCATCTGCAGTTCTTTTCTACAAATGGATAGTGACGTTTTGGGTCGGGATCCTTCTTCGAACTAATTGGAGGGCTGGGGGGGGGGGGGGGGGGGGGATGAAACCTGGAAAAGAGGGGGGCAAGGACAAAGCAAGGCAGATCATTGGCAAATGGTTGGACAAAGGGCACAGATGGACACACACAATGTGTGAGACAAAAGGATTACAGTTGTGAATCATGCCGCTGAAGGGGTGATGAGGTAGGAATGGAGATGCAGAGGAAGGGGAGGAGAGAGATAAGTGCAAGGTCAGCCAGGGCTGGGGAGAGGAGTTTGGGGAAGATGGAGAAGGGTTTATGGGGGAGAAAGGGGGGGGCGGGGATGCGGTGTGGTCAGAGGACAGATACTTAGCACATGCTAACTATTCCAATGGTCCGACCACGGAAAATTACAGGCAATCATCTCCCTGGCCTTTCAATGGTGTTGAATGGCATTCTGCTTCTGCAGCTCGCACCCCAATTCTTCCCGGACCCACTTTACTGCCAGGGTTACTAACACCAGCTCTCATGGATCAGAGATTTCAAAACTTGGCTAAGCACCACTTCAGCTTTTACCAAGAGATTTTGAAATGTCTTTAGAGAGTAACCATTCCCTATGATGCTATTTAGCGGTTAGAAACTGCACCTCATATTCTGCTTCTGTAGCTCGCAACCCAACACAATAAATAAAGGCACAAAGTGCTGGAGTAACTCAGCGGGTCAGGCAGCATCTCTGGAGAACATGGATAGGTGGCGTTTATGGGTCAGGATCCTTCTTCAGACTGATTGTAGTAGGGGGAAGAACGCTGGAAGACAGGTTGGGTGAGACAAGGCCTAGCAACTAATAGGTGGACACTAGGTGAAGCAGAGGGTGGGGTGTGAGGTTGATAGGTAGATGGTTGGACAAAGGTCAGAGATGAATAGAAAGCTTGTGGTTCACCTATCCATGTTAACATCTTTTCCAGATTTCTGCCCCCAACTCCATCTGTCTGAATAAGGAACCTGTCCCGAAACGTCACTTGGCCATGTTCTCCAGAGATGCTGCCTGACTTGCTGTCACTCCAGCACTTTACCTTTTACTCAAGATTCCAGCTTCTGTAGTTCCTTGTGCCATTTTGTGAAATGTTATGGGTAGATTAAAATGGAAAATGTAGGCCACACTAAAAACGAGAGACAGGAGAATTTCTTATGGGGAACAATGAAATGGCAAAGGGATTAAACAATTATCTGCTTCTCTCTTCGTGGAAGACACCACTGTTGCTGCATCTATTGGAGATTCAGTGGTCTTTAACATCGTGGAGCTCGCGGTCTCAGATTAGGGGCCGACTTCGGGAGCTCCAGGCCACAGGAAGTTCGACCGCCCCAACACAGGAGCTTCGATACCCCCGACTGCAGATGGTTCGAATGCCCGACTTAGAATCTGCCCGAAGATTAGACTTTATTGCCTTCCATCACAGTGAGGAATATGGGGAACCCACTCTGGTGGATGTTTATGTTGACTTTTACTGTATGTGGTTGTGTGTTTTTGTTAGTATGACTATTTTAAATCGAGTATCACTGTGTCTTAATTGGTACACGTGACAATAAAATAATAACAATTTAATAAGAACAAGCAACTGAAGGAATTAACTATTGTTCAAAAAATAATACGAGATGTTGATGAGCTTCAAACCTTAAGGAAGACAAAGATCTGATGAACTACACTCAAGGATTTGAGAGAGGGGGGTGGGGATATGGAATGAGCTGCTGGAGGTGGCAATTGAAGCAGGTCCAATAACTTAAAAGACATTGGACAGGCATATGGACAGGAAAGGTCTAAAGGGATATGGGCCAAACGCAGGCAAATGGGACTAGCTCAGATGGGCATCTTGATTGCATGGACGAGTTGGGCCAAAGAGCCTGTTTCCATGCTGCCCAACTTTATGATATTATGAGAAGACTTTAGAATAAGGGCACACTATCGGGATCATCTGTCAGGTTTCTAAAGGTTCTGGGAGTGATTCTGTGGGCTGGAGCAAATTTGATCGTATGATTTAACAAAGGAAATAGAGTAAGAACAGGGGATCTAAGCTGTTGGCTGATTAATGCATTAGATAAAATTGCACATTATCTTATTTGATATCATATCGCTGCCACAATGAGATCCCTCAGGGAGGTCAACAATTTTGTACATTAATCATATTCTGTGTCCTTGACGAACAGGAGCCGTGTTTCAAACCTGCTTTCCTGAACTTGCATATCATGATGTGAAAGATTGCCGCTCACGGTCTTCTCCTGAAAGACTTCATGTCCTGAGAGAAAGAGAGAGACTGAAGTTAATGATCTTCCCCTCAGGGTGAGAGACTGAAGAACTATTAAATCTGCCCCCACCTCCACTTCTGCCAGTGGGGTTCCAGGTCCCCACCACTCTCAGTGTAAATAAAACTTGACCCTCACATCTCCTTTCATCTTTGCCCCTCTCACCTTAAAGCTTTGCCCTCTAGTAGCCATCTAGATTCTAGAGGACAAGTCCCGACCCGAAACGTCACCTATCTATGTTCACCAGAGATGCTGCCTGACCTGCTAGGTTTTTCCAGCGTGTTGCGTTTTCTTTTGTAAACCACCATCTGCAACTCCTTGGGTCCCCCACTATTATTTGACATTTCTATACTAAATCCCATATACTTCTCCATCACGTACAGTGAGTCGGGTGGCATAATTGCAAATAGCAACACTGTGTTTGGGAACAGGGATGTCTCTACACTTTGAAGGACATTTGCCCTTCTCAGAGAAACAAAAGATTGCTGACATATGGTTTAGGGTTTATAGTGCAGAGCATATTGATTCCAGACTTTGCCGTAAAGAGAATGGTTTAAATAAACTATTCCCTTAATCATACATGGCCACTCTCAGATTTACATTCCTCTCTGGTTGGATTGCACTATAGTCGTTTAGAGTTATGGCAACCCTCTTATACGGAAAGTAAAATTACACCGCTTTCCATTTGGAGTAATTACCCATAAACAATAATGTTTTGTAGACAGTAGCTTTACTGCATTCCAGGCACCCACCACCATCTCTGTAAAAAAACTTGCCCACAAATCTCCTTTAAACTTGCCCCTCTCACCTTAACTCTATGCCCGTCTAGTCCTTGATATTCCCATCCTGGGAAATAGGTTCTGACTGTCAAATCCATCTATTCCTCTCATAATTTTATATACTTCTTTCAGGTCCCCCCCCTCAAACTCCGGCGTTCCAGAGAAAACAATCCGAGTCTGTCCAACCTCTCCCTGAAGCTAATACCATCTGATCCAGGCATAATTCTGGTGAAGGTACACAAAAATGCTGGAGAAACTCAGCGGGTGCAGCAGCATCTAAGGAGCGAAGGAAATAGGCAACGTTTCGGCCCGAAGCGTTGCCTATTTCCTTCGATCCATAGATGCTGCTGCACCCGCTGAGTTTCTCCAGCATTTTTGTGTACCTTCGATTTTCCAACATCTGCTGTTCCTTCTTAAAAACATCATTCTGGTGAACCTCCTTTGCACCCATTCCAAAACCTCCATGCACTTCCTGAATTGGGGCGACCAGAACTGCACACTATACTCCAAATGCGGCCTGACCAAAGTCTTTTAAAGCCGCATCATAACTTTCTGACTCTTATACTCAATGCTCCGACATCTGAAAGCAAGCACACCATAGGCCTTTGTTACCACTCTTTCTACTTGTGATGCCACTCTCAGGGAGTTATGGACATGGACCCCAAGATCCCTCTGTACATCAATACCGTGAATGTTCTTGCCACTTATCTGCTATAATATGTGTACGTGGTTCGCTGCATGTTTCATGACAACGTCCCATTTCTGGCCAAGCCTCCTTGACGATAAAGGGATTTATCGGAGTCGCTGCTTCTAAAAGGCAGCTAACATCATCAGAGACCCACACCATCCTGGTCACACACTCATCTCACCACTTCCATCGGGAAGAAGGTACAGGAGCCTGAAAACTGTAACGTCCAGGTTCAGGAACAGCTTCTTCCCTACAACCATCAGGCTATTAAACACTAAAATCTCATAAGCTATGACCTACAGTAGACTATTATTATTATTATTGCACTGATTTTTTTGTTTTGTTATATTATTTATTATGATTACATATTCTACAGTAAGAATTTCATTGTTCTATCTGGGACATGTGACAATAAATCACTTTTGACTCTTGACTTGGCCGGGAACATTAATTCTACTTCAGGTGCTGCCTGACTCACTGTGTACTATCAAACTTTTCTGGTTTTGTTTCAGATTTCCGGCATGACAATAGACAATAGGTGCAGGAGTAGGCCATTCGGCCCTTCGTTCCAGCACCGCCGTTCAATGTGGGTGTAGACTGCAAGAACGAGACAAATTTTTTCACAGTGCAAGTCACATGTGGGACTAATGTCAGGGAGATCTTTACAGAATAAGTGCTCAACACCTGGAACCGATAACTGGGTGGAATGGTTGAGATTAACTTCATGGAGGTATTTAGTTACAGCACTGCAGGAGTGGGCTTGCAGGGGCCGTGAGCCAGAAAACACACGTTACCTTCCCCCCAACCCACTGCCACCCGAGTAAATATTAGAACATACACACGTGTGCATAATATGTGCACATCTCCCTCTAGAAGCAGCCAAATATTTCTGCTTGGCCTTGCTTGTTCAGTGGTTCAATTCAGTGGTTTAATATTGCTTTATTGTCACATGTGGAAAACATAGGGAAATTATTTTTCCAGTCGCCAGCTTTTTGAAGTCCCAGATCCTGAAAATGAATACAATATAATAAATTGAGGTTAACCTGGATTTTTAAAGGACTCCCTCGAAGTTGGGTGAATTAGCACCAATGCACATTCTACCAGGACATCAATCCAGTAGGTTTCAAGCTGCAGTCAAGAGATCTTGGTACTTTAATGAAGCCAAAAGTTTCAGAATCATTCACAATTGAGTTTTTGGTTGATTGAGTTTTTGGTTGATGAATGAATAAATGAATGAATGAATGAATGAATGAATGAATGAATGAATGAATGAATGAATGAATGAATGAATGAATGCAGCTTGGAGACAGGCCACTGGGTCCACGGTGACCATCGATCACCCAGTCACACGAGTTCTAAGTTATCTCACGTTCTTATTCACTCCCTTTGCACCAGGAACAATTTACAAAGGGCCAATCAACCTGTAAACCTGCATGTCTTTGGGATGTGGGAGGAAACGGGAGCACTTGGAGATAACCCATGTGGTCTTAAGGAGAACGTGCAAACACCACACACAGACAGCACCCGAGGTCAGGATCAAACCCGGGTCTCTGGCGCTATGAGGCATTGGCTCTACTGCTGTGCCATTGTGTCATTAGATGCTATTATTGAGGAGAGGAGGTTTCTGTGGAATGATGAAACAATTGTGTTGTGTAATCCCATTCTTCTCTATTCCCCTTTGTTAATTTACCTCTTACACTTTAAGGATTATTTTCTTTGGAAAACTTTTGTGATGACAAATGGAATTATTCGAAAATCACGGCCCTTACTGTCTAACTTTATGAACATCTTGTCCCTATAATTATGTTAAATGGCAGGTTTGCATTCCAGTGGAGAGTGGGCTATTAGCTTGTTCCTATTACTGATTGGGTGATAAATAACGGTACTGCATAGTAAGGAAAAGTTCACATGCTGCAAGTCACATTTTACTGAGCTCATACCAAGTGTTCACGAATGCTTCAACCAATGCATTTGCTGTGCCTTTTAACTGAATTTTAGAAAGTTTGATACCCGTCTTTAACATTATTTAAAAATATTAACAATGAAGCAAAGCCCTAATGTTGTATTAACCTAGTACAGACCAGTTAACTATTCAAGTTTAAACTATTTTAGGACTTTGGTTCAGCCACATTTGGAGTATTGCGTGCAGTTCTGGTCACCGCATTGTAGGAAGGATGTGGAGGCTTTGCAGAGGGTGGAGGGGGTGCAGAGGAGGTTTGCCAGAATGATGCCTGGATTAGGGAGTATTAGTTACAGGGAGATGTTGGACAAACCTAGATTGTTTTCTCTGAAAAGCCAGCGGTTGCTGGGAGACCTGATAGATGTATATAAAATGATGAGACACATTGATGGGGTTGACAGCCAGAAACTATTTCCCAAGATGGAAATATCAAATACTAGATGGGAATAGCTATAAGATGAGGAGAGCAAAGTTTAAAGGAGATGTGTGGGGCTAGTTTTTTATTTTTGAGTGCCTGGAATAGGGGTGGTGGTGGAGGCAGATATGATAGTGACATTTAAAACACTTTTTGATAGGCACATGGAAAAGTTGATCTTGTCATCATAGATAGACACAAAATGCTGGAATAACAGCAGGACAGGCAGCATCTCTGGAGAGGAGGAATGGGTGACTTCGGGTTGAGATCCTTCTTGAAATCATGTTCGGCACAGATATTGTGGACCTGTGCTGTACTGTTTCTATATTCTATGTTCTGTGTTCCATGTTCTACGTTCTATGATCTATTAGATCCCAAGTGAAAGGAAAGCAGAAACAAAGAGCAATTTTTCTTTCTCGTTTTTATCCCCGTTCGTTTTCATTTCATTACAGTCTTTTGATGGAAACTCCCAATAGTACTGGCTTAATGTGAAGTGTCCTGCTTTGCACAGGGACTTTTCCCAGGCTACTTGAACTGGCTTGAAGAAAGTAAGTTTTAAACTATTATAGACGGTTTATTCATTAAGATTGAGAAGAGAGATTGATAGCGCTGGTTTAATTGGAAGCAGTCTTTCTCCGCTGGATGTGCTGTCCGGGCTAGAGTACTGCTTGTTGAGTCGCTATCAATGAAAGATCCAGAGCCTGGCTTTCTTCCAATTGAATGGACAGTGTGATATGTGTTTTCTATTGTCTATTGCAAAGCTCTGCCAACCTTCAAACTTCTTCAGAATTTCCTTAGATTTAACATAGATCATAGAAACATAGAAACTAGGTGCAGGAGGAGGCGATTCGGCCCTTCGAGCCAGCACCGCCATTCATTGTGATCATGGCTGATTGTCCCCTATCAATAACCCGTGCCTGCCTTCTCCCCATATCCCTTGACTCCACTAGCCCCTAGAGCTCTATCTAACTCTCTCTTAAATCCATTCAGTGACTTGGCCTCCACTGCCCGCTGTGGCAGCGAATTCCATAAATTCCCAACTGTCTGGGTGAAAAAAAATTTTCTCACCTCAGTCTTAAATGACCTCCCCTTTATTCTAAGACTGTGGCCCCTGGTTCTGGACTTGCCCAACAATGGGATCATCTTCTAATTATCTCATCGTGACAATAGGATTCATCTCAAAATTTAGGTTTATTACTGTCACATTGAACGAGGTACAGTGAAAAGCTTTGTTTTGCACACTATCCATTCAAATCAGATTATATAGACCCAATACCATCAAGTCAACTCAAGTACAATAGGTAGAGCAAAGGGGAAGATACAGAGTGCAGAATCTAGTTCTCAGCATTGTAGCGCATCAGTTCCAAGGACAAAGTCCAATGTCCGCAATGGGGTAGAGGTGAATCGGACAGTACCCTAAATTATGGAAGGACCATTCAGAAGTCTGATAACAGAGGGGAAGAAGCTGTTCCTGAGTCTGGTGGTGCACGCTTTCAAGCTTCTGTATCTGCTGTCCGATGGGAGCGGGGAGAAGAAGGAATGACCGGGGTGGGACAAGCTTTCTGAAGTGCTTTACTTTTTGCCTGACAAGGTTGGTGTGTAGGTTCCGCTCCAGTGACAACACCGCATCATCAGATGATGGAGGAGCTCCCATTAAGCCCAAGAACCATCCATTCTCTTGAGTAGAGGTGAAACTCCAGTAGCACTATGCTAGAGTGAGAAAATGCTCCAAGGTAACTTGGCCAATGCTCACCCAACTAATTCACTGTTGTTTTGCTGTTTATGAGATCTTGCTGAGTAGGCACTGTTTTACCTCCATTATACCAGAGACCACACTTCAAAAGGTGTTTAATTAGTTCAAAACACGACGTGCTGGAGGAACAGGTTTATTATTGTCCCGCATACTGAGGTACAGTGAAAAACTTTGGTTTGCATGTTATCCAGTCAAATATATAGCCAATATATACATACAATCAAGTCAAACGCAGAAATAGGTAGAGCAAAGGAAAAGATGCAGAGTGCAGAATATAGTTCTCAGCATTGTAGCGCATCAGTTCCATAGATAAAGTCTAGTGTGCGTAGTGGGGTAGAGGTGAATTGGACAGTAGCCTTGCTTATGGACTGTTCAGAAGCCTGATAACAGAGGCAGCATCTGTAGAGGGAATGGATAGGCAACGTTTTGGGTTGCGACCCTTCCATCCACTGGCCATTCCCTCCACAGATGCTGCCTGACCCGCTGAGTTCCTCCAGCAATGTCCAACAATTCCAGCATCTGCAGTTTCTTGCGTCTCTGTACTTACTTGGCTGTAGCCCACTTAGGAACATGCTATAGCTGTGAGAAATCATAGGTTAAAAGTTAATAAAATGGAGGCAAGTAAATTTCCAATGTTTTAGTTCTAGGTCCATTGCCATTCCCAGACCTTGACTTGGACTGTGCAAGAGGTTCATTGTCATTTGGAAGGCCACCATTTAGCTTAAGAGATGTAGCCCATCAGAAACCAAAAGGGAAATGTTCTTGAGGCGATTGATGGGTACTTTACAGTAGCCTTTGCTGAGGAAAATAGTGTTGGTGTGGTCTCAGCTGTGACCTCAGTGAATGAGATTCTGGATGCGCTAGTAAATGACACAGAAGGCAATAAAAGGGCTATTTACACAGTGGATAATCCCCTGGTGCATATGAAGGACTCCCAATGATGCTGAGGGAAGCAAGGAGGGGAATAGCATAGGGCCTTGCCATGCCTCCAGCACCTTCAAGGTCGGCTGCCCCCGGGACACAAAGACGGCCGGGGCGAGGAGAAGGACATTGGTTCGCGAGTTGATCATGTCGAAGGCGACGGAGGAAGACCCTGCAGGAGCCTGGTGCTTATCTACAATGGGAACTGCTCCAGTAGGCCGAGCACGTGGGCGGAGCGGACTTCGGACTTTGGAAATGGTGCAAAAACATGGAGGCACTGGCATGTGTAAATGTGCAAAAATAATTACATTGTGCAGTTGTATATGTGACAAGTAAAGCACCATTGAACCTAAACATTTTTAGATTCAGTGGTGAAGACAGAAACGGAAGGGTGCAGGAATAAAAGCCAGTGCCTATAGACCAGTCTGTTTAAATCTGTAGTGAGGAATGTTGGTCTCTGTAAAATTGCCCCAATACGTAGGGAGTGAGAAAGTATGATAACATAGAACTAATATGAACGGATGATTGATGGTCAGTGTGGACTCAGTGGGCTGAAGTGACTGTTTCCATGCTGTATGTATCAGTCAATCGACCAATCAATCAGATATTTCACAAAGCTTTAGCACCGAGACAAATGGTTCCAGTGGAGGAAGGATTAAGAATTGGTGACTATAAAATGAAAGTGATTAATAAGTTCCTTGTATCATTTCTGGTTCATTTATTAATCACGTTCATTTTATAGTTTGGTTCAGTCCAGGAATACTCTACCAGAAGGAAAAATTGAAACAGATTAAACTGTCGCAATGAAAATGGAGCAGGATAAGTAGAAGAACATAAAACATGGAACCGTACAGCACAAGAACCACATACCAAAGATGTGTGGGTTTGCAGGTTAATTGGCCCCTGTAAATTGCCCCTGGTGTGTAGGCAAGTGATATAACATAGAACTAGCGTGAATGGGTGATTGATGGCTGGCATGGACTCAGCGGGCTAATGGGCCTGTTTCCTTGCTGTATCTATAAACTCATAAACTGAACTCAACCAAGTAACTACGGCTCATAATGCCTGTACCGAATGTGACGCCAAACCATCTCTTATTAGCTGCACATGATCCATATCCCTCCATTCCCTGAATATCCATGTTCCCATCCAAAAGCCTCGACTGTATCTACCTCCACCACCACCCCTGGCAGTGCGTTCAAGACACTCACCAGCCTCTGTGTACAAAAGTTGCTCCACACATCTCCTTTAAACTTTGCCTCTCTCACCTTAAAGCAATGCCCTGTGGTACTTGATTTTTCCATCCTGGAAAAATATGTTCTGACTCTATGCGCCATCTATGCTTCTCATAATTTTGAATACTTCTATCAGGTCTCCCTGCAACCTCCGGCATTCCGGAGAAAACAATACAAGTCTGTCCAACCTCTCCCAGTAGTAAATACCCCTTAATCCAGGCATCATTCTGGTAAACCTCCTCTGCACCTTTTCCAAAGCCTCCACATCCTTTCTGTAATGGGGTGACCAGAACTACACACAATACTCCAAATGCAGCCGAAGAACCAAAGTCCTTTAGAGCTGCATCATGACTTGCTTACTCGTATACTCAATGACTTTCGAAAAGGAAAGAAAGCAAATAATTTGCTGGACTAGGAATGGGGACTAATAACTGTCGTGTATATAATGCTAACTGCAACTTTAAGAACTGAGTCCCAGAATGGTGTGATTTGTGTCATATTTGTGATATATTCATTATCTTATCAGTCTTGTGAATATGTGTGAGTATGCCCAGTGTGCTTTTGTAAAGTAAAGACGACCCACACTGGCAACAGCGTGTACTGAAAACCTGTGCCTTTCTATCTATATGCTACTGCCGTAGTATCTTACAATAACATACATTGCTTTTACAGAGAACTAGTTCCCAATTTGATGGGCTGAGTGGTCTCTTTCCTTGCTCAAACTATTTTGTGATAATGTGGGAACAGTGTAGTAAATCCAGGTTTACATCTGTTCTTAGATCTGAAATGTGTTTTGCGTTTGAATAAAAATAACGGCAAGCGCCAGAGGTCTGTTCTCAAGTTTCATTCAGTGCACTCACACAAATCATTTAATTATGTTAAAATCCTAATGAATAATACAAATTATAATGGGGAGATGGGGAGAAGGCAGGAACAGGGTACTGATTAGGGATGATCAGCCATGATCACATTGAATGGTGGTGCTGGCTCAAATGGCCGAATGGCCTAGGCCTGCACCTATTGTCTATTGTCTAAATTAATTCCTGTCCCATTCCTGTTCACATTGCTAAATGAATTCCTGTCCACATTGTTAACTGATTTTAGGTTATCTTAAGAGAAATAAATGCCATGCAAAACTGAGCGATATCAGTCAATGCCTTAAAGTGAATTAAATAAACATCAGACACAGCAACACTTAAAGCCCCTATCCCCCTGTACGAGGTAATTCACAAGTTCTCCCGAGTTTTCCCCTGATTCGAACTCGGAGTAAGTCTCGTAGCAGGTCCGTAGGAGTTTGTGGGTGTCTCGGAGTAGCTCGTAATGCTAACAGTAGGTACTCGGGACATCTGGTAAATACGTGACGTTTTTTTATCCATGTAAAAAATGTCCACCAGTAAAAACATACTCGCGATGAAAAAAATTGTTACTTTTTACTCGTACGAGCCGCTACGAGACATTCACGAACTCCTACGGACCCGCTACGGACATTGTCCGAGTTCGAATCAGGGGAAAACTCGGGAGAACTCGTGAATTACCTCGTACAGTGGGACAGGGGCTTGATTAATACCTTGTAAATAATAAACTGGATGTCAGTCACAAGGAACTGCAGATGCAGGTTTACAAATAAAAACACACCAAGTGCCAGAGCCCCGGTTTAAGATGAGAGAGGAGAAATTTAAAGAACATTTGACGGGTAAGATTTTCACCCAGAAGAATGTCTCCTTGCTATCAGACTCCTGAGTTAATTATCGCTATCCGACTCCTGAGCTTCTTTCACACCCCCTTCCCGGAGGTGCTGCCGCGTACTCTAACTCTTCACTCCACTTCATTTGGTTATTTAATTTTTGCACGTTAATAGACTTCCGCACCACAAACTTGTCCCATCGTGCTGTTATGTACTGGTCGGTGTACCCATTGTTGTATGTATTTTACTGTTTACACTGTGAGCTTTATGTGAACCGGGACGGTGCAGTGATGCAGCTGGTAGAGCTGCTGTCTCACAAAGCCAGAGACCCGAATTTGAACCTGACCTCGTGCACTGTCTGTGTGGAGTTTGCCCGTTCTCAATTTTGGTTGCGTAACATGGTTCAAATTAAGGACAATGCAGTTATATAATGTGTATGTGAATGGTGCCCATGCAAGCTCTCAGTTGCTGGTTTAGATGTGTCTATAATGGAGAAATAGGGGGCTTAAATTGTGAGCAGAGTAGGTGATATTTGCCATCAAGTTATAGAATCATAAGTGTGAGTTTAGAAGGCTGAGGGGGATCTCTCTCATTGAGACATACCGAATAGGCCTGGATAGAGTGGATGGTGAGACAATGTTTTCACTGGTGGGAGAGTCTAAAACCAGAGGGCACAGCCTCAGAATAAAAAGACATACCTTTAGAAAGGAGATGATAAGGAATTTCTGTAGCCAGAGGGTGGTGAATCTACGGAACTCATTGCCACAGACGGCGGTGGAGGCTAAGTCTTTGGATATTTTTAAAACAGAGATTATTAGGTTCTTAATTAGTTAGCACACAGATAAAGGATAACGGGTACAACATTTATTGCGCTATATAACATTGTAGTCTGATAGAATCCGATTAAAGATGGACTCTTCTGTTCTCCAAAGATGATGAAAGAAATGTATTCAACCCACTAGATGAGGAATCTTTGGAATTCCGGATCCAAGAACACTGTGGAGTTTTGGTCAACGATTACAGTCCAGAAAAAAAGGACACAAAGTGCTGGAGTAACTCAGCGGGTCAGGAAGCATCTCTGGAGAACATGGATAGGTGATGTGTAGAAGGGAACTGCAGATGCTGGTATATATCGAAGATTGACACAAAGTTCTGGATTAACTCCGCGGGTCAGGCAGCATCTCTGGAGAATATGGACAGGTGACGTTTCAGGTCGGGGCTCTTCTTCAGACCGATTACATTCAGGATCTAGATCAACAGTGTCTCAGATATTGAGTGAATCAAAGTAATATATGTTAGTGCAGGAAGCAGGTGGTGAGTTTAAACAGCAGCCACTCTCTGGTAGAGCAGTCACCGGGTGCTGCGTGACCTACACTTACTCTCTGTCTTTGTTTCCTTTGTTCTTACTGTGCCCTTTTTCCCCTGGGTAGAAATGTCCAACACCAGAGGGCATGGCCTTAAGGTGAGTTTAAAGTAGATGTGCGGGGCAAGTCTTTTCACACAGAGGGCTCTGGGTGCCTGGAACATGCTGCCGGGGTGATGGTGGAGGCAGATTCAGTAGTGATGTTTAAGATGCTTTTAGATAGGCACATGGATACGCAGGGAATGGAAGGATAAACATCATATTCAGGCAGAGGAGATTGGTTCAATTTGGCACAATGTTCAACGTGGATATTATGGACTGCGGGGCCTGTTCCTGTGATGTATTGTTCTGTGTTCCTAATACAGCATTGTTCGTGTGGTGTGTAGTTCTATTAATTTTGGAGGACATAGGACTAATTCTACAAACATTGAAAGGTGGAGGGCTGACTTGATCCCATGATGATTCTAACTCCAAGACCTGTATTCCCCATTCGACCAAACAAATTGTTCAAACTCGGACCCAAGTGCAGATGTGTGTGGCCTGAACAACTTTGCTCAGGAGGGTCTGGAACCCACCAGGAACCTTCAACAAAATGTTATTATTTAGCTTAATGCCCCTGTCCCACTTAGGAAACCTCTGGAGACTTTGTGCCCCGCCAAGGTTTCCGTGCGGTTCCCGGAGGTTTTTTGTCAGTCTCCCTACCTGCTTCCACTACCTGCAACTTCCGGCAGCCACCTGCAACCTCCGGGAACCGCAGGGAAACCTTGGGTGGGGCGCAAAGTCTCCAGAGGTTTCCGTTTAGGTTCCCTAAGTGGGACAGGGGCATAAAAATTCAGACCAAGCAATCAACCAAGCATCAGATCTGTTCATGTTCTCCTGCTTCCCATCTTCTCGGCCACAATGAATCACTGGCATTTTATTACCTGTTACCTTCATAAGTAAAGGCAGCAGCACAGTGTCACAGCGGTGGGGTTGCTGCCATACAGCACCATAGACCCGGGTTCAATCCAGACTATGGGTCCTGTCTGTATGGAGTTTGTGCATTCTCCCTGTGACCACATGGGTTTTCTCTGGGTGCTCCATTTTCCTCCCATACTCCAAAGACATATGGGTTTTTTAGGTTCATTGGCATTAGTAAATATTGTAAATTGTCCCTAGTGTGTTGGATCGTGTTAGTGTACAGGGATCACTGGTCAGATGGTGGGCCGAAGGGCCTATTTCTATGCTGTGTCTCTAAACCAAACTAATGTGACACTTTGGGACTTTGGTCGTATGGGATTAGCAGATTTCAGGATTAAAATAGTGTATTGTCATAAACACTAGGGTGCATTGAAATTCCTAGTGTAGTTTAGTGTATTGACACAGCATGGAAACATGCCATTCGTCCAACTGAGTATACACCGACCATCCATCACCCATTCACACTAGTTCTTTGTTAAACCACTTCCCCATCCACGCCCTACACACTAGGGAATTTACATAGACCAATTAACCTGTAAACAAACACGTCTTTGAGATGTGGGAGGGAATCGGAGCACCCGAAGGAAGCCCACGCGGTCACCGGGAGAATGTGAAAACTCTACACACAGACAGCACCCAAGGTCAGGATCGAACCCGGGTCTCTAGTGCTGGGAGGCAGCAGTTCTACCAGCTGTGCCACTGAGTATGTAGAGTAGGATGATATTTCCATGGGGTTACTTCATGAATTCTGATCTACCATTGTGTTGGAATGTAAAATGGAAGGTTTGTTTATTATTGTCACGTATATCGAGGTGCAGTGAAAAGTGTTTTTGTTGCGTGCTATCCAGTCAGTGAAAAGATGAGACATAGTTACAATCAAACCGTCCACATTGTACACAGATACGGGATAAAGTCCAATAAAGTCCCATTAAAGATGGTCCGTGGGTCTCCAATGAGATAGATGGGAGATCAGGACAGCCCTATAGTTGTTGATAGGATGGTTCAGTTGCTTGATAACAGCTGGGAAGAAACTGCCCCTAAATCTGGAGTGTGCATTTATCCACTTCAAAGGTATTAAAGGTATTTTATTAGTCACATTCACATACACCCAGGTGTAGTGAAGTGAAATGCTTTTTGCCATTTTGCAGCACACAAAAAAAGATTACAGACATAACACCAATGAGAGTCTTAAACACATAGAACATCCCCCCACAATGGCTCCCACCATGAGGGAAGGCACAAAGTCCAGTCCCCAACCCCAGTTCACCCATAGTCGGGCCCATTGAGGTCTCCACAGTTGCCTCTACGGAGGCCCGATGTTCCAGGCCGTTCTCGCCGGGTGATGTTGCTCCGGCGTCGGGAGAGTCCTCCCAGCGGCCTGGGAAACCTGGAACGGCCGCTTCCGCACTGGAGGCCGCGGCTTCCGAAGCCAACAAGGCCGCGCCGGTTGGAGCTCCACAACTGGCGATCTCATCTAGAGATCCCAGGCTCCCGATGTTAAGTTCAGCGCCGCCGCCCGCAGCTGGTCGCTCCACAGTCCCGCAGCTCACCGGAGCTCCAGCGCGGCGACCCAGGCAAGGCATCGCCCGCTCCATGATAGCGCTCCAGCGCTGTGCCGCCGCCGAAGCCGAGGTTCTGAGCGGTCCCCGACAGGAAACGCCGCTCCAGGCCCGCTGGTAGGCCGCGAGGACGGGTCGAAGCTGCAGCCCGGAGAAAAGCCGCCTCTCCAACCAGGTAGGGACCCTGAAAGGTGGTCCCCCCCCACCCCCACATAAAAAAAGTCTAGGCCTCCAAACAAAACACTTAACTAACTAAAATAAAAAATAAAAGATGAAGAGACAGACAGCTGCTGGCTGGGCAGCCGTGCACAGGACAGCGCCCCCGGACTTCTCGGTCTTGCCTGATGGGAGAGGGGATAAGAGGGAGTGACCGGGGTGAGACTGGTCCTTGATTATGCTGGTTCCTTTCAGCTGGGGTGCAAACGATTGCTTATCAACTCTCAAAGACCAATGAGCTTTTCTGATGGCATGAGAGATTGTATTTACAGCCACAGAGCATGGAAACAGGCCCTTTTTAAAAAATATTTTTATTAGAAGTGATGTACAATAATATAAGATGAATAACATATTACATTTCATGTACAACTTATTTAAAATATAATAGTAAAAAAGAAGAGTAAGAAAAGCAAGAAATAGAGAGAAAGAGAATATTATATAGCTCAAAAAAGAAAACAAGGTGATGTGAAATAAGAGAAAAAAAAGAGAAATTGAAAGGGATATACCTACTTCGTATCTTTATCCACCCCTCACCCAGTTCTGAAACAATTAATTTCTAAGGTTGTGTTGCACCACATGCTTGTAATAAGTCGATAAATGGAGACCAAATCTTTAAGAATTGGTCTGATTTGCCTGATAGGACGAATCTCATATCTTTGAAACAGGCCCTTTGGCCCAACTCGTCTGTGCCAGCCATGACGCTGAAAATCCCAAACAAAACCAGGGATTGCTGGAAGTTCTCAGCAAGTCAAGCAACTGTTGGGAGAGAAAACGAGTTAAGACTATGGGTTAGGAACCCTTCATCGGAATGGGAGTGAGAAAATGAGTGTGTTTGGAACTTCAATGAGAGCAGGTGGGGAGAACAGAAGTGATTGTTTCTGGGGGAATGGAAACCAATAGAATTTCAATGATGATGCATGGAACTGCAGATGCTGGAATCTTGACCAAAACACAAAATACTGGAGGAACTCAGCGGGTCAGGCAGCCTCTGTGGAGGGAATTGACAGGCAGCATTTCAGGTGAGAAGTAGAATGATCCCGACCTGAAACGTCGCCTGTCCATTCCCTCCACGGTGCAGCCTGACCTAAGTGTTTGAATGACATTTGACATTGGAGTCAGTGGTATTGGCACTGTGGCCTTGAACCACAGAAACAAAAGCAGCCAGAGCAGATGCTGGATCGCTTAATAAGAAAATGCTGGAAACGCTCAAAGCTTCAGGCATCCATGGAGAGAGGAACAAAGCTAACAGTTCAGGTGACCTTTCATCAGAACTATTTTATCTATCCCTGTGAGATTACCTCCTGTGTGGCTTCTGTACAGTCTGAATCATCTAAGTTTCTCTAGTGTTTCCTATTTCGCAGATACAAGGGTCAGGCATTTATAACGTACATCTTCTCCACTGCTTGAATCTATCCTTTGTTTCCGGCAAATCTGACCACAGAAAAATAAGTTGAAGCTAGACCAGGGGACCAAATATCCTGATCGCAACCTCAGATGTACAGTCTACTGTTCAGGCTGAGTCCGTGGACATTTTATTGCCTTTGTTTATTGCTGCTGTTTTGTTTTAGAATAGTTGAAGATCAAGTCGGCAAATACTAGAGTGATTATTTTAGTGCCTTCCTTAACTTGTTCATCGTCATTCATGACACATGACATCTCGGCATGTTATAGGCAGGAATGGTGGGATATAGATCACCTATAGGTCATAAGGTCAAAAGGAATCCGAGTAGAATTAGGCCATTCGGCCCAAAAAGTCTACTCTGCCATTCAATCATGGCTGATCTATCTCTCCCTCCTAACCCCATTCTCCTGCCTTCTCCCCATAACCTCTGACACCTGTACTAATGAAGAATCTATCTATTTCTGCCTTAAAAATATCCACTGATTTGGCCTCCACAGCCTTCTGTAGCAAAGAATTCCACAGCTTCACCACCCTCTGACTAAAGAAATTTCTCCTCATCTCCTTCCTAAAAGTACGTCCTTTCATTCTGTAGGCAGAGGAGATTAGTGTATCTTGGCATCATGTTCAGCATGGACATGATCAGCTTTCTCCCTCCCTTAGTTCAATCAGTCTGAGGAAGGATCATGTCCCAAAATGTCATCTGTCCATTCACTCCACAGATGCTGCCTGACCTGCTGAGTTCCTCCAGCACTTTGTGTTCTATACAAGATCTACAGTCCATCCTCTGTAGTTCATTGTGTCTCCATTGTGACCAGAGCATACACGGTGCTCAAAATGATTCCATTCTACAAAAAGTTTCAACTTTTAAATTAAAACAAAACCCTCTTCCTCTGCATGTCACCTTCACTCGACTTTTTTTCAAACGGATGTTGTTGGATGTTGGAACTGATCCCAAACCACCACTTCCTGCACTGAGTTCTCAATGAATCACTGCCTCTCTGAAGACCAAGTAATGTATTAAGTTACTTTAAGCCCCAGAAGCCAGGGAGCTCCGGGTGACGTCATTCTTCCCAACCTCCCACATGGAGGTATGGACCGTAGACAAAAGTGCTGGAGAAACTCAGCGGGTGCAGCAGCATCTATGGAGCGAAGGAAATAGGCAACGTTTCGGGCCGAAACCCTTCTTCAGACTGATGTGGGGGGGGGGGGGGGGGGGGGGGGGGGGGGGGGGGGGGAGAAGAAAGGAGAAAGGAAGAGGAGGAGCCCAAGGGCTGAGGGAGAGCTGAGAAGGGGAGGAGACAGCAAGGGCTACTGGAAATTGGAGAAATCAATGTTCATGCCGCTAGGGTGCAGACTGCCCAACCTTGGACTTTCAGGAGTTAGGGCCTTATGGAATTCTCCTTGCTACTCACTCTGATGTACAGAGGCACTTTGGACTTTGAATGATATCTGTGTGAAATCATTCATGATGTATTCCATTACGAGTATGGTGGTGCACATGTGCCCAGTCTGAGAATGGCCTTTGAATAAACCAGACAGGCCTTCTCTGACCTCTTCATATTTCATGTTTATGTTTCAGTTCATAGGTGCAGTGTACCAAGGTACAGTAGTGACAAACTATGTTTTGCAGGCTATCCAAACAGATCAGATAATACTCAACATCAATACACTCAAACCCAAGGACAATAGATAGAGCAAAGGGGAAGATACTGTGCTGAATATAATTGTCACACTTGCCACACCTCCAGACATTTGAGACTCCTGCACTGAGCTATTTGGAGTTACACCTGCATTTAATCTGTTCCCCTAATTATTCACTTGGTATAAATACCTGAGATCATCACTAATTGGGGGCTGACTAATCAGTTCTGCATGCTGTCTATTTGGTAGCAGTTCTGAGTGCTGTTCGTTCCAGGTCAATATTTCTTGGTTCCAGGTCTATAATCCATTTGAGTTTGGGTTTTCTTCACTACTTCTCGGTGAGCCTGCATTTGAGTCCTTTCCATTTCTGAGCCTTCTGACAATAGTTCTCAGTACTCTCAGAATATAGTTCTCAATGGTGTAGAGGTGAATCAGCCAGTACCCTGGCTTATGGAAGGAGCCTGGTAACGGAGGGGAAGAAGCTGGAACTGAAGGTGCTCTGTTTCAAGCTTCTGAACCTTCTGCCCGTTGGGAGCAGGGAAAAGAAATTACCGGTGTGGGGTAAGACTTTGATTATATTGGCTGCTTTTCCGAGGCAGTCTGGAATGTAGATGGAGTCAATGGTGGGGAGTCTGGCCCTTGTGATGAACTGGGCCACATCCACAGGTCTTTGCAATTTCTGATGGTCTTGGGTGGAGCTGTTCCCAAACCAAGCTGTACTGCAACCCAATATTATGCTTTCTATGGTGCATTTGTGGATGTTTGTAAGAATCATTCCAAATGTCTTCAGTCCCCTCAGGAAGTAGAGGTGTTAGTTTGCCTTGTGGAACGTTGCTTCAATCTGGACTTGGTGGTAATATTAACACAAAGGAACTAGCTTTCATCAGTTGGGGCATTGAGTATAGGAGTCAGTAAGTCATGATGTAGCTTTATAGGACTTTGGTGAGGCCACATTTTGATTACTGTCTGTGGTCCTGGTCAACCCATTGCTGGGAGGATGTGGAGGCTGGGTTAGGTACAGAGGAGGGTTATCAGAAAGATGCCTGGATTTGGGGGGAGAAGTTGGACAGACTTGGATTGTTTTCTCTGGAGGTTGCATGGACAACTGATAGAAGTGTACAACATTATGAAAAGCATCGATGGTGGAGACAGTCAGAACCTTTTTCCCAGGATGGATAAATCAAATGCTACAGGCCGTAGCTTTAAGGTGAGTGGAGCAATGTTTCAAGTAGATGTGCGTGTTGGGTTTTTTATACAGTGGGTGCCTGGAACATGCTGCCAGGGATGGTGGTGGAGGCAGATACTATAGTGGAGGCTAAAAGACTTTTGGATAGGAATGTATTCGGGGAATGGAGGGTTATAGATTTCACACAGGCAGATAAGTGATAGTCTCGGCATCTATTTTTGACGCAGACATTGTGGGCCGAAGGGCCTGTTCTTATGCTGCACTGTTCTATCTTTAAGCTTGAAGCTCTCAACCGATTCCACATTGACACATACATCAATCTCTGCAGAAAGCTTAAGACCCCATTGAGAAACAAGGTCACACAAACCCCTGCTGAAAACCACTTGGGCATCTGGACTGAAACTGACACATGTACTTGCCACTGCAGGTTGAGAATGGGTACAAAATTACTCCTACAAGGAGCAGGTTCAAATAGTTCATAGCAGAAGCTTCCACGTCGTGGGGCTGGAAACTGGAAGTATTGCTAGCTAATTCTGTGACCACCATCATTTATTGCAACAAGTGACTGCTTCCGCTGATTGTCGCCGGAAGCTTGGACGATGGCAGTGAGGTCAACATTTGTAACAAGATGGACATGAAAAGAAGTAGTTCCAAACATAAAAACCCACTCCATTATCATTGATCAGTCTGAAAAAAGGTTGCGACCCAAAAAGTCACCCATTCCTTCTCCAGAGATGCTGCCAGTCCCGCTGAGTTACTCCAGCATTTACTGCAGGTCTATCTTCAAGTTAACCCAGCATCTGCAGTTCGTTCCTACACCCATTATCATTAGTTTTGCCAGCACCCTTCTTCACACTCCTTCCTCAAAGCTTTTAATTTTGTGTTGGCTGCAGGATATATTACACTTCTGGCTATGAATTTGCCTGTGACTGCCAGTATTGTGTTTCCCATCTAAAATGGGGCTGGCTCTAAGTATAGTCAAATATTTTAGCAAAGTCTCTGGAGACCCCAGATACATTAAAGAAGCAGATTTATTTTTTGGCAGGTTTCTGCTTCCCTTTTGGTTTCTACTGCAGCTCCTTCACCCAGTCCACGTTATTGCCAAGTGATTCAGTGTGTAACATGTATGACTTGTAGCGTCTAATGAGGTCGGCTAATCAAGTCACAAGGAACTGCAGATGTTACAATCTAGAGCAAAACACAAAGTGCTGGACTCAGCGGGTCGGGCAGCATCTGTGGTGGGAATGGGCAGGCAACGTTTCGGGTCAGGACCCTTCTTCAGAGTTTGCTTCTTTAATGCATCAACCCAGATCTTCAGCCTCTGCAGAAGGGTCCCAACACAAAAACATTACCTGCCCATTCCTTCCTGTCCTGCAGAGTTCCCCCGGCACTCTGTAATCGGACAATCGAGACTATGGAATGAAATTTTAACTCTTAAGTCCGTTGTTTCAGAATTCAAAACTATTGGGGGATTCTACACGCAGATTGAGATGAAGATAGATGCAAAATGCTGGAGTAACTCAGCGGGACAGGCAGCATGTCTGAAGGAATGGGTGGCATTTTGGGTCGAGACCCTTCTTCAGAGGTGCAACCAAGATGAGCACTGCGCTTGGTATCAAATTAGTTTACAGCTCCTTTATGTTGTATCTAAATACACTACCATAAAATAAAAGCACTGCTATGAATATAGTATTGATTGATAGAAAGATACAGCATGGAAACAAGCCCTTCGGCCCACCAAGTCCATGCCAACCGTCGATCGCCCGTTCACGCTACTTCTATGCTATCCCACTTTCTCATCCACTGCCTACGTCCCAGGGACAATTTACAGGGGGCCAATTAACTTACAAACCCGCATGTCTTTGGGATATGGGAGGAAACCAGAGTGCCCGTAGGAAAGCCACGCGGTCGCAGGGAGTACTTGCGAACTCCGCACAGACAGCACCCGAGGTCAGGATGGAACCCGAGTCTCTGGCTCTGTGAGGCGGGGGCTCTACCCACTGTGCTGCTGTGCACTGTAATATGCCAGTAGAATCATTACAGGAAGTCAGTGTGACTCTTCAGGTCTGCAAGATGGCCAGTATGTTTCTGGCACCACCATTGAGAAAGAGAGCAAGGTATCGTGACTCTGTCTGGTGATATGAAGGTAGTAAAGTCATGTTTGCTGCTCATTTTACATCTAACTAACGTTTCTTCCAGTGAAGTCTCAGTTTAGAGTTTGTAAGCCCATGAATAGGATCACACTGTGGAAAGTTAGAGGTAGAACATAGACCAGTATAGCACAGGACCAGGCCCTTCGGCCCACAATGTTCGTGCTGAACATGATGCCAAGTTAAACTAATCTCCTCTGCCGGCACGTGATCCATATCCCTCCAATCCCTGCTTATCCACCTGCCTATCGAAAAGGTTCTTCAATGCCACCATTGTATCTGCCTCCACCACCTCCACCCCTGGCAGCTTGTTCCATGCACCCACCATCCTGCCCTGTAAAATACTTGCCCCGAGCATCTCTTTTAGACTTTGCCCCTCTCACTGGTGCATGAGGTCTGGTGATGAGCAGTACTTGCACAGCCCACTATACTGGGGAAGGACTCCATATTTGAAAGGGTTGTCAGCCTGGGCAGAGAGAATGTAATCTGTGTGTCAAGCTTCCGTTGTGATACTTTGAGTCGCCGACGTTATTGTAAGAGCTCAAGTGGGTGGCACAGTGGCACAGCAGTAGATTTGCTGCCTCACGGTGCCAGAGACCTGGGCTCAATACTGTGGGTGCTTGTCTGTACGGAATTTGTACCTTTTCCCTGTTACCTGTGTGGGTTTTCTCCAAGATCTTTGGTTTCCTCCCACACTCCAAAGAGATCTAGGTTTGTAGGTCCATTGGCTTGGTATAAATGTAAAAATTGTCCCTAGTGTGTGTAGGGTAGCGGGGATCGCTTGTCAGTGCGGGCTCAGTTGGCTGAAAGAGCACTGTATCACTAAACTAAACTGAGATAGTAAGGAGAACATCGAGTCAAGTCAAGAGTCTTAGAGGCATACAGTTATGCAGCACGAACACACGCCCTTCACGGCGACCAAAATGCCCCATCTCAGCTGGCTCTATTTGCCCTCTAAAACTTTCCTATCCATGGACATGTCCAATTAACTTTAAAATATTTTTATAGTACCCATCTCAACTACCTCCTGGCAGCTCATTCCATACACCCATGGAAAAAGTTGCCCCTCAGGTTCCAATTAGCCTTGCGGGCTTGAGTTGCAGGGAGAGGTTTGCTAGGCTGTGGGACGACAGATGGCACAATGGGCTAAGTGTTCGGCTGGCAACCGGAAGGTAGCCGGTTCGAATCCCGCTTGGAGTGCATACTGTCGTTGTGTCCTTGGGCAAGACACTTCACCCACCTTTGCCTGTGTGTGAATGTGTGTGAATGTGTGTGAGTGACTGGTGGTGGTCGGAGGGGCCATAGGCGCAGATTGGCAGCCACGCTTCCGTCAGTCTGCCCCAGGGCAGCTGTGGCTACAGAAGTAGCTTACCACCACCGAGTGTGACTGAGGAGTGAATGAATAATGCAATGTAAAGCGCCTTGAGTATTAGAAAGGCGCTATATAAATCCCATCCATTATTATTATTAGGCTGGGATGTTTTTCTTTGGAATGTAGGAGGCTGAGGGGTGATCTTATTGAGGTGAGCCCAGCCTGTGAATGTGGAGCAGAACAACAGACAGCCAACCATGTCATCTCTGGGTGTCCGCTCTTCCACCCACCAAATGGAGCTCAGGGCCTGGCAGACATTGACGCAGAGACAACAGCCTGGCTGCTCAACACCCGGCTTGAGATCTAACTATTCCTTTGGTTTATTTATGTTTAATTCACAAGAAGAAGAAGATTGAGGTGTACAAGATCATGAGGGTCATGGATAAAGTGAACGTTTACTGTCTCTTTCCCCAGGTTAGAGTATTCTAAAACTAGAGGGTACAGGCTTAAGCTGAGAGGGAAGAGATTTAACAGGGACCTCGGGCAACTTTTCACCCTCGGAAGGTAGTCCGTATCTGGGATGAGTAGAAACATAGAAAATTGGTGCAGGAGTAGGCCATTCGGCCCTTCGAGCCTGCACCGCCATTCAATATGATCATCCAAATCAATATCCCATACCTGCCTTCTCTCCATACCCCCTGATCCCTTTAGCCACAAGGGCCACATCTAACTCCATCTTAAATATAGCCAATGAACTGGCCTCAACTACCTTCTGTGGCAGAGAATTCCACAGATTCGCCACTCTCTGTGTAAAAAATGATTTTCTCAAATCAGTAGCCAGAGGAATCTATAGAAACGGATACAGTTACGACTTCTACAAGATATCTGGCAGATATATAGACGTGAAGAGTTTAGAGGGCTATGGGCCAAACACAGGCAAGTGGACTGGCCCAGTATGCAATCGAGGTGGGCCGAAGAGCCTATTTCCAGGCAGTACAGGTCTATGAATCTGTGTCCTTGGCATGAGCAGAAGTGAATGAGGTGTTACATTTTTCTTCTTAACTGCAGCAAGGATTTGGGGAGGGATGTTGCAAATTAGCACGGCTATGACATTGCAGAGTTAAGACCAGATGTGCAGATCAGCAAAACCCACTTGACTTTCTAATTGTTCCACAAAATGTTTTGGTCTTTGTTCAGGAAGCCGTGTGCCAGGAATGCTGATTATTAAAACTTGCTTGTCAGAAATGAGAATCCATCGAAGGATATTCTGAATGAATTATACAATACAGCCACTGTGCGTATTAATGACCAAAATTTAGCAAATGAGGGAATTAATTCCAGCAGTTGATTAATTATATATTGCAATGCCATTTTCATCTAATTTGCAATGTAATTTAGATTGTTATATCGTTGAAAATGTTACTGTAAAACGCATAATTGTGAAGAAATGGGCAGGATAGTGGTGCAGCTGGTAGAGCCGCTGTCTCACATGACCAAAGACCCAGGTTCGATCCTGACCTCGGGTGCTGTATGTGTGGAGTTTGCACGTTCTCCCCTGTGGCCGTGTGGGTTTCCTCTGGGTGCTCGGGTTTCCTTCGGGTGCTCTGATTTCCCAAAGACGTGCGGGTTTGTAGGTTAATTGGCCCTCTGGAAATTCCTAGTGTGTAGGGAGTGGATGAGAAAGTGGGATAACATAGAACTAGTGTGAACGGGTGATCGATGGTCGGCGTGGACTCGGTGGGCCGAAGCGCCTATTTCCATTATAATTGTTCTCCCACATATTGCAGAGAAATAAAGTTCCTCAGTAAAATAAAATTCTATTGTTTGCATCTTTTCCAATATCTTGTATATCGTCAAAGGCACAGAATGAAAGTCATAGACCCACATAGTACAGAAACATGCCCTTCAGCCCAATTTGTTCGTGCCAACCAAGATTTCCCATCTATGACAGTCCCACGTGTCCCTATTTGATCCATATCCCTTTAAACCTTTCCGTTCCATGTACCTGTCCAAATGCCTTTTAAATGTTGCTATTATATCTGATTTCACCACCTCCTCTGGCAACTCATACCACCATCCATTGTGTGAGAAAGTTGCTCCTCAGGTTCCTATTTAATCTTTCCCCTCTAACTTTAAACCCGTGTCCTCTGGTTCTTGATTCCCCTCCCCTGGGTAAAATACACTGTGTATTCACCCTATCTATTCCCCTCATGGTTTTAGCCCAGACCATCACACAAACCGTCGTCTCTTCCATCCACCCAACCTGTTTTCCTTGTGATATTTTACACCAGGCTCACTGAGCAAGATTAAACTGGAGACTCCATATTTTCATATGACAGAAAAGGATGCCATTGTGTCCACCAAGTCTGTGTTGGCTCATGGATAATCCATTATCAGACTAAGGTTGGGATCGAACTTGGTCTCTGGCGCTGTGAGGCAGCAGCTCTACCAGCTGCGCCACTGTGCTGCTACTCTCACTATCTGCTTCACTTCTTATATTAAATCTGTCCCCCCACAGATGCTGCCTGACCTGCTGAGTGTTTCCAGTATTTGATTTTTATTTTAGATTTCCAGCTCCCACAATTGTTAAAAAAAATTTCATTAATAAACATATCTGGGGTCTATGAATTTTTAATCTAACGATGTGACTAGATGTGTGTATCCCAAGACAGTTTAGTTTAGTGTAGTTTTAGTTTAGTGATAGAGCATGGAAACGGGTCCTTGGGACCACTGAGTCCACGCCGACCAACGATCGCCCGTACACTAGTTCTATCCTACCCATTACAGACAATTTTACAGAAGCCAATTAACCTACACCCCTGCATGTCTTTAGGATGTGGGAGGAAACCGGAGCGCCCGGAGGAAACACACGCGATCACAGGGAGAACATGCAAACTCCGCACAGACAGCACCCGTGGTCAGGATTGAACCTGGGTCTCTGTTGCTGTGAGGCAGCAACTCTACCTGTGCCACCCCTATGCGGCACAATGCTGGCAGATGGGTTCCCTGCACTAAGGGCTTGTGATGATCCCGTGTGACTAATCCACTGTGGCTCAGGCGGGGATGCTGAGAGCACAGTGTTGGCCCCTGCATTCTTGCATCATTCCTCCACAGGATGTGAATGCGATTAGAAAGGCCAGGATTTATTATCCATCTCTAAATGTCCCTGAACTGTGGAGGCAGTTGAGAGACAACCACATCCAAATGCATATCCTTCCGCTGGGCCAGAGTAGAAATCAATAACATTGAAAACTTCCTCTCCCTGACATTGCTTCACAACTCGTGGGGTCAACTAACGCAACGTAAATAAACTCGATTTACTTGGCTTTTGAAAATAATTTTCATTCTTTCCCCCTAAATATGCATTCCAAAATTGTCACATGATAACAAAGCATCTTGTCACAGTACAATCTTTCCAACAGAGTCTGGTGTGGGACCCATTCATTTTTTATTGCGCCCTTAATTACAGCTAAATTGGATGCAAAAGTAGAAAGGTAGGCCAAATACATTCAAACGCATGGAAAATTTATGATGCTAAGTCAGCCATAATTTAGTCTACAAGTTGTTTATTGCATTTGGATGAATTTTGTACATGATTCAAGGCCAGAAAAGAAAAAAAGGCATCTTTATTGGAATTTAAGATCACCCCCTATTCCTCCAACTTCAAACTTGTAAGGAGACGCACACATCCCGTGGTAAAATTAACAATTCTCTAATCAGCCCTGCACGCACACAGCTGCCTGTGAACCTAACCTTTTCCCACTCAAACTGGCCTTTAACTGGCTGTGAATTCAGTTTGAGAGCAAGTATACTTGGTAAGATGTGAGGTTTGGGAGCAGACCAAACACTGCTGCATTACAAGGGGCTGTGCTGTAACAAATGCCTTGGAGGTGAGGCGGTGTAGAGAGGGATAGTGTTCTCACAGAAGGAGCTGGGAGCTAATCCCCACGATATTTGTGAATTTAGCGGTGAGGAGCGCCGTTCCTGTTTGAAGGGTCTCGATCCAAAACGTCACCCTTCTTTCCAGAGATGCTGCTTGTCCTGCTGAGTTACTCCAGCATTTTGTGTCTATCTACAGTTTTATTTAGTTTTGGTTTAAGTTAGAGATACAGTGCGGAAACAGGCCCTTCGGCCCACCTAGTCTGCACCGACCAGCGATCCCCGTACACTAACACTCTCCTACACAAACTGGGGATAATTTATAATAATAATAAATTTTATTTATGGGCGCCTTTCAAGAGTCTCACGGACACCTTACAAAAATTTAGCAGGTAGAGGAAAAACATGTAAGGGGAATGAAATAAATAGTAGAGACATGACTAGTACACAAAGTAAAGACAGAATACAATTCAAAACACAATATGGGGCAATTAATGCACAGATGAAAAGGGAGGGGGACGTGGGGCTAAGGATAGGCAGAGGTGAAGAGATGGGTCTTGAGGCGGGACTGGAAGATGGTGAGGGACACGGAATTGCGGATCAGTTGGGGGAGGGAGTTCCAGAGCCTGGGAGCTGCCCTGGAGAAGGCTCTGTCCCCAAAACTGCGGAGGTTGGACTTGTGGATGGAGAGGAGACCAGCTGATGTGGATCTGAGGGACCGTGAGGGTTGGTAGGGGGAGAGGAGGTCAGTGAGATATGGGGGGGGCCAGATGGTGGAGGGCTTTGTAGGTGAGGATCAGGATTTTGTAGGTGATCCGGTGGGAGATGGGAAGCCAGTGAAGTTGTTTGAGGACTGGAGTGATGTGATGCCAGGATTTGGTGTGGGTGATGAGTCGGGCGGCTGCGTTCTGGACCAGTTGGAGTCTGTTGATGTAGGTGGAGCTGATGCCAAGGAGAAGTGAGTTGCAATAGTCCAGTCGGGAGGAGATGAAGGCATGGATGAGTCTTTCAGCAGCAGGAGGTGTGAGAGAGGGTCTGAGTTTGGCGATGTTGCGGAGATGAAAGAAGGAGGTTTTAATGTGAGGCTCAAGGGAGAGGGTGGAATCAAAGATCACGCCAAGGTTGCGGGCCTGGGGAGATGAGGAGACAGTGGTGCCGTCGATGATGAGAGTGGGGTTATTGATTTTGCTGAGTGTGGCTTTGGAGCCTATGAGGAGGAATTCTGTCTTATCGCTGTTGAGTTTACATTTATACCTAGCCGATTAACCTACAAACCTGTACGTCTTTGGAGTGTGGATGAAACTGAAGGTCTTGGAGAAAACCCACGCAAGTCACGGGGAGAATGTACAATCTCTGTACATACAGCACCCGTAATCAGAATCGAACCGGGGTCTTTGGTGCTGGAAGGCGGCAACTCTACCGCTGCACCAACGTGCCGTCTAATTCGATCTGTTCTGTATCGTTTGTTTTATATTGCTGCTGCTCCTGTCCTGCCCTGCCCTGCTCTCAGCTTTGAGTGTTAATTTCATCTACATCAAACATAAAATACAGTTCAGTACAACACAGGCCCTTCGGCCCACAATGTTTGTGGCTGAACATGATAAGACAATTTCTTATTCTGGCTGCATGTGATCCAAATCCCGCCACTCCATGCATATCCATGAGCCTATCTAAAAGTCTCCTAAACACTACTATTGTATCTGCCTCCACCACCACCCCTGGCAGTATGTTCCAGGCACCCACCAGCCTCTGTGTAAAAAAATCTTCCCCTACACACATCTCCTTTTGTCCTTCTCACCTGAAATCTACACCTGTTAGTCTTTGACATATTTACCCTGGAAAAGGTAATGTTCTGACTGTCTAACCTATCTATGCCATTCATCATTTTATATACTTCTACGGTGTCTCCCCTCAACCTCTGGAGTTCCAGAGAATGTCTGTCCAACCACTCAACCCCCTAATGCAGGCATCGTTCTGGTCAACCTCTTCTGCACCCTCTCCAGAGTATTCTTCCTGTAATGGGGCAACCAGAACTCCACATGTAGCTTAACCAGAATCCTATCAAGCTACATTGAGTAACAAAGCTATTGAGTTTATATCTCTGACTAGAAAACCATACAAACTGCAATACTTTTATTTAGTTTAGATTAGAGATACAAATGTACAGCATGGAAACAGGTCCTTCAACCCACCGAGTCCATGCCAGCCAGTGATCCCTGCACACTAACACTATCCTACACACACTCGGGACAATTTACAGTTTTACCAAGCCAATTAACCTACAAACCTGTACGTCTTTCGAGTGTGGGAGGAAACCGGAGATCCCAGAGAAAACCCACGCAGGTCCCGTACAACCTATGTACAGACAGCTTCCTTAGTCAGGATCGAAACTGGGTCTCTGGCGCTGTAAGGCAGCAGCTACACCACCATGCTGCCCTATTCTGAGTGCCTGAGTCTTATATTAAAGCACTGGATGGATCAGAGTATTTGACAATTGTGGACCAGATGTCCACCGCAGCACATCGTTTCAACACATATTATTCCCAATTGTAGCAGGTCATATCAGCAATCGTTGAATGAAACTGTCTCTCAGGCGATGGGACTAATTCTGGAGACACTGGACCAGCAAGGATTCTGAACCATTACCTATTGAGAAGAATGAACAGAGTCATCTACAATTCCAAAGTTGTCTTGAAGAATGAGATGCAGTGAGAAACAATATATCAAACAAGTCAACAATGCTATGGTCAGATACTTTATTAGAACAGAGAACAGTAAGTGCGGCACGGTGGTGCAGCAGTAGAGTTGTTGCCTTACAGCGCCAGAGACCTGGGTTCGATCCTGACTGCGGGTGCTGTCTGTACGAAGATTGTATGTTCTCCCCGTGACCTACGTGGGTTTTCTCTGAGATCTTCGGTTTCCTCCCACACTCCAAAGACATACAAGTTTGTAGGCTAATTGGCCTGGTATAAATGTAAATTGTCCTTAGTGTGTGTCAGTTAGTGTGCGGGGATCGTTGGTCGGTACGAACTCGATGGGCCGAAGGGTCTGTTGCCACACTGTATCTTTAAACTAAACAGTACAACATGATGCCAAGGTGAACTAGTCTCCTCTGCCCGAATGTGATCCATATCCTTCCATTCCATGCATATCCATGTGCGTATCTAAAAACCTTTTAAATACCACTATGGTATCTGCCTCCACCCACGCACTGTGTTAAAAAAAAAAAAAATGTGCCTCCCGCATTTCCTTCTAACTTTGCCCCTCTCACATTAAATCTATGCTCTCTTGTCTTTGATATTAACACCTTGGAGTGAAAAGGATTCTAACTTCCTACCTCTGTCTCTACGACTCTCTATGGCTCTATGCCTCTCATAATGCTGCATGCTTCTATCAGGTCTCTCAGCCTCCAACATTCCAGAGAACACAATCCAAGTTTGTCCAGCCTCTCCTCTGAGCTATGACAGCTTTGCTGCATTTCGTTTTTCACGTGTGCTGCTCTAAACCATTTCCATCCTCTCTGAGTTAGGGCTTCATTCCATTAAGGACATCTTCAGATAACCCAGAAAACATTCACCATTGTTGGACGCAGCCCTGCAGCTCTCAGCTTGTTTCACTTTGTGCACAGCTGCACTTCATGACAGAGTTCAACTAAAGTTACAACTGCCTTAAAAGTAATCAAGTATGCACAGTTTATAGGAAATAGACTGCACACGTCCAGTCAAATAAAAGCCCCTTTACATCATTGAACAGGGGATTTGACTCATCTGAAGGCCGGGCTTGTTTGGCGGTGACATACATGCTAGAAAGACCTACACTTTGAACCGGCCTGCATTCAATTAGCTGATCTCAGCCAGTGGAGCAGTAATGTGACAACTGAACTCTTACGTCTGAAGTCTTGTTGTTTATCTTGTAATTTGTTCAGACCCATTGGAGCAGCCGAGTGTTTCTGAGAGAGAAGGAGCAAGGGGAAAAAAAAACCATGAAACAGTATGGGAGGGGTTAACTCCAAAGAGGGGAAACTGGGACAGAGCATATCATCAATCAAATTAAGGAGGTGAAAGAGACAGCAGTTCAGTACCACAGCACAGAGTTGCTGGAGGAGCTCAGCGGGTCAGGCAGCGTCTCTGGAGGGAATGGGCAGTTGGCGTGTCGGGATGGGACCCTTCTTCGGACTGAAGAAGCGTCCCGACCTGAAATATTGCCTGGCCCGTTGAATTCCTCCAGCACTTTGTGTTTTGCTGACGATTCCAGCATTTGCAGTTCCTCATGTCCAGCAGTTCATGCCATTGTGCGTACCAAGACTCCAACTTTAAGAGCTTTCAAGAGTTTCATTAGGGAAACATAGAAACAGACCCTTCGGCCCACCAAGTCCATGCCGACCAGACACACACACACACACACACACACACACACACACACACACACACACACACACACACACACACACACACACACACACACACACACACACACACACACACACACACACACACACACACACACACACACACCCCCCCCCCCCCCCACACCACCACACCACCACTACAGCCTGTATGTCTTTAGAGTGTGGGAGGAAACTGAAACTTCCAGTTAGAATGGAGTACTAACCGTACGAGAGTACCCGGGTCCCTGATGCTTTAAGCCAGTAGCTTTACTGCTGCGTCACCATGCTGCCCATTTTATTATTTTACCGTCATGTATATTGAAGCGGAACAATGAACTCTCTCAATTCACCCTCACTTTCACTTCTGCTTAACTCTGCAGCTTTTGGGACACAACCACCTTTAATTCAACTTCTCCTTCCACAGATGCTGCCTGACCTGCTGAGTGTTTCCAGCATTTTCTTTTTGTTCAAAGACACTCAGCACCTCAGGAAGCGTCACTGGCGAACATGGATCAGCAACGTTTCGGAAACAATCCCCATGGATACAATCCTGTCTGGATCTCCAGATAAACTGGAAGATGGCTTTGGTGAGTTGTGTTCAGGAGCAGGATAGGGGCAACCCTGCACCAAAGGGTGCAAGTGGCCCAAAGAGTCTGAAGGGCCCTGACCCAGAACGTCTTTGGATTGTAGAGAAAATATCTTAGTGAAACAGCCTGGAAACGGGCCCTTCCACCCACCGAGACCACGCAAACATGCGATCACCCCGTATACTAGCACTATCCTACAAACTAGGGACAATTTACAATTTTACCAAAGCTAATTAACCTACAAACCTGTACGTCTTTTGAGTGTGGGAGGAAACCGGAGCACTGGGAGAAAACCCACGTGGTCACAGGGCGAACGTACAAACTCCGAACAGACAGCACCCGTAGTCAGGATCAAACCCGAGTCTGTGTCACTGGGAGGCTGCAGCTCTACCTCTGCGTAACTGTGCTTCCTATCCACGTTCTCCACAGATGCTGCCTGACCTACTGAGTTACTCCAGCATTTTGTATTTTACTCGCGATTCACAGTTCCTTGTGCCTCTAATGATGGTCAGTGCCGTTTATCATGGGACGTTCTTTCTTGCTGAGTTCCTCCATTTACATGAACACATTTGTCTTTCTGCAATTGGCACTTTGGATTCGTCTTCACTAAGGAGGACACAAACAATCTTCCTGATATAGTAGTGGCCAGATGATCTGGGGTGACGGAGGAACTGAACGAAATCCACATTAGGCAGGAAATGGTGTTGGATAGACTGATGGGACTGATGGCTGATAAATCCCCAGGGCCTGATGGTCTGCATCCCAGGGTACTTAGGAAGTGGCTCTAGAAATCGTGGATGCATTGGTGATAATTTTCCAATGTTCTATAGACTCAGGATCAGTTACTGTGGATTGGAGGGTAGCTAATGTTATCCCACTTTTTAAGAAAGACGGGAGAGAGAAAACAGGGAATTATAGACCAGTTAGCCTGACACCCGTGGTGGGGAAGATGCTGGAGTCAATTATAAAATATGAAACAGCAGAACATTTGGATAACAGTAACAGGATCGGTCTGAGAGCATGGATTTACGAAGGGGAAATCATGCTTGACTAGTCTTCTGGAATTTTTTGAAGATATAACTAGGAAAATGGACAAGGGAGAGCCAGTGGATGTAGTGTACCTGGACTTTCAGAAAACATTTGATAAGGTCCCACATAGGAGATTAGTGGGCAAAATTTGGACACATGGTATTGGTGGTAGAGTGCTGACATGGATAGAAAATTGGTTGGTAGACAGGAAACAAAGAGTAGGGATTAATGGGTCCCTTTCAGAATGGCAGGCAGTGACTAGTGGGGTACCGCAAGGCTCAGTGCTGGGACCACAGCTATTTACAATATATATCAATGATTTAGATGAAGGGATTCAAAGTAACATTAGCAAATTTGCAGATGGCACAAAGCTTGGTGGCAGTGTGAACTGTGAGGAGGATGCTATGAGAATGCAGGGTGACTTGGACAGGTTGGGGGAGTGAGCAGATGCATGGCAGATGAAGTTTAATGTGGATAAATGTGAGGTTATCCACTTTGGTATCAAAAACAGGAAGGCAGATTACTATCTAAATGGCGTCAAGTTGGGAAAAGGGGAAGTACAACGGGATCTGGGGGGTCCTTGTTCATCAGTCTATGAAAGTAAGCATGCAGGTACAGCAGGCAGTGAAGAAAGCAAATGGCATGTTGGCCTTTATAACAAGAGGAGTCGAATATAGGAGCAAAGAGGACCTTCTGCAGTTGTACAGGGCCCTAGTGAGACCACACCTGGAGTATTGTGTGCAGTTTAGGTCCCCTAATTTGAGGAAGGACATTATTGCTATTGAGGGAGTGCAGCGTAGGTTTACAAGGTTAATTCCAGAGATGGTGGGACTGTCATATGCCGAGAGAATGGAGCGGCTGGGCTTGTACACTCTGGAGTTTAGAAGGATGAGAGGGCATCTTATTGAAACATATAGGATTGTTAAGGGTTTGGACACGCTAGAGGCAGAAAACATGTTCCCGATGTTGGGGGAGTCCAGAACCAGGGGCCACAGTTTAAGAATAAGGGGTAAGCTATTTAGAACGGAGACGAGGAAACACTTTTTCTCACAGAGAGTTGTGAGTCTGTGGTATTCTCTGCCTCAGAGGGCGGTGGAGGCAGGTTCTCTGTATACTTTCAAGAGAGAGCTAGATAGGGCTCTTAAAGATAGCGGAATCAGAGGATATGGGGAGAAGGCAGGAACGGGGTATTGATTGGGGCTGATCAGCCATGATCACATTGAATGGCGGTGCTGGCTCGAAGGGCCGAAGGGCCGAATGGCCTACTCCTGCACCTATTGTCTATTGTCTAAATGTTATTATTAAGCTCATTCTACATACCCACCACCCTCTGTATGAAGGTTCCTGTTAAATATTTCTGCTCGCAAACAAATGTCCACTGGTTCTTCATCTTCTACCCCGGGAGAAAGACTGTACATTCACCCTATTGACAGTCATAAAGTGATACAGTGTGGAAACAGGCCAAACTTGCCCACACCAGCCAACATGTCCCAGCTACACTAGGCCCACCTACCTGCGCTTGGTCCACATCCCTCCAAACTCGTAAATCTTCTCTAAACCCTCTCAAACTTGAAAATATCTTTCCTATAACAAGTTGCCCAGAACTGAACACATCACTCTAAATGCAGTTTCACCAACGTCTTATACAACTGCAACATGACCTCCATTTATGGCCCTCATGATTCTATACACCTCTACAAGATCAACCCTCAGTCTCCTGCGCTCTAAGGAATAAAGTCTTAGGCTGTCTAACCTCTCCCTATAGCTCAGGCCCTCGGGTCCTGGCAACACCCTCGTAACACTTCTCTGTACCCTCTCCAACAGAGATGGGGAAGAGGAAGGAGTGAAGGAGAAAGAGGGGAAAAAAGATAAAAGAGAATAAGAAAGAGGATATTTTCTGACCATGTGGTTTCTGCTCTTAGAATACAAAAACATGAATTCTTTATAAATGGGTCCAAAGACTAACAGCACTGGTAATATAATATCACAGTGAATTGTTCTCTGAAGTAATTTTGGAGCTTTCTCGTCAAAGTGGCTGCAAATTCCAAAGACTAATTACAGCTTTGTTTATAGCTTTGCTTTAAACTGCAGCAAGTTACAAGAATGGGAGGGAAGTTTGGAACTTGTCCTGAACTAGAATAATGTCTGATAAAAACTATTCTTAAATCCAGTGAGCACCATCAAAAACCTGCTACCCTCACATCTTTAGGTGTCTATAATATTCTAAACTCAACCTAACTAAAGTAAACTAAGCTAAGGTAAGCCTCACTAAACTTAACGCAACTAAAAACCTAACTAATCTAAACTAAACTAGACTAAATTTAACAAAGCTCAGAGCCACAACCTCTCTAGACTAAAGATATGCCCTCTAGTCTTTGATATTTCCACTGTGGGCTGGTAATATGTCCTGACTGTCTACCCTATCTATGCCTCTCATAACTTTATATCAGGTCTATCAGGTCTCCCCTCAACCACTGACGTTCCTGAGAAAACAATCCAAGTCTGTCCAACATCTCCCTGCAGGTAATACCTTCAAATCTAAGCAACATTCTGGTAAGCGGCTTCTGCACACTTTACAAAGCCTCCACATTCATGGATAAGAAAGGCTCAGGATGATTATGGTTCAAATGCAGGCAGGTGGGAATCGCTTGGATGGGGCATCTTGGTTGGCTTGGGCAAGTTGGGCCTTCGGGCCTGTTTCCATGCTGTATTAATTCATGACTCCAGAGGATTAAGAGGCCGACATCTCACACCTTCCAACCCGCACCTACCCCAGGAGATTTACCTGAAACACCAGCATCCACAAGCTTCCTCGAGTCACCTTCCTCTCGACTCTGACGTGGAAGATCTCCCCCCTGCCACTGCCCACCAGCCAACTCTCGGTGAACCTCCCCGGGTATCTGGATATCTGGTCCAGGGGGACTGGTTAGCACGTAACAAAAGCATTTCACAGTGCCTCTGTACACACGACAATTAACAAAATTGAACTGAAACTATCAAATCATTGTTTCCAGTGGAACGATTGAGTTGCCATCTGGAGCGGAAATTACAATGAATCAGTATTTTTCCTGAGGTGAGGGTTTGCTCTCATTTACTGGATCAGAACTTCACGAGCTTGTGTCCCATCCCAGAGCTCTTTCCAATCTCAGTTCTCAGTGAGTTGGTGCTGCCTTCATGAGGAGATGTTAAACTGAGACCTGTCTTTTAAGTAGAAAAGGATCCCTCTGCACCATTTCAGGGGAGCGGGGAAATAGTGCCCACTGCCCCAGGCCAACAAATCACTCAAACATTCCTAAAAAGCAGATTATCTTAGTTTAGTTTAGAGATACAGCGCGGAAACAGACGCTTCGGCCAACCAAAAACAAGCCGACCAGCGACCCCATGCACTAACACTATCCTACACACACTCGGACAATTTACAATTATACAAAATGAATTAGCCTACAAACCTGTACATCTTTGGAGTGTGGGGGGAAATCGGGGATCACAGAGAAAACTCACGCAGGTAATGGGGAGAACGTACAAACTCCGTAGTCAGGTTTGAACCCCAGGTATCTGGTGCTGGAAGCATTGTAGGTCAGCAACTCTACCGCTGCGCCACCAATTTGTGAATTAATGTCATTATGTGTACGTGGGAACTAGCTGTACATACATTAGCTGCCATGTACCATTGGTAAAGTGAAGTACTTTATGAAGGACATAGAACAGTACAGCACAGGAACAGGCCCTTCGGCCCACAATGTCTGTGCCGAACATGATGCCAAACTATACTAATCTACCCTGCCTGCACACAATCCATATCCCTCCATTCCCTGCATATCCATCTGCCTATCAAAAAGGTTTTTATACTGTTGTATCTGCCTCCACCACCACCCCAGGCAGCATGTTCCAGGCTCCCACTGCACTCTGTTTAAAGCATTGCCCTGCTCATTTCCTTTAGAACGGTCTTGACCCGAAACGTCACCATTCCTTCTCTCCAGAGATGCTGCCTGTCCCGCTGAGTTCCAGCTTCAGTTTAAATCAGCATTTCCTTCCTACTCATCTCCTTTAAATGTTGCCTCTCACACCTTAAAGCTATGCCCTCTGGTCTCTGTTATTGCCACCCCGGGAGAAAGATTCTGACTGTCTACCCTATCTGTGCCTCTTATGATTCTATTCACTTCTATCTGATATCTCCTTCAACCTCCGGAGTTTCAGAGAAAACAATCCAGGTTTGGAATATTATCTGTAACATTTATTGAATGGTCATGAGCGAGAGGTGAGCTATACATTTTACTACCCTTTACTAAAAGAAAGTTGGGCAGTACAGAGGCACAGCGGTAGAGTTGCTGCCTTACAGCGCCAGAGAACTGGGTTTGATCCTAACTACGGGTGCTGATAACATGGAGTTTGTACGTTCCCCCCGTGACTGCGTGGATTTTCCCCACACTCCACAGACGTACAGGTTGTAAGTTAATTGGTTTGGGTAACGTGTAAAATGGCCCCTAGTGTGGAGGACAGTGTTCGTGTACGGGCATCTTTTTTCAAGTGAGAGTTGGATATAGCTCTTTGGGATAACATAATCAAGGGATATGGAGAGAAAGCAGGAGCCGGGTACTGATTCTGAATGATCAGCCATGATCATATTGAATGGCGGTGCTGGCTCGAGGGGCCGCATGGCCTACTCCTGCACCTATTTTCTACGTTTCTATGATCGGTGGGCTGAAGGGCCTGTTTCTTTGGAAATCCATGAAAATGTACGTTAACGTCAGTCTGAAGAAGGGTCTCGACCTGAAATGTTGCCTATCCAAGTTCTTCAGGGATGCTATCTGACCCGCTGAGTTACTCCAGCATTTTATTTTGTAAACCAGCATCTGCAGTTCTTTGGCATCATGCTCCTTTAATGTATTGTGTGCAATACGTGCAAAGCTGGAGTCATTCATTTTTTTAAAACATGCTTTTTGCTGCTCTTGTACAGACACTGCTGCATCGTACACAGAAGCCCAGCCCAGTTACATTAATGACACATCGATCTATCGGAGGACACGGGCTGCTTCTTCTTCTTGCGTATGGCGTGCACAGCCTAAAGTTGTAGGGCAATTTGTTCTATTTGATCTTATTTAATTCTGCACGCCAGGTTGATTGCATTCGTTGAAACAGGGAGGACCACGTGAAGGTTGCAATCTCCCACCCCCACGGGCTGCTGTGGAAACATCAAATGCCTAATAATGAGCTAAGCAGTTCCAGATGTCCTTGCTGGCCCTCTTGTTTCAGATGCTGGGACCTCAAGGGTTACTGTAAAACTATGCCCCTTGGTAACTAAAACAGTCAGATTTTGACTTGAACTGCAACTGAAGATCGCCCAGTTTTTAGCATTAAACTCGCAGCAGGAACAATAAAAATCCCAGAAGGAATGAAGTGCCATCTAAGTTCTGCTGTGGTTGGGAGTTTTGTTTTTAATTTGTTCAGAGTCCATTGGCAGAGGGGCAAGATGTTATGGGATTTTGCAAGACTTGCATGTGTTTTCAATAAACCCTGGAAAATGAATCCACAGAGGTAAAATCCAGAGCTCTTTTCATTTCAGTTCTTCTCCCGTACTAAAGAATCGGCACAAATCTTAAATCCTCTGTGCTCTTTGTTTTTGAAAGTTTTTTTTTCAGCCAGCCAAAACGAGAGCTCAAATGGATGCATGTTCCCTGGGATTAGCCTTTCGTATGATTATACATGACAGAGTATTTACTTTCAGAGGCCCTGCGAAGGATAACCAAAAAAGGGCATGTTGCAGGACATTTCTGGCAGCCAGTAACAGTTTTCAGGAGTTTTTAAGTCTTGTTTCTTGATGAGTGACTTCCTGTACATGCCTGGGGAATGACAGGCATGCCTGGATGGAGGTGGGACTCCGAGCCGGTTCAAATCCCGCCATTGGTTCCTTCTGTGAACAACCCAGGGACAATGCAGGCGAGTGGCTATCAACTGTAAACATAGGGGGAGATATGTTCCCTTGGCATTGACTTTGGGAGGGGCCTAGGCATGAGTGGAGTCTTATTGAATAGAACTGTGTGAGTATTTTGACTGCCTGTACATCTCTGCACTCCTGCCGCCTCGTAGCCCGTATTCTTTGACAGCCAGCCAGCGCTGAAGCTGCAGAGAGGTAAGGCATGCACTTCTGGTATTCTGTGTAGCAAGCAATATCTCAAAGAGACGAAAGAGCCGCGTAGAGCAGCATTAGGATGCAACCTTATTTTTCAGTTAAAGGTTCGACTGAACACGGTTGCAGCACAGCTGATTTGTGAAAGGACTGTGCGGGATTTTGCAAAGGAATAAGTTGCATTCTGACCAGGGGGATCTTGGAGGAGGCTTGTTTTGTTTTGTTTCACGACAAGAGGCAAAATGTTGCTTTAGGTTGTGTAATTTGTGCCATATACCCATTAGGGGGGCAGCTGGTAATTTTACACATAGAAGACGTGAGGTGACAATTTTCATGTGATTTATATATATATATATATATATATATGTCTTTAAGTCTTTTCTACGGAAGATATTGCATCTTGCATTTTAATTTAGATGTTCGACAGAGAGAGGAACAACACTTGGATAGGTTCTAAGCTGCAGACAGACGCCCTGCGTGAATCACTACTTTGCTTTCTCATGAGTCGAACGTGAACTTTTATCCTCGGATCAGCCTGACATATTCAGACGATTTAGACCGTTGTTGGAGCCCCTATCTGATTTCAGGCTCACCGTTGCTTAAACCTGTGGAATGCCCCATAGTTTGTGTTGGATCCTTTATAGTGTCTTTCTTTATAACTTGTCCTCTGATATTAGATGTTCGTACGTAATTAAACATCCCGGCGCCTCTCTTTCTTTCCATGTCCTACTGAGCCTCTCGTAAAAAAAAAAGTTCTTGAAAGCATTTCCGCAGTTGCTTGTTAAAATAGTTTATCTGAACATAAGTCCTCACAGATCAAATCATGAGCTTCTAGTGATATGGGAGGGGAGGGATGGAGGAGTAATAGTGATCTCTGCGCAACAAGGTGATAAGATTGGAGATCCATACTTGGGGAATGTCTGTCTCAGCAAACACCTCAGTTAACTTTTGCTTGGGAAAGTTGGCGCCCTGCCAGTATTTTGAAAAGTAAAAAGGTTAGCTAAATATTTGCTGGCCTTCTGTGGAAGCACATCTGATAAGGAATCCATGTTAGGAAAAAATGAAGAGAATGCACTCAAGGCATAGGCCTTATAAGGAGCAAATTTAACTTAGTAATAGATGATGGGTTTGACCTATGGAATGTACGAAAGCATTTGAAAAAAACCTGTGGCATTCTTACATGTACAACTAGCAAGAGAACAACCCCAAGGATTTTGGTTTTGAGGTCCGCATTCCTTGTCTGAGCGCTGATGGTCTTTGTGTCCTTGCTATTGTGTACATCGAATTGTGGCTGTTTTTGAACTGTTCCTTTTGGCAAAGTCTATATCGATGATTTGGTTGCTTTTCCAGTCCACTCTAACTGATCATCATGCAATTTTATTGATTATTCCTACATTTTGTGCAATAGAACATTGAACATAGTCCAGTACATCACAGGAGCGGGCCCTTCGGACCACAATGTTTTTGCCGAACATGATGCCAAGTTTAAACTGATCTCATCTGCCAGTACATGTTCCATATCCATCCATTCCCTGCAGTTCTGTGGGCCTATCTAAAAGCCTCTTAAACGCCACTATCTTAATTAATTGGAGCGACTCAGAAATCTCAGTTTGTAATTGTAATGCTCTGCCGGCTCAAGATATACATATTCGGCATCTTTTAGTGAAATAATCTTGTCTTGCTGAGCTCACTGCATAAATAGCTGATTTGACCCTTTCTTGATTAGACTAGTTGAAAGCATTCCTTGCGCTCAGCCTTGTATTGCTCAATTGGTGATTCTGAGCCTTCCTGAGCGAAAATATTCGAGTGACGACCAGAGACCACAAAATAGCCCAAGCCCAGTAGATCCGTCTGATAGTGATGTTAGTCAGGGTTGCCCAGATGTCTGAAGTTCTCACTCTTGGGAGCTGCTGCTAGGAGTTTGCAAATAGCTGAGCATCTGAGCCGGCAAAATCTAATTATGTGAAAAGTCTGGGCTGTGAAAGACGAAAGGAAATCGCTCAGCCTCTTTGACAGCTTCCCAGTAAGGGTGAACGTCAACCACAACCACACCACTGATGTGAATTAGCTTTCCCGTGTGTCATTGTGGTGATTACACCAGGAGCAGAGCCTGCTTCCAGAGACGTGGCTACAATCTGGGACAAAGGGGAGACGCAAGAAACTGCAGAGGATGCAATCTCCATCAAAAATACAAAGCGCTGGGTGCAGCATGGTGGTGCAGCGGTAGAGCTGCTGCCTTACAGCGCTTACAGGACCAAAGACCCGGGTTCTATCCCGACTATGGAGTTTGTATATTCTCCCCGTGACCGCATGGGTTTTCTACGATATCTTCGGTTTCCTCCCACACTCCAAAGACGTACAGGATTGTAGGTTAATTGGCTTGGTATGAATGAAAAGAAAATGTCCCTAGTGTTAGTGTGCGGGGATCGCTGATTGGTGTGGACTCGGTGGGCCAAAGAGCCTGTCTAAGCCAAGTTAAGCTAAAATAAACTAAAACTCAGCGGGTCAGGCAACATCTGTGGAGGGGCCAAGCGAGGAACTACGGATGTGTAAGAAGGAACTGCAGATGCTGGTTTACACCGAAGATGGACACAAAATGCTGGAGTCACTAAACGGGTCAGGCAGCATCTCTGGTGAAAAGGATGAAGGGACTCGACCTGAAACGTCACCTATTCCTTTTCTCCAGAGATACTGCCTGACCCGTTAAGGAACTACAGATGCTGGTTTACAAAAAAAAGATGCAAAGTTCTGCAGTAACTCAGCGGAATGGTATCTCTGGAGAACATAGACAGATGGCATTTCAGGTTGGGTCCCTTCAGCAGATTCTGTGGAGTTTTATTCTACTTCAAGTCAGATCAAATAATCAGAGACTCAAATGAAGGCCATTCAGCCCATGGGATTTCAGTTTGACTATATACCAAGGCAACTCTGGTATATTTAGATTAGATTAGATTAGATTAGATATAACCAGGAGAGAGTTGCCCCTCTCCCCCAGGCTATTTTCCTCAAGCTTGCAATATTTTCCTCACCATATATTTATCTACTTGCATCTGGAAGACCAGAGCAGTACATGCCTCCTTCACATCTACAGTTAGTGTGGTCCAAGCTCCAGCCATATGCTGTGTAGAAAAGTAGTTTTTCATCACTACTAATTTTAGAACATAGAACAGTGTAGCATAGGAAGAGGTCCTTCTGCCCACAGTGTCCATGGAAAGGCACAAAGGACTGGGGGCTCAGGCAGCAGCTCTGGAGAACATGGACAGGTGACTTTTCGGGTTGAGACCCTTTTTCAGAGTGATCATGTTGAATATGATGCCAAGTTAAACTACTCTCTGCCTGCACATGATCCACACCCTTCCATTCCCAGCATATCCATGTGCCTATCTAAAAGCCTCTTTAAACACCATTAGCCTATCTGCCTTTCTGCCTCCACCACCACCCTTGGTAGGGCGTTCCAGGTACCCACCACCCTCTGTGTAAAAAAACTTGCCCCACACATCTCCTTTAAAATTTGACCCTCTCATCCTAAAGCTCTGCCCTCTAGTCTTTGACATCTCTTTTATTTTATACCCCTGACCTCTTCCTCTAATGCGAACAGCCTCATATTATTCATTCTGTCCAGACCCTTCATTGTTTTGTAAACTCCTCAGATCTACTCTTAAGTCTTCTCAGTCCCAGCCTTTCTAATCTATCCTTGTAACTGTTCCCTCAACCCAGGCAATGATTATGTTAAGTCAGCATCTTTGAAAAAGCAGAATGTCTTTGTGTAAATGTTCAGAGAATGTACTTTTTGTTTTTAAGCCTTATTTATTAATTATAATTTGATACCAATGGGTATGAATGCTCTGATTTCAAACTGGAGGCTATTTGGGCATGACATACCTAGTCTTGGTTTTACCTATTGAAGGGAGAAGATGATTATCCAGGTCTCACCTCCTTCCACTCCTCCTTCTGAGAGTTATTGAGTCATTAAGCATTGAAACAGCATGGATAGATTCTTAAATAGTAAGGGTATCAGAGGTTATGGGGAGAAGGCAAGAGAAAGGGGTTAGGAGGGAGAGATAGTTCAGCCATGATTGAATGGGGGAGTAGACTTGATGGGCCGAAGGGCTTAATTCTACTACTATTCCTCATGACCTTATGAAACAGGCCCTTCGGCCCAATTTGTCCAGGCCGACCAAGATGCCCCATCTAAGCTCGTCCCATTTACCCATGTTTGATCCAGATCCCTCTAAACCTTTCTGTTAGAGCAACATGGCAGGCCATGCCGAGTTGGTGTTCGAAGTAGCAGGGGGTTTATTCAAACTGATGTGCACCAGGAGGTCAGCTTAGGCTGAACACCAACTCCACGTGGCCTTTCCAGTTTGCTCCAACACCTTCCTATCCATGTACCCGTCCAAATGTCCTTTAAATGTTGGCATTGTACCTGTCTCAACTACCTACTCCGGCAGCTCCTTCCATAAACCCACCAGCCTCTGAGTGGAAAAAGTTGCCCCTCAGGTTCCTATTAAATTTTTCCCCTGCCACCTTAAACCTCTGCTCTCTGGTGCTTGATTCTCCCACCCTGGGTACAAGACTTTATGCATTCACCCTACCTTTCCCCCTCAAGTGATCGGACTAAGCTGTTGAACTGAGATAGAAGCAGAAAGAAAAATTGTAAGGTTATAAGGAAATTAGATCTTAGGAGAATTAATCGATTTGAATGATTCTTTGAAAACAAAAATCAACATGAAGTTCCTCATTTTTAGTGAGAAGTTAACAAAGTTGATATTGGAGCTGTAAATCATGGATGTAAAGGAGATCGCAATAATTCTAGGGGGCACCGATAGTCTTTCCCCACATATTATAGATCCCATGTTATGGGGAAGAGGTAGCCACGGAGCACTTAATGGCTGGCACGGATTCAGTGGGCTTTGGTTACTGCTCTGGTGTTGTTAACCAGTTGCAGTCAAACTACTGTGCGGGAGTCCGAGTGCTTTGCCAAAGACTTGCCTCACTACCGTCATGATTTAACCATTACCACAGAGTGTGGAGAAGGCGGGAACTGCCACTGAGTTTACAATCACTTAAATGGCTGTGGTTACATTCGTCACCTCATCTCAAATTATTGGGGGACAATTCTGAAGGCAGTCACTTTGGGTTTGAAGAGGAAAACAAATTGGAGTGTAAATTTGGTATGAAGAAGGAGACGGCAAAGTAAAGCGGAGTGAGATGCTCTCCCTTGCACACCTTGTTCCATTCTGTTCAGCTTTCATCCAAGTCTTGGCCTGGGGTCACACTGTATTTACACCATAGCTGTAGCATCAGTGCAGAACCATGTTGCTTTGCATCAAAGATAGACACAAAGTGCCGGAGTAACTCAGCAGGTCAGGCAACATCTCTGGAAGAAAGGGATCGGTGATGTTTTGGGTTGGAACCATTCTTCAGACTGAAAGTAGAGGTGGAGGGGCGATAGAGGGTTGAGAGTTGGAGGTGAGAAAAACACAATCAGGCCTGGCAACAAATTATTGGCTAGGGAAGGTGTGATCTCAATAGACAATAGGTGCAGGAGTAGGCCATTCGGCCCTTCGAGCCAGCGCCGCCATTCAATGTGATCATGGCTGATCATCCCCAACCAGTACCCCATCCCTGCCTTCTCTCCATATCCCCTGACTCCGCTATCTTTAAGAGCCCTATCTAGCTCTCTCTTGAAAGTATCCAGAGAATCGGCCTCCACCGAGTCATACAGCACAGAAACACGCCCTTCTGCCCAACTTATCCATATCTACCAAGATGCCCCATCTGCTCTAGGCCCACCTGCCTGCGTTTGGCCCATATCCCTCTAAATCTTTCTCTCCATGTATCTGTCCAAATGTCTTTTCAATGTTGTTATAAAACTTGCCTTAACTACCTCCTCTGGCAGCTCGTTCCATATACCCCACCACCCTCTGTCACAAAGTTGACCCGCGGGTTCCTTGCTCCTCTCACTTTAAACCTGTGCCCTCAGGCTCTTGATTCCCCTACTCTGGGTAAACAACTCTTTGCATTCACCCTATCTATTCTCTTCATGATCTTATACGCCTCTATAAGATCACCCCACATCCTCAGGTTTGCAGATTAATTGGCGTCTGTACATCACCCCGGGTGTGGATGAGAAAGTGGGATAACATAGAAATAGTGTGATCGGGTGATCGATGGTCAGTATGGACTTGGTGGGCCGAAGGGCCTGTTTCCATAGTGTACCTTTCCAGTCGCTCAATAAGAATCTGCTCTCCAAGTATGTGCGTTTAAATATGGAGTAAACTGGACCCCTCATTGCTAGTTTTTTCCCACTGTCAAGAAAGGCATGCTCTGTTCTATTTTGATACGACATATGCGTGAATTAATTTAAAAATAGTTTTCCTGTAATTACTTTTCCAGTAGCTCGCAGTTTCAAGTGTTCTGGACACTGATAAATGTACAGCTGCTACACATGATTCCTGGTAATTCACCAGTTGTGTTTATAAATTGGTCTTAATACTGTCGAAATGTATCACTTGAGGATTCTCCCACATTCAATTGGATTCCCACACATATTTCCCACTCTGGCGGAAGTGATCAGTTGTTGTATCTTTATCGGCTTTTATTTAACAACTTCATGCACAGCTAACCTGCTCGTCTTGGCATCATTTGTTTTTGCTCCATCCTTCACACATGAAAAAAACATTTATGCATCTTTAATTTTATTGCTTCCTATTGTGAAGCAGCATTACTCATCGGGATCTATTATTTCCATCTGCAGCACCATGGAGTCTGTGCAGTTAGAGGCCCAAATGTAATAGTCATACTGCGTGAAATAAGGACCTTTGGCCCAACTTGCCTACCCCGGCCAACATGCCCCATCTGCCTCTGTTTGGCCCATATCCCTCTAAACCACTCCTATCCATGTGACAGCACCAGAGGAATTTAGTCTGGATCAGTTTAAGAAATTCTTGTTAAAGGAAAGATGTTGCCAGGACTCTAGAGATTAAGCTATAGGGAGAGGGCAGACTAGGACCTTATTCTTTGGAGCACATGAGGATGAGGGGTGATGTTATAGAGCTGTGTAAAATCATGAGAGGAATAGATAGAGAAAAATGCCCAGAGTAGGGGACTCAAAACCAAAAGTTTAAGGTGTAGGGGGAACGATTTAATAGGAACCTGGGGGATAGCTATCACAACATTTAATATTAATTTGGACATACATGGATAGGATAGGTTTAGAAAGATGTGGGCCATACACAGGCAGGTGGGACTGGTGTAGTTGGAATATGTTGGGTAGTGTGGGAAAAGGCCTGTTTCCATACTGAATAACTCAATGACTATGACTAGTGTAGAGATGCAGCATGAACATAGTCCGCATGGCAATCAAAACAAAGCCCATGACAGATCACGGTTGGTTGTTGTGCAGTGCTCATTGATTGCTTGAAAGACACAGCATTAAAACAGGCCCTTCGGCCCAAACAGGCCAAAGAATGCCGTCTTCATCTGGTAACCTTTCTTATTATTTAATAAAGGACCCTTGGGGCATAGAATGTTGAACAGTACAGCAGGGAAACAGGCCTTTCAGCCCTCAATGTCCATCCCTTGTTAGTTTGATTTAGTTTTAAATAAATTTAGTTTAAAGATATAGAATGGCAACGGGCCCTTTGACCCAGAGTCCACGATGACCTTCGATCACCTGTTTACACTAATACTATGTATCCCACTATCTCATCCAGTCCCTACACACCAGTGGCAATTTTACACGCACATCTTTAGGATGTGGGAGGAAACCAGAATACCCGGGGGAAACCCACATGGTCACAGGGAGAACGTTCAAACTGAAGAAGGGTCCTGACCTGAAATGTCACCCATGACATTTTTTTCTAATGAGGTGCTGTCTGACCTGCTGAGTTACTCCAGCACTTCCTTTAGTACAAACTCCACTCTCGGACAGCAACCCGGGTTCAAACCTGGGTTTCTGGTGCTGTGAGGCAGCGGGTCTATCAGCTGTCCCGTCCAGTGTAGAATCGAGGAACAGGTTCAGGCGCACTACAGCGTGTTAAAGGACTGGCACTTCATACATGACTATTAGGTGCCAACTAACATTTTCATTACCTAAGTGATAAAGGCAGCAAACAAAATGCTCTTCACCCTCTTGATCTCTGTGACATTAGCATTGCATTATCTTGCAGTTTACCTATCGAAGGCAATCCTGGCCCATTTCCAAGTGCGACTGTGCAGCATATTTTTACTAATGCATTGATTTCTGTGATAAACATTAATCATGGGAGATTGGCTGAGTAAGACGTTTGCAAAATGAGAAAAAAATAATTTGTATTTCACGTTTCACAACAATTCCCGAGTCTGTATGTCTATGTCTGGCTCGGCAGTGAGGGCCTTTTAAGAAACGTCGCAATTCTGATGTTTTAAAATGTCAGCATTAAGCTGACTTTTACCACTCTTTTTTTTGTAACTATACATTTCAAATAATTCAACATCTTTTCCAACCATTTGTATCATTAATAATAATAATAATGGATGGGATTTATATAGCGCCTTTCTAATACTCAAGGCGCTTTACATCGCATTATTCATTCACTCCTCAGTCACACTCGGTGGTGGTAAGCTACTTCTGTAGCCACAGCTGCCCTGGGGCAGACTGACGGAAGCGTGGCTGCCAATCTGCGCCTACGGCCCCTCCGACCACCACCAATCACTCACTCACATTCACACACATTCACACACAGGCAAAGGTGGGTGAAGTATTTTGCCCAAGGACACAACGACAGTATGCACTCCAAGCGGGATTCGAACCGGCTACCTTCCGGTCTATCATTGTTCAAGAAGGAACTGCAGATGCTTACCTTGTATCATTGTTCAAATTGGCAGGAGGTTGATTTATTTCTCCGGGATTTTCGTCAATGTATCCCAGTGGTTTGGGAGTTGCTTGTGTATACGGACGCATCCTTCTGGTCCCTGCGAGAGGGGAGGATGGGACAACACCCTGAACCATTCTCGTCCTTGTAGTAAACACTTGCCCGCAAAGCTGTTTGGTGGGGAATAGCAGCTAACCCTAATCCAAGCCCAATATGTCAGGCTGTGCTCGGGCTTGGTCTACATTCTGGTAAAATATGTTGGGCTATATGCTGTTGGTACAAATCAATGAATTAGAATATAGAACATCAAACAGTGTAGCACAGTAACAGGCCCTTCGGCCCACAATGTCCGTGCCGAACATGATGCCAAGTTAAACTAATCTCCTCTGCCTGCATATGATCCATATCCCTCGATTCCCTGCATGTCCATGTGCCTATCTAAAAGTCTCTTAAATGACACTATCTTTAGACATTCGACTTTGGATTTTACAGATCCAGCGCAGAAAAAGGCCCTTCAGCCCATCCAGTCCACACCAACCAGCGATCGCAGTACACAAGAACTATCCTACACACCAGGGACAATCTTTTCATAATTTTAGCAGTCAATTAACCTACAAACCTGTACGTCTATGCAGTGCAGGAGGAAACCAGAGCGCCTGGAGAAAACCCACGTGGTCATGGGGAGAATGTACAAAAGCTAGGCACTCTATATTTGATTTTTCCATCCTGGGGGGGGGGGGGGGAGGTTCTGACTGTCTACCCTATCTATGCCTCTCATAATTTTATGTTAGATCAGGTTGATTTGCTTGGTACCAGCCCATGTAACCTTTTCCAATATGCCTACTGTATGGCAAGACTTTTTTTCTGCTCTGCTGCCAATGCCTCTAGATTGTCTAAGAAATGGAAAATGCAATAAAAGTGCATGGTTTTGAGTTGTACACATTGAGCAAATGGTTGCGACCACCGCGTGATTCAGAGATGAAGATCTTTCTGAGTGGTAAAGAACTTCCACTTGCAAGGTAAAAATTGACACAAAGTGCTGGAGTAACTCAGCGGGTCAGGCAGCATCTGTGGATAGGTGACATTGCACGATGGGAACCACCTACCCAGCACCACCCCCCTTCCCTTCAACCCCAATCATCCTAAAGAAGGCTCCAGACCTGAAATGTCGCCAATCCATGTTCTCCACAGATGCTGCCTGGCCCATTGAGTTACTCCAGCACTTTGTATCTTTTTTTTTTGTAAGTTCCTTGTGGTCTTGAGATATGAAAGATATCATACAGCCATTCTGATACTTATGAAAGGTTTAGTTTAGAGATACAGTGCGGAAACAGGCCCTTTGGGCCACCGAGCCCACGCAGACCAGCGATGCCCACACACTAACACGATCCTACACACTAGGGACAAGTTACAATTTTACCAAGCCAATTAACCTACAAACCTGTTTGCCTTTGGAGTGTGTGAGGAAACTGGAGCACCCAGATAAACTCCAGGCGGTCATAGGGAGAACGTACAAACTCTGTGCACACAGCACCCGTAGTCGGGATTGAACCCGGGTCTCTGGCGCTGTAAGGCAGCAACTCTTCCTCTGCGCTACTGTGCTGCCCCAAATGCTGTAATGTGAAAAACCATTGCCCCTAATCTATGCACAATAAGAGCCCAAAAACCTAATTGAGAAACTCATTAGTGAATCAGTGAGGTTAATTGAGGAATTAATATTTTCCAGGGCAACAGGACTACATTCCATTCTTTATCAAATGTGGGTTATTGGATTATCTCATACCGGCACGTCCATCAGTGCAAAGGTGCAATGCTTTCTTGCAGTGTTACGTGAAGGTGTGAGCAGAGACACCAGAGTGGAGAACAATCCCACAAACTCTTGGCTCAGACACATAAACATTACCAATAGGCCAGGACACACTCTGGGGCCAGATACTCTCACTTGGAATATATACTTCAACTTAGCGGAACCCGCTGAGTTTCTCCAGAACTTTGTGGCCTTTTTAGTAAACCAGCATCTGCATTTCTTGGTTTCTTGGAATGAAGAAGGATCCCGACCCGAAGCGTCACCTGTCCATTTACCTCCACAGGTGCTGCCTGACCTGCTGAGTTCCTCCAGCATTTTGTACTTTATTGATATCTTCTACTTCTTCTTCTTCCTTTTCGTTGGCACTGGATCAAGAATGACCTGCTTCCTCTCTGGTTGTGTGGGGTCTGAGATGACCGATGAGGCCAATGTGGGAGCTGTAGACATCTTCAGCAGAGGGAGCAGGCAGCGCCTGTTGGGACAGGTGTGTGCCATGTTGCATTCCTTCTAGCACTTATACAAGGCTTCTGTACATTCCTGTGGCATATAGAACAGTACAACACATGACCAGGCCCTTCGGCCCACAATGCAGGCTTGTGAAAGTGTCAACATCATCACCAGGAACAATGACACACTTCCACATTGTACATGGATCAGTTGCGTGCTACGTTTACAATCATCTCCTAAAATCTTACATCGTAAAATGTGTGGATTTCTGGGCACCTCTTTAAATTAAATCTAGTTTGATTGTGCTCACATGATCCATAGTAAGCAAGCAATGAGTATAAATGAATCCCTGACGTTGAGTCACAGTCACAGAATCATACAGCACGGAAACAGGCCCTTCGGCCCAACTTTCCCACGCCAACCGACATGTCCCATTCACACTCGTCCCACCTGCCTGCGTTTGGCCCATATCCCTCCAAACCTTTTCTATCCATGTACCTACCAGCCCAAATTCATATTAAAAGTTATACAAGTCTGTGCATTCCCATTGCATATACAATATAGAACAGTACAACACAAGAACAGGGCCTTCAGTCCACAATATGTGTGCCGAATATAATGCCAAGGCAAACCCTCATCTGCCTGCATATAATTCATATCCCTCCATTCCCTGCATATCCATGTACCTATTTAAAAGTCTCTTAAGCAGCATTACTGTATCTGTTTCCATCAACAACACCATCAGCAGCAGAAATTTCCAGGCGCCCACCACCTTCCGCACATCTTCTTTAAACTTTTCCTAACTTCAACTTAGACTTAAAGTTCTCAGTCGCATCCCAAACATCCGTTGTCCGCATGGAGCAGGGATGTGCAGTGGCCAGTGGAGAAGTTGCTGTGTTTCAGGAAGGCTTTGGAGCAGCACGGTGGCGCAGCGGTAGAGTTGTTGCCTCATAGCGCCAGAGACCCGGGTTTGATCCTAGTTATGGGTGTCTGTACGGAGTTTGTGCCTTCTCCCTGTAACTGCATGGGTTTCTCAGGATGCTCCTGTTTCCTCCCACATTCCAAAGACGTGCGGGTTTGTAGGGTAATTGGCCCTCTGTAAACTGTGCCTCGTGTGTAGGATAGACCCAGTGTGAGTGGGCGATTGCTGGTCAGCGTGGACTCGGTGGGCCGAAGGGCCTGTATCCACATCCACAACCCATTGATGATATGTGAACTCATTCTTTGTAGTCAAGTAATGCTTCACTTGCCTCCAGGCAGACAAACCACAGCCCCTGTTGATGTTCGGTGTCAGTGAGGTTAATACAGACATCTTAACCATTGTTTTTACAAACACACTTTAAGACACATCGGGAATTCTAAAACTCTGCATTCCTGAATTCAGGAATTTGCTATCAATGGGCTGAAATCAGTAAAACGACTGGGAACGAAACACAATGCTGTTCCATTCATTCTTTCTGAGGGCTGCACATGATAAGACTTAATTTCAAACATTAAAAGAGTGAAACTATATCTAAATACATAAAAGAGTAGTGAATATTCAATTTCCATAAGTGGTAGCAAGCTTTGCCGAGCGAATGTCCGTTGTACATAAAGTTCTGTCTCCCTTCACTATGTTAGACATACCATTAAAACATTTTTTTGGTAATGTTCAAGGTGAAGTACTTTGAACATTCCAAAAATATTGAGTCACAGAATAGTGAAGGCAGAAGTTAACTGGTGCAGGCTTTTTAAAAAAAAATGCAATTAGTGGTTTGCAGACATTTGCAAAGTAACCTAATATTGCGTTAACATTCCTTTTGGGTTATTTTTTAACTCCCAATTTAAAAAAAAAAAAATTTGACGCATCAAAGTCAAAAATACTAAATGCCAATCAAATGTGAAGAAGCATTTTTGTGTGTGGCGGTTATGGAAAGATCCAGTGGGGAAGAGAAGATTTGCCAAGTTGCTCCAAACTCCTTAGATGGCGGTGCAGTGAGTACAAGACCAAGTACAGGCATACCTCGAGTGCCGTCAGCTGCTAATATATGTTGCCTTTCTGGGTGTTTTAGGGAGTTTGCCATGGGCATCGAGTTGTCGGAACCAATGGGGACTTAAACAGAACTGCGAGCTCAGACTCGTGTAGGTTTAACAGTGGCTTCAGGCGAGAAATGTGCTGTGTGGACCGCAGGCTGCACTATGCTTTTCATTCTGAAAATAGAATAGGCTTTAGGAACTGTAAAACAAGCATAGTTTCAGATGATTTTACCTCAATGAGGCCAAGATTTCTGTGGGATTATGCTGCACTCTGCTCATTTGGTGGAAAGCATTCAAACATGATTACCTCCCCCACCCCCAACCCAATGAAAAAAATATTTAATATAAGCCAAGAAGTAGGAGAATCAAAAACCAGAGGACAAATGTTTGAGATGAGAGGGGCAGGATTTACTAGGAACCTGAGGGGCAACTTTTACACTCGGAGGGTGGTGGGTCTATGGAACGAGCTGCCAGAGGAAGTAGTTGAGGCAGGTACAATCGCAACATTTAAAAGACATTTGGATAGGTACATGGAAGGAAAGATCTGGACGGATACGGGCCAAATGCAGGTTGGTGGGTCTAGTGTGAAGGTCTGGAGGGATAGGGGCCAAATGTGGGCAAAAGGGACTAGCTTGGTTGGGGCATCTTGGCGAGCATGGATGAGTTGGGCCAAAGAGCCAGTTTGTGTGCTGTTTGACTATGGCTGTAACATTTGGTGGCGATCTTAGCATTATTTCATTTTCAGCTCTTTCTTTAAATGTAGGCTAATGCAAGTGTTAACATCACCACCAAAATACCAGGAACAGTGACACACATCCCCATTGTACATGGATCAGTTGCACGTTACGCTAAAATTCATCTCATATAATCTTTCATCGTAAAATGTGTGGATTGCTGGGCACCTCTTTAAATGAAATCTAGTTTAATTGCGTTCACATGACCCATAATAAGTAAGCAATGAGTATAAAGGACTCCCTGACACTGAGTCACAGAATCATACAACATGGAAACAGGCATTCGGCCCAACTTGCCCATGCCAACCAAAATGACCCATTCACACTAGACCCACCTGTCTGTGTTTGGCCCATATCCATCTAAACCTTTCTTTCCATGTACCTATCCAAATGTCTTTTAAACGTTGTGATTGTACCTGTCCCAACTACCTCCTCTGGCAGCTCGTTCCATAGACCCACCACCCTTTCTGTGAAAAAGTTGCCCATCAGGTTCCTATTAATTCCCCCCCCCCCCCCCCCCCCCTCCCCCCTCTCACCTTAAACCTTTATCTTCTGGTTCTTGATTCCCCTAGTCTGGGCAAAAGACTGTGCATTTACCCTATCTATTTTCCTCATGATCTTATACACCTCTAGAAGAGATCGGGTCGGGGCCTTTCTTCAGATTGGGGATTCCGACTCAAAACGTCACCCATCCTTTTTCTCTTGACCCAAGTTCTGCCTGACCTGCTGAGTTACTCCAAAACTTCGTGCCTATCTTTAGTCTATTCTTTAATTGGATAGCACACAATCAAAGGTTTTCCACTGTATCGGGACACACGTGACATTAATAAACTAAACTAAACCAAGCTGCCCAACCTCTCCCCATAGCTCAGGCCCTCCAGTCCTGGCAACATCCTCGTAAATCTTCTCTGCACCCTTTCCAGCTTAACATCTTTCTTATATCAGGGTTGACCAAAACTGAACACCATACTCCAAATGCTCCAAACAATCCAAAAAAAACATACTGGTCAAAGAACAGCATAGCATTGATAAACAAAATAGATCACATTGTGTTCACTGCCATCAAATATATTTTTTTGTTCCAAGAAATGTTGACCTTGTGCCTGGAAGCCTCTCTCTTGTTGTCTGTTTTATTAGTGTGCAGTACACTTAACTCGTCCAAGTAGCACTATGTGTCACTTGGCTGAAATGAAACATTTTTTAGTGTTGGTTAGACTTTCCTCTCTGTCCTTCAGTTTTTTTTGTTGTGGTTTTCCAATTTCTTGGAGGTGTGAGTGGATAAGTGGCACTCTGTCCAACCGAGGGCAAGAGGGCATTGGTGCCCAGAATTAAATCACAGCCCCTTCCCTTAACCAAAGTCGTTTAAGGCTGAGATCAAATCAGACAAATGTTGTTAAGCTGGAAAAGGTGAAGAGAAGATTTCCAAGGACGTTGCCAGGACTTGCAGGCCTGAGCGATAGGGAGAGGTTGGGCAAGCTAGGACTTTATTCCTTGGAGCACAGGAGGATGAGGGATGATTTTATAGAGGTGTATATAATCATGAGGGGAATAGTTAAGCCCCTGTCCCACTTTCACGGGCTAATTCACGACCTGTGCCGAGTTTGCCCTTGACTCGTACTCGCAGCATGGCCGTCGCGAGGTTGTCACAAAGTCGTGATGCTAGTCGTAGGTGCTCGTGGAACCAAGTAGGTCGGGGCGTTTTTTCAACATGATGAAAAATGTCCACGAGTAAAAAAGGTCGTGAATTAGGTCGTGAAAGTGGGACAGGCCCTTTAGGGTGAATGCACAGTCTTTGACCCAGGGTTGGGGAATTGAGAACCAGGGGACATAGGTTTAAGGTCAGAGGGGAAAGATTTAGTAAGAATCTGAGGGGCAACTTTTTTCACACAGATGGTGGTGGGTATATGGAACAAACTGCCAGAGGAGGTAGTTGAGGCAGGCACTATAACAACAATTAAAATACATTTGGACGGGTAATTAATAGGAAACGGTTGAGGGCCAAAGGGTAGTGTAGGTGACTAGTGTAGGTGGGGAACCTTGATCAGCATGGACAAACTGGGCCAAAGGGCCTGTTTCTATGCTCTTCGACTCCAGGAAATGACTATTTGCTGGAGTTAAAAGGATGAGGGGGTTCCTCATTGAAACCTACCGAATAATTAAAGGCCTCGATAGAGTATATAAGGAAAGGACGTCTTCAGCAGTGGGAGAGTCCAGAACTGGAGGGCAAAGCCTCAGAATAAATGGAGATGAGGAGGAATGTCTTGAACCAGAGGGTGGTGAATCTGCGGTGTTCATTGTTACAGGTGGCTGTGGATGCCATTGTTGAGTTTTGGAGGTCGCAAGAACGACAACTGAGTTTTAAATGAACTTTTATTTGAAAATTCACATCTTCAGTGTACAGGCTCTCTTGACACGTCTGGCCGCAATGATGGTCACTGTTGACCTGCCGTGCGAAAGCGGAAACGCGCAAAGACATGCAGCCCCTCCCGAGTCACGTGACCGCGGCTTCCGAACGCCGGGTTCGATGCCTGCGTGCGCCAGCAGGTGCCACTACAGGGTATTTTTAAAACCAAGATTGATAGGTTCTTGATTAGGGAGTGTCAAAGGTTACAGGAAGAAAGCTGGAGAATGGAATTGAGAGGGAAAAATAGATCAGCCATGATGGAATGGTGAAGCATGCTCGCCGGGCACAATGGCCTAACTCTGCTCCTATGTTTTATGGTCTTATGGTCTAAAGAGTGTGTTAAAGTCAGTACATTTTTTTGCATGGTGTATTGGCTCATCTAAAAAGTTAAATGTCATTCTTTTATTTTCCGGCTATGTGACACGTATATTTATCGATCGTATGTACCGGAACTTTCTCTTGTCTACCAAAAAAAGGACTGGTTATAAAGTCAAGTCAGTTACAAAAGAGGATCAGTTAAAGGCAATAGGGAAAACAAGGAGAAGAAGTTTAAAAAAAGATGGGCATTTAAAAATATCCAACAGCTTCCTGCTGCTTGATAACTGAACTTTACAAATTATTTTCAGTTACTGAGTCATGGAGATTTATGAGCATTGGATCTAAATGACTTCATTGTTAAAAGGCACTTACACAGTTAATTATCAGATTTAACTTTGGATAGTGAGCTTAATGGCAATCCATTTGCTGAACCAGTGAGTAATTAATGTTAATGTGAAGACCAAGGGTTTCTTGTGTGAGGCAAATAGTGAAAATACATAAATCAGCCAGCGAAGGAGAGTTTGCAATCCCATGAAATCAGCTGGGATTTTTACACACAGCTATCAGTGTGTGTTGTGAATATTCCTTTATTTAGGAATATAGATCCCGCCTGTATGATAATTGTTGGTTTTGTTCTCTGGTATGACTTGGTTGCCCAATCGATGTTTACTTATGATGTGGCCCAAGGATTCACCAGCTGGCAAATTAGTTGCATTTTTAACAGTCCTAATCTAAGCACAACAGTGGAACAAGAACTCTCTTTGGTAACCAGTCATGTATTTCAAGTGGATGACAAATGAGTGATACAGCAACACTTGGTAGGTAAATAATGTTCCTGTCAATGTACACTTAAGTGGATCATTTTTGCGTCTGCAACATATACGTTGGCTGTCCATTACTCCAACAACTCTTGATTAACCAAGTCAAATGTTATGTGCAAATTTTAAGCAGGTCTGCCTTTTGAATTTAGTTGTAAGGTATAGACAGTAAAGGCTTAGGTTTAGGTTTATTTTTGACACGTGTACCGAACTGCAGTGAAGAGCCTTGTTTTGCATGCTATCCAATCAGATCAGATAATGCTTTCCATAAATACAACCAAGTCATTCTCAAGTACAATAGGTAGAGCAAAGGGGAAGATACAGAGTGCAGAATCTAGTTCTCAGCTTTGTAGAGCATCAGCTCCAGAGACAAAGTCCAATGTCCGCAATGGGGTAGAGGTGAATTGGACAGTACCCTAGCTTATGGAAGGAATATGTAAGGTTGACATTATTGATAATGTGGTGTTGACCTGTGAAGGTGGAAATGGACTGATTTCTTCTGCCTCTTTGATTAACACCTCAATTCATCGGAGCGATTTTCTATCAACAAAGCCAATGTTTCTGAAAAAAGTCACAAGGCACAATTGGTCTATAGAAGATCATAGTTGCTGAGGTTAGTGTTCAAGAGCCTGATGAAGACACAGAATGCTGGAGTAACTCAGCGGGTCAGGCAGCATCTCGGTAGAACATGGATAAGTGACGTTTCAGGTCGGGACTCTTCTTCAGACTTGTGTACCCAGCATCTGCAGTTCCTTGTTGCTACTCTTCAAAGGCCTGATGGATGATGGGAGGATGTTGTTCTTGAACTATCTTCTTCCCACTGGTAGGAGATGAGAGCATGGGCAGGGTGGTGTGGGTCTTTGACGCTGGCTGCCTATTTGAGGCAACGCCTCCAGTAGATCTCCTCCATGGTGGGCGAGGTATGTTGCATCCCACCCACGGCCTCTGATTCTCTCACATCCTTTGGGTACTTTATCCTCACTGTCTTCACTCCACCATCACTGATAACTTGGGCCATGTTCCCTGAAACATCTCCAGTAAAAGAGCTTTGCAATTTGCTTCCTCTCGTTTAGTTTAGTTTAGATTAGAGATATAGCGCAGAAACGGACCCTTCGGCCCGCCGAGTTTGTGCTGTGCATTAACGCTACACACACTAGGGACAATTTACAATTATACCAAGCCAATTAACCTACAAACCTGTACGTCTTTGGAGTGTGTGAGGAAACTGGAGATTCCGGAGAAAACCCACACAGGTCACAGGGAGAACGTACAAAGTCTGTACCAACAGCGCCCGTAGTTAGGATGGGTCCCTGGCGCCAGTGGCGGACTGGGTCTAAAAATATTGGTTGCCGGGAGACAAAGGGGGCCCACTTCATCAGGGGCCTACTTGATATAGGGGGCCCACTTCATCTGAGGCCCACTTGCCATCGAGCAAGCTGACACCCTGGCCAGTCCGCCACTGCCTGGCACTGTAAGTCAGCAACTCGACCGCTGCACCACCATGCAACCCTCTTAAACCAAGCTTCCCCGCTGCCTTCCTCCAGGTTTCAAGAGCCTTTAGAAGATGCATCTCACCTTTCTTTAGATTCTACACAATAATTCCTTTGCACTCTTTCTTTTCTCCTGCCTCAGGGACTCTAAGAAAGTTCATTGCAAACTATAAGCTTCTTTGAGGCATCTTTCTGTTCAGGAATGCATAAACCTAGGCACGATAAGCCTTTTTGCAATGTAATGGTATATCCTGCAGAAACCACAAATGTCAATAATTCGTGACTGACGGGAAAATGTTTCAGCTTCAAGCTATGCAAACATGCTGGATGAATTCTGCCTGCTCATTAGTTGAATCTTTAAATAATTAATGGTGGCTGCAATCCAAGGGATTCTTGTGTTAGTGAGTACAATTAGCAAGGTCATACACAGATTCCCTGTTCTGAAGTGGTTAGGCTCTGGAGAAATTGTTCTTGTGACATAAATCTGAAGGTCTACCCGTACATACACACACAGACATGCGCTGGCACACACACACCCACACGCATACTCACGGACTCGACATGCCCACACACAGACATATGCACAGACGCACGTGCACACGTGTGCGCCCAGCACCCACAAACAGTGACACAAACAGTGACAAATGAGACAGTCTCACACACACACACACACACACACACACACACACACACACACACACACTCACACGAGATCCACACACAAATATACACAGACAGAGATAGACAGACACAGACAGAGATAGACATGCGCGCACACACACACACAGATATATACACACACACATACACATACTGAGAGAGACACACACACAGACATACATGCACACACAGACATAAACACAATTGACACACACACACACACACACACACACACACACACACACACACACACAGATATATACACACACACAGGCATACACACAACTGAGACACACACATAGACACACACACCTTCAACGGTTTGCAACATGGGGATGAATATTGCACACGCATAGGCCTATGTTGTCAACAATGAAGAGAAGGGAAAAATTTCACCTGAAACTTTGTGAAGGCATTCATGACTCCAAGTCTCATTATTGTATCACAGAATGAAAAATATTTATCAGAAAAGTAGTGTCCAACTGCAAACATGCTTTTATGTACTACATTTGAATGGCCAAGCATTATGATTTGATGGGACATCTATTTCTGTTATTTAAAGTCAAAGTGTCTGTGAAGCAGATGGCATTTGTTAAACTAACAGTGCTCCATACTAGTGCCTAATAAGGAACCGCACAGATAGCAATTGAACAAAACCTCCTCTATGCTACATGTAATGAAAAGGAACTGCAGATGCTAGTTTATACCAAAGATATATACAAAACACTGGAGCAACACAGCGGGCCAGGCAGTATATCTGGTGAAAATAGATTGTCCTGGTCTTTTCTTGCTTCCATTTTCCCCTCCAGCCCCACAATCACTCTGAAGAATGGTCCCGACCCGAAACATTCCTATCCATTTTCTCCAGAGTTGTCTGACCCGCTGAGTTACTCCAGCATTTTGTGCCTATCTTCTCTATACATAGATACATAGATACATAGAAAATAGGTGCAGGAGTAGGCCATTCGGCCCTTCGAGCCTGCACCGCCATTCAATATGATCATGGCTGATCATCCAACTCAGTATCCCGTACCTGCCTTCTCTCCATACCCCCTGATCCCTTTAGCCACAAGGGCCACATCTAACTCCCTCTTAAGTATAGCCAATGAACTGGCCTCAACTACCCTCTGTGGCAGAGAACATCGGGAACAATCTTCCTGCATCTAGCCTGTCCAACCCCATAAGAATTTTGTACGTTTCTATAAGATCCCCTCTCAATCTCCTAAATTCTAGCGAGTATAAGCCAAGTCTATCCAGTCTTTCTTCATATGAAAGTCCTGACATCCCAGGAATCAGTCTGGTGAACCTTCTCTGCACTCCCTCTATGGCTATAATGTCCTTCCTCAGATTTGGAGACCAAAACTGTACGCAATACTCCAGGTGTGGTCTCACCAAGACCCTGTACAACTGCAGTAGAACCTCCCTGCTCCTATACTCAAATCCTTTTGCTATGAAAGCTAACATACCATTCGCTTTCTCCACTGCCTGCTGCACCTGCATGCCTACTTTCAATGACTGGTGTACCATGACGCCCAGGTCTCGCTGCATCTCCCCTTTTCCTAATCGGCCACCATTTAGATAATAGTCTGCTTTCCTGTTTTTGCCACCAAAGTGGATAACCTCACATTTATCCACATTTATACTCTGGATCGCCGTTTGAATCTCCGGATTGTTGGGCCTGCTGCTTCAACATCGCGGAGCTGTGGTGTGTAGAGCTTCCAGCGCTGGGCGGTGCTGACTTCAACATCGCGGAGTCCTGGGATCCCTTTGCCGGGGGCCGCCAGTGTGAATCTCCGCCCAGCTCGGCCTGTGGACTTCGGGAGCCGCGGTAGGAAGTAGCCGATTCGGAAGTCCAAGCCGCTGAGAATTCCTGTTCCAACGTTGGAGTTCCATCATCCGGCGAGCGGGCCTGAACATTGGGCTGCCCATAGTGGCGACAGCGAGGGGTTCGGGAGCTTCCCGACCACGGGTGAACAACTGAGGAAGATGACTTAACTATGGTTGCTTCCCTCACAGTGGGAAACTTTGATTCCGCTGTGTGGAGATGTCTATGTTCAAGACTATCGTGTTATGTGCTCTTTTTTTACTCGTATAATAATAATAATACATTTTATTTATGGGCGCCTTTCAAGAGTCTCAAGGACACCTTACAAAAATTGAGCATGTAGAGGAAAAACATGTAAGGGGAATGAAATAAATAGTAGAGACATGACTAGTACACAAAGTAAAGACAGAATTCAATACAAAACACAGTATGGGGCAATTAATGCACAGATGAAAAGGGACGGGGACGTGGGGCTAAGGATAGGCAGAGGTGAAGAGATGGGTCTTGAGGTGGGACTGGAAGATGGTGAGGGACACGGAATTGCGGATCAGTTGGGGGAGGGAGTTCCAGAGCCTGGGAGCTGCCCTGGAGAAGGCTCTGTCCCCAAAACTGCGGAGGTTGGACTTGTGGATGGAGAGGAGACCGGCTGATGTGGATCTGAGGGACCGTGAGGGTTGGTAGGGGGAGAGGAGGTCAGTGAGATATGGGGGGGGCAGATGGTGGAGGGCTTTGTAGGTGAGGACCAGGATTTTGTAGGTGATCCGGTGGGAGATGGGAAGCCAGTGAAGTTTTTTGAGGACTGGAGTGATGTGATGCCAGGATTTGGTATGGGTGATGAGTCGGGCGGCTGCGTTCTGGACCAGTTGGAGTCGGTTGATGTAGGTGGAGCTGATGCCAAGGAGAAGTGAGTTGCAATAGTCCAGTCGGGAGGAGATGAAGGCATGGATGAGTCTTTCAGCAGCAGGCGGTGTGAGAGAGGGTCTGAGTTTGGCGATGTTGCGGAGATGAAAGAAGGAGGTTTTAATGACATGGCGGATGTGAGGCTCAAGGGAGAGGGTGGAATCAAAGATCACGCCAAGGTTGCGGGCCTGGGGAGATGGGGAGACAGTGGTGGCGTCGATGGTGAGAGTGGGGTTATTGATTTTGCTGAGTGTGGCTTTGGAGCCTATGAGGAGGAATTCTGTCTTATCGCTGTTGAGTTTGAGGAAATGAGGTATGGCTGTAAGGTACATGTGACAATAAATGTCTCTTGCATGGTATGGAATATTTTGTTCTGTAACCATTGTCTGTAATATACGCACCTTGTTTTAATAACTGCATGCCGATTTGAAGAATGTGAGAATATAATTTAAATGGCATATTGATATGCATTAAATAATGATATTCTAATCATAAGCAAAAGAAGAATCTAGCATTAGTATGGTACATTTCAGAGCTTCAGAATGGCCAGCTCCTATTGCTGCCATTGGCATGGACAGAGCTTTTGCTGGTATTCAGAAATGTGCTGGTACACATGATCAATAAACATACTTGTCATGTGGCCAAAAACAAAATAATGGCTTTTAACATTTTAGAGATGCTGGGAAATGCAGTACCGGAGCATAACGTCACACAAACTCCCCACCATTGACTGCCCTGGAAAAACAGCCAACATAATCTAAGACTTGTTCCAACCCGGTCATTCCTCCTTCTCCCTGCCCCGTCGGCCAGATGGTACAGAAGCTTGAAAGCGCGCACCACTCCGACTCCGGAATGGCTTCTTCCCCTCTGTTACCAGTAATAGAACAGAGAACGTAGAACGGTACAGCACAGAAACAAGCCCTTCGGCCCACATTAGTCTGTGTCAAACATGATACCACAATCTGCCTATACGTAATCCATCTCCCTCCATTCATTCATGTGTCTGTCATGGATATGCAGCACAGTCCCGATTTTCCAACTTGCCTGATTGCGGACATTGGACTTTGTCTCTGGGACTGTAACACTACAATGCTGAAACTTTATTCTGCTTCACTCTACGTACTTGTGTAGGGTTTCGTTCTATACCTCTATAGTATTGTCTGATTCGATTATCTGATGCAAACATCACCGTATATCAGGTACATCTGACAATATAAGCCAATAGTATAGTAAAATAATAGAAATGAGGAAGAATTTATTTAGCCAGAGGGCAGTGAATCTGTGGAATTCATCGCCACAGATGGCGATGGAAGCTAAGTCTTTGGGTATTTTTAAATCGGAAATTGATAAGTACTCGATTAGTAAGGGTGTCAAATGTTATGGGGAGAATGCAACAGAATTGGATTAAGAGGGAAATATAGACCAGCCACGATTGAATAAGGAGCACTTGATGGGCCGAATGGCCTAATTCTACTCCTATGGCTTACGGTCTAAAAAAATTGCTAGTTCATGGTACCAGAGATTTCAGTGCACAGACACAATCTTTCACCTCACTGCGCATGGTGGCTGTCTGTAAGATTCACACTTCATCCCCACTCTTACAGTCCTTGCCCACAGTTCTGCACAGATCTGTTGATGTGTCTTCCACCACGTTCATGGCTGGGCCATTATAATACGACGTCACTCATTCTCCCGCTGGCAATTTTGCCAATTTGCTAACGTCTGTGGTCACAATCACATCTACCAACAAGAACATCTTGTCCCCATCTACTAGCCCTCATCATTCTGACAGCCTTCGGGTGGCGCAGTGGAAGAGTTGCTGCCCCTCAGTGCCAGAGACCTGGGTTTGATCCTGTCTACTGGTGCTGTCCGTACGGAGTTTGTACGTTCTCCGGGATCTCCGGTTTCCTCCCACACTCTAAAGACGTACAGGTTTGTAGGTTAATTGGCTTTGGTATAATTGTCTCTAGTGTGTGTAGGATAGTGTTAGCGTGCGGTTCGGCACGGACTCGGTGGGCCAAATGGCCTGTATCCGCACTGTATCTCTGAGCTAAACTAAACTAAATCTTAAACCAGGTTTGATCCAAGATAATCAAAGCCACAGGATGACTGAACATCCAAAGAGTTTATTTAGGTGCAGGTGGCTAAGGGAGGAATGTTGGGCAAATGAGTAGGAGGCCTTGCTTGTACCTTAAATGCGGCTGTCATGGGTTTAATATTCCTCCCAAAAGAAAGGACTTGTGAGAGTGAGCCATCCCTCAGTGGCGTCCTGAAATATTGACCTGGATTATGTGGTAAAGTCACGATAGGGCTTCAACCCAAAGCTTACTTTTAGTTTAGTTTGGTTTAGCTTAGAGATTCCGCCTTAGAGTTTAGCGTTCTGCCTCAGTTGAAAAGTGCTGGTGATGTTTGCTTGACATTGTGCAAAACACAAGGTGCTGGAAGAACTCAGCGGTCAGTCGGTCAGCATCTGTGAATGGACAGGTGATATTTCAGGCCAGGACCCTTCTTCAGACCCATCTCCATTTTGTCTGCTCCACTGCTAAATCTCCTCAAAGTATGTCTACTTTGAAGAAGTTCTCCTCCTCTCTTCTGACAAGAGTTCTGTGAGAACCTCTCTCTCTGCTCTCCCCCTCTGTGATTCCCGCTGCTCTCCTGTTCTCCGAACATGTTGGGCTTTAGTTCCTTTGATGATCCTGGAATTAGATGGAAATATTACCTCAGTCTAAAGAAGGCTCCCGACCCGCAGCGTCACCTGTCCATATCCCTTCACAGATGCTGCCTGACTCACTGAGTTCCTCCAGCACTTTGTGTTTGGCTCAACGTTCCAGCATCTTGAAAATCCTTACATCTCTATTTTGCAAGACATTTCTAGTTTGCTGTTATTTTGTAATCTTTATGAACGATGGGATGCGAGTTATTTCAGCTGAGTTGTGTCTGTAAGGTTTCATTTATATTTGTGGGATGTTTAGCTAGGATGAAAAATGTCTTTTCAGCTGATATATATTCAGAGAATCGGCTTCAGATAAGGTGATTAGATTAAGACTTTTGAAACTATTTCCCTCTGCTACATATTTGTGGTGTTCATGCAATTTTATTCACGTGTCAGTTAAACATGTGATAGTGTACAAGCATAGATTATGCAAAGAAAATATCCACAAGTTGTTCGAAGACAGGTTAATGAGAGGGGAGAGAGAGTGCAGAGACAGGGAACTGCAGGTTAGAATCAGGAGCAAATCACAGTGCTGGAGGAACTCAGCGGGTCAGGCAGCATCTGTGGAGGGAATGGGTAGATGACGTTTTAAGTCAAGACACTTCTGAAGAAAGGAGTCAGTCTGGAGAAGGTCCCAACATGAAACGTCGTCTGTCGATTCCTTCAACAGAATGCTGCCTGACCTGTTGAGTTCCTCCAGCATTTTGTGTTTTGCTCTGAGAGGCAGTGCAATTCCGTGGAAAGATAGCAATGGAAAGTAATAATGACTTGCAAAAAAATGGATAGAGGTGACGTAAGAGAGCTGGCAGGTTCGTTGTCCAGGAATGTTGACACTAAAGAAACAATTCAGTGTCCAAGATAACTCCTCCTGAAGGTAGAAGATTTGTTAACAATTGGAGAAAGAGTCAAAAGACCTATCCACCCCTGTAGATTTCCACTTCCTCATCCAATCCCTACGTGCTCAGGGCAATTTACAGAGGGCCAATTAACTTACAAACCTGCACGTCTTTGGGATGTGGGAGGAAACCAGAGCACCTGGAGGAAACCCACTCGGTCACAGGGAGAAGGTGCAAATTCTACACAGGCAGCACCCGAGGTCAGGATCGAACGCGTCACGCGTGCCTCTGCCGCTGGTTGGCAGCAGCTCTACCCGCTGCGCCACTGTGCTGCCCAATCTCTCCAAATTGCAATTGGAATATTGTGATTAAAAGAATGGGAAAAAAATCATGCTGTACCTCCTGAATTATTATCAAACTCAAGTGTTGATCGAAGTACAAACTAGAGTAGAATCTCCCCAAAGTGAGATGCTTATTTTCTTTGTATTCGTTTCTGAGAGTGCTGTTTTCCTCTTTTAAATCATGTTTATATGGCAAGCAAACAAGTGCACAACCCACACGAGTGGCCCTGGTTTCCCTGTGAAGTTTGTGGTCTCTGGCATGCTTTGTACATTGACATATATAGTAATACTCAGCCAGAATAGGCTTCAGCTTTCTGACTGAATGCATGCAGTCATCAGGACACGCATGTTCTGTGTATAATTCCTCTGGCATAGACTACATTATACCACTGCCTTTCAGCTCCAACCATTTTCATGCATTCTTATCCAGTTACAAGTAATTCCTGAGAGAATTATTTTGGGTTGATGAACACTACTTCATGAAAAGTGAATGCTGGAAACAAATCTCCAACACACACCAAAGACGCATTGGTTTGTAAGTTAATTGGCTTGGTAAAATTGTAAATTGTTCCTAGTGTGTGTAGGATGGTGTTGTGTGCGGGGACTACTGGTAGATGCGGACCCGGTGGACCTAAGGGCCTGTTTCCGCGCTGTATCTCTAAACTAAACTGAGCATTTCATAAGTAACAGAATGGCTGTAAGATATCTTTCATATCTCAAGGCCGCAAGGAACTGCAAATGGACAAAACGATGGACCAAAAAAAGGACACAAAGTGCTGGAGTAACATCAGCGGGTCAGGCAGCATCTCTGGAGGACATGGATATGTGACATTTTGGGTTGATACCCTTTATCACACTTTTTTTTCCAAACATAAAATGTATTCAGAATTCAAATATATAGTGTGCAAAAATTCTTCAGACATTCTTGGCTTCTCTACATTAATTAGTGTCATAATTAGTAGTGTGTGCGCCTGTCTTTAAACCAACACAAAACACCTTGCCACTCTGGGGTGACTGAAGAAGGATCTCAACCCGAAATATCACCTATCCATGTTCTCCAGGTATGTTGCCTGACCTGTTGAGTTACTCCAGCACTTTGTCTCCTTTTGTGTAATAACCAGCATCTACATTTCCATGTCTCCACATAGAACAGTGCAGCTCAGGAACAGGCTCTTCGGCCCACACTGTCCGTGTCGAACATGATGCCAAGTTAAACGAATCTCCTCTGCCTGTCCATGATCCATATCCCTTTATTCCCTATTTATCCATGTCAATATCTCAAAGTCTCATAAACACCACTGTCATATCTGCCACCATCATCCCCCTTTGGCAGCTTGTTCCAGGCACCCACCACTCTCTGTGTAAAAAGACTTGCCCCACATATCTCCTTTAAACTTTGTCCCTCTCACCTTAATGCTCTGCCCTCTAGTATCCATCTAGATCCTGTAGGAAGAGCCGCTAACTGAAATGTCACCTATCCATTCCTTGCATATCCATGTGCCTAGTTTTGTGCAAATTGTCTGTCACTTTTCCCATGTTGCAATACTTCAGTGTGCTTGACGTGCTTGAGGTCACAGAGCTGAAGTTATAAAAGGGACTATATACAAAATCTTTATGGTGCAAAAGAGGCTCCGAATGAGGTGGGACCACTGCACCATTTGAATTGCAGATAATTGTACCAAACGTGTAGGAAAGAACTGCAGATGCTGTCTTAAATCGAAGATAGACACAACATGTCTATTACAGAGAGTGCTAGACACCGCCACACATGGGTACTGACATCCACACCATCGAAGGGATCTGTAGATGGATCTGCCTCAAAAACCCACACAATATCATCGCAGTCTATATCACCTACACCACACACCCATTTCACTCCTGCCATTGGAAGGGAAGGTACAGGAGTCTGAAATCCATGACCACCAGGTTCAAGAACAGCATTTCCCCCAACAACCTTCAGGCTCTTGAACATTGCATAACACTAACTGAAGAACTTTAGACTGTCTTCGGTTGCACTAAGGATTTCTGTTTGTTTTATTACACTAGTATTAGGGTTATTCATTTATTGACCTTGTGTATTTTATATTATCTGTGTGTAATTGCATTTGCAGGCCTGTTAAGCTGCTGCAAGTAAGAATTTCATTGTACCATTGTCGGTACATGTAACAATCAAACAATCTTGTTTCTTGACTATCAAGGCTTTGAGGCTTACATTGGTGGGCAACAATTAAACTTAGATCAGCACCAATCTTACCGCAAAAGTTCCCAAATGCAAACCTTTTAACTACACATCATCTTGCTAAAATCTTGCCCCACCTAATTCCTTTTTTTTTTTTGCAAAGTCCGTTTTCTTCCCAATGGGGAAGTATTATTATATAATAAAAAAACAGAACAATTAACAGCGGCCAGTTTCAGGAAAACTCCAGGAAGTTCCTCCTATCTCCCCCAAGGCAGTCGACATCACACTGGCTGGCAGTGAGTATAGTTTGGAAGCTGAACTTAATCCAAACACTAACACATGCCATTTCAACAAAATTCAAAATGATATTTATTCTAAACAACGTCCACCACTCAATTAGAAAGGGCATTTTGTTTAGTTGTTTGTAACAATGTGATCAACCGGAGGAGGTAGTTGAGGCAGTTTAAGAAACATTTAGAAAGGTACATGGATAGGACAGGTTTAGAGAGATATGGGCCAAACGCAGACGGTGGCAACTATTGTAGATGGGGCATGTTTGTCAGCGTGTGCAAGTTGGGCTGAAGGGTCTGTTTCCACGTTGTATAACTCGATGACTAAGACTCTATGTTAATAGTTACATGTTTGAGACGTAGATAGGGTAGACAGTCAGAACCTTTTTTCTCACAATGTAAATTTCAAACACTAGAGGGCAGAGCTTTAAGGTGAAAGGGGCAAAGTTTAAAGGACGTATAGGGCAAGTATTTTTTACACTGAGGGTGGTGAGTGCCTGGAATGCGCTGCTAGGGATGGAGGTTGATACAATGGTGGCATTTGAGAGACTTTTGGACAGGCTGATGGATATGCAAGGAATGGAGAGATATGGATTATATGCAAGCAGATAAGAGTTGGTCTTGGTATCGTGTTTGGCACGAGAATTGTGGGCCGAATGGCCTGTTTGCAGAGAGTTCTGTACAAATGAAGTCGTCTCATCTCCAGTTTTTTATTCCTTTATTTTGTGGCAAGGCTCCAGTCGTTTGAGAGATATTCACTCAGTGATACATCATGAGCAGTCAGAAATAATATTCCATTCAAAGATGACTGGCAGCAATGGAAAGATATTGTGATAAAGTTCTATGAAATGTCAGCCTGCATTATTACTGGAATTAAAAGCATTTTATGTAATTAAAACTCTGTTATGCCTCATTATAGATACTATTCTTGATAGAGGGTTGATACACAGACGGCCTTTGGGTCTTATTCTAACCACAAGAATTAGGCTGACATTTTTCCCAGTTGACTTTGGGACGAGTCTGCCAGAGTTTGATGAATCTGCCATGATCTCATATATGAAGCTCTGTTTTGTTAGGATAAGATATCTTCAACCAATGTTATATGTCAAAGCTCACACGGGTCAGTGCTTGTAAGCTGCCTGCTCAATGACTCAAATTAATGAACTTTGTAAAAATTTAGTTTAGTTTATTATGATGTGTTCAGTTCAGATCAGTTTAGTTTATTGTCACGTACACCGAGGTGCCGTGAAAAGCTTTTGGTGCGTGCAAATGGTCAGCGGAAAAACAATACATGTTTACAATCGAGCCATTTACAGTGTATACATCGAAGTATGGACAGATCTGAGAGGAGTTTAAGAAGTTCATAGTTAAAGTAAGAATTACTGCTGTTGGGAGTAGAGGTTTAAGAGTGTGGAGCAATTGTAATATGTGATTGTGGATCTGCTTCTGCGGCTAGCATGCAAATAGTCGCCCGTGTTGGGAACCATCTTGGAAGCAGCTGACACCGAGAAAAGCCTCCTCATGTCTTCCTCATGTCTACTCTCTAGTTAAGATACAGGTTCATTTGAAATTCAATGAGTAGTGAAGCAGGCATTAGGGACAAGTGGTGTACCCTTAGCTTTTTTCATGTTCTTATGTTAACATCAAACTTGTACCATCGTTATTTTTGTCCCAGATACATCTGTCTATTGAAGTGTTCCTTGTCCCTTAAGTCAAGGGAAGTTGGGAGCGTGGTTAAGAATAAGGAATGTTTTATACCATGAAGTTTGTGATCACAGAATATTCCCTTCAGTTTTAGCAATGAATTGACGTGTAAAAACATAGAAACATAGAAAGTAGGTGCGAGAGTAGACCACCAGGTCCGTCGAGCCCGCACCGCCATTCGCTCATGGCTGAACACTAAACAGACACACTTACCCACAAACAGTAGACACAAGACACAGAACACAAGACACTACCCTCCCCTTCATACCGCTATCACCCCTCTCCACCCCAAGAACCGCGTGATCTCCTGGGGGAGGCAAAAAAACGGATAAAAACCCAGGTCCAATTCGGGGAAAAAAATCCGGGAAATTCCTCTCCGACCCCAATCCAGGCGATCGACACTTGTCCAGGAGATCACTCAGGTCTTACTATACTAACCATACCTAGGTCCATATCCCTGCCCTCTCCCCGTAGCCCCTTATCCCCTCGGCAGCTAAAAAACCATCTATTCTAGACTTAAATATATTTAACGTTTCTGCTTCCACTGCTCCCTGGGGCAGTGAATTCCATAAATTAACCACCCTCTTGGTGAAGAAGTTCTTCCTCATCTCAGTTTTAAAAGAGCCCCCCCTTATTCTGCAACTATGTCCCCTAGTTCTAGTTTCCCCGATCATTGGGAACATCCTCGGTGCATCCACCCGATCAAGGCCCCTCACGATCTTATATGTTTCAATGAGATCGCCTCTCATTCTCCTAAACTCCAAAGAGTAGAGCTCCAGCTTACTTAACCTTTCCTCATATGTCAATCCCCTCATTGCAGGAATTAATCTTGTGTACGCAGGTTGTTTTTGCATTGGATAGGATACAAAGCTCTTAACAGCTACAACTCCCCAAACTGCATCAATCTTAGAGAAAGTAATGTGGTCGGTGCATCTGGTTTATATAGGGGACGTTTCTAACACGTTTGCATGATGATGATCATGAGGGGCATGGATACAGTGAACACTCACGGGGTTTTTCCCCAGGGTGGAGGATTCTAAAACTCGATGGCATAGGCTTAAGGTGAGAGGGGAAAGAGACTTATGATGAACCTCAGGGGCAATTTTGTCATTCAGATGGGTAGCCTATATCTGGAATGAGCTGTCGGAGGAAGCTATAGAAGCAGATACATTTGCCACTTTTAAAAGATATTTTGACAGATATATGGATGAGGTTTAGAGGACAATGGGCCAAATGCAGGCAAGTGGCATCAGGCCAGCCAACTTGGTCAACATCGGCAAGGTGGGCTGAAGGGCCTGTTTCCAAGCCATACAGCTCTATGGCTCTGACAACAATTAAAGTTGATGCCTTTCTTTCGAACAAGCAACATATTTGGAAAAGTCTGTCCCTTTTTTTTTACAGGAATTGTGGCTTTGCATCAAATATGACTGTGGTTGTTTGTTCTAGAAAGGAATGGGTCTAATTTTTGTCCAAAGTCAATATAGCTGCAGTCAAATGTAGAAACCTGCAATCTTCAACCAGATTTACTTTGGACAAGGTTTGCTTGGTTATAGTAAAATGCATCTGTATTTGAATCAAATAAATCATAAACATGGCACACTGATTATGGGCAGAACGTAAAAAATAATACTGCCTTTATGTAATTAGTTCTACACTCTTGTACATAGGTATGATTGTACCTATGTAGAGTAAGATTTTTACTGTGCAAGAAAATAATTTCACTGTACTTAGGTACATCTGAAGAAAGATTTCAACTTATTACATCAGCTAATCCTCTTCTCCAGAGATGCTGCCTGACCCACTGAGTTACTCCAGCATTTTGTGTCTATCTTCACGTGAGAATAAAGTTGCACAGTGCAGATGTGACGTGAGAATTTTTCACTTCAGTTATAGGGTTACAGTCACAGAGGCATACAGCATGGAAGCAGGACCCTCTGCCCAACTCATTCATGCCGACCAAGATTCCCCATCAACACATCCCATTTGCCTGCGTTTGGCCCATATCCCTCGAAACCTTTCCTATCCAGATAACTGTCTAATGCTACTGTAGTACATATCTCAACTACATCCTCCGGCAGCTCACCACCCTATACCCACCACCCTCGGTGTGAAAAGGCTGCCCCTCAAGTTCCTACTAAATCTTTCCTCTCTCACATTCAACCTATGTCTTCTGGTTCCTGATTCTCCAATCCTGCTTACTCGCTCAACTAGTGACTCGAGCATTGTTCAGAGAATCCACTGGATGTGCTCAAACCGCACTGTGCTAGTTTGCAAATTAACATTTAGTTTATCAACTTGGATTAGTGTAAAAAATAACAATTAGTACATTGATTGTAACAGAGAAAGAACCTTGGTGGCATGATCCAGCCTGGACTGTGAATGACTCCAGTTTCATTGGCTGTTAACTGTCCATTTAATTGTCCTTGGTAATGGACAGCAAACATTGTTCTTGTAGCAACGTCCATGGTAGGGTTACTCGTTCATGGATGATTTGCATTCTGTGGATTCTGGGGGGAGTTGGTGGGAATGTGAGAAGAATAGGAAAATAGGATTACTGTGGGATTGATGGAAACGGGTTATTGTTGATGGGTGGGGACTCTGGGATCCAAGGGTTAGTTTCCGTCGTCTGACTATTTCTCTGTAACTCTTATCACTGTCATAAAGCAATAAAACATATCATCCTTTATTTGTTCTAAGTATCCTTCAAACGTTTGTTAATTGATTGAACTGCTCCTGGTGATGTATGGTATGATAGACACAAAATGCTGGAGTAACTCAGCGGGACAGGCAGCATCTCTGGAGCGAAGGAATGGGTGATGTTTTGGGTCGAGACCCTACCCTTCTTCAAGTAGGGTCTTGACGCGAAATGTCACCCATTCCTTTTCTCCAGAGATGCTGCCTGTCCCGCTGAGTTGCTCCAGCTTTTTGTGTCTATTTTCGGTTCAAACCAGCATCTGCAGTTCCTTCACACTGTGGAAGGTATGATGGTGCCTTTGAGTTACCATTACCCCAAGCTAAGTGGGTCTTCATTGGAAGTTGGCATGAGGTTGAGAGGCTGAATGGCCTCTTCTCGGTCTCGTGTTTCACTTTTGATTCATTGTCTATTTAAATTCTGGGCTATTTCCCGATCCCTCTACCAATCGGCTCCTGCAAACATCAAAATTATGAACGAGCACATATGTACCACTTGGTTACAAATCATTCTGCAAAAGTATCAGCACAGAGTCGAGAGTCAAGGGAGAGTCAAACGTCAAGGGGCAAGAGTCAAAGAGTCAAACAGAACAATGAACCTCTTACTTGCTGCAGCATTACAGGTTTATTAATGCAATAATGTCCAGATAAATATGCAATAATCAATTATACAATACATTAATAATTATTAATACTAGGTAACCAGACCATAATAATGCAGAACTGGAGTCTGTAGTACAAACATAACAGCAGCTGATGTAGAAGGAACTGCAGATGCTGGTTTAAACCGATGATAGACAAAAAGCCGGGGTAACTGAGCGGGTCAGGCAGCATCTCTGGAGAAATCTCTGTAGTGGTTCGTGTTGTGCGGTGTTCAAGAGCCTTACGGATGCTGGGAAGAAGTGTTTTTGAACCTTGAAAGGTTTGGTGGGAAATGAGCCAAATGCGCGCAAATGGGTCCAGCACAGAAGGTGCAAATTGGTCGGCATGGATGATTTGGGCTGAATGGTCTGTTTCCGTGTGGTGTGAATCTATGACTCTATGACTAACCTGGAGGAATCGAAGGCCTATTAGCACGTTATCGCCCTGACAAGATTTACATAATTCACCGTCGTTAAAAAACGGACTGTTCTGTCACCAACTTTATTTATTTTTTGCTTCCAAATATACAGCAACTTAAATTAATGGCCCTCCAACTTAATTACAAAATGAACCATAACTAATGACACAACTAAATAGACTCTATGAATTGGTCAACTGATACAGAGGATACAATGTCCTCTCTGAACGAAGGGAGTGTGGGTTTGCAAGCAAGTTGAAGTGAAACAGAAGTCTATATTTACTGCAATTATCGGCAGTCCTCACTATTCCCTGCAGTGACCTCTCCTCCACCACAGAACAAACAGCTCAATCTTTTACTTGTAAGCAGTGAATTGTAATCATGCAGCACAACAGGAAGCGGTTACGTAGGCTAATAGGTGCTGGAGTTTGTGTGAAAGGCCTCTCTGGATTTATAATTAGCTGAGGAGAGATGCAGAACTGAAACTGTGTGTGACTACTTCCTCGTTGAGGTGCCCTTACAAGGCAATGACAGTTGTTACCAAAGATCTATAAGGTCTTTGGTTGTTACATGCTGTTGTTTGTTTGATTGCAATATCTCCAAAAAACCACAAAGAAGCCAGGGAAATGTGGTATGGATCGACAATTGGTGGGGACGAGCAAATGTGGCAGTGTATTTTTCCCCTGGGGATGGAGAATGGGGTGGACTGGGGGAGGGATGATCCGTCTGAGCAACAGGGAACAGTACAACACAGGGACCAAACAGGCCCACAATGACCATGCCGAACGTGATGCCAAGACCAACTCTTATCTGCCTGCACACAATCCGTATCCCTCCATTCCCTGCATATCCAAAATTCTCTTAAATGTCGCTATCATATCTGCCTCCACCATCACCCCCAGGCAGCACGTTCTAGGCACCCAACACCCTCTGTGTAAAAAAACTTTCCCCGCCCATCACCTTTAAACATTGCCCCTCTCACCTTAAAGCTTTGCTCCCCAGTCTTTGATATTTCCACCCTGGGTAAAAAGGTTCTGATTGTCTACCCTATCTATGCCTCTCATAATTTTACATATTTCTATCAGGTCACCCCTCAACCTACAGTGTTCCATATCCTTCAATTCCCTGCATATCCATGTGCCTATCATAAAGTCTCTTCAATGCCACTAGCTGCCTCCACCAGTACCCCTGGCCGTGCATTCCAGGCGCCCAACACCTTCTGTGGAAGAAAATCGTGCACGCACATCTCTTTTAAACTTTGCCCCTGTCACCACAGTGAGTTAGGAAGTTGATAATAAGTGACGGGAGTTCCTCGAAGCGCTGGGCAGTTTGGAGCAAGAAAGGTTAACTGGCCTCTCCAGTGATGATGACATCTTGAACATGAGGATGCCACTGTTTACGTAAGTGAATGGGTTTTTGTCTGAGGATTGAGGAGCAAAGCCAAGCATGGGAAAGAAAGCTTCACATTGACTGAAAGAACACATGGGAAGTCGGGAAAGAGGGAAGGAATGTGAAGTCAACATCATCTGTGACTTATCAAACGCTCAACGTTTTACATGAAGCTACTGGTTACTGCCCACTTTATGTTGCTCATGAGCCATTCCAATCTCACACTGCCATCACAATGTTGTACTATGTCTTCCTGAGTCCTCCCAGTACTGGGGACAGAAGGGTTAATGTGTCTATACTAAAGCACATTTTTCTAAAGATAAAAAGACAGGCCTTTTGGCCCACTGAGTCCACACTGACCATCGATCACCCATTCACATTAGATCTACATTATTCCACTTTCTCATCCGCTCCCTATGTATCGGGGACAATTCTTTTTCTACTGAGGGCCAATTAACCTAAAAAACCCGCATGTCTTCGAGATGTGGTAGGAATCCGGAGCACCCGGTGAAAACCCATGTGGTCACAGGGAGAACATGCAAACTCCACACAGACAGCACCCAAGGACACTATCCAACTTGGGGCATTGAACCTTTAACAGTCTGAAGAAGGGTCCCGACCTGAAACGTCACAGTATCCATGTTCTCCACAGATGCTGCTTGGCTTGCTGAGTTACTGCAGCACTTTGTGTCCGATTGTGCTTGGATGTTGGGTGCAGTGGGTATCTATATTTGGTAGTTCCACAGCCCTGTGTCGATGCCACGCAATACATGTCCAAAATAAATCAAGTTTGCTTTTGTTCTTTAGAAAGTTCCACCCTTCAGACAGTGGAGAGGTTCCCAGTTTTTACAATGGATGGGATCGCCCTCCCTGTGTAGGAATAGAACCTGCAGATGCTGGTTTAAATCGAAGGTAGACACAAAACGCTGGAGTCATTCAGCAGGGGCAGGCAGCATCTCTGAAGAGATGGAAGGATCTTCCCCCCCCCCCCCCCTGTTTGACTCATGGTGGAGTCTTGGAGTGTGCCAGGATCATTCATGCAATAGATTACTGCTCTGTTTTCCAACTTGGAAAGGAGTTTAACAGACAGATTAGCTGCAGGATGTAATGTTCAAGGCAACCACTGGATATCGGTTGCAGCAAAAATTGTAGACTGATGGTTTGTAATGAGCCAAGTCAATTGTTTAAATATTTATGGCAGATTATCTTGTCAACTTTCTGCTGTCATATAAAATTTCCACTGCAGTTGCAGTTCACTTCAAACAAGAAGCAGTGGGGAAAATATTTAGTCAACGTTTGTGTAGTATGCACCCACACATGGTCACTGTGAGATCTTTGTGATGCCTATGAGATTTTTGCACCCTTCCAATCCCATTATCTCGAGCATTCTTAATTTTAACCTCTCCAAGTTCACTTACCCAACCATCAATTGCCAGGAGCTAATTCTCTGGAAAGTGTGCAGAGACATTATACGGGGATGTTGCCTGGACTCCAGTGTCTGAACTTTAGGGAGAGGTTGTGCAGGTTATCCCTTGGAGTGCAGGAGGATGAGGGGTGGTTCTACAAAGGTGTATAAAATCACGCGGGGAATAGAGAGGGTGAATGCCCAGAATCATTCTCCCAGGGTAGGGGAACCAAAAACCAGAGGGCATAGGTTTAAGGCGAGGGGGGGGGGGGAAGATTTAATAGGAACCTGAGGCAGCCTTTTCACTGTTCAGGCTGTTAGAGGAGGTTGTGAGGCAAGGACTATAAGAAGATTTAAAAGACATTTGCACAGGGACATGGATCGGAAAGGTTTAGGAGGGTATGGGCTAAACGCGGGCATGTGGGACTAGCTTACATGGGGTATCTTGGTTGGTGTGGGCAAGTTGGGCCAAGGGGTTTGTTTCCATGCTGTATGACGGGTAAGGGGCACAAGGTCCCGACAGTTTCTGTTCATCTACACTGCCATGGTTTTTAATAGAAAGACATACTGACACATAGCACTGGGAGTAGCCAACAGATCATACTTCATCTGTGTCCTGAGAAGAAGTTTTGAGTTGGTGAACTTTTGTCAGGTTAGCAATATAAACTCTAATCTGCTCTCTGCAGATGCTGCCAATTGTGTGGAGTGCTTCTGGTTTTAATTTAAGTTTCCAGAGTCTGTATTATTTTGCACTTTGTTCCAGTATCTCCTCGTGGCTGAGTGTCAAATTCTGTTTGATAACACTCCGGTGCAGTGTCTTGGCATATTTTATTTTACATGTCGTATAAATGTAGGTTGTGGCTGTAAACGTCTATTGGTCTGGCTCTTCACCGGTGTTGCTCTTCAGTAACCCACTCGTCACTGGGACCAAAGACATGGAGTTTGTACGTTCTCCCTGTGACCACGCAAGTCATGAGTGGCATAGATAGGGTAATAATAATAATGGATGGGATTTTATATAGCGCCTTTCTAATACTCAAGGCGCTTAAAGGGTAGACAGTAAGAACCTTTTCCCCCAAAGGCTACAAGGCATAGCTTTAAAGTGAGAGGGACAAAGATTGAAGAAGATGTGTGGAATAGTGCGGTGGGTGCCTGGAATGTGTTGCCAGGAGTGGTGATGGAGGCAGATACAATAGTGGTATTTGAGCAGCTTTTAGACAGGCACATGGATATGCAGGGAATGGGGGGATATGGACCACACGTATGCAGTGGAGATTAGTTGGCATCATGTTTAGCACAGACATTGTGGGCCGAAGGGCCTGTTCACTTGCTGTATTATTCTACGTGTAGGAAGGAAAATATAAATTTTACACGTGGTTGTAAGCGAGTCTGGGTTAAACATAGTCGGAGAGCAGTAGGAATGACAGAGGGGGAACATCTGTCTATCTTATGTTCTACAGTAAGCCGTTCATTGCACTCCCTATGCCTCCTCACCTTAGCTAAAATCCATGCTCGTTGGTCAACTTCCACGCCTGTCAATATTCTGGTTTGAGTAACATGCTGGAAATCTCCCTCCCACCCTCCAAAGCAGCCATGCAGTACTACATACCCTCAGGAAACTTCACAAGCCGTTATGTGTCCATGTTATTCTAGAGGGCTGAGCATTGAGCGAAACTCACTCCCGGTACACTGTCGGTCTGAACACAGACCAACTCTTATACAACTATGCACCAGAAGTCTCTCTAGACCAAAAGAAAATTATATTGGCTTTAAACAAAATTACGAGAAAATTTATTAGCAAAAAAACTTACATTTATTTTGACTTTTTAATGGACCAAAACTTTTGCAGACATTTCACAAGATGAGATCAAACAAAATTTGATACCAAGTCTCATGAAGAGATAAAAGGGGCAAGTGGCAGGATTTAAAGACCATTTAATAAGCAGGTTGTAAAGGATGTTTCTTAGCTCGTGGTCTGGCAGCTAAAAGAACAGCCGATGCAATAACGAAGGAAAAAGGACACAGTGTGCTGGAGTAACACAGCGAGTCAGGCACCATCTGACGGGGTGCACAATGGTGCAGCCGTAGAGTTGCTGCCTCACAGCGTCAGAAACCCAGTTTCAATCCTGACTAATGGGGCTGTCCCACTGTACGAGTTAATTCAAGAGTTCTCCCGAGATTCCTCTGATTTGAACTCTGAGAATTACGGTAATAGCTGCTCGTAGGTACTCGGGGCTCTCGTGGACATTTTTCAACATGTTGAAAAATCTTCACGAGTCTTCCCAAGCTTACCCGTTTCCCGAGTACCTGCCGTTAGCGTTACGAGCCGCTAAAAGACGTCCCGAGCACCGACGTACCCGCTACGTACATTCTACGTGATTCCACGAGTTTCATTTTTTTTCAAACTCGGGAGAGCTCTTGGGTGAACTCGTTCAGTGGGACAGGCCCATAAGTGTGCTGTCTGCACGGTTTGTACGTTCTACCTGTCACCGCGTGGGTTTTCTCCGGTTTTCTCCCACACTCATGTCATACAGGTTTGTAGGTTAATTGGCTTCTGTAAATTTGTAAATTGTCCCTAGTCTGTAGGATAGTGCTAGTGTAACTACAGTTAGTAGTTTTCCTTCCTACACGTACAGCTAGTGTACAGTTGATCGCTGGTCGGTGTGGACTCGGTGGGCTGAAGGGTCTGTTTCCACGCTGTATCTCTAAAGTCTGAAAGTCTAAAGTATCTCTGGAGAACATGGAGGTGAGGTTTTGGGCTGGGATCCTTCTGCAGACTGAATTTTCAAATAAATACATTTAGGAATAATCAGGAGGCTGAATTTTGGAAGAGTGCAGATATTGTGGATCGTTGTGAGGCTGGACAGTATTGTAGAGATAGAAAAGGTGCAATTTGAAAACAAGGAAGAGAATTTTAATATCTCATCATTGCGTAACTGGGACCCATAGATGAATGGTGGACAGGACTGGATGCAGGTTAGGAATCTGACCGAATTTTAGATATGATCAAATTCTGTGCTTTTTTTCCGTGATGGTGTGCACCGATACTACATACCGGTTTGTCTAAAAATGAAGAAAAACGATTTGCAAACCATTAGCATATTTAATATCACAAGGTTAGGACTTTGTTCCTTGTGGACCGGCATTTTTTGTCTACAAGAAGGCATTGGTCAAATTTAAGTTTGTGGCAAGTTTGCGAGTTGCCAGACTGGGACTGTAAATTCTTAGTTAGTCCATTCCAGAGATAACCAAGGTGCAAATAAGGTTTTAGCAGCAGATACTGGAAGATCAAGAAGGAACTGCAGATGCTGGTTGGCAAACAACCCAACCATATGAACTTTGAATTCACCAATTTTGGGTCATCTCTAACTCTCCCACAATCTCCCCTTTTCTTCCCCATATGCCCCCTTTCTCCCCTTCCCCCTCCACTCCCAAGTGCCCCATGTAGACTCCCACCTATTTCTTAACACCCCCCAACCCCTTCCTGTTACTTTTCTCCCCCTTGATTCACAATTCGCAACTCTTCAAACCTGTCTCACACCTTCTGCTTTTATCTCTGGCCTTTGTTCCAACTATCTGCCTATCAAAAACTCCCCTTACCTGTGTCCACCTATTACCTGCCACACTTTGTCCTGCCTCTCTTCTCTTCCAGCTTACTTCTCCCCCCCCCCCTCCACTATCAGTCTGAAGAAGGGTCTCGACCCGATAAGTCACCTATCCATGTTCTCCAGAGATGCTGCCTGACCCACTTAGTTAGTTGTGTAAGAAAGAACTGCAGATGCCAGTTTAAACCAAAGATAGACAAAAACAGCAGGAGTAACTCAGCGGGACAGACAGCATCTCTGGAGAGAAGGAATGGGTGACGTTTCGAGTCGAGATTTTTTCGGGTCTGAAGAAGGATCTCAACCCGAAACGTCACCCATTCCTTCTCTCCAGAGATGCTGCCTGATCCCGCTGAGTTACTCCAGCATTTTGTGTCTATCTTCCCCTTAGTTAGTTACTCCGGCACTTTGTGTCCTTTTGGGAGCAGGAGTGGAGGAGGTTGTCTTTGTGATGGTGCAGATATGTGGTCCCAGGTTGCTACAATAGTTCTATTTCCGGTGGATGTCAGCGAGAGAGATATAGAGTAGCTCAGAGATACAGCACGGAAACAGGCCCTTCGGCCCAACGAGCCCACGCCAACCATCGATGCTATCTAAGTAAAGTAAACCCAGATTTTCCATTAGAGGACAACTCAACCTTTGTAGACTACTGTCAAAAATGGGCAATTGGTCTAAACTAAGTCTGTACACAAGCTGTAAGATCCTTGAATCAGCACAGCCCATTGATGCCCATGTCACTGCTTGCCACTGAGCTTTCTTGGAGAAGCAAAGAAGAATTCAACTGAAAATCAATGCAAGTGAGAGAACAAAACCATTGCCTGTCCTCTTCTGAACATGTTCAAAATCCTGGATTAAATTACCATAACTGGAGACTGCGCTGCAATGCCTTTACTATTGTTTATTTGGTGAAAGACTCATATTTAAAATATACCGACATCAATCATATTTATCTTTGTGCAAACATACCCATCATATGTTACACATCAGTTCCTCTTGTTTACAAACCAGGAGTGATCATAATTACAGGAAGAAACATTCCACAGATTCATATCGAGTGGTTTACCAGTTGTGATATCCCAGCTGAGCTTCATGGATCAAAGAGAGGGCACCTAATTAAATGTACATGTTAGTTTTGAGTACTAATTTTCCCTTTTTGGAACACAGACTGCTTTTTCATCTTGTAACTTCAACAAGATGGCTCCGTATCTAATTATAACATGCACTGAAAGACGATGAGTATTTCACATTCACAATCTTCTTGATGTTGCTCCTGATGAGTTAGAAGATGTGCTACGGATAGTGCAGAATTACTGGAACGCAGACAATGCAAGCAGAAGTCTAAGTGTCATCAGGAGTTCGACTTTCACCTCCGATTCAGATGTTGGTGTATCTAAACTCCACACCAAATTCTTTAGCAAGGAAATACGAGCTTACATTCCAATGGAGAGCCAGAGAACCGGGCTCGATCCTGACTATGGGTGCTCTCTGTGTGGAGTATGTACGTTCTCCCCATGACCGCGTGGGTTTTCTCCGAGATCTTCGGTTTCCTCCTACACTCCAAAGACGTACAGGTAGTGTATGTAGGTTAATTGGCTTGGTGTATGTGTAAATTGTCCCGTGTGTGTGTGTAGGATGGTGTTAATGTGCGGGGATCGCTGGGCCAAAGGGCTTGTTTTCACGCTGTATCTCTAAACTAAACTAAACATAAATAGGGTAGACAGTCAAAACCTTTTTCCCAGGGTGGAAATGTCCACCACTAGAGGACATTGTTTCAATGTGAGAGGGAGAAAGTTTAATGGAGAAGTTCGGAACAAGTTTTTACACAGAGAATGGTAGAGTCCTGGAATGCACTGCCAGGGTTGGTAGTGATGACAGATACGACAGTGGTGTTCAAGAGGCTTTTAGATAGGCACATGGACGTGCAGGGAATAGAGAGATATGGATCACGTGCAGGCAGATGGGATCAGTTTAACTTGGCATCATGTTCGGCATAAACATTGTGGGCCGAAGGGCCTATTCCTGTGATGTACTGTTCCATGTTCTGTGGAGTGTTGAGTGTGTGCTAATCTGTCCAAGATGCTGTCTTTTTGATAAGACTTAAACCAAAATCTGATCATCTTCGGGTAGATGTGATAAAAGATAGGGACACTATATTTCGTGATTGGACCGATATTTTATCACCATGGTAGATTATGGAGTTGTTACCAGATTGGTGTCCAGGGGAGTTTAATGCCGGTGAATTAGTGGCTGAGTTTCCTAAATTGGAACAGTTTCTACATTTCAAGTTCAGATCAGTTCAGTTTAGTTTATTGTCACGTGCAACGAGGTACAGTGAAAAGCTTTTGTTGCGTGCCAACCAATCAGCAGGAAGACAATACATGATTACAATCGAGCCATTTACAGTGTATAGATACATAATAAGGAAATAACATTTAGTGCAAGGTAGAGCCAGCCAATTCCGAACAAGGATAGCCCGAGGGTCACCAATGAGATAGATAGTAGTTCACAGCTACTCTCTGGTTGTTGTAGGATGATTTCTGTTTCAGCAATTTTAGGATGACGTGGTGATGAATTCAGGAATATGGGAGAGTAAATGTTGAATTATCGGTTAGTGGTTTCCTGTGAAGTTTGGGTGTGGACAACTTCCCCAAACTAGTTATTTTTTTGAAAAGACACAAAGTGCTGAAGTAACTCAGTGAGTCAGGCAGCATCTCTGGAGAACATGGATAGGAGACATTTTGGGTCGGGACCCTTCTTCAGACTGATTGTGAGGAGTTGGGGGGAGAAAAGCTGGAAGAAAGAGAGGCAGGACAACATGTGCAAGTAATAGGTGAACACAGGCAAGGGGGGTTCGATAGGCAGATGGTTGGACAAAGTCCAGAGGTGAAAAGACAGAGGGCATGAAACAAAAGAAGAGGGGCGAATTGTGAAGCTAGAGGAAGGAATGTGGGGGGGGGAGGGGGGAGGAGTCATTTATCGTAAGTCGCCATCTGCAGTTCTTTGTCTGCCCCAAAGTATTGTTGCCACTTATTTATTGACTGTGGAAACTGGATCATAAGAGTCTTCATGAGCTTATCGCAACCAAGAGAATACTGAAAGCAAGCATGTTTGGGTGTGAGCTTGCAAAGAGTTAGGTGTTGGTCGATTGAGTGGGCAAGAAGGTAGCAGATGGAGTTTAATGTGAAGTATGGAGTTATTTACTTTGGTAGGAAGAATTAAAAAATGGAATATGTTTGTATGTTAAATAACTGGTTAACATTTGTACTCAGACGATATGGATGACTTGACAATTGAAACACAGAGTACAGGAAGGAGTTATAGTCATATTCAGCGAGGAAACAATCCCTTCGGCCCAACTTGCCCACATTGACCAACATGCCCCATCTTCACTAGTCCCGCCTGCCTGTTTTTGGCCCATATCCCTTTAAACCTATTCTCTGCATGAATCTGTCTAAATGTTTCGTAAACAATGTGATAGTGCCTGCCTCAACTACCTCCTCTGGCAGCTCGTTCCATACACCTACCACCCTGTGTGTACCCCTCAGGTTCCCATGTAATCTTTCATGTCCCCGCCCTCCCCGCCCCCCCCCCCCCCCCCCCCCCCCCCCGCCACATCTTACACCATGTCCACTGATTCTCGATTCCCCTACTCGGGGCCAAAGACTCCGTGCATTTACTCAATCTATTCCCATGATTTTGTGCATGAGTTGAGCAGGCGAATAGCATGTTGGCCTTAGATAGACACAAAATGCTGGAGTAAATCAGCAGGACGGGCAGCATCTCTGGAGAGAAGGAATGGGTGATGTTTCGGGTCGAGACCCTTCTTCAGACTGAGTGTCAGGGGAGAGGGAAACTGGTGATATGGAAGGGTGCAAAGAGAATGTAAGGTGTGGTAAGGACAGATCAAAGCAAACGATAAGCAAGGAAATGTAGAATGATTCATTGTTGACTGAAAGGAAGATGACAACGAGGCATGCAAACAGGAACATTAATCAGGAGGACAGTGAAACCAGTCAGATAACTAGGGTGGAGGAGGGACGGAGAGGGAAAGCAAGGAAAGCAACATGTTGACCATTATTGCAAGGAGTATAAGTGAAGGGATCATTGTATGGGATGTGATTAATCACCACATCTGCGTTAAAATGTTCATTTATTGTCTCCTTATCTCAAGGAGGACATGCTTGCAATAGAAGCAGTGCAATGAAGGTTAACCTGGTTGGTTGCTGAGTTGTCTGATGAGAAAAGTCAAGTTATAAAAGGCCTAAATTCTCTTCAGATGATCTCATTGAATTGTACATAGATCTTGAAGGGGCACAGCACAAGTCTAGCAATAATGGGCACAACTTCAGGATAACGGGTCACACATTGCAGGATTGAAGTCTTCTTCTTCCGTATCCATCTTCCATGTTGACATCACTGTCATCGTCCATCCTGAAAAGGACGCAGGATTCTGGTGACAATCAGTGGGAGCCATCACTGGTCACAATAGATGATGGTGGTAGCAGAATTAGCTCAGGATACTTCCAGTTTCCAGCCCCGCGATGTGGACACTTCTGTAACGGGGCCAGGATTGAAGTGAAGTGGTATTTCTTCATTTTACACCAAAGAGGCCATATCAGTCACTGGATATATTGAAGGCCAGAAATGACTGATTTTTGGAATCATCTTCTGCAAGCAACAAGGAGTGGACAGGAAAGTAGAGTTGAGTTGGAAGATCAGCCATGAAGTGCCAATGTCAGCATGGGGTACCATGTAGCCTGTCCCTGCTCCAACATCTGCCAGCATGGCGGCGCTGGAAGCTGAAGGCTGCTGTGAACGGACGGCAAACTCACTTCCCACACCCTTGGAAACCGCTCCAGAGTTCCGTGATCGGCTCGGTAACGGGGACAAGGGTGACCCCGGCGCACGGAAGTGGGGGAGCGGCCGCTGGATGGGACGATGGCACGTTTGCGATGGTTGCGGTTGGTGGTGTTGGTGGAGGTGGCCGCGGGAGGTCCTACAGCAGCCCGATCACGTGCAGGCGGGGGAGATTAGTTTAACTTGGCATCATGTTCGGCACAGACATTGTGGGCCGAAGGGCCTGTTCGACGTTCAATGATCTTTCCTTTCCTTTCCTGGCCAAAGCAGAATGAATTTTAGTTACAACGAGTCAAGATAAACATTTGAGCTTATCCAAACAAAACATATATGTTAAATTCTTGGAAACATGCCTGATGATCAATTTTTCCATTGATGTAAAAAGACCAACTCGCGAACGCACTCCATAATAAGAATCAACGGGAATGAGTCTGAGAATTCCATATTTGGATAAAGTCTATGTTTGCACCAGCCTCTTTGATCTCCTGTATGCCTTATTACTGAGCTGGTTCTGTGGTTAAGAAATGTTGCCTTTAACTGGAGAAAGAGCATGCAGAATGCTAAATATATAACTGTCCGGGAAAAATAAATATGCCCCTTCCCTTTTATGACAGTAGAAACGTACATTTATGGCAAAAGAAAGGGTCGGCGGCAGATGTATGATACTTCAAGTGGTGCTTGACATTGTGTTTACAAAGTCCCACATACCTTTGTAGTCGGCGTATACTGAAGGAAGATCTGAGCGGCCAGATCCTCCGCAACATACTTGTCAGACAAGCTTGTTTGAAGGACCCGGTATGGCAGCAGGGATGCAATTTCATCTCATTTTTTAGGCCTGGGAAATGTAATATTGTAGGGGAGGAGCGACGTGAGTGAAAACAGAGCCCTAATGTTCTGGTTCCTACTGGTCTCGTTATACAGATGTCGACTATGTACACTCAACCATTTACAGAGAACACAGAACAGTGCAGCACGGGAACAAGCTATTCGGCCCACAATGTCCGTGCCAAACTAGATGCCAAGTTAAACCAATCTCCTCTGCCTGCACATGATCCCTGTCCCTCCATTCCCTGCATTTCCGTGTGCCTGTCGAAAAGTCTCTCAAACATCACTATCCCCAACCAATGAAGGCAAGCATACCATATGGTTTCTTTAGCAGCATTTTCTTAATACCACTATCGTATCTGCCTCCATCACCACCACTGGCAGCGTGTTCCATACACTCTCCACCCTCTGTTTAAAACAAAACTTTCCTGCTCTCACCTTAAAACTATGCCCTCTAGTATTTGATATTTTCACCCTTGGGGGAAAAAGGTTCTGAGTGTCTATGCTATCTATGCCATTCATCATTTTATATACTTGTATCAGGTCTCCCCACAACTGTTGGCGTTCCAGAGAAAACAATTCCAGTTTATCCTACTTCTCATAGTCAATACCCTTTAGTCCGGGTCGATTTCTGGTAAAAATGTGGATTCAAGGAACTGTAGATGCAAGTTATTACGCAAAATGACACAAAGTGCCGGAGTAACTCAATGGGTAGGCAGCATTCCTGGAGAATGTGGATAGATAATGTTTCGGGTCGGGACCCCTCATCAGACCAGCTTTCTGCAGACTGCATTTCGTTGTCTCTATACTGTACACTGCACAATGACAATAAAGTTGAATCTGAATCTGAATGAACAAGGACAGAGTTCCCCACTCCTTACCTATCACCCCAACCGCCTCCGTCACCCGCACGTTATTCTCCGACATTATCGCCACCATTAAAAACAAGATATAGCAACAAAATGTAGCCTAGAATTCACTTCAGTTATTGGCAGCATGTTATAAAGCACATCAGAATTTTAGTCAATTAAAAACGGTAAAACACTATAACTATGACAGGCTTTCAGTTAACAAACAAAGGCTTCCAATTGTTAGATTTTCACACGTGTAAATGCAGAAACACAATTAGGCCATTCGGCCCATTGGGTCTGCTCCACTATTGAATCATGGCTGAAGCCATGTCCAAGACAGGAATGATCCCATGACCATCTTCAAGAAAGCACAGTGGTGCAGCTGGTAGAACTGCTCCTTCACAGTACCAGCGACCCAGGTTTGATCCTGACCTTGGGTGCTGCCTGTGTCTGGAGTTTGCACGTTCTCCCTGTGACCATGTGGGTATCCACCAGGAGCTCCAGTTCTCCCACATCCTAAAGACGTGCGGGTTTGTAGGTTAATTGGTCCTCTGTAAATTGCCCCTGGTGTGTAGGGAGTTGATGTGAATGTGGGATAATATAGAACTGTGAACTAGTTAATATAACATAGAACCAGGAACTGCAGCTGCTGGAATCTTGAGCAAAGCACAAAATGCTGGAATAACTCAGTGGGTGAGGCAGCATCTATGGAGGGAATGGACAGGTGACGTTTTGGGTCGGGACCCTTCTTCAGACTGATGGAGTAGGGGGAGAGAAAGCTGGAAAAGAGGGATGGGGGTGGGACAAAGCCTGGCAAGTGATAGGTGGATACGGATGAGGGGGGCGGGGGGTGAATGTTCTGACACAGGATAACCAGGTTATTACTGAAGTTAACAGCTTAAGTCAATTGCCAGTGATGGTCTTTGCACCAGAAAATATGTTTAGCATCAAATCTTGTTTCTTAAAAAGATTACCTGAAATAAATTACTAATCGGGGTGGCGCATTGGTAGAGTTGCTGCCTTACAGCGCCAGAGACCCGGGTTCGATCCAGACTACAGGTGCTGTCTGTGTGGAGTTTGTAACTTTTCCCCGTGACCAGGTGGGTTTTTTCCGACATCTTCGGTTTCCTCCCACACTCCAAAGACGTTCAGCTTTGTAAGTTAGTTGGTTTGGTATAAATGTAAAAATTGGCTCTAGTTTGTGTAGGATGGTGTTAATGTGCAGGGATTGCTGGTCGGTGCAGACTCAGTGGGTCGAAGGCCGTGTTTCTGCGATGTATCTCGAAACTAAACTAAAAAATTAAGTTAAGCTTGGATCAAAGTCAACTCAAAGCTAAGTGGCCTGATTTTATTCAGTTTGTTCATCAAGTACTGGGATTAGGACATTACTAATTCAGCTATAATATTTAAAGAAGATTGCTGGTTCATCGTAGCAGGAAATACAACACCCACCGGTTTAAAAAAAGCAATGGGTGTACAGTTTGAAAGAAATGTTCTAGTGTAGATGGGGATGTAACAAAGATCAATAGCCAACTTTCCTTGGGAGTTTGCAGAATACTTAAAGTTTAATAAAAGCCCGAGGCTTTACTTAGAAGCTGCAACTTCATTAATTTTAAGTCTTTTTCCCCCAGCTATAGTTTCTCATCTTTGTTATAAACTTTAGGGTAGAGGAGGAAGTAACTCCTGATTAACCATGTTTAACATTCAGCAGTTGATACAATATTTTTATTCATGAGGCTGACTCCCTTGATTTTTAAAAACATGTTTTTACACCAAACATATTTTCTATTGCACTTTTTATCCTTGCTGGCAGTTGTTTGAGTTGTTATCTTTAAGAATTAATTGATCATCTTCCCTTAAAACATCCCTCGCCCAAATAATGATGACAACTTTTATTCGCATTGAAATGCTTGGGTGGAGACAAACAAGAACGGGGCCACTTTGAGAACAAGCGTTTGGCTGATGGAGCCATTCCACAGTACAGACTGTCGTGTATGTGGACCATAAAATGGCCACTGATGCGAGAAGGCACGGAGTACTGGAGTAGCTCAGTGGGTTTGACAGGCTTTTTCCTGCCCTTCCTCTCTCCCAGCTCTCTGCCCCCCACTAAACACCCCTCTCCCCATAATCAGTCTGAAGAAGGGTCTTGGCGGCACAGTGGTAGAGTTGTTGCCTTACAGCGCCAGAGACAAGTCAAGTCAAGAGAGTTTAGGGCCTGTCCCACTTGGGCGTCATTTGAGCGTAATTTACGCTACATCATTTACGCGTCACGTGCCTGGGTGAAATGGTCAGTTTGCTGGAGAGATTTGCTTGTTGAAGTTTCTAGATCCACCTTTATGGTCTTCCCTCCTGATCTGTTAACTCCTGGGTGCTAAGAATAATACTCTACCCCGCAACGCAACCCGTGATTCAAAAGAGTCGAGATGTTTAACTCTCATATGTATTGAAAACAGAACAATGAAATTCGTACTTGCAGCAGCGTAGTAAACACAGTGCGCATAATGTAATAAACAAAAAAGTTTGATAAATGAAACAACATCAATATTTGTGCAAAACGCCTGAAGTCCTCAGTACGTAGTTTGTAGTTTAGTTAGTGTTTGTGGTGTTCAAGAGCCTGATGGTTGTCGGGGGAAAAAAGCTATTCTTGAACCTGGAGGTCATGGTTCAAGCCTCCTGTACCTTCTACCCGATGGTAGGAGTGAAATGAGAGTGTGGCCAGGGTGGTGTGGGTCTCTGACGATGCTGACTGCCTATTTGAGGCAGCGACTCCTGTAGATCCCTTCGATGGTGGGGCTGTCAGTGACCATGATGGACTATGAGTTACAAACAATGCAAGCATAATGAAAGGAATTTTATACACATGACCCATTAATATACGTTGAGTTTCAGTTTTGAAGCATTATATTGCGGAGAGATGCATAAAGCAAAACTCCAAATGGTCTGTCGACGTGTGGTGTGGTGGTATTCATAGTTATCACATTTAACGATAATGTGTATGCAGTTCAAATAAGCAGCCGTATCATTCACACCAGGCACTGGTCTGTTGCATCAATCATTTGAGAGCAGTCTAAAGGAAGATTCGACTGCCTGGAACCAGACTGAACTCTCTCTCACTCGTCCATCTATTGAAGCGAAGATCAAGTTATAGAGTTATAGTCATAGTGATACAGAGTGGAAACAGGCCCTTCAGCCCAACTTGCCCACACAGGCCAACATGTCCCAGCTACATTAGTCCCACCTGCCTGCGCTTGGTCCATATCCCTCCAAACCTGTCCTATCCATGTACAGTACCTGTCTAACAGTTTTTTAAACGTTGGGATAGTCCCAGCCTCAACTCCCTCCTCTGGCAGCTTGTTCCATACACACACCACCCTTTGTGTGAAAAGGCTACCCCTCAGATTCCTATTAAATCTTTTCCGCTTCACCTTGAACCTATGTCCTCTGGTCCTCGATTCCCCTACTCTGGGCAAGAGACTCTGTGCATCTCTTGTTAAATAATAATGTCCACCGTAAAAAAAGCACCAAAAGGCAAAATCCTTCTGCCTTCTTTTTGCGACTGGAGTCAAATCCCTGGTATTTTCGACGCATCTGACTTTTCCCCCAGAGGGCTTTTACCAAGTTGAAACACATAGTAAAATTATAATGATCAATAAATGATGAACTTGAAGGTGTGATTTGCGAAGTTCGCCTTAATTTTATTTTACAAAAAGCAGACTACTTGGCCACCATGTCTATCTAATGTTTTCATTCCAGAGTCGTCATCTTTCCCATATTTGGTGATGTTGATGAAGCCAGACCTATCATGACACACACTTGCAGACACACACAGACATTTTGCAATACAAAGGCATCCAGGTACTGAGTACGGTTCTTTTAAAAAACAAATATTATGTGAAGATGGTATCATTAATTGTTCCCAAAACCTTTCCAAAGCAGCGATTGCCATTTCAACAACACTAGGGCGGGCGGCACAGTGGCACAGGGGGTAGAGCCGCTGCCTCACAGCGCCAAAGACCCAGGTTCGATCCTGACCTCGGGTGCTGTCTGTGTGTGGAGTTTGCATGTTCTCCCCGTGACCGCGTGGGTTTCCTCTGGGTGCTCCGGGTTTTCTCTCACATGCCAAATACGTGCGGGTTTGTAGGTGTTGTAATTGGCCCTCTGTAACCTGCCCCCAGTGTGTAGGGAGTGGATGAGAAAGTGAGATAACAGAACTAGTGGGAACGGGTCATCCATGGTCAGCGTGGACTCAATGGGCCGAATGGCCTGTCTCCATGCTGAATCATTCAATCAATCAATCAAACTATCCATTGATATACACAGGATCTTAAGCTATGTGAGGTTATGTTTTTGCACCAATCATCTGATATTGCTGTCTGAGGTAATGTAAGTAACTCAAAAACAAGAAAATGAAATGTTGATGCTTGTACAAAATAGGATTGAGAGGTTTAAACCATGTGGATGGAACTATATTAGTTCAACATAGCAAGCGGTCCAAGCTGTGGTGAAGGGGGCAGATGTTGGTTGGTGTTGTATGCTTAAGAACACACAAAAATGCTCTAGTTGCCCATTAATTTCAAAGACTGTTTTTACAGAATTAGTCTGTCAGTGTAAATCAATTTAGTTGGGGTGATTTCAGGTAATGAAAATTGAGCAGGGAGCTGGAGTAACTCAACAGGTCAGGCAGCATCTGTGGAGGACACGGATAGGCGGCGTTTCAAATTGGGACCCCCCTCAACATGAAGGAGGGCCCTGACTCGGAATGTCACCTGACCATGTTCTCAAGAGATGCTGCCTGACCCATTAAGTTACGCCAGCACTTTCAGTCTTGTGTAAACCATCATCTGCAGCTCCTTGTGTCTATGAAATTAGGCAGAGGTGTCACAGAAGATTAGAAAGTTAACAAGATTCTTCTGCTTCCAATATAACAGACAATTGCAATTAATTCACTGATCCATGTTAATTGGAGTCCCATGATAAGTTCATGTGATAGGAGCAGAATTAGGCCATTCAATCATGGCTGATCTATCTCTCCCTCCTAACCCTATTCTCCTGCCTTCTCCCCATAACCGCTGACACACGTACTAATCAAGTGATGTGGCTGAACCCTTCTTCTTCTTCTTGCGTATGGCGTGCACAGCCTAAAGTTGTAGGACAACTTGTTCTATTTTATCTTATTTGATTGTGCACGCCGGGTTAATTGCATTCGTTGAAACAGGGCGGACCACGTGAAGGTTGCAATCTCCCACCCCAGGCTGGACCCCATAATTAGTAAGAGCAGCAAACTCCAGTTGCAGCCTCAGCATCCCTTGTGAGACTAATTAGGTTTGTAATATAGGATGAGTGCTCCATAGAGTCATATAGCACAGAAACAGGCCCATCAGCCAAACTCATCCATGCTGACCAAGATGCCCCATCTCAGCTGGTCCCATTTGCCTATGTGTCTGGATCTGGATGTAATACGCTGCAAAGCTCTAGATAGAGCTTCACTCAGCACTATGATGGTGGTGGGCATGCTAGTCGAGAGGGAGATGCTTTTGGGGGCAGTGCATCTTTGTATGTGTTGATGTTTTGGAGATCTCTGATGCTGGCTGGTAGGGTATTCCAATCCCTTGCTGTCTTGAAGAAAAACAAGTTAGAAAGTGCTAATGAAGTGCTGTGCGGAATGAAATAATTTCCAGGTTGGCAGCTTCTGGTTGACATGCCGATGGGTGCTTGGGTTAACTAGATGTGCTCCTCCATCTTTAAATCAATAATGGTATTCTTGATCTTGTGGAATGTTGTCAGTCTGACGAACTTGCGATGAGTAGTAGGTAGGTGGATGAAGTATAAGTTTAAGCTCCTTTATCATGTTGGAGACTGAGCTCTGCCACTTGTGTCACCTATATATCCCTTTAAACATTTCCTATCCATTCACTATTTCCTACTCAATCACATCTCAAATCATTAATGCCCCTGTCCCACTTAGGAAACCTGAACGGAAACCTTTGGAGACTTTGTGCCCCACCCAAGGTTTCCATGCGGTTCCCGGAGGTTCCCGGAGGTTTTTGTCAGTCTCCCTACCTGCTTCCACTACCTGCAACCTCCGGGAACCACACGGAAACCTTGGGTGGGGCGCAAAGTCTCCAGAGGTTTCCGTTCAGGTTTCGCCCACAGAAATGTCGCCCACAGCTGCCTCTGATGATGAACGGGGCAGGCAAAAGTGAAGGAATGTATATGTGTAGACACAGGCTATATCTTGACCAGCAGTTTACGGGCATTTGAATGTACGACCCATCACTGGATGATCCCACTTAAAGCTTGTCATCCTGGCTGAAAGTATGAAAAGGGCAACATTTAATGCTGCTGGTTTAGGTTTATTATTGTCCCGTGCACTGAGGTACAATGAAAAGCTTTGCCTTGCATGCTATCCAATAAGATCAGATAATACTGTACAAAATGCAGTCATGTCAAACTCAAGTACTATAGGTAGCACAAGATACAAGATATAAAGTGAAGAATACAGTTAGATACATACATAGGTACATAGACAATAGGTGCAGGAGTAGGCCATTTGGCCCTTTGAGCCAGCATATGATCAATGTGATCATAGCAGATCATCCACAATCTGTACCCCGTTCCTACCTTCTCCCCATATCCCTTGATTCCGCTAGCTCTAAGAGCTCTATCTAAATCTATTTTGAATGCATCCAGTGAATCGGCCTCCACTGCCTTCTGAGGCAGAGATTTCCACATTCACAACTCTCTGTGTAAAAATGTTTTTCCTCATTTCAGTACTAAATGGCCTACCCCTCATTCTTAAACATCAGGAACATGTTTTCTGCATCTAGCGTGTCCAATCCTTTAATAATTTTATATGTTTCTATAAGATTCCCTCTCATCCTTCTAAATTCCAGTGAATACAAGCCCAGTCGCTCCATTCTATCATCATATGACAGTCCCGCCATCCCGGGCATTAACCTCGTGAACCTACGCTGCAATCCCTCAATAGCAAGAATGTCCGTCCTCAAATTAGTCATAGAATCATACTGCATGGAAACAGGCCCTTCGGCCTATCTTCCCCTGCGACCAATAATACCCATCTACACTCGTCCCACCTGCCTGAATTTGGTCCATATCCCTCTAAACCTTTCCTGTCCATGTACCTTTTCAAATGTATTTTAAATGTTGTTATAGTATTTGCCTCAACTACCTCCTCCGGCAGCTCGTTCCATGTGCCCACAACCCTCTGTGTGCAAACAATGTAGAGGTGAATCAGACAGAACGCTACCTTATGGAAGGTCCGTTCAGAAGTCTGACAACAGAGGGGAAAAAGCTGCCTCATGCTGGCTCATTTGTCCTAAATCAAACTATTATGTGCTGCCAGAGTCTGCATTAAAATGTACTTTAATGAATGGGGAAAATGGATTTAAACCTTGTGTGTGGCCTCTGGAAATTGTGTGGAATGCATTACTTTTTCCCATGCACACAAATGGTAGATGTTACAAATTCTTGCTCCACAGGGCACACATCAGGAATCTGCAGCAAGAATTTCTCCTCGTCAATGCCCGAGTTCACCATCTCTGCTTCCATTACGGGAGGCCCTGAAAACACGAACGTCCTGATTTTAGAAAAATTGCTACTCGCGTTATAATCTGTGACGTTTTTGCGACGGCTTCGAGCCTAACATGGATATTCATCCCATTCCATTTTCAATTCTGTTTTCAAGGTGTTTGACCTCAATAACTCCATGGCTGCTAGCAATTACCGTCTAGACCACCAGACACTCTGAGATATCAAAAGATGGATAAAATTCCACTTCATAGGAAGCAACAGACCTTGGAAAATTTGATCTGAATTCTCTCCCAGTGTGTTCTGCTTGTCAGTTGGGCTCTTTAAGTGGAATAACAAGTCAGTATGATGTGACCTCTGGTGTATAATGTATGACTAACTATGATTAATAAAACGTATGGACTAGGGAAAGGACAGAAAATGGGCTGCACGGTGGCGCAGCAGTAGAATTGCTGCCTCATAGTGCCAGAGGCCCTGGGTTCGATTCTGACTACGGGTGGTGTCTGTACGGAGTTTGTACGTTCTCCTTGTGACCATCTTGTGATGTTTTCCCTGGGTGCTCCGTTTTCTTCCCACGCTCCAAAGACATACAGGTTTGTAGGTTAATTGGCTTGGTATAATTGTAAATTGTCCCTGGTGTGTGTAGGATAGTGTTAGTGTGGGGGGGGGGATCGCTGGTCGGTGTGGACTCAGCAGGCCGAAGGGCCTGTCTCCGCACTGTATCTCTAAACTAAACTAAACTAAACTAAAACTCTTCTGAAGGACTTTTTAACCTGTGTAGATACTAAATAGTCAATGTTTACAGCAATGCCTGTTCAAGGCATTACACTTCCTGGAAGATGTTTTTCCTATTGACACAGTGAATATGAGGAGAGGTTGAACAAACTTGGATTGTTTTCTCTGGAATGCCGGGTAGAAGTATATAAAGTTTTTGAGAAGGCATAGATACGGTAGACAGTCACAACCTTTTTCTCTGAGTAGAAATGTCAAAGACAAGAGGTCATAGCTTTGTGACGGAATAAACAGCAGGTGCTGGTTTACACCGAAGATAGACACAATGCTTTAAGTCTAGCTTTACGGTGAGATGATCAAAGTTTAAAAGAGATGCGCGGGACAAGTTTTTTTACAAAGAGGGTGGTGGTTGCCTGGAATGCACCAAGGGTGGTGGCGGAGGCAGATATGATGGTGGTGTTTAAGAGACCTTTGGGTAGGTACATGGATATGGAGGGATATGGATCACATGCAGACAAAGGAGATATGGTTTAACTTGGCATTGTGCTTGGCACGGACATTGTGGGCCGAATGGCCTCTTTGTGCTGTGCTGTTCCATGTTTAACTTTATTCTGGAACTCTGACATGACCCTCACTTTCCTGAAAGTGTGTGCAAGCTGAGAGATTGAGTCTGAATGCAGAACTTGTTCCTTTATAATTCAGTGCTGTTCGCAACTATGACAGAATTTCAAATTGGCCAATGCTTCAGTTTGGCAGTTCATCATACCACAATGATATGATATTGTAAATGATTATTTCATGACAGCAGCATTTTCACATGTTACATATCCTTATTCCAGACGCACAAATATCGTAAATATTTCGAGGCTATCAGATGTTCTTCAGTTAGTTCAGGAAATTAGAACCAGGCTGGTTTAAAATAAAATTAAACGCAACTACTTTGCTGGATGCCACGTGCATTTTAATACGTAGATTGGGAACAAAAGACAGAAGAAATAGAGTTGGCAATTCATAGAGCAATATTCTCTCAGATACAGACAGTCACAGAGCTGTACAGCATGGAAACAGGCCCTTCGGCCCACCTTGTCCAGGCTGACCTAGTTGGTATTCTGGGCTAGTCCCATTATTTGCACCTGGCCCATAGCCCTCTAAACCCTTCCTATCCAAATATCTGTCCAAATGTCTTTTAAACTGCGTAAATGTCTGTAGGAACATATTCCCCCAAGGAAATGTTGGAATACTTTTCATTTCAATATTTTAAACATAAGACATAGATATAGGAGCAGATATAGGCCATTCACCCCATCAAGCCTGCTCCACTTTTCGATCATGGCTGATCTAATTTCCCCTCTCAATCTCATTCCTTTGCTTTCGCCCCGTAGCCTTTGGTGCCCTTTGTAATCAAGAACCTATCAATCTCTGCTTTAAAAATACCCAATGACTAGGCCTCAAATAACCAATGACCAACTCAATCTGCAAACTAACCTTTTGGGAATTCTGCACCAGCACTCCCAAGTCTATTTCCTTTCCACATTTACCAAAATAGTCTACGCCTTTATACTTTCTACCAAAGTACATGACCGTACACATTGCTATGCTGTATTCCATTTGCTACTTCTTTGGGCTACTAACATTGCATCTGGGCTTGAGGACTGCATTGGGAACATCTAATGCAGGAACTGGCACACTTGAATTATTCCCTATTTTTCCAGTTATTTCTCCACCCAATCCCTCAATGTTAACTTTTTAGGTTCAAGATACAGCATGGAAACAGGCCTTTTGGCCCACCGAGTGCATGCCAACCATCGATCACTGTTCACACTAGCTCTGTGTTATCCCACTTTCTCATCCACTCCCTACACACTAGGGGCAGTTTACAGAGGGCCAATTAACCTATGAACCGGCACGCCTTTGGGATGTGGGAGGAAACCCACGCCTTCACAGGGAGATCGTGCAAACTCCACATTGACAGCACCTACAGTGAGGATCGAGCTTGGGTCTCTGGCGCTGTGAGGCAGCAAGCCTACCTACTATGCCACAGTGCTGCCTTCACATGGTCCAATACGCTTATTGCGACCAAGATGCCCCATCTACACAAATCCAGTCTTTCCTATCCATGTGCCTGTACAAATGTCTTTTAAATGCTGTTATACTACCTGCCCTAGCTACCTCCTCTGGCAGCTTGTTCCATATACCTGCCAGTTATTGCCCCTCAGGTTCCTATTAAATCTTTCGCCTCTCGCCTTAAACCTACAGTATGTCCTCTGATTCTTGATTTCTTTCCCTGGGAAAAGACTCAGTCACCCAATCTATTTCCCTCATGGTTTTATACACCTCTATGTGATTTAGAGGTATCCCCATAGAAAGTATCACCCAAGCATCATTTTCTCCAGTGATCCTGCCTGACCCACTGAGTTACTCCAACATTTTGTGTCTATCACCTGGGCAGTTGTGTTAACGTCCACTTTGGTTTCCCTGAACTAATGTGTTTTGCTCTCGCTGAATGTTAGCTAATGCCTCTCGGGTCTGTATTAAATCCTGTCTTCATGTTTCGATTTCCCTCACCCTGGGCAAAAGGTTGTAGTAACTCGTCTTAGCAATTGGTCTTAAAATCGGGTTGTTTAAGTTGTGCAAGAACAAACTTATCACAGTTTAGTTAAGATTCTCTTCACTAACCTGTGGATAAACCACAGTGCATATTTGCTACATATTTGGACCAGTTGACATAAAAACTTCAAAGCTCCGCTAAAACTCGTGAGGCAAGGACAGAATGACAAACATTCGACAGATTAGGGAGCTGTTGCAATCTTTCAATATTATGATTTTGAAAGGGATAGTGTTTTGCAGATTCCTATATTTTATATTTTAATGCCAAGTCTCCATTTTATTAAACTGCACAAACTGAGCTAAGTCTGTGTCACAGCCTTAACTGTACAGCAATGCAATAAATAATACTTTCTGGACAACTGACAGATTACCAAATTAATAAATTAACAAATTAAATTATTTAACAAAATGAACACTTGTTGTTTCTGAAATTACAAAATATAATGGTAATTATAATGAAGACACCCAGACATCTATGGGATATGGGGAGAAGGCAGGCACGGGTTGTTGATTGGGGATGATCAGCCATGATCACAATGAATGGCGGTGCTGGCTCGAAGGGCCGAATGGCCTCCTCCTGCACCTATTTTCTATGCTTCTACATCCATAGTCAATAAAAAATACCAGCCTATCAACATATACAGGAAGATACAAGGAACTGCAAATGCTAAATTCTTGAGCAAAACACAAAACGTGCTGCAGGAACTCAACGGGTCAGGCAGCATCAGTGGAGGAAATAGACAGACAATGCTTTGGGTCAGCCTGAAGAAGGTTTCTGACCCGAAACATTACCTATCCATGTTCTTCCGAGATGCTGTCTGACCCACTTATTCCAACACTTTTTGTCTTTTTTATAATCTTCAGAATGAAGGGCAGCATTTGATCAAGAAGAGTGGAGTTGACCATTCAATCACTTCTTCAAACCGAAGAAGGGTCCCGACTCGAAACGTCACCTAATAAGGGGGAATGCTGAGTTACTCCTGCTCTTTGTGTCCATTGATGATTTCAATATTGATTCTCTTGTTAGTGTCACTTTAAACCATTTATGCCTGAGTCAAGAGAGAGTCAAGGGTGTTTTAATTATCAGATGTACCGAAATGGAACAATTAAATTCTTGCGAATGTCACCTATCCATTCCTTCCACAGATGCTGCCTGACCTGCTATGTTCCTCCAGCACTTTATGTGTGTTTTGCTCAAGATTCTGGTGTCTGCAGTCCCTTATGTCTCAAAATATGCGGCCTTATTTGTTCTTCCACCCTTAGAGCAAAGTTTCAGTACAAGACATGATTTAATTAGAGGAGTAAGGCTACTCAAAATATTCTTTTGCCATAGTGTGGTGCAACTGTGGAATTCATGGCCACAGACAGCTGTGGAGACCAAGTTTTTGGGTATATTTAAAGTGGAGATTGATAGGTTGCTGATTGCAGGTTTCAGGTTGTGGTAACGGTGTCAATGGGTACGGGGAGAAGGCTGGAGAATGGGGTTGAGAGGGAAAAGCAGATCAGCCATGATCATGTTCATAAGTGATAGGAGCAGAATGAGGCCGTTCGGCCCATCATGTCTACTCTGCCATTCAATCATGGTTGATCTATCTTTCTCTCTTAATCCCGTTCTCCTGCCTGCTCCTCAATCGAATGGCGGAGCTGAATCAATATCATTCTGCTCCTATGTCTTATGATCTCATGGTCTGACTAGTTGTATCATATTTAATGAGGATTCTTTGCCTAATCTTTCCCCAGAGATACCGCAAGCACGTGGATTGATTGTATGTGAATCCGATCTCTGCAGTGGGAAGCAGGGCAGCGCTTGATCAACAAGGACAGAGTTGACCATTCAATAACCTCTGTGAGTACACTCAAAGACATGAGTTATATAGTGCCTTCCCTCATAGGTTCTTGATGCCTTTGTAAACTCATTTACCTACAGAGTCTACAATGAACTATATAAGCCTTCATCTCAATCTGACACTCAATATTGTTTGCAACTATAAGCTATATGTTATGTGTGTTGGGAAAGACACTGCAACTTATTTAACATGCAAGGGATGTAAAACTATTTGTGTTAACATAGCCCTATCAACCCTGGAATCAAAGCATAATATACAATCAAAAGAACACAAAGTGCTGGAGTAACTCGCCGAGTCCGGCAGCATCTCTGGAGAACGCAGCGAGGTGGTGTCACATATCCATGTTCTCCAGAAATGCTGCCTGACCCACCGAATTACTCCAGCACTTTGTGTTCTTGTGTGTAAATCAGCACCTGCAGTTCCCTGTTTATAATATACAATCAGTTAGTTTTTCAAACGTTATCTCTCTTATTGTAGTTTAGTTTAGTTTAATTTAGTTTAGGTTATTATTCTTGTCACATGTACCGAGATACAGTGTAAAGCTTTTTGGACAAAGACATTATTAAATTGCACAAGGCAAGGCCACATCCACGGTAAAAATAGCAGTCGCTGATAAGGTTTCTAGGTGGTGTTGTCTGGGGAAAGGAATGTATTTCAGGGCATTGCGTGAACACTGGATCGTGTACAATCACATGTACAAGACTGGGTGTGAGGCTGAGGTAGAGATGAAGGGGGTTGCTGAGGAAGGGTCTGATATCATGGTGTTGGTGGTGGCGGCCGTTAGATGCCCTACAGCAGCCGGGTGAGTGAATGGATCGAGCGCAGCCCCGCGGCAGCTGCACCAAGCGGCGGTGGAAGGAGCTGACGGCATCGCGTTGGGCCAGGCTGACCCCTACTTCACCCATCCAGTGTCGCCTGGACACCGGGCCTTAATGTGAGGAAAGAAGGAATCGCACCTCTCCTTGGGCCATGATCGGACTTGTCAGAAGTTGCAAGATGGAACTGGAACGTGGTGACTCTCCGTGCTGTTCCTGCGTGTTTAATTTAGTTTTTATATACAGCATAGAAACAGGCCCTTCGGCCCACCTAGTCTGCGCCAACCAACAATCACCCCTTACACTAGTTCTACCCTACACGCTGGGGATACTTTACGGAAGCCAATTAACCTCCAACCCTGCTCGTGTTTGCAATGTTAGAGGAAACCGGAGCACCTGGAGGAAACCTACGCAGTCACAGGGAGAACATGCAAACTCCAAACAGACAGCACCCATAGTCAGGATTGAACCTGGGTCTCTGGCACTGTAAGGCAGCAACTCTACTGCTGAGCCACCGTGCCGCCCGTAGAGGATGAATTGACTGGATAGTATGCAGAACAAACTTCTCACTGTATCTCTGTACACGTGACAATACATAAACAAAACTACACTTACAGAGATGGAATTAAGTCTCCTTTGTATCTACCAAGAGGAAGCCATGAGTCAGACTGCATCAAAGGGCAGGATGCTGAGATATCATCCCAACGAAGCCAGATGTTGCAGAAACATGCAGGGAGGTGGGGTGATGATTGTCCAGGCTTGTGCACCATGGGAAAGAGTTTGTTGTGCTTTAGCTTCTTGTGGATGGGCTGGACGGAGGGATTGGCAAGAAGTGCGGTGAGAAAGCTTGACCCTGAGTTTATCCTCAGGAGACGACTGTGGCAATAACTTCCTGTTTCAGAGGGCCTACATTAAACCTGACATCTTTACACATTGCATTGCAAATCCACAATTCCCCTGACAATGGGAAACAAAGGAAAAATCAATTGTTAAAATAGTTTAAAGTTAAAATACTCCAAAGACCTACAGGTTTGTAGCTTAATTGGCTTAAGTAACATTGTAAATTGTCCCTAGATTGTAGGATAGTGCTTATGTACAGGTGATCGCAGATTTGGTGGGTTGATGGGCATGTTTCCGTGCAGTATCTCTAAAATAAATTAAAAGTTGACATTCTTTTTAAAATTAAGGTACATAGAGAAGAAAATCTCTCATTTACTTTTACCAAAATGTTCTTTTGAAAAAGTGCTTATGGTGCCATTTTTATCTGCAGGAGTTGGCATTTTAAAATCTTACCACTATGGGTGCGAAGGGTAGACATGTCAAAGACCAGAGCAGGTAGCTTTCGGGCAGAGAGGGCAACGTTTAAAGGAGTTGTGTGGGGCAAGGTCTTTACACATTGGGCAGTGGGTGCCTGAACCAGCAGGAGGAGGAGGGGGGGGGGGTGATGGAGACAGAGACACTAGTGGCGTTTAAGAGGCTTTTGGATAGGCACGTGGATATGCAGGGAATGGAGGGATATAGATCACGTGCTGGCAGAAGAGATCAGTTTAACTTGGCATCATGTTCAGCATGGACGTTGTGGGCCGAAGGGCCTGTTCCTGTGCTGTACTGTTCTATACTCAATGCTGAGACAGTGACATGGGAAGATACTATAAGTTTCGTATAAAGACAATTATGGTGGGCGGCACTGTGGTGCAGGTGGTAGAGCTGCTGCCTCACAGCGCCGGCGACTCTGGTTCGATCCTGACCTCGGGTGCTGCCTGTGTGGAGTTTGCACATTCTGCCTGTGACCACATGGGTTTCCTCCGGGTGCTCCAGTTTCCTCCCACGTCCTGAAGATGATGGGTACGGGTTTGTCGGTGAATTGGCCCTCTGCAAATTGCCCCTAGCGTGTTGGGTGTGAACACAAAAGTGGGCTAACATGGAAGTAATATGAACGGGTCATCGATGGTCGGCGTGGACTCGATGGGCCAAAGGGCTTGTTCCATGCTGTACCTCTAAACTAAACTAAAAAATGTCTCGTTGAGGAATATTAACTACCTTGCAAATGTATCTTCAAGGCAGCAGCAGTCAGTGAATATGATATCCCAGTAACGTTAAGGTTGATGAAATCATCCTGTTCGACGGAAATAATAGATGACGGTGTGGGGGGCTTTGCTTGGCCAGGGGACCCCTTCAGGGTGATGAGTTAACATTGTCGTGTCAGGAGGAACTGAACGGACAATGGTAGAGTCTGCTGACGGCTGGTTCACAACAGGTGACCCCAGAGTATTTATCAGGGTATTTATTTAAGATGATTTTAATTAGGCTCCAGAGACAATGATCCATGGGAATTTGAATCTTGAATTAACTCAGTTCAGTTTCAGTTCAAGTAAGGTGGAAAGATTCAAGAGTAGATTTATGAGGATGTTGCCAGGACTTGAGGGCCTGAGCTATTGGGAGAGGTTGGACAGACTAGAACTTTTTTCCTTGGAGCACAAGAGGATGAGGGATGATCTTATAAAGGTGTATTAGATAATAGGGGGAACAAATAGGGTAAATGCACTTTTCTCCAGTGAGGAAGGGGGATCAAGAACCAGAGGACATAGGTTTAAGGTGAAAGGAGAAAGATGTTGAGGACCAGGCTTTTCACCCAGAGGGTGGTGGGTGTAAGGAGCCAGCTGCCAGAGGAGGTAGTTGAGGCAGGTACTATAACAACATTTAAAAGATACTTGGACAGGTACAGGGATCGGAAAGATACGGAGGGATACCAGCCAAATGCCGGCAGGTGGGACTAGTGTAGATGGGACATCCTTGTCGACGGGGCCGGTTGAGCCAAAGACCCTGTTTCATGTTTATATGTCAATGGAGCAGAATTAGGCCATTTGACATGGAGTCTACTCCACCCTTCAATTCTGTCTGATCTATCTTTTGCTCTTAATCCATTCTTCTCCCTTTTCCTCATAACCTTTGATACCCTTACTAATCAAGAACATCCGCTTTAAAAATAACCCAATGACTTGGCCACCACAGCCTTAAGTGACAATTAATTCCAATGATTAAATACCCCTGACTACAAAAATTCCTCCTCATCTCCTTTCTAAAGGTACGTCCTTTTATACTGAGGCTGAGCCGTCTGGTCCTAGATACTCCAACTAGTGGAAACATCCTCTCCACATCCACTCTATCCAGGCCTTTCATTATTCGGTAAGCTTCGGTAAGATTCACCCCTTATCTTTCTAAACTCCAGCAAATACAGGCCCAGAGCCATCACATGCTCATCACACGTTAACCCAATCATCCCCAGCATCATTCTCTTCAATCTCCTCTGGACCCTCTCTGAGGCAAGCATATCCCTAAGTGGGGCTCAAAACTGCTCACAATACTCCAAATGCGGTCCAGCTAGTGCCTTATAAGGCCCCAACTTTTATATTCTAGTCTTTTCAAAATAAATGCTGATGTTGTGTTTGCCTTCCTTACCACCAATACTTCCTGCAAATTATTCCTTTTGGGAATCCTGCACCAGCACTCCCAAGAACCTTTGCACCTCCGATTTCTGAATCCTCGCCCTAGTTTGGAAATAGTCTATGCCTTTATTCCTACGACCAAAGTACATGCCTGCACACTTTGCGATGCAAAGTATTCCATTTATCACTTCTTTGCCCCCTTTCCCAACCTGTCCGACACCTTCATCAGAGTCCCTGGTTCCTCTGCTCCACCAGCCCCTCCAACTATCTATGTCCTGTATGTGTCTCTGTGACACTACCTCATCCACCGTCTCCTTGTTGTATGTCTCTGTGACTCTAATGCCTTCTGAACAATCACCTTCACATTCACCTTAGAAACATAGATAGAAACATAGAAAATAGGTGCAGGAGTAGGCCATTCGGCCCTTCGAGCCTGCACCGCCATTCAATATGATCATGGCTGATCATCCAACTCAGTATCCTGTACCTGCCTTCTCTCCATACCCCCTGATCCCTTTAACCACAAGGGCCACATCTAACTCCCTCTTAAATATAGCCAATGAACTGGCCTCAACTATCTTCTGTGGCAGAGAATTCCAGAGATTCACCACTCTCTGGGTGAAAAATGTTTTTCTCATCTCGGTTCTAAAAGATTTCCCCCTTATCCTTAAACTGTGACCCCTTGTTCTGGACTTCCCCAACATCGGGAACAATCTTCCTGCATCTAGCCTGTCCAACCCCTTAAGAATTTTGTAAGTTTCTATAAGATCCCCCCTCAATCTTCCTTTGCATTCCTTGCCCTTGGCCACAGCAGTTTGTTCTTCTGGAGAGGATGATGATTGTAGTTCGTCACTGAGCACGTGGCATGTGACGGCAATCCCGAAGTGAATCCCTCCTGACAAAACAGTTATTTTGCTGTTGGTTTTCAAAACGTATACAGCATAACAGTTATTATGTGTGGTCTGCTCTTGGCAGCCTCCTAATAATGCTATAAATTGTCGTTGTGGAGACCTACAAAATAGTTTCCAGCTGTGCAGAGAGAAATCTGACACCTCTGCTTTTGTCAAATTGCACCTTAATAGGATTAAATTCAAACAATTGGCAGATTCGTTGAAAGTACTTTTAAGGTCTTCTCATTTTTTTTTCATAAAGGCAGGGTATAAAAAAGCAAATAGAATGAACAAGAAATTTACAAGACTGCGATCTGTTCAGTAGTGGACAATACAACTTTCATAAGATCAAAGAAGCCGAAGACATTTGAGCAGAATTAGGCCTTTTGGCCCATCAAGTCTGCTCCCCCATTCGATCATGGCTGACCAACTTTTCCCACTCAACCCCATTCTACTGCCTTCTTCCCGGAACCTTTGATACCCTTAGTAATCAAGAACCTATCAATCTCTGCTTTAAAAATATATATTGGCTTGGCCTCCACCGCCGTCTGTGGCAATGAATTCCACAGATTCACCACCCTCTGCCTAAAGAAATTATTTATTTCTTTAAATTATTCATTTAGCATCCTGCTTTAAATGTAGAAAAAAAAAGGTGTTTTTGATTAAAGATACAGCATGGAAACAGGCCGTTCAGCCCACCGAGTCCACGCCTGTCCACACCAGTTCTATCTAATCCCACTTTCTCATCCACTCACGACACACCAGAGGCAATTTACAGAGGGCCCTGATTCACAAAACCTGCCTTGTTTATGTTTCTGTTAATTGCCAGACGTTTAACAAGCTTGTTAGAAAGCTGACTGCTCTTATGTCCATCTTACGTAATAAAAACAGTGATTCGTCACAGTTTTTTAATAGCATTCATTTCAACGTGCGATCATAAATGGGCCATCTGTTTTTTTTTTACATATTTATAACAAGCAGACCTTATTTTAGATTGAAAGAGGCAAACGTGTGTGTAGGTGAATGGAGCCTATATCACTTTAGATTGTAAAGTTGACTTTGGTTCTCCTTCCAGTTCTGCTGTTTTTAATGGTGTTGATGTGTGAATTCTGGGCATCTCTGGCCAAGCCAGTATTTATGGTCCTAAATGCCCTTGACGTTGGTGGTGAAGTGACTTCTTGCACCACTGCAGTCCTTCTGATTGAAGGTACTCCCTCGGTGCTACTTTGGAGAGACTTCCAGGATATAGACACTGTGCTGATAAAGTGTGTGACCTTGAAGGGGAGTGGTCGAGTTAAGAGCGTTTTATTGTCATGTATCCCGAACCGAAAGTTTAGAGATCGGGTCTGAAGAAGGGTCTCGGCCCAAAACGTCACCTATTCCTTTTCTCCAGAGATGCTATCGGACCCGCTGCGTTACTCCATCTTTTTGTGTCGATATATATGTGTGCGGGCGTGTGTGAGTGTGTGTATCATTGGTATTATGAGGCAGCATTTCTACCGGCTTGCACCTACTGTGCTGCCCCTGTAGAATTTGTAATGTCAATACGTTCTCCTAGATAAAGAAATATCTAGTGCTGATGCTTTCTTGTTGCAAGTGAGTGCAAATCCTGGCTCTTTCCTCTGCACAACATCTCACATCCGACTGCAAGTGGTCTTTACACAACGCTGGTTGCGATCCATCCAGCCTGGCGACTAAATATATAACAGGAAATTGGCTTTGGAGGGAGGTGGTTGATGTCTAACGTGGATTGGCAGATCTATACTTACAAACAAAACACCATAAACCTAGAGAAACAATTGATCAGTGTTCCCTGAATTGAGAGAGACCCCAGGCCAGAAAACACAGAGTTTCCTGAAGTCTCGTAATATTCATAAAGATTTGAGCGCTGTTGTGAGCTGTGAACCGTGATTTGAGTTTATTTCAACATTTCTTTACTTTACTTCAGAGATACAGTGTTGAAACAGGCCCTTCGGCCCACCAAATCTGTGCCGACCAGCAATCACCCCCGTACACTAGCACTATCCCAAACATTAGGGACAATTTACAATTTACAGAAGCCAATTAACCTACAAACCTGTACATAGTTGGAGTGTGTGTGTGGAAACTGGAGCGCCTGGAGAAAACCCACACAGTCTCAGGGAGAACGTACAAACTCCATACATATAGTACCCGTAGTCAGTATTGAACCCGGGTATCTAGCGCTGTAATGGGCCTGTCCCACTTAGGCGATTTCTTTAGGCGACTGCCAGCAACTAAGACAATGGAATTTACTGAAGTCAGCACCGGCGACAACCTACGTCACCTGGTGACAACCCACGTTAGCCTGGCGACAACCTATCACCTGGTGACAACCCACGTTAGCCTGGCGACAACCTACGAATGCCCAAATTGTCGCCACTGTCGCTGAAAAATTTTCAACATGTTTAAAATTTTCGGCAGTCGCCTGTAGTCGCCTAAAAAATCGCCTTAGTAGAACAGGCCCATAAGGCAGCAACTCTATCGCTGTGCCACTGTGCCAACCTCTGCTGTACTGTTCTATGTTCTATATTTACATTCTATAAATATATTCTCTCCAGCAAGCAAACTCTTACCTTTCAAGTGCCAATAACTATACTAAGGGTGCCAATGGAAGCCGCAATTTTCTTGGCTCAGTCAAGACAAATCAAGTCAAGTTGGGTTTATGTCACCTACACAAGTGTGGTGAAGTACAGGCGCAATGCAAATCTTGCTTGCAGCAGCATCACAGGAACCTAGACTCGGATAACACACAGACACAGATTATACATAAAATTATGCAAGATAGTGAAAAGAAAAATACTCTGCAAAAAAACAAGGCATCTGTGCTGGGGTGGTGCCTAGTGTTCCATTGTTGAGGTAGGATTAGGGTGATGCAGGTTGGTTCAAGAACCTGATGGAAAGTAGCTGTTCCTGAACCTGGTGGTGTGGGACTTGAGGCTTCTGTACCTCCTGCCCGACGGTAGCAGCGAGAATAGAGCCTGGTCCGGATGCTGGGGATCCTTGATGGTAACGGCTGGTGTAGATCCGTTTGATGGTGGGGAGGGCTGTGCCTGTGATCGACTGGGCTGAGTCCACCACTCTCTGCAACCTCCTGCGTTCCTGTGCATTAGAATCACCATACCAGGCCGTGATGCAACCAGCCAGGATACATTCTACAGTGAATCTGTCGAAGTTTGGTGGAATATTTGGTGTCGTTTACCAAAGTAGAGGCACTGGGATACCTTCACTATGGTTACATCTCTGTTTGAACAGAGTCACAAACTCTGCTGAGAAATGAATGAAGAGGAGTTGGCGTGATTGCTTTAGTGCCAGTGCATCATGCTGTGTAAGGTGTTTTACTTAACACCTAGAGCCAAGGCTTTATTATGGAACTAAACAAGGCGCAAAGCCCTGGAGTTCCGTCGCCTATCCATGTTGTCCAGAGATGCTGCCCGGCCCATTGAGTTACTCCAGCACTTTGTGTCTTTTTTTGTAAACCAGCATCTGCGGTTCCTTGTTTTTACACCTTTAAGGGCCTGTCCCACTTGGCCGTCATTTATGCGACAGGCCCGTAGTGACTGACGTGCGACGGTCGCCCGCCTCATCATGCGTCCGCACAGCCGTCTGCAGAGTGTGACGTCATTTGAAGATAGACACAAAACGCTGGAGTAACTCAGCGGGACCGGCAGCATCTCTGGAGAGAAGGAATGGATGATGTTTCGGGTCGAGACTCTTCTTCAGTCTGAAGAAGGGTCTCGACCCGAAACGTCACCCACTGCTTCTCTCCAGAGATGCTGCCGGTCCCGCTGAGTTACTCCAGCGTTTTGTGTCTATCTCCAATCATCTTCGCCCCGCTCTGGGAGTAGGAGTGGGGGCGGATCCAGATCCGCAACGGCCCCGAGCCCCAGGCCGAGCTCGGCGATCGCTTGCCTGCTTCTACTGCTGTTGGAGGTGAGACGCGCCAGGGTCTTGGGCCTGTCCCACTTTGGCTGTCACTTACGCAAATATTTTGTGCAGGACGAAGTACACACTCCTCCACGCCACTCCACACTCCTCCACACCACACCACACTCCTCCACACCACTCCATGCGCCCGTCCCGTCCTACCCATGCACTACCCACACGCTACCCACACGCTAGCAGGTCGCGTAAATGGAGCGCGATTGACGGCCAAGTGGGACAGGCCCTTTATTATGCACTAGCTTGCTGAGAAGATTCCACATTGGAATAGACCATTTAGCGCCTTCAGTCAGATTCTGAGAGGTGTGAACACATTGAACTGGAGATGGTCCCTTCATCTTTTGAATGCCCAATGGCAATAAAGTTGCAGCAACCTGTAGTTTCTCAGAACTACAATCCATTCACGGGTTGTTAATCATAGACAAATAACAGTGCATCAATCTTCAAAGTAAAAATCAATCTCGGGTAATACGATTGTTAATAGTTTCACAAAGGAAGTATTTAATAGAGTCATAGTCAGAATAATACAGTGCAAAACAAGCCCTTCAGCCCAACTAGTCCATGCTGACCAAGTTGCCCCATCGACGTGAGTCCTACTTGCCCATGTTTGGCCCATATCCCTCTCAATCATTCCTATCCATATACCTGTCCAATTATCTTTGAAATGTTGTTAATGTAGCTGCCTCAACTACCTCCTCTGGCAACTCTTTCCATATAGCCACCAAATCCACTAGATTGAAAAAGTTATCCCTCGGATCCTATTACATTTTTCCCATCTCACAAACCTATGTCCTCTGGTTCTTGATTCGTCTACTCTGGGTAAAATACTTTCACCCTATTTATTCCCCTCATGAGAATGAGAATTCCCCTCCAGGGGAGAGAATCAACAATAAATTATTTTAAAAAAACACAAAAGTGCTGGAGTAACTCAGTGGATCAGTCAACATCCCTAGAGAACATGGATAGGTGACAATGTGAATCGGAATCGTTCGTCAGACTCGAATAGTCACCTATCCATGTTCTCCGGAGTTTCTGCCTGACCCACTGAGTTACTCCATCACTTTATGTTATTTTTGAAAACCAGCATCTGCAGTTCCAGATGATTGCAGTGGAACTCTAACGCTCCAAACACTGCCTATCCATTCCCTCCACAGATGCTGCCTGACCCATTAAATTCCTCCACCACTTTGTGTTTTGGTCAAGATTCCAGCATCTGCAGGTCTTAATTTCTTCGTTGGTCCGTCACAGGCCTAAAAGGTTATTGAATGGGTGACCAGCATACCACCATTGAAGTTGGCATAGTGAATCCCGTAGGATCTTGATGACAACTTTCAAGGAGCAATGGACTAAACATATCTCTCATCTACTTATTTTCCCTGGCATTTAACTTCAATCTTGGAACTCATGCAAGGAGATAAACAAATCCTGGATGGTTTGCATGTTTGTGCCTGAATCGCTGATAAACTTTCCCATTATAGAGTTTCTTGCATCAATATAATCTAACCGTAGTTGGTCCATCCACCCAATGTATTTCACAGTTTACATACCAGGGTGAATCCATGGCAGCTGGAAATGTGTCAAATTATCCAATCTGTGCTCTTATCAAACATAGCTCTATGCTATTGCATTCTGCCTCACCGATGGGCAGCTCTTAACTTGTCCAAATGCATAGGATTTGGAAGGAGATGTACTGTGTATTGTTATTGCAAAAGCTTAATTCATATCATAAGACCCCCTTGGTTATATTTAATTTATATTTCAGAATTTATACTTCACTTACATTATTCCTTTGTGCAGCCTTCGTCAATTCATAGACTCGTACAGCACACAAAGAGGCCCTTCAGCCCAACACGTCCATGCCAACCAAGATGCCCTATCTACACTAGTCCCACCTGCCTGCGTTTGGCCCATTTCCCTCAAAACCTTTCATATCCATATACCTATCTAAGTGTATTTTAAATGTTGTTATAGTTCATGCCTCAACTACCTCCTCTGGCAGCTTGTTCGATACACCCCAACACTCTCTGTGTGGAAAACGTTGCCCCTCAGGTTCCTATTAAATCTTGTTCTTCTCACCTTAAACCTATGTCCTTGGCATCTTGATTTCCTTACCCTGGGTAAAATACTCTGTGCATTCACCCCAATCTATTCCCCTCATGGTTTTATACACCACTATAAGTCATTTAGACTTGAGTATCACCTTAAACAGCATCAGCTGGAAAATTGTGTTGACATTCTCTTTGGTTTCCAAGAGCCAATTTGTTTTGCACTCGCTGAATGTTAGCTAATGTTTGCTGGAAACCAAAAAATAAAACAAAGTTGAGAGGCTTTTAGATAAACACATGAATATGCAGAAGATGCATGGATATGGATGATGTGCAGGCAGAGGGGATTAGTTTAACTTGGCATAGTGTTCGGCATGGACATTGTGGGCTGAAGGCCCTGTTCCTGTGTTGTATGGTTGTGTGTTCTATGTAGGATCTTTGATATAATCTCCTGAAAGCAGCTTACAGAGCGTATCGAAAGATGTTTGATTTGTTGGATTGATGAATAATATTTCAATTTATGACGTTCTGAAATTCTTCCGAAGTAGTTTTGTTTGGTTTGGCAAACATATCCCAAAATGCCGTGGGCTGCAAGTTGCCTGAATCATCGCTCTGAAACTCTAGGGGATCACTCCAGACCGCACCAATGCCCTACTGACATTCCTAACATTCATACACATTTCCCAAATATAATACTTATGATTAATTTTGCAGTTCCATATCGATTTCAAGTTTGCTCACAATTACTCGGCAAACAGCTAGAATTAAGATATTTCATTAAATAACGGCGTTAACTAAAGGCATGGAGACACGAGGAACTGCAGATGCTGGAATCTTGAGTAAAACACAAAGTGCTGGGAGGAACTCAGCATCTCTCTCCCCATTTTTGAGGTCCAAGTCCATAACTCCCAGAAAGTGGTGACACAAGAAAACGAGAGGTAATTAAGGCATATGGTATACTTGCTTTCATAGGTCAGGGCATTGAGTATGTGTCAAGAAGTTGTGATGCAGCTTTATAGGACACATTTATATGTTAGGCCACATTTGGAGTATTGCGTGCGGTTCTGGATGCCCCATTACGGGAAGGATGTGAAGGCTTTGCAAATGGTGCAGAAGAGGTTTTTACCAGAATTATGCCTGGGTTTGGGGGTATTAATCACTGGGACAGACTTGGATTGTTTCCTCTGGAACGCTGGAGGTTAGATAGAGGTTTATAACATTTTAAGAGGCATAGATAGGGTAGACAGTCAGAATCTTTATCCTAGAGTAGAAATGTCAAAGACTAGTGGGCGAAGACCTGAACCGTCACATATCGAGGACCAGAGGACAGCCTCAAAATAAAAGGACATACCTTTAAGGGCTGTCCCACGCTTGCGACCTAATTGGCGAGTTTAGGAGAGTTTGAAAAAAATGTCATGTTGAAGACCTCTTTCGACTGCGCTGAAGACTAGCTTCGACTAGCTACAACTAACTTCGGGAAAATTGGATACCGAATAGTGGAGAGTGAAGACAACCTCCTTCGATCTCCTTCGACTTCTCTTCGACTATGATGAAGACTATCTACGACTATCTTCGACTACCCTCGATTACCTAAGACTAACATGCCGACCTACTACGACTAAACCTACGAGTAAAAATAGTATCGATTTTTTCCATGGCGACCTTTCTTCACTCGCGGGCATTTTTAAACATGTTGAAAAATACGCCGTGACCTAGCTGAGGCCTCGAGTACACGGGGACTATCGAGCATGAAGGAGAGTTACAAAGACCTCCTACAACCTTGTGTCAACTAAGCTGCCAGTATGAGTCGAGGGCAAACTCGCCAGAACTCGCGGATTGGGTCGCCCAAGTGTGACAGCCCCTTTAGAAAGGAGATGAAGAAGAATTAATTTTGCCAGAGGATGGTGAACCTGTGGAATTCATTGCCACAGACGGCTGTGGAGGCCAAGTCATTCTGTATTATTAAGGTGCAGATTGACAGATTCTTGATTAGTAGGAGTGTCAAAGGATACAAGGGATGGCAGGAGAATGGGATTGTGAGAGAAAGATAGATCAGCCATGATTGAATGGTGGAGTGGACTTGACGGATCAAATGGCCTAAAGTCTGCTCCTATGAGTTATAAACATGAAGATTTTATTCATTTGGCATTCTGAGCTATAGCCATGGATAGTTTAGAGTTCCAGAGAATGTGTAATGTCTACCTGAGTTTCCCCATGTTACTAGTAGTTCAAACTGTTCTGACTTTGGAATTGTCTATAAATGAGACAACATTGATAGGTTTAGCAACATTCCTAGTTGAAATATTGAAGAAGACACTGAGCAAGAAAGTAACAACACAAATAGCCTCACTGGGTTAGGGGGCAACAGATCAGAACCAACTGATTTAAGTTAAGTTAAAGCCAACTACCTCTTGCCTTAGCAGGATTTTGTTTTGGTAACACTGCTCAAATGGTGCATTTAATTCTGGGTTTAGATTTAGAATTAAGTTTATTAGTGTCACGTGTACCAAGGTACAGTGAAAAGCTTTGTTTTGTATGCTCTCCAGTCAGATCAGATAACCTTGCACATAAATACAATCAAGCCAAACTCAACTACAATAGGTAGAGCAAAGCGGAAGATACAGAGTGCAGAATATAGTTCTCAGCATTGTAGCACATCAGTTCCACAGACAAAGTCCAATATCCGCAATGGGGTAGAGGTGAGTCGGAAAGTACCCTAGCTTGTGGAAGGCTGATAACAGAGGGGAAGATTTGACTGAACATTTCATGATTTGTAATGGGAACCAAATTAATGTAAGTGGTAATAAAGATGGGAATTAATTTGTATAGTCAAATATTCCACATCATTTTATGGATCAAGTGCCTGGTGATGAGGAGGAATAGTTGTGGATGACAGCCTGAATAGATGAACATTTTAAGCTGTGATCTGTGGAACCAGAGTCTATTGAAGTATTTGTTTAACTGCGCTTTCAGGGGAGTCTCGGCTGTTGATAAATCACACTGAAACTGGAGGTTTCACATCCTGGTTTTCTGATTGGAAAAACATACCCAGAATATTATTGAAATTTCAATACTTACAGACAGCATGCGAGACTCTTGGTGGGAGAGCAAAGTCCGTAAACCACCCCTTCACTTTTCCTCGGGAGATTAAGTATTAGGTATTGCCACGGAGACTACCTATGTGTAGAGTGTGGAGAAGGAAGAAAGATGAAAGCCTTTTGTTCTGCTATGCTCCCTTCTTTTTAAGCAATCAGCCACTGAGGTTGGAGAATGTTTACTTTGTGTCTGCTGTAACTATTTCAGGTTTTTCATTGAAGCAAACTCTTTCATACTGTAAGACAGCTGGAAAGAAGCCTGTGATTGCTTAACCTGCAAAGAGTAAGGATACAAAGTCAGAAAGATCCACACAAAATGGTGATATTGTTTATTATTGTCACGTGTGCTGAAAATGCAAAGCTTTGTCTTGCATGCTGTCCAAACAGATCAGATAATACTATACATCAATACAATCAAAGGTAGACAAAAATGCTGGAGAAACTCAGCGGGTGCAGCAGCATCTATGGAGCGAAGGAAATATGCAACGTTTCGGGCCGAAACCCTTCTTCAGACTGATGGGGGGATGGGGGGGGGAGAAGAAAGGAAAAAGGAGGAGGAGGAGCCCGAGGGCTGAGGGAGAACTGAGAAGGGGAGGAGACAGTAAGGGCTAACGGAATTGGGAGAATTCAATGTTTATGCCACTAGGATGCAGACTACCCAAGCGGAATATGAGGTGCTGTTCCTCCAATTTCCGGTGTTGCTCGCTCTGGCCATGGAGGAGGCCCAGGACAGCGAGGTCAGATACGGAATGGGAGGGGGAGTTGAAGTGCTGAGCCACTGGGAGGACCGGTTGGTTAATGCGGACCGAGCGGAGGTGTTCGGCGAAACGATCGCCAAGCCTACGCTTGGTCTCACCGATGTAGATCAGCTGACATCTGGAGCCGCGGATGCAATAGATGAGGTTGGAGGAGGTGCAGGTGAACCTCTGTCGCACCTGGAACGACTGCTTGGGTCCTTGAATGGAGTCGAGGGGGGAGGTAAATCGACAAGTGTGGCAAGGGAAAGTGCCTGGGGAGGGGGTGGTGCGGGATCAATTCAAGTACAGTAGGTAGAGCAAAGGGGAAGATACAGCGTGCAGAATACAGTTCTCAGCTTTGTAGCACATCAGTTCCAGAGACAAAGTCCAAAGTCTGCAATGGGGTAGAGTTGAATCAACAGTTCTCCAACTTATGGAAGGTCTGTTCAGAAGCCTGATAACATTGGGGCAGAAGCTGTTCCTAAGTCTGGTGGTGCGCACTGTCAAGCTTCTGTATCTTCTGTTGGACAGGAGAGTGGAGAAGAAGGAATGACCCAGGTCGGACAAGTCTTTGATTACGTTGGCTGCTTTTCCAAGACAGCGTGAAGTGTAGATGGAGTCAATGGTGGGGTGTCTGGTCTGTGTGACGGACTGGGCTACATCTAGAAACTCTGTGTAATTAGTTGAATTGGGGTGAAGTATGGATCAATAATGCCTCGGGTAATACCAGGGACAGTGAGAAGATGAAGAGCAGGATTATTGGTTTCAACCGTTGTCTGAAAAGGCAATGCAAGGGTAAATGAGATTGAAAACATGGACAGATTTATGCCTGGCCTTTCTTCGCTATTTTTAAACAATTAAGTGGCTGAAAACCAAGTGCAAAATATGTTCATTTTTCATCTCAAGTTAATGTCATCCTAGATCAGTGAAGATGGAAGCCCACATGGGTTTTATTCATAACTATTTATTATTCTATTTAAAGTTTCTGAAATGTAATTTATCTCCGTCTGAATTTTGCAAAGGAAATGAATGCACTGACATCTGCAAAGTTTATCTTCCTTTTGGTGGCAATGTGATTTTACACAGATTTGGTTGTTGTGCAATGCCTCATTTCCCACTCTATTTCCCAACACCATGACTCATGGTGAAAGCAATTAATATGTTTCAAAATAAAAGTGCTTATTTTTTAAATTCCATTTGTAAAGAAAACTATTAGATGGTGCAGTGGTTGAGCTGCTGCCTTACAGCGCCAAAGACCCAGATTCGATCCTGTTTATTTGTGCTGCCTGTACAGAGTTTGTACGTTCTCCCTGTGACTGCGTGGGTTTTCTCCGGGTGCTCCGGCCTCCTGCCACACTCCAAAGACGTGCAGGCTTGTAGGTTAATTGGCGTTGGTAAAAAATTGTCCCTGGTGTGTGTAGGATAGTGCTCGTGTACAGGGATTGCTGGTCAGCATGAATTAAGTGGGCCGAAGGGCCTGTTTCTGTGCTGTATATCTAAACTAAACTAAAATTATAGGGTAAATCTGAGAGTGTGTTGAGTGATCAATTGTGGTCGTCTTATTTATTAGGGAAGGGTCTTGGGGCAGAAGGATTAGCAATGGATTATGGAGTAGGAGATCAATATTTATCTTCAAAAAAAAATTGAAACCTCTTCATTCACCCAGTCACAGAGTGGCAAGCAGTGAAATGGGAGTTTCATGGGTGGCACGGTGGCACAACAGGTAGAGCCGCTACCTCACCAGAGTAGCAGGTACGACCCTGACCTCAGGTGCTGTCTGTGTGTGGAGTTTGCACGTTCTCCCTGTCACTGTGTGGGTTTCCTCCGTGTGCTCCGGTTTCCTCCCATGTCCCAAAGGTTAAATGGCCCTCTGTAAATTGCCCCTGGTGTGTAGGGAGTGGATGGAAAAAGTGGGATAACAGTGAAAAGAGACACAAAGTGTTGGAGTAACTCAGCGGGTCAGGCAGTATCTCTGGGGAACATGGAGAGGTGACGTTTCAGGCCAGGACATTTCTTCAGTAACAATCCTAACTTGTTATCTAACCCACCTCTGTGTCACCTGGAAGGGTTGCCGGGGTCGCTGGATGGATGTGTGGGACGAGGCGCAGGGACAGGTCTTGCATCTCCTGCAGTTGGAGAGGAAAGTAACTGGAGAAGGGGTGGTTTGGGTGGGGAGGGATGTGAACCAAGGATTTGCGGAGGGAGCGGTCTCTGTGGGTGGCGATGGTGTGACTGGGGCGGTGGGATCAGGCTGAAGCTGGTGGAATCGTTGGATGAGCAGGTCGGTGGGGTTTTTGTGCAAGAGCTTCCTGCATTCTCAGACCGCCACCAGACTGATGCGTCTAACATTAGTTCCACACTCCCACATGGGGTGACCTTCCACTAGCGTTCCCCAGTCATCCGCTGATTTCATCTTTGATGCTTCCAAGGGTTATGGAGAATGAGCATGAGAAAATGTAGACCTCTGCCAGTCTCAAGAATGACTCAATGAACCAAAGGGCCGACCAGCTGAATGTGACTCACAGTCACATACGTTTAAGAACAGGCAAGGCACTGAGGGTCAGCATCTCAAGAAAATACGCCTCTAGTGAAGAAAATGATGGGACTTCAGAAGGCTGGGGGAGTGCGCTGCTCAGAATGCAAACATTTCTCCAGCAAGACGAGACTGATGGGAAGCTTTGTACATTGTAATCTTTCGCCCATTGACTTTATTGAATGGACGAGGTGCTGAATTCCCCACGACACCACTGGGGTGAGATGTGGGGATCGGGGTGAGGGGGTGGGGAGGGAGTGGTGGTGGAATGGAACTTAAAAAATGTTCCCTCAAGATTCCAACTCGGTGTCATTAAAACTAAAGTTTTAAATCTTGCGAAAGTCAGTTAAGGTAAGGTTGGCTACACCAACTTTTAACTGAGAATGACATAATATGTTTATGATACCCATTCTCCCAGTGGAGCCATTACTTTTTAAAAAGCTGGATTTCGCAGTGAAGTACAGTACAAAAGTTCAGTGTTTGGGATCAGTGCTAAACTTGAGCCAAGTTTGCAGAAATTTGCACAGCTGTGGATTTGAAATGTTATTTGATACATGATGGGAAACTCAAGAGTTTAGTTTAAAAATGTTATACCTTTGGCAGAAAATATGAGGATTGGGTTAAATATGTGCATCAGCACTGGGTTGTTGGTTCTCCTGCCCACATTGTCGCTTCATCCTAGTGTCTGTGGCAATGCTTTGCCCAAACCCAGATATTAAAGCTGATTTTCGGTTCAACATTGGAGGTAATTGCTCAATGGTGCATTCAACGTTCTTTGCAAAGTGCTGAAGTAACTATCAAAAGATGGACACAAAGTGCTGGATTAAATCAGCGAGTCAGACAACATCTCTGGAGAAAAAGGATGACCCATGCAAAAAGGACCCGAAATGTCACCCATCCACGTTCCCCAGAGATGCTGCCTGACTCGTTGAGTTACTCCAGCACTTTGTGTCCCTTTAATACCAATATAATTATATTAATATTTATGGGAGATTGCTATCTAAAGTGGAAATTGCTTTTATTTTTAATCTTACAATTGTAACTGTGCTTCATATTTGACAGAATCCCCTTCTGTAAAAAAGAAATTCTTACTTTTAAAAATAATTTGTGCAAAACAGTCTTTAGAGGGTGTAATTCTTGAATGCTTTGATGTGTGCTCCAGTGAGCTTTACAATCTTTTCAGGCTCCGTTAGATTAAGTCTTTTCCAAGAATGCCTTCTTTTAAACCTCATATCCAGCAACTTATGAAAAAACTAAAGATAAAATTAGGTTTTTACTTTAGAAACAAATCTTGTTTTTCTTTTGAAGCCAAAAAAAGACTTGTTGCTGCAACGTTTATGTCTGTGTTGGACTATGGTGATGTTTTATATATGAATGCATCTTCAAAATGCCTACAGTCTTTGGACACGGTCTACCATGGAGCACTGAGATTTGTTACTAATTTTAAAACCCTCACGCACCACTGCACTTTGTATGCTCAAGTTGGATGGTTTGCCCTGTCCACCCGCAGACTCCATCATTGGCATATCCTTATTTATAAGACTATCCTCGGTGTTCTTCCTTCATACCTGCAGAAGTATGTAATTCGAAAAAGCACAGGAACTTATCAGCTCCGCTCTGAGGACTTGTTCTTACTAACTGTACCTAAAGTCCGTACTGAACTGGGGAAAAGGGCATTTAGTTATGCTGCTCCCTTCGCATGGAACCAGCTGCAGAATGAACTGAAACTTAAGGAGCTGGTTTCTATAAACAGATTTAAATCCCTTCTTAATGATGTTGAAGCGGGCTCTTCGGTCTGTACATGCTTTGTTTGATGATGTTCTGACTGTGACTCTATTTATATGTTCTCTGTTGTTTTTTTTTAAATTATTGTCTGTAACTGTGGAACTGTGCTGCTGCCTGTCTTGGCCAGGACTCTCTTGTAAAAGAGATTTTTAATCTCAATGAGACTTCTCCTGGTTAAATAAAGGTTATAAATAAAAATAAATAAATAAAACAATCAGGGTATTAAGGCTTGAAGTTGGGACGTTACGTGAAAGTTGTACACGGCATTGGTAAGACTGCACTTTGATTATTGTGTTCAGTTTTGATCACCCTGCTATAGGAAGATGTTATTAAGCTGAAACAAGTGCAGCGAAAATTTACAAGGACGTTGCCAGGACCAGAACTTCTGAGCTATAGGGAGAGGCTGGGCAGGCTAGCACTTTATTCCATGGAGTGCAGGAGGATGAGGGTGGTCTTATAGAGGTGTATAATATCATGGAGAGGAATAGATAGGGTGAATGCACAGTCTTTTACCCAGAGTAGGGGAATCGAAAACTAGAGGAAAGGTTTAAGATGAGGTGGGAAACATTCAATAGATATCTGGAACAAGCTGCTGGAGGAGGTAGACGAGGCAGATATTATCACAATATTTAAAAAAATATTTGGACAGGTGCAGGGATAGGAGAGGTTTAGAAGCATATGGGTCAAGCGCAAGCAGGTGTGATTAATGTAGATGGGGCATGTTGGTCGGCGTAGGCAAGTTGGGCCGAAGGACCTGTTTCTACGCTGTATAAATTGATGCCTCTACAGTAACATCCAACATGGGCACGTTGGGCCGAAGGGCCTGTTTCTACGCTGTATGACTCAATTACTCTACATAGATGCATTCTAGAGCGCAGAAACAGGCCCACCCCCTTTGCCCCTCTCGCCTCCAAACTATGCCCTCTAGTCTTTGACATTTCCTCTCTGTGAAAAAGATTGTGATTGTCTACCATATCTACGCCTCTCTTAATATTACCTCCTTAAGGTCATGTCATGAGGACTAGGAGTAGAATTAGGCCATTCAGCCCACCAAGTCTGCGCCATTCATTCATGGCTGGTCAATCTCTCCCTCCTAACCCCATTCTCCTGCCTTCTCCCCATAACTTCTGACACCTATACTATTCAAGAATCTATCTATCTCTGCCTTAAAAATATCAACTGACTTGGCCTCCACAGCCTTTTGTGGCAAAGAATTCCACAGATTCACCACCCTCTGCTTAAGAAATTTCTCCTCATCTCCTTCCTAAAAGAATGTCCTTTAATTCTGAGGCTATGACCTCTAGTTCTAGACTCTCCCACTACTTCTGTCAGATTTATATTTAAAAGCTGATACCTCCTGTTTAATTTTTATGGTTGTGAACATGCCTGCACTTTGGATGCAACTTGTTCCAGTCTGTGGATCTTCACTCCTGGTGTCAACATAAAGCCGGCCAGGTACTGTGATGAAGGTGTAGAATGAATGCAATCGCCACTTTAGCTCCTTAATGATTTCTCAGAATTTCAACGTGGGAGTACTTTTTATGGCTGTGTGGCAAATCTTTTATTGATTCCCTGGTATGTTGGACAAGATGAAAGAACACAGAGAATATGAATGTGGCGCAGGTCCTATTTTATCACTTTTTCACAATAACAACACTGCAGTCGTGGAGTCTGAATTGGATGTTGTAAAAGGACCTTGACCTCCCTGTTGCTAGAGTAATTCAGCGGTTCAGGCAGCATTTGTAGTGGGAATGGACAGGGGATGTTTCTGGTCAGGACCATCAGTCTGAAGAAAGGTCCAGACCCAAAACATCACCTATTCCTTCTCTCCGGAGATAGACAATAGACAATAGGTGCAGGAGTAGACTATTTGGCATTTCAAGCCAGCACTGCCATTCAATGTGATCATAGTTGATCATCCACAATCAGTACCCAGTTCCTCCCCATATCGCCTGACTCCGCTATCTTCAAGAGCCCTATCTAGCTCTCTCTTGAAAGTATCCAGAGAACTGGCCTCCACTGCCCTTTGAGGCAGAGAATTCCACAGCTGCCTGACCCATTGAGTTACTCCAGCATTTTGTGTCTGTCTTGAGAGCTATCTATCATTCTGAGGAAGGGTCCTGACCAGAAACGTCATCCGTCCATGTCCTCCACGGATGCTGCCTGACACTTTGTGGAAATCGAATCCAAAATCCGTCTCAGGCAGGAGATTATTTTGTGAGGACACAAGGAACTGCAGACGCTAGAATCTTGAGGAAAAAATGCAAAGTGCTGGAGGAACTCAATGTTTTGCTCAAGATTCCAAAGTCTGCAGTTCCTTGAGTCTTTATAAAATGTTTCCAGTTTGAGTTGGGTTTTGGAGTCAAGTTCTACAAGGAGCCAAAGACTCAGTCGTGGGGAGCTGCACTGTCAGAGGTGCTGCCTTTAAACCAAGCCCTTCGCCTTGCACAGATGACCTCAGCTACAATTACTGAAGCTTCTGATCTCGCCGTATTCACATTGCTGTTCCTGAGAACTAGCAGTGCTTTGTTTCCTGGATTACAGTAATTACTACAGTAGGGCAACCTAAAATGGATGTGAAAAACACTATATGAAAGCCAATTCTTTCTTCATAACGTCTATACAGTCATAACAGCTAGACGGACAAAATAAAAATTTCACTCATTAAAAGATGTTTTGCTTCTCATTTGTAAATAGTAATATACTAGACTAAGTGGGACCCAATGGGTCCTAGTCACACGGGAGGCCTGGTCATCCCTGGGGGGAGGGGGAAGGGGGGTGTGGGGAGGAGGGGGTGGTCGCAGCAGACGCAGCTCGCACTCTGCCCACCCCGCACCTTCAGCTTTCGGCCTCACGCAGCGGATCCCGGTCCCACTCCGGCTTCACTCAGAGGCTTCCGATTCAACTCAGCAGCTTCCGGCTGGTCGTGCTGGTCGCCGCAGAAGCAGACCGCACGCTGCTCACTCTCCGCAGGCCGCCGGCTCTCTGCAAGCTGCTCAACACACTCTGCCCCTTCAGTTTTTTATTCTCCTCGACGCCATTATTGACAGCGGGTTCCGGAAGAGGCAGTTTTTATGATTTTTAAACCTTCATGACTTTTGTACTATTTCACCGATTGGAAAAAAACTTATTTGACCTGCGGCAGAGGAGAATGGCGAGTAATGTGGCGAAAAATCGTAGCGCTATGGGGGAACGTTTTTGTGCAAATTTAAATACAACGCAGATGAGAAGCAGTCAAGATGAGAGTTTTAGTAATAGTATAGATAAATAGATGGATAACTCTCAAGATAGACACAAAGTGCTGGAGTAACTCAGCCGGACAGGCAGCATCTCTGGAGAGAAGGAATAGGTGATGTTTTGGGTCGGGACCCTTCATCAGACTGATGCGCCTGACCCGAAACATCGCCTGTCCATTCCCACATAACCCTCATTATGACGGTCCACAATGGGGGTGGGGAGGATGGTATCCGTTATTGCCAATTCTCCGCTATAACCGAGTAAGAGGGGTAAAATATGAACTAACTAACAAAACGGGAGGGTTGACGCGGACTCGGTGGGCCGAAGGGTCTATTTCCGCACTGTATCTCTAAACTAAATTAAACTAAACACTACAGCACTATCTTCACCTGGCCTGTGGCAGTTCAAGAAGGTGACTTGTCATCACGACATCAAAGGCAGTAAGGGGTGTGTAATAATGAGCATGGATCACGCACAGGCATATGAGATTAGTTGGTCATGTTGAATCATGTTACGTATGGACATTGTGCCCAAAGGGCCTGTTCCTATGCTGTACTGGTCTATGTTTCATGCCTAATTTTAAAAATTAATCCTTCACATTCTGGAACAGTTTCTTCCCAGCTGTTATCAGGCAACTGAACCGTCCTCTCACCCACTAGAGTGTGGTCCTGACCTTCCACCTACCTCATTGGAGACCTATCTTTAATTGGGCTCTACTGTGCATTATCTTGCACTAAACATTATCCCCTTAATCCTGTATCTGCACACTGTGGACAGCTCGATTGTAATCATATATAGACTTTTCACTGACTGGATAGCACGCAACAAAAAGCTTTTCACTATACCTCGTTACACGTGACATTAATAAACGAAACAAAACTAGGTGACGTACATGTGTAGGAAGGTGCTGCAGATGCTGGGTTTTGTACTGAAGGTAGACACAAAATGCTGGAGTAACTCAGTGGGCCAGGCAGCATCTCTGGAGAAAAAGAAGAGGTGACGTATTGGGTCGGGACCCTTCTTCAGACCGCAGGGGAACTTTTCCCCCGTGTTATGTTTTTATTGCAATCGCCTTCATTCCCCTGACGAGAGGAACAACTGACTGGCGTGGATGTGAATCCAGCAGCACACAACACAGTGTGTAGGAAAGAACCGCAGATGCTGGTTATAGACACAAAATGTTGGAGTAACTCAGCGGGACAGGCAGCATCTCTGGAGAGAAGGAACGGTTGACATTTCGGGTCGAGACCCTTCTTCAGACTGACCCGAAAAGTCACCCATCCCTTCTCTCCAGAGATGCTGCCTGTCCCGCTGAGTTACTCCAGCATTTTGTGTCTACCAGCACACCACACAGCGCTGGGCAGCCCCTCCCTGCCCCGGGTTAGAGAAAGCTCTCAGTCCTCGCCGAGCAGCCAGAGCTGGGACTGGAGAGGAAGTGGAGGCCTCCAGCGCAGCACAGGAAACAATCTGAGCGTCGGCCTTCAATGCCAGATTCCCTTCAGAGTCTTGCTAACCACTGACAGCTCTGTAAACAAGACTGGGGCAGAAAGAGGGAGCAGCCTCTCCTACATGCCTGCTCCGTGGAATCCACTGTATGAAAATGGGCCGTCTCATGGGGCCAGAACATTGTCTGAAGTGATCATCACCAGACAGCATTACTTAGTGGGTTAATAGATATCAGGAAAAGGTACGGTTTGATTAAACCGCAGGGACTGGGCAGATTTTTCTTTGCTGCTAATTCACAGAAGGAATGAAGCAGCCAGATTTCTGGGTGGTCCAAGTGATTCTGCCTGTTCTTTCTTCTACTTCTCATTAGCTTATTCAACTGGAAACATTCGTTACTGGTAAGGCAGATTTTTACAAAAATGATTCTTGCATGTTAGACAAGAGTTTTCATTCAAACGATTTACAAAACGCAGATTAGCTTGGCCGAAACAGCTGAATATTTGAAGAGAATTAGATTCTGTATTTTCCACTTTGCTCTTGAGTCTGACGATAAAATAACATGGGATATTTGACCGTCCGATCAATTTCCATCCTTATTACCACAAACAACAATCCAGTTTCTATTTGAAATGTTCACTCAGTAAATTCTTTCCTTCTGTTATCAGGCTTCTGAACGGTCCTTCCATAAGCTAGGGTACTGTCCGATTCACCTCTGCCCCATTGCGGACTTTGGACTTTGTCTCTGGAACTGATGCGCTACAATGCTGAGAACTAGATTCTGCACTCTGTATCTTCCCCTTTGCTCTAGGCTGTGGTTCTTGAGTTTGACTTGGTAGTAATTATGTATAGTATTATCTGTTTGTTTGGATCGCATGCAAAACAAAGCTTTTCATTGTACGTCGGTACATGTGACACTAATAAATCTAAATTGAAACCTGAACTTTAACTGTCAAAACCACTGCTTTATATTCACAGACTGTCGTCCTGCTGTTTGGATTATTACATCTAAAACTAGATTATCACCAGTTGGATTATTTGGGCAGCACAATGGCACAACTGGTAGAGCTCATAGCGCCAGAGACACCAGTTCGATCCTGACCTCGGGTGCTCTCTGTGTGGAGTTTGCAGGATCTCTCTCTGACCGCATGGGTCTCCTCCAGGATCCCAAAGACATGTGTGTTTGGAGGTTAATTGGCTCTCTGTAAATTGCCCCTGGTGCATAGGAAGTGGATGGGAAAGTTAGATAACACAGCACTAGTGTGAAAGGGTGATCGTTGGTTGGAGTGGATGCGGTGGGCTGAAGGGCCTGTTTCCTTGCTGTATCTCTAAAGGCTCTAGTCACTATTCAGCATCAATCCTCAGAACTCGGTGTTTAAATAAGCTCGGTATACCTTTCTTAATCAATTTAATCTCTGTATATGGTGCCTATAAACACGAGCAGTTATAATACTAGTAATAATAGGAAGAATATCTGCAGTTGCTGATTTACACCAAAGATAGACACAAAGTGCTGGAGTAGCTCAGCGGGTCAGGCAGCATCTCTGGATGGGTGACGTTTTGGGTCGAGGTCCTTCTTCAGACTGAAAGTTCTGTCCCCCGAGTCCCAGTCTGAAGAAAGGTCTCGACCCGAAACGTCACAGATTCCATTTCTTCAGAGATGCTGCCTGACCTGCTGAGTTACTCCTGCACTTTGAGTCTATCTGCAGTTCTAATTAACCCTGATTCACCAAACTAAATGAAAATCTGTTGTTCCATTGCATGCCTGATATGGTAAACACTCTGGTATGTGTGTGTTCACCTGATCTTGTTGATATGTATACACCAGTCTGATATTTAGACAGTGTTCTGATCATGAACCTCATTGTTTCCAGATTTTTATCAAGACAGAGCGGAACACTTGCCCGTTAGCCATGGATATGGATGAGTTTGAGCGTCGCAGGGAGGAACGCAGGAAAAAGCGCGAGGATATGCGACAAGAGGTGGAAAGGTAATACTGTGTATTCAACACCAACACTGAGGCAGGTTGCGCGACAGAGTTTGTTACTGGGAGCACAGGTGTGGAGGTCAGTGTGATTGAATTCACAGGATGAACAATGGCATTAGCTGTGGATCACATGTCTCTCTCCTCTTCTGGGTGTGTTTGAAGTGCAGTCCCATCACTTACACTTGGAATGTGAAATAACCAACTGCTGAGCGATCCTGATCCACCATCCACCTCAATGGAGTCCATCAATCTATCTTTGATTGGATTTTACTGGACTTTATCTTGCACAGAACGTTAACCCCTTTACCCTGGATCAGTACACCGTGGACGGTTTGATTGTAATCATGTATAGTCTTTCCACCAACTTTTCACTGTACCTCGGTACACGTGACAATAATAAACTAAACTGAAGTGCAGGCTGGTGGAGTAGTGGGGACGAAAGCTGGAGATGAGAGGTGGAGGTGGGACAAAACCTGACGAGTGGTGGGTGGAGGAAGGAACTGCAGATGCTGGTTTAAACCGAAGATAGACACAAAAAGCTGGATTAACTCAGCGGATCAGGCAGCATCACAGGACAGGTGGATACAGGTGTTGGTGGGTATGGCGTGAATATACGTGGGTCGAGTACGTGGCAAAGGAGACAAAGGATGTTAGATCTGGAGAGAACATTCAGCGCACATTCTGACGTTATTGTGGCCATACTGCCGTGCTCAGCAATATAGAGATGGGGCATTGCACTGTTCATTGGTTTGGAAAGCAGTGACTATATGCAAGCGTCAGGCAGAGTGGAAGCTCTCAGCTGGGGGAAGACATCAAGCAGAACACGGTCGAAAGACCAGCAGCTGTTGAAAGAAAATGTCCTAGTTTGGTTGGACGGATAAATCCTTCCTTTCACGTTTATTTTTGTACCATGAAATGCTTGAATCTCTCTTCAAAGCTCAGAACTGATGGCTTGCATCTGTTTCCAATATAAAGGAAATAAAGGATTCAATTCAATTCAATTCAATTTCCGATATTGCATTGACCTATTTATACTTTGCCCTAATTGGCTTTTACCATTCTCACCACTTGGAAGGATAATTGTGGGAACACGCACTCGGAGGATGTATCCGAGATGTCCTCCCATCCGGAGATTTTCATTGGAAGTACAGCATCAGCCTATTGTCTATAGACTTTCCCACTTTTCCAGAGAAATCCAATTCCTCTTCCCATCATTTGCAGAGATCCTATGTTCAAAATAGCACTAAAAATTCTCAACACACAACAAAAAGCCTTTAGTTGTTTGCAAACGAAGCATTTGTGCAAACGAGTCAAGTTGTAGAAGATTCCAATAAAGTAACTGTCCCATAAAATTCTTTACCTTACTTTGGTCATTCCATCCCACTGCAAGAGGACCCAGGGATATTACTGGCTGCCAGTAACAAATGCTGAATTTGTGCAACTTATCTCACCATCTCAGGACATCCCAAACTAAGGTAACATGGGGTGAGAAATCTCATAATGGTATTGTGGGTGGCACAGCTGGTAGGGCTGCTGCCTCACAGTGCCAAAGACCGGTGTTTGACCCTGACCTGGGGTGCTGCATTCGTGGAGTTTGCACTTTCTTCCTGGGACCATGTAGGTTTCCTCCAGGTGCTCCGGTTTCCCCCCAGATCCCAAAGACCTTCAGGTTTGTCGGTTAATTGGCCAATGTGTAGGGAGCGGATGAGAAAGTGGAATGACATAGAACTAGCCTGAATGGGCGATCAATGGTTAATGTTCATAAGTTCATGTTATAGGAGCAGAATTAGGCCATTCAGCCCATCAAGCCTACTCCGCCATTCAATCATGGCTGATCTACCGTTCCCTCTCAACCCCATTCTCTTGCCTTCTCCCCATAACCCCTGACACCCGTACTGATCAAGAATGAAGAGTGTGGACCCTTGGAGGATGTATTTGAGATGTCCTCCCCTGAGATGACCAGGAGATTCCCATTGGGATTACAGCATCGACCCATTATCCACAGACATCCCCACTTTTCCAGTGAAAACCAGTTCATTTTGCCATCATTGGCCTGTTTCCACGCTGTATCTCTGAAAGCCCAACCCTAAACTCTTAAAGCTGGGCAATGAGCAAGCCAATTAGTGATGGGGAAGGTTCCACGATTAGCAAGTGGGAGTCCTGATGAGAACATCTGCTTTTTGATGGCATTGGTTGAAAGAAGAACATGTTAGCATCTGGACTTGCATATGTTTCCATGAAGTTGCTGGGCTCCACTTTAGATGCTTCACATCATCATATTGTCAGGAGATCTTTTATACATATCTAAGAAGACGGAGCTGCAATTTAATGTAACCTCAAGTGAATTTGTATGTTCCATTAACACGTTAGGCACTGTGCAGCAGAGCAGATACCAAATTAAAGGGCAAATGTTGTTGTAATTTGAATCTGGAAGTGTTTATTGCAGGAATGTAAAAATGAAAAGGGATGGAGATTCTTACACAAGGGCTTCATCTCCTTATGGTCTTGCCCCTGCTAATCCATCCCAGATGTGCTGTTTGTGAACCAGCGGGCCACTACGAGGCTCCTCGTCCCATTCCGATCGCTGACAGGTGCACCATTTTGAGGAGCATCCAGATGTTAGGTCGGCCAACCTCTCTGCTGGATAGTTGAATGGGAAAACCCCTTCACCCATGGGCCTGGCGTCTCTGTAGCAGCTGTTTCCACTCCACATCTGCGAGCATCTGTCCATGACTGGTGCTATCCACTAATCCTTCGTTGCATTGCTAGAGAAAGTTCTGGTGCAAAACAAAGATCCCGCATTCTTTTGTTTGTCCTTTGTCAGCCGGCAAACCATTTGTTAAGGCATCACTTCCTATTTCCCCCCCCCCCTACCTGTCCCACATGGACAATAGACAATAGACAATAGATGCAGGAGTAGGCCATTCGGCCCTTCGAGCCAGCACCGCCATTCAATGTGATCATGGCTGATCATCCCCAATCAGTACCCCGTTCCTGCCTTCTCCCCATATCCCCTGGCTCCGCTATTTTTAAGAGCCCTATCTAGCTCTCTCTTGAAAGTATACAGAGAACCCGCCTCCACTGCCCTCTGAGGCAGAGAATACCACAGACTCACCACTCTCTGTGAGAAAAAGTGTTTCCTCGTCTCCGTTCTAAATGGCTTACTCCTTATTCTTAAACTGTGGCCCCTGGTTCTGGACTCCCCCAACATCGGGAACATGTTTCCTGCCTCTAGCGTGTCCAAACCCTTAATAATCTTATATGTTTCAATGAGATATCCTCTCATCCTTCTAAACTCCAGAGTGTACAAGCCCAGCTGCTCCATTCTCTCAGCATATGATAGTCCCACCATCCCGGGAATTAACCTTGTAAACCTACGCTGCACTCCCTCAATAGCAAGAATGTCCTTCCTCAAATTAGGGGACCAAAACTGTACACAATACTCCAGGTGTGGTCTCACTAGGGCTCTATACAACTGCAGAAGAACCTCTTTGCTCCTATATTTGATTCCTCTTGTTATAAAGGCCAACATGCCATTCGCTTTCTTCACTGTCTGCTGAACCTGCATGCTTACTTTCATAGACTGTTGTACAAGGACCCCCAGATCCCATTGTACTTCCCCTTTTCCTAACCTGATGCCATTTAGATAGTACATGGAACATGGAACACAGAACAGCACAGGAACGGGCCCAACAGCCCACAAAGACTCTACTGATCATGATGCCAAGATAAACTAATCTCCTCCGCCTGGACCTGAATCTTTGTGTAGGTCATTTTTGGATCGACAAGCACACAGCGTTCTCTCCCTGTTCCTCCCCTCTCTTGCTCTATCTCCACAACAAAGATTTCCAGACTTTTCTGCCTTGGATTTGATGCTCATTGTTTCCGGCACTAACCTGTTTTTTTTAATTATTTCATGTACCAGGAATTCACCTGGACTGTGTAATTGTCAGCTCGGAGAATCCCAGTGCCCCTGGGTTTGGATAGAGTCCTAGTCATACAGCACAGAAAAAGACCCTTCGGCCCAACGCCCATGCCGACTAAGATGTCCCATCTACCCTGGTCCCATTTGCGCACCTTTAGCCATATCCCTATGAACCTTTCCAATTCATGTACCCTTCCTAGTGACTTTTACATGCTGTTATTGTATCTGCTTCAACTACCTCCTCTGGCAACACGTTCCAAATGCCCACCACCCTCTGCCCCTCGACTTCCTATTAAAGGTTGCCCATCTCACAAACCTAAACCCTCTGGGTTTTGATTCCCCACCTTGAGTAAAAGACTCTGAGAATTCACCCTGCCTGTACACCTCTATAAGATCACTTCTCATCCCCCTGTGCTCCAAGGAATAAAGCCCTGGCCTGCCTATAGCTCAGGCCCTCAAGTCCTGGCAACGTCCTCGTGAATCTTCTCTGCACCCTTTCCAGCTTGCAGTGTTTGGTGTGTCTATTAACCAAGGAAGGTGCTGGTGTGAGTAGGCTGGGAAGGGGGGGGGGGGGGGGGGGGGGGGGGGGGGGGGGGGGGGGGGGGGGGGGGGGCAGAGAGAGGGTATACATTTTCTTGCATGCTGCAGCTGATGTGCTGTGAACTCTCTCTCTTTCCACCAAGGGTTTGTTCAACGGAGCTGGTACACTAGCTTTTTACCCAATAGTTGGGGCTTTGAGAGCTCCTGAGATTGCTCATGGCAACTGGACATAATTATCATGGCAAATGCCCTCTGATTAGAGAGTGTCAGGTATAAGGAGATGTTGGCTAAACTTGGATTGTTTTCTCTGGAGTGTTGGAGGCTGAGGGGAGACTTGATGGATGTTTACAAGATTTACGAGAGGCATAATACGATAGACAGTCAGAACCTTTCCCCCCACGGTGGCAATAACAAAGACTAGAGGGCATAGCTTTAAGAAGAGAGGGGCAAAGTTTAAAGGAGATGTGCGGGGCTAGTTTTTTTTTTTACTCAGAGGGTGGTGGGTGCCTGGAACACGCTGCTAGGGGGTATGGTGGGGGCAAGAACAACAGTGGCATTTGAGAGGCTTTTGGATAGGTACGTGTATATGGAGGGCTAAGGATTATGTGTAGGCAAAGGAGATTAGTTTAACTTGGCATTATGTTTGGCATGGCCTGTTCTTGTGCTGTACTGCTCTATGTTCTATGCCTTTTGTAAGAGAGCGATGTTAGTTCAGGGTAATAAGATGTTTGGTGATCAAGTTATTTTATATTCCCATCCAAAAAGCACATCCCATATTTAGAGTTAATTGGAAAGATTTTTAAAGTTGAGGTATTTATGCTGACATTGGGTCTGGTCTCTATCTCACTTTTGGAACTAGTGTCTTTGTATATGTTAGACAATACCGGAGCCCATCAGCCATGACCACCAAGTTCAAGAACAGCATCTTCCCAACAAATATTAGGCTCTTCAACATGAACGTCAGCTTCCATGTAGCAGGAACAGGCCCTCCTTGTAAATGGCGTTGGTTAGACTACATTTGGGGTGTGGTGTTAGTTTTGGTCACCCTGTTATAAGGAAAGATGTTGTTAAGTTGGAAAGTGCTGAGAAGATTTACGAGGATGTTGCCAGGCCTGAGCTATAGGGAGAGGTTCATCAGGCTAGGACTCTATTCATTGTAGTACAAGGGGGTGATCTTATAGAGGTGTATAAGACCATGAGAGGAGTAGATTGGGTAAATGCAATTGGAGGCGTGGGTTCGCATCCCATGTCTGACACCATGTAACTGCTAGTCTCAAACACACGTAAAGACACAACACAACTTTATTAAACACTTAAAGCATTGGATCTGCAGTACGTTACATCTCCGAGCTGCTGCATCTACTGCCTGACGTAAGCGAGTTATTAATATTATAAAGCATGCACTAGGCGGGGCTACTACTAACAAGCACTATGATTGGCGAGCATGCAATAGCCGATCTACAGTAGGCAAATCAAGAACCAGAGGACACAGGTTTAAGGTGATGGGGGGAAAGATTTAAGAGGAACCTGAACGATAACTTTTTTACACAAAGGGTGGTGTGTGTGTGGAACGAGCTGCTGGAGGAGCTAGCTGAGGCAGGTACTATTGCAACGTTTAAGAAACATTTAGACATACATGGATGGGAAAGGTTTAGAGGGAAATGGGCCACACACAGGCAGGTGGGACGAGTGTAGATTGGGTTTGTTGGCCAGTGTGGGCAAGTTGGGCCGAAAGGCTTGTTTCCACACTATGACTATGACTCTAGTCTAGGTCTTTGGTTGCTCTACAAACTTTGTTTTTGCACTATCGTGGTTATCTAGTATTGCAGTTATTAATTGATAGTATCTTTAACTACTATATATTTATCTGAGTATTACTGCATTTACCAGCATGTTCAGCTGCAGCAAGTAAGAGTTTTATTGTTCCGTTGTCGGTGCATACGACAATTATACACTCCAGACCCTTGTGCGGAACTAAGTGCAGTTCAGTGCTATCTGCAAACACGGGTGAGAAGGTATTTATAGGTTGCTATAGAACATCTCTCCTGCAGCCTAACACGTTTGGTGTCATATAACATAGACTATAGAACATAGAACAGTACAACACAGGAACGAGCCCTTCAGCCCATAATGTTTGTGCCAAACAAGATAAACAGATCTGATCTGCCTGAACATGATCCATGTCCCTCTATTCCCTGCAAAAAAACATCTCAAACCACTATCGTATCTGCCTCCACTACCGCCACCCCTGGCAGCGCGTCCCAGGTCCCCACCGCTCTCTTGTCCCCAAGAACTTGCCCCGCACATCTCCATAAAACTTTGCCTCTCTCGCCTTATAGCTCTGGCCTCTAGTTCTTGAACAGTTCCACCCTGAGAAAAAGGTTCTGACTGTCTTCCCTATCTACTGTGTCTCTCCGTAAGCCATGTTCTTTCAAACACATGAACTTGGATAATCCCCCCCCCCCCCCCCCCCCCCCCTGGAATACCACTGTAGTAGGGGTGGAGCAAATGGAGACAATCTAACTAAATCCGATGACACTAGCCAAGCAATTACTACATTTTGGCAACAATCTGATAAGAATCCTGGAGATCCACCCCCCCACCCCATTCCCTCGCTCCATCCCATGCCACCCCCTCCCTCACCAGATATCCATGCGATCCCACCCCATCATCCCACCCCTCTCTGCTCACTTCCATCCACACCCCTCCCTCTGCCTTTACATTTCACTCCTCCTCCCCTTGCCTGACAATCTTTTATCACCTTTTCACCACCTTTGGTCATTTACTCCGCCCGTCACTCACCTGCATCCACCTATCACTGTGTATGAAAGAACTGCAGCAGGCTTTGTTCCCCTCACCCCCCCCCCCCCCCCACTTTCTTTTCTAGCTTTCTTCCCCCCCTCCCCCCCCCCCCCCACTACAATCAGCGTGAAGAAGGGTCCCAACCCGAGAGGTCACCTGTCCATTTCCCTCCACAGATGCTGCCTGGCCCACTGAGTTCCTCCAGCACTTTGTATGTTGCTCAAGATTCCAGCATCTGCAGTTCCTTGTGTCTCTATCTTCAACCTTGGCAGGATTTGACCATGGAAACACAGGCACGCGGAAGAGTTATGAAGAATAACACAAAGGCGTTTCACGGGAAGCCAGATAAGGGGGGTGGGGGGGAGAAACTGAACAATATGTTGGTGACAGGTCAATAAACCTCATTCTATTTTTATTTCGGGTTTTTTTTCTTTCCTTTACCAATAGATTCAGATCAAGAGAGGTGGCAGGAGATATTTCCTGCCTCTTCTCTCTCACAGCTTTCTCCTCCCACCCACCCCTACAATCAGTCTGAAGAAAGGTCCCAACGCAAAATGTCCTCCAGAGATGCTGTCTGACCCGCCGAGTTTAGCACTTTGTGTATTTGTTTGACAACATAGATCAGACGGATCAAATGGCCTGTGCTTGCGTTGCCATTTTTATATCATGTGGAAACTGAGTTGAGTCTCCTTTGGACATCACACGTATATTGGAAAACGGGGACAAAATATCATCAACACAAATATCTTGCAAAAATTGAGCCTCTGCTGACAGGAAGCCAGAGTGAAATATTTCAAGTCTTCAGGCTGGCTGTTAATGAAGTCTGAGAGTATGAACACAAGCCTATTGCAGCAACAGCTTACACATGTCCCATTTCTCTCCACGTTCCCTTCATCTACCCCAGATTCCACCACCCACCTACACACATCAGGGCCAATTTATCGAGGGTCAGTTAACCTATAAATCCACACGTCTTCGGGATGGGAGAGGACACCCACGTGGTCACAGGGAGAACGTGCAAACTCCACACACCGACAGCACCCGAGGTCAGGATTGAACCTGGGTCATTTGAACTCTGATGCAGCAGCTCCACCAGCTGCACTACTGTACTTTCGGCATTTTCTGTTTTTATTTAGATTTGCAATATCTGCAGTTGTTTTAATGGATATTTTCAGAGTTTAATATGATAGAAATACACTGGGAATTCAGTTGTGGGACCCTGATCCTTGTGGCATCCCCTGTGCTTACTGCATACTACTATGGAGGCTAGAAGAAGGGTCCTGACTCGAAACCTCATCTGTCTACACCCTCCACAGATGCTGCCTGACCTGTTGAGTTCCTCCAGCACTTTGTGTTTTGCTCAGGGTTCCAGCTTAGTCATACAGAAACATCAACAGGCCCTTCAGCCCAACTCCCATGCTGACCAAGATTGCCCATCCATACTAGTCCCACCAGCCCGCATTTGGCCCATATCCTTCTAAACCTTAAAAGACTGTACTTTCACCCTATCTATCCCCTTCATGATTTCACACACCTCTATAACATCACCCCTCATCCTCCTGCGCTCCAAGGAATAATGTCTTAGCCTGCACAACCTCTCCCTATAGCTCAGGCCCACAAGTGCCGGTAACATTCTCATAAATCTTCCCTGCTAAGCATCTTTCCAGCTTGACAACATCTTTTAACAGGCAGTCCAAAAGTGAACACAATACTCCAAATGCTGCCTCGCCAATGTCTTGTACAACAATAACATGATCTCCCAACATCTATACTCAATACTGTGCAGAGAGTCTTTTTGACCACCCTACCTACCTGTGTTACCACTTTCAAGAATGTATCTGCATTCCTAGAACCCTCTGCTCCACAACACTCCTCAGAGCCCTGCCATTCACTGTGAAGGTCCTGCCCTGGTAGGACTTCCCAAAATGCAACGACTCTCACTTATTTCTATTAAACTCCATCAACCAGTCCTCACCCCACACGCCCAACCGATCAAGATTCTGCTGCAATTTTGACAACCAACTTCGCTATCTACAATACCACCCACTTTAGTGTCATCTGCAACTTCTATACCCAATGCATCTACAGTTCTTTGTGTCTCCATTCTGAAGGCTGTTTTTTTTTTCAAATAATGGCAAAACCTTCAAAGGATTCATTGGGGAAAGGGTTAAAAGTAGCAGCCCTTTCTTGAAATTATGGTGACTTCACAGTAGTAACTGCCTCATTAAATAAGTAACATTTAGTAGCCAGTAACCTAACCCACCTCATTTTCCATTATGTTTGTTCTGGAATCCATGAAAAAAAACCTTTAGTTTCAAACAGGTCCTTTGTTGGAAAATCAATTAGGTTCTGTGTAAAACGAGATATAAATAGTAGGTTGGTATTTGTATTTGTCATAATCTCTGGAGAGCATATTTTTAACTGCACATAATGTTTATGATAGAAAATTCTTCAGATACCCTTTTTCCCAGTCAGAGCATCACTTTTTTTTCCAGCTCCCGCAACGTTTGAGATATAGAAAGTCTGTTTGGTTAGAAAATCCGAACCTTGGCACACTGCAGTCCAGTGGGAATACTGCACGTTTCATGGGGATATCAGTCTCTAAACTAGATATCCCACTAAACTGTCAGCCCAGATTTTTGCATTGAATGAATACTTTATTTCTGCAACGCTTTGCTCTGTTGCATCAGTAAAGCTTAACAAATCCTTTAAACTCCCAGGGAAATGTCCTCGTTCTGCACAGGACCACTGGAACACCACCAGGGCCTTCTGCGGGCAGACATGGATTGCCTGAAGCATAAAGGGTTAGCATGCGGATAATTAACTGAACAATCTTGGGATGTTTTCTCTGGAATGCCGAAAGTCGGGGGAAGACCTGATAGAAGTATATAAACTTATGAGAGGCATAAATAGAACCTTTTTCCCCGTTGGATTGCAACCTTGTCATGGTTGGGGAGCTTGTATGTCTCAGTGACCCCTAGAGCTATGCCAGCGGGAGATTCGTCTCCTGTTAGGGTCTCCCATGCCGGACAGGTCGAAGGGTAGAGGCGGGACAAAGAGCGATCCACTGGTCCTCCAGGTTGGAGGTTGAGCACAGGGCTAACAACCCTGTCTCGTAAAACACATATGTTACGGAAACAGCAACTGAAGGAATCGACAGGAGTGGAGGACCTTTGTTGCTGCCCTACATGCCAGGAGGCAGAATAGGCAGTAAGTAAGTAAGTTTCCCCAGACAGAGATAGGGTAGACAGTCAGAACCTTTTTCCCCAGGGTGGAAATATCAAAGGCTAGAGGACATAGCTTTAAGGTGTTCAGGGCAACTATTGTTCAGAGATGTTCATGGTGACTTTTTTTACTCAGAGGGTGGTGGGTGCCTGGAACGTGCTGCCAGGGGTGGTGGTGGAGGCAGATACGATAGTTGTGTTTAAGAGGCTTTTGGATAGGCACATGGATATGCAGGGAGTGGAGGTATATGCATCACGTGCAGGCAGAGGAGATTAGTTTAACTTGGCACCATGTTTGTCACAGGCCTCGTGGACTGAAGGGCCTGGTCCTGTGCTGTAGTGTTCTATCTTCTATGTGACTGCTTCAACTGCAAAAAGGGAGTGGAACAATCTTGCAAAATCTCAAGGTGACAGGAAATGCGGGACGAAGATTGGTTATTTCATGCTGATCACAGTGACTATAGACTGCATGTCTGAAAATGTCCATGTGCTTGTTTATTAAGTGGGCAGTTTCCCGTATCCCTTTAATTCCACTGCACAGCTCCAGAGACCTTGGTGTGGGTGGGGGCGGGAATAGGACTGGAGGAGTTGAGGGGCATGTAAGCAAGGGTAAGTTGCAGAGAAATAGGTAGTGTGTTGGGATTGACAGGGATGGGCTGGGAGCCAACATGGACTCAATGGGATGATTGGCCTCCTGCCAGATCTTTGGTAAATATGAGAAAAATAAAATGGATTGGGATAGATTTAGTGTGAAAATACATACATGATGGTCAGTATGGACCCTATGGATAGAAGGGCCTGTTTCTGTGCCATATCTCTCTATGACTCAATGTATCAACATGGTCAATCATTCTGTCCGGGGCCTCCTCCATTGCCAGAGTGAGGCCCCATGTACACTTGCACTCGGTCTACCAAGGCCTGCTGGATCTATTGGATGCTAACCATTTTATCTCCCCTCATTCCCATACTGACATTTCTATCCTGGGCCTCCTCCATTGCCTGAGTGAGGCCCCATGTTCACTTGCACTCGGTCTACCAAGGCCTGCTGGAACTCCTGGATGCTAACCATTTTAACTCCCCTCATTCCCATACTGACATTTCTATCCTGGTCCTCCTCCATTGCCAGAATGGGGCTACATACAAGCTGGAGGAACAGCCCTCGCATTCCACGGGCAGTTTAGAACCCAACGGTATGAACATTGAACTCTCCAATTTTAGGTAACCAACCTCTTAAGAACCCTCCCCATTTCCTCCGCTCTCCCCTCTCTCCATCGGGACTCTTACCCATTTCTCCCCTCCGTCCCGTCCCCTCATCCCTATATTCCTTCCTCTAGCTTCACAATTTGAACCTCTGCTATCCTTATCTCGCATCTTTTCATCTCTGGCCTTTGTCCAAACATCTGCCAAGCAAACAAAAAAACCCCTCAACAGTATCCACCTATCACTTGCTCAGCTTTGTACTACCCCACCTCTCTTCCAGCTTCCAATGAGTTTGAAGAAGGGTCCTGACCCAAAACGTCACCTATCAATATTCTCCAGACATGCCTCGTAACCTTCTGAGTTACTCCAGGACTTAGTGTCTCTTATTGTCCAATTAATAGGCAGCTTTTAATTTGTATTGGAAAATTAATTTGTACAGGGCACGTAATTTTCTGCAGCCCATGAATTTGCTGATAGCATTGTGTATGTCCAGGCCTAAAAGAATGAGAGGTTCAGGTAAGTATGTAAATATGTTTCAAATGATGCAGGGTCTGTTTCCTGAGATTTTGACCAGGGTTGTGCCTTGTTCTTAATTAATCGACAGGAAGTGAATAATGGGAAGCAGGTCCTGACAGGAAGTGAACATTGCAAACAGCATTGAGAACATTTGTGTGTGAATTTTGTCTTAATTTATGTGCTTAGAGTGCCTGAATATTTATTTCAGACTTTTCCTTCGAGTTCTCTGTTATCGACTGTTGCAAACTCAGAGTGGTCTCCACTTGTGTGCCATCTCACCCAGCTAACGTCACACAAATTGTGATGTTGGCATCATGTTCGGCACAGCCACTGTGGGCCGAAGGGCCTATTCTTGTGCTGCATTGTTTTATGTTCTATGAAAGACATAGTCTATGAAAGACTATTAACACTCATAAATGGACTAGCAGTCTGAAAACTAAAGATACAACAAAAATATGCAGCTCCAGGGTTGCAGTAATGTTGAAGACCTCTGCTGTTCCATGCTTGTAGGCAGCATTTGTACAAGAGATGCCAAGATTGGGGAATGAGGTTAAGGGGAAGTTAGATTAGCCATGATTGAATGGTGGAATAGACTTGATGGGACAAATGGCCTAATTCTGCACCTACCACTTATGAACCTGAACTTATGAAGATTCTGTCATTCCATAGCAACCAGCATTTGTAAAGCTTTTAGTTTGAGGCAATTGAATGCTTGGTCTTGTTTGCAGAGAATAATGGATTGATGGTGATGAGATTAAAGCAACTGTCTCCAGCCCTGGGTCTTCACATCAGATACAGCTGGAAACTGTAAGACACAGCTCCATGTGGATTCTTGCAGCCATCAGAGCCGCAGCAGTGAGATTGGCCCTTCAGCCCATCAGGTCCATGCTGTCCGTCAACCCGGGTCTCTGGCGCTGTAAGGCAGCAACTCTAAGGCAGCGGCTCTTCCAGCTGTGCCGCTGTGCCACCATTTTGTGTTTTGCCTGAATATAGTGATGGGCCTTTAGATTCTGTATAATCAATTGTCAACATATGTAGGATATTTAAATAGCCCTACTGGTTGTGAGCAGTAATTCCTCTATCCCCCTCTCTTGCATTGGCTGCACACATCACCTGTGCTGAAAACATGTCCTAAATGCTTAATGAAGGTGAATTGTGAAATGATGAACATAGAACAAGGGGTGGCACGATGGCACAGTGGTAGAGTTGCTGCCTACACTGTCAGATACCCAGGTTCAATCCTGTCTACGTGTGCTGTCTGTACAGAATTTGTACGTTCTCCCTGTGACTGCCTGGGTTTCTCCAGTTTCCTCCCACACTCCAAAGTCGCACAGGTTTGTAGGTTAATTGGACTCGATAAAGATTGTCAATTGTCGCTGGTGTGTAGGATAGTGTTAGTGTACGAGGATCGCCAGTCGGAACGGACTCAGTGGGCCGAAGGGCCTGTTTCCGTGCTGCATCTCTAAAGCTAAACCTAAAACATAGAAGAGTACAGCATAGGAACAGGCTTGTAGGCCCACAGTGTCTGCGCCAAACGTGATGCCAAGACCAACTCTTATCTGCCTGCATAGAATCAATCTCCCCACTCTGCGCATATCCATGTGCCTATCAAAAAGCCTGGCTTGTTGCAGAACACAGCCCAATGCAGCTTGAGAAAGAGTTGGGGGATGATGCCAGTGTATATAGAATATACATCGAACCAAGTATACAGTACAGCACATAAACACTGTACAATGTACAATGTCTGTGTCGAACATGATTCCAAGACCATCTCATATCTACCTGTGCGTAATCCATATTCCTCCATTCCCAGCATCTCCAAACGCCACTATCGTATCTGCCTCCACCACCACACCTGGCAGTGCGTTCCAGGCACCCACCACCCTCTGTGTAAAAAAGCCTGCCCCGCACATCTCTTTTAAATTTGCCCCTCTGAATTTTAAACAATGCCCTCTAATATTTGATATTTCCATCCTGGGGGAAAGGATTCTGCGGGATCAGCCCAGTTCAATATCACCAGGCACCATGAATGCCGCTCCAAGGCCCCACTGCCTTGGCAACTGCACCGGAAAATGTACCTTATTAATATTGTATGAAAACCATATCAAGATTTATTTACTTCTCGTGATTTATGTTCTTCATGTGATACTAATAATCCCAGATGGCAGCTTGCCATTTTTGCACATCTGTGGAATATTTGGAAGTTCTACTACGTAGTCTACATTCATGACACAGGCTCACTGCAGCCTGAATTCAGTCTGACCACTTTCACCCAATTTACATGGAAAAATGCTTCTTCAGTGTCTTCTGTTTTTTTTAGAAGAAACGCGTTGCATTAGATGGCAATTGTTCACCTCTCCATGTTCTCCAGAGATGCTGTCTGACCCGCTGAGTTACTCCAGCATCTGTCCATTCTGATTGTTCAACACGTTTTTGATTTTGGATCGCATGCTTGCCATTTCTCCTTTTCATTAGGGTGAATTTTATGCTTCAGCACAGTCAGCAGAACTTCAAGACACAGGAGAGTGAGCCAGGGGTTCCCTGTAAAGCAGCCAAGGCAATGGACGTGTGGCTCACACACTCACACACTTAATGATGGATGAAAAACACAGCCTGTATTTGAATACTGGTCCCCAGCTCTGATTACCCAAAACACAAAGTGCTGGAGGAACTCAGTGAGTCAGGCAGCATCGAGACCCTTAAGGGCCTGTCCCACGGGCATGCTACTCCATGCGGCAAGCGCGACCTAATGTGGTCGCTTGAGCCGTACAGCCTCACGGGGCCGGTCCCACTTCGATCGCCGGAGTCGTATGGAGTTGTGCGGAGCTGATCCTGACATCGCGCGGGGCTCCGAAAAACTGACCATGTTGAAAAATTCTGCACAGCAACGGCCCGCCGGCCCGCAGCCGCCTCGACGCTGTACGTCACTTGCGAACTTCCCACGGACTTCGCTCGCACTTCATGTCACTCATTCGACCTCCGCGCGGCTCCCGCTTCTGGCTTGGTCGCACTTGCCACATGCAGGCGCATGCTGGTGGGACAAGCCCTTTAGGTCGCGCTTGCTGCATGGAGTCGCATGCCCATGGGACAAGCCCTTTAGGTCGCGCTTGCTGCATGGAGTCGCATGCCCATGGGACAGGCCCTTTAGAGTCATACGGCGTGGAAACAGACCCTTCAGCCCATCTTGCACATGCCGACCAACATGTCCCACCTACACTTGTCCCACCTGCCTGCATTTTGTCCACATTCCTCTAAACCTATCTAATCCATGTACTTGCCTAAATGTTTCTTAAACTTGCAACAGTACTTGCCTCAACTACCTCCGGCAGCCCTTTCCATACATCTACCACCCTTTGTGTGAAAAAGTTGCCCCTTAGGTTCCTATTAAATCTTTCCCCTCTCACCTTTAACCTATGTCCTCTGATTCCCCTACTCTGGGCAAGAGACTGTGCACTTACCTGATCTTTTTCTCACATCTAACCCTTCTGCAGACTGATTCAGTCTCATTTTCCCCACGATCCCCACAACTTTGAGGAGATTCTAGTGATCACCTTCCTCTGAAGTAGGGTCAAAAGGCAAAACATCACCAGACTCAGTCAGAAGAAGGGTTCTGACCCAAAACGTAGTCTGTCCATTCCCTCCAGAGATGCTGTCTGACCTGCTGAGCTCCATCAGCACTTTGTGTTTTGCTTACGATTCCGGCATCTGCAGTTCCTTGTATCTCCCAAAATACACTGCACCTCTGTGAAAGGGACACTAGAAAATAAGTCCACAGTGGATCTGGCTCAGTTGCTACTTCTTCTTTCTGATTAATGCTCGTGACAAAACCTGCACAAGTTCCAAGTTAGTCAATGGCCTCAAGATGCGACCGCATGATGCATGTCTTTAGTGCTGCATGTCACAAAGTTGCAGTGCCTGAGGGATGTCAGGGGGATCTCCCAGTCCTAATTTGCCCCTGTGTATCTCATGCACTTTCTGCATTTGATGCCCTTCGAATGCCATCTGTGTACAACCCTGGATATTAGTTCACATTGTTCTATGGATCGCAGGCCGTTGGACACTCGGGACATCCCAAGCCAGACGTTCCATTATAAACCTCCGTTACATCGGACTTCTGGACCGCCCACTGATCTCACTCTCCAACCCCTAATTCTGTAAACCCCATCAACCACCCACATGGAGAAGGGTCCCAACCCAAAACATCTCTCTGTCCATGTGCTCCACGGATGCTGCCTGAACCGCTGAGTTACTCCAGCACTTTGTGTTCCCACAGCATTTCTGAATCACCTCAAACTTCCCAACCCCAATGTAAAGGGCAGTGGTAGAGTTGCTGCCTTACAGCGCCAGAGACCCGGGTTTGATCCTGAATACGGGTCCTGTCTGTACAGAATTTGTACGTTCTCCCCGTGGGTTTTCTCCGAGAACTTCGGTTTCCTTCCACACTCCAATGACGTATAGGTTTGTAGGTTAATTGGCTTGTATAAATGTTAAAATTGTCCCTAGTGTAGGATAATGTTAATGTTCAGGGATCGCTGGCCAGTGTGGCCTCGATGGGCCGAAGGGCCTGTTTCCGCTCTGTATCTCTAAAACTACAGAAAATAATCAAGGACCACTTACACACCAATCAATCCCTCCTTTCCCCTCTCCCACCTATACCCTCCAGCCGTTGAAATGTTTACCCTGGGGAAAAAGGATTATGACTGTGCCCTATCTATACCTCTGTACAGGGTAAACTCTGGATGCAGATATCAAAGACTAGAGAGCATGTTTGAGATGAGATGGGCAAAGTTTAAAGGAGACGTGCGGGGCAGGTTTTGAACGCACTGTCAGGGGTGGTGGTGGAGGCGGTATCAATAGTGGCGTTTAAGAAGCTTTTGGATAGGCGCATGGATATGCAGGGAGTGGAGGACTATAGATTGCCTGCAGGTTAGTTAAACTTATCATCAGGCATGGGAGATCCTTGGCCTTAATATGCGAGACATGTACGGTGGGTGTCATTAATTAGACTGTTGCGGCTGTAAAGCAGAAACAAAAGCGAAACATGAAGAAAAGACGCAACTGAGAACGCAATCAAAATGGCATTTATTCACGTACTGATCTCTGCGCTGGTGTGATGGATGAGTTAGGAAACACTTTCCAACAACTGCTGGAAAACTAGGCTATCACCACAACATGCAGGAAGCACATTATGGTTCCCACAGAACCGTGCAGGAGATTTAAAGTGCTGGAGCAACTCAGTTGGTCAGGCAGCATCACTGTAGACCATGGATTGGTGAAGTCTTTGGGTCAGGGTCCTTCTTCAGACTGACTGTGGGTGGGAGGGGAAGAAAGCGGGAAGAGAGGAGGGAAAGAACAAAGCGCGTAGGAAGGATAACGGGCTGAAGAAGGGTCTCCACCCTAAACGTCACCTATTCCTTTCCTCCAGAGATGCTGTCTGACCCGCTGAGCTACCCCAGCTTTTAGTGTCTCTCTTCAGGACAAAGCGTGGCAGGTAATCGGAGAACACTGGCAATGGAGTGTTTTGATAGGCAGATGATCAGACAAAGGCCAGAGATGAGAAGAAAGGTGTGACACAAAAGGATTGATGAGTTGTGAATTGTGAAGCTAGAGGAAGGAATGTAGTGGGAAACGCTGGAAACCAGAAGGGCAAGGAACAGACTAGCCATGTTGTACAAGATTCAAAAGGGGATCATGGACATAACTGCAGATAGATACATAACATACTCAACAGAAAGGAGACCAAGAAAGAGAAATGATATGCAAATAGAAACCCCATTCGCCAAGACAGATATTGATAAGAACTCATTCTTTGTAAGAACTTTAAGGGAATGGAATAAACTAGACAACAATATGACAAATCACCTTCACTGGACAGTTTTAGAGGGGGGGGAATAACAGCATGTTAGTGTGCACAACACATCCAAGTTGGCGATATGCAGAGTACTGCCCTGCCGACTACAAATTCAGGGGGTTGAGAAGGTATGTGGAGGGGGAGGGTGGAGGGGAGTAATATGTGTGAGTCCAGGTGGGACACTGGGGAGGGGAAGGAGTTGGTGGCGGGATAAAGTAAGGGTGTGGGAAGGGTATGCCAGCACTTCATTACCTTTTTAAGGAACTACAACTATTTAAGGAACTGGCTGGTTTGGAAAAATAAACATAAAGTGCTGGAGTAACTCAGCAGGTCAGCATCTCTGGAGGACACGGATAAGTGATGTTTCGGGTCGGGATCCTCCTTCAGACCTGACCCGAAATGTCACCTATCCGTGTCTCCCAGAGATGCTGCCTGAGCCGCTGACTTACTCCAGCACTTTGTATTTCTTTACTAGCCATGAGAATGTCCTGTACCAGCATACTAACTGTCCACATTGAGTTGCAGGCTGGTTTTGAGCTGAATGACTGTAAGGCAGTGTTTATTTTTGAGTAGCCCAACAAATGCCGGATTTGCGGAATGCAGGAAATGCCAAGGATTGTGCAGACTGTTCCCCTGGGGGTGAATTTGAGAGAGGCACAGGGGAGAACCTTCACAGAGACGAGGCCAGCCCTACCCACATCTGTCACTAACCATAGAGACACATTACTGGCCATCCTGGGCAAGTGGACAGTCATCACTCAGAAGGCAGAATCCCACCACACAGAGAGCTCGCTGCTGTACTTGTACTTGGCCTTCATAACAAGAGGAGTTGAGTATAGGAGCAAAGAGGTCCTTCTGCAGTTGTACAGGGCTATAATGAGACCACACCTGGAGTATTGTGTGCAGTTTTGGTCTCCAAATTTGAGGAAGGACATTCTTGCTATTGAAGGAGTGCAGCATAGGTTCACAAGGTTAATTCCCGGGATGGCGGGACTGTCATATGTTGAAAGAATGGAGCGACTGGGCTCATATACTCTGGAATTTAGATGGATGAAAGGGGATCTTATTGAAACATATAAGATTATTAAGGGATTGAACACGCCAGAGGCAGGAAACATGTTCCCGATGTTGGGGGGGTCCAGAACCAGGGACCACAGTTTAAGAATAAGGGGAAGGCCATTTAGAATGGAGATGAGGAAAAACTTTTTCACCCAGAGAGTTGTGAATCTATGGAATTCTCTGCCTCAGAAGGCAGTGGTGGCCAATTATCTGGGTGCTTTCAAGAGAGAGCTGGATAGAGCTCTTAAAGATAGCGGAGTCAAGGGATATGGGGAGAAGGCAGGAAAGGGGTACTGATTGTGGATGATCAGCCATGATCACACTGAATGGTGGTGCTGGCTCGAAATGCGAAATGGTCTACTCATGCACCTATTGTCCGTCGTTTATTGTCTAAAGCGCTGGTTCTTTTGAAAAGATGGAAACTGGCAATACCAGCATAATCACTCCCTCTTCTCCCCTTGCACACCTCCACTTTCAGGGACAGTTTCTTCCCAGCTGTTATATGAATAATTCTTCCACAACCAGAGAGCAGTCCTGAGCTACTACCCTCGGACTATCCTTGATTGGACTTTGCTGGCTTTACCTTGCAATCAATGTAATTCCCTTATTGTATTGTATTGTATTCAAATTTATTGTCATTGTCTCAATTAGAGACAACGAAATGAATTTCCCTTTACAGTCAGTATCATAAAAATAAATAAATAATAAATAAATAATAAAACATATTAAAAATAAAATAGAATTTAAAAAAAAAGCACAAACACAAAGTCCACGACACAACATAACACAATGGCACCAAGGTGAGGAAGGCACCATAGTCTAGCCAGCCTACCCTCCGATCTTCCCAGATGTTCACCCGTGGTCGGGGCCTTCCGAGCACCCGCAGTCGCCACCCTGGGCGGCCCGATGCTCAGGCCCTCTCGCCGGGCTGATAGAACGCCGACGCCGAAACCCGACGGTGAAAATCCTCCTCAGCGGCCCGGACCTCCCGATCAGCCGCTTCCCACCGGAGTCCGCAGCTCCCGAGTCCGCAGGCCGAGCCGGGCAGAGTCGCAGGACCCCACGATGTTTGTCAGCACCGCCCGCGTTGGGAGCACGCGAACCACAGCTCCAGGATGTCGGTGCCGCAGGCCCAGCACTCCGGGCTCCAGACGGCGATCCCCGGTAAGACATCGCCAGCCCCGCGATGTATCAGCACTGTCCCGCCGCTGCTGGAGCTCTGGTCGGTCCAGGCAGGAAAGGCCGTGCCAATCCAGTAGGTAGGCCGCAGGGGGGGGAGGGCGAGGACGCGACTCGAATAATAGTCGCGTCCTCTCCAGGAAGCGACTGAAGGACAGTATCCCCCTTACCGTACCCTCTTCCCCCACATCAAAACATTAAAAAATAAATAAAAAACACACACTTCAACATAACAAAACAAACAAAAAAAAAAAAAGATACCGGGCTGAAGGTGGAGGCAGCTGGCACCAGCGCCACCGGAAGTACAACATTGTATCTGTACACTGTAAATGACTTGATTGTAATCAGGTATTGTCTTTCCACTGACTGGTTAGCATTCAATAAAAATGTTTCACTGTAGCTCAGTGCACGTGACCGTAAACTAAACTGCACCGTACTTCTCCAATTGGGCAAAAGGTACCCAGGTTCAGGGACAGTTTCTTCTCAGCTGCTATCAGGCAACTGAATCATCCTTCCAACAACTGGAGAGCAGTCCTGAGCTACTATCCACCTCATTGGAGACCCTCGGACTATCTCTGATTGAAATTGCACTAAACATTATTCCCGATATTTCCTTTATCATGTGTCTGTACACTGTAGACGGCTCGATTGGCATAATTCCGCTGACGGATTAGCACGCAACAAAAGCTCTTCACTGTGCGGTGCACGTGACAATAAATTAATGTGAGCTACCGACTTGTTCAATATGGCAAAAAAACATGCATTAAAAGAAAAGGGTATAAGAGAAATGTAATAAGGCAATGAAATACATTCTTTATTTGCAATCAATTTGTTTTCTTTTGCATTTTTTATTCATTATTTTGGCTGATATTACTTAGTCAATCCCATGTTCCTCTCCTAGGTACACAAAATTGCTGGAGGAACTCAGCGGGTGCAGCAGCATCTATGGAGCGAAGGAAATAGGCGACGTTTCGGGCCGAAACCCTTCTTCATGTTCCTCTCCTGTTGGCTTGTGACGGCTTTACTGTCTCAGTGAAATGTCTTTACAACAAGTCAGGTCGGGTCAATTTTATTCTCCTGTGCACAAGTATTGTGGGATACAGATACAATGTTGCTGCTTGTAGTCATAGTGGCATGCAGCACGGTAACAGGTCCTTCGGTCCAACTTGTCCATGCTGACCAAGATGCTGCATCTCAGCTAGTTCCATTTGTCTGCAATTGTCCCATATCCCTCCAAATGTTTGGGGGGGGGGGTGGGGGGGGAGGCTGTTGCCACATGCGGCAGCTGGCAGTAGGTAGAACTGAAGTTCGGTGAACTTTTATAACTTTGACGCCAAATCGTGGCGACACGTGTGTGCAGCCTAGGTGAGATCTGCTACATGATTTTACCGGGTTGTATGCAAACTAAAACATTTCACTGTACCTAGGTACATGTGGCAATAAAGTGTCATTGATTCATTAAAGTAAATATTTCCTATCCATGTACCTATCCGAGCGTCTTTTAAATATATTTATTCTACCTGTACCAACTATCTCATCTGGGAGCTCATGTCATGTACACCCACCCTCTGTGTGGAAAAAGTTGCCCAGCAGGTTCCCATTGATTCTTCAATTCAATTCAATTCAATTCAATTCAATTCAATTCAATTCAACTTTAATGTCATTGCACAAATACTGAGTATGGGTACAACAAAATGCAGTTTTGCGTCAGTCCGTAGTAGTGCAATATAGAAATTAAAAAAAAAAAAAAAAAAAAAAAAAAAAAAAAAAAAAAAGAGGATGCAGAATAATAAAAAATACAGAATAATTAAACAATGGGGACGGAGGGACCGGAGGAATCTATCGGCGGGACTCCGAGTTCAGCAATGCGACGGTATGATTGTAGAAGCTGTTCCTCATCCTACTGGTACGAGACCTGAGACTCCTGTACCGCCTCCCTGATGGGAGGAGGGCAAACAGTCCATGGTTGGGGTGGGAGGGGTCTTTAATGATCTTCCCAGCTCGTTTCAGACACCGTTTTCGGTGGAGGGCATCCATGGCAGGGAGCGGGGCACCGATGATGTGCTGCGCGGTTTTCACCACCCGTTGTAGTGCCTTCCTGTCCGCAACAGTGCAGCTGCTGTACCATACCGTGAAGCAGGCGGTCAGGATGCTCTCGATGGTACACCTGTAGAAGTTGGTCAGGATCTGGGGGGACAGGTGGGCTTTCTTGAGCCTCCTCAGGAAGTAAAGGCGCTGCTGTGCCTTTTTGATCAGCTTGGAGGTGTTGAGGGACCAGGACAAATCCTCCGAGATGTGTACCCCGAGGAATTTGTAGCTGGAGACGCGCTCCACCTCAGTCCCGTTTATGTGGATGGGGGTATGTCTGCCCCCTCTGACCTTCCTGAAGTCGACAATAAGTTCCTTCGTCTTCTTGGAGTTGAGGACGAGGTTATTATTGGCACACCAGGTTGTCAGGTGCTGGACCTCCTCTCGGTAGGCTGACTCATCGTTGTCACTGATCAGTCCTACCACCGTGGTGTCGTCAGCAAACTTAATGATGGCGTTGGATCCGTACTTAGGGATGCAGTCGTGGGTGAAGAGGGAGTAGAGGAGAGGGCTGAGCACACAGCCCTGTGGCACGCCGGTGTTCAGTGTTATAGTGGTGGAGGTGAGGTTGTTGACCCTAACAGACTGTGGTCTGTTGGTGAGGAAATCCAGTGTCCAGTTGCAGAGGGAGGTGGAGATGCCAAGCCCGCTGAGTTTGGTGATCAAGATGGCGGGGATGACAGTGTTGAAAGCGGAGCTGAAATCAATGAACAGCAACCTGATGTAGGAGTTGTTGTTGTCCAGGTGGGTCAGGGCAGAGTGTAGGGCCGCCGATATGGCGTCCTCTGTAGACCTGTTGGCCCGGTAGGCAAACTGATGGGGGTCCAGTGTGGGGGGGAGGCTGGCTTTGAGGTGAGCCAAGATCAGCCGCTCAAAGCACTTAGCAATGACAGGGGTGAGTGCCACTGGGCGGAAATCGTTGAGGCTCCCTGTGGCTGACTGTTTGGGCACTGGCACGATGGTTGATGTCTTGAGGCAAGTGGGGACAACACCCTGGGCCAGTGAGTGATTGAAAATGTCGGTAAAGACTTGGGATAGTTGTCCAGCACATGCCCTAAGTACCCGGCCAGGGATGCCATCGGGGCCGGCAGCTTTGTGCTCATTCACCTTGCTCAGTGCATCTTGTACAGCAGAGGTGGAGAGACTGAGTGGTTGCTTATTTGGGGGTGGAGCAACTTTGATGGCTGGGGTTTTGTTATCTCGGTCAAAGCGAGCATAGAAATGGTTTAGCTCGTCAGGAAGGGTGGCGTTGTCTGGGGGAGGGGTGTTAACTTTCTGGTAATCGGCAAGGGATTTGATTCCTTGCCACATGCGCCTGGGGTCAGAGTTGTTATGGAAGTGCTCCTCAATCCGCCGTTTGTGATTGAGTTTGGCATTCCTAATTCCCATTTTCAGATTGGCCCTGGATGAGCTGTATCCCTCAGCGTCGCCAGATCTGAAAGCAGCATCGCGAGCCTTCAGTAGGAGTCTGACCTCCCTGCTCATCCACGGCTTCTGGTTAGGGAAGGTCTTTATTTCTTTGTGGGTAGTGACATTATCGGTGCAGAATTTTATATAGTCCATAACTGTTGAGGTGTATGAGTTGATGTCCACTTGTGAATTGAAGGTGGACTGGGTAGCAAACAGACTCCAGTCTGTCTGCTGAAACTGCTGCTGTAAAACAGAGACAGCCCCCTCAGGCCAGACCTTCACTGTCCTCGTGGTAGGTTTCACACGTCTGATCAGAGGTGTGTATTTGGGGAGCAGGAACAGAGAGAGGTGGTCAGACTGACCAAGGTGGGGGAGGGGGAGGGCTTTGTAGGCTTCAGTAATATTAGTGTAAACTAAGTCCAGACTAAACTTGACTCCCCTACTCTGGGTAAAAGACTCTGTGCATTTGCCCTATCTATTCCCCTCATGATTTTATACACCTCTATGAGATCACTCCTTACCCTCCTACACAACAGGAATAAAGTCATAGCCTACCTTACTGTACTTCTCCCTGTAGCTCAGGCCCTCGAGTCCTGTCGACACCCTCATAAATCTTCTCTGCACTTTCACTAGCTTAATGGCAACTTTTCTATAGTAGGGTGACCAAACCTGAACACAATATTCCGTGTGTGGCCAAACCAATGTCTTGTACAACTGTAACATAACAATCCAATGTCTATAAGTCTATACTTGATACCCTGACTAATGAAAGCCAGTGATCCAAAAAACATCTTCACCACCCTATCAGCCTGTGTCCATACTTTCAGGAAACTGTGTACCTGTACTCCTAGATCCCTCTACTCTACAACACTACCCAGAGCCCTACCATTCACTGTGAAGGTCCTGGCCTGGTTTGACCTCCCAAAATGTGACACCTCTCACTTATCCGAATTAGATCACAGCATCACAGGCAGATAAACTCAAACAAGCACACAAACACATAAATTATACTTGAAATACACAAATTCTGCAAAATAAAAGAAGCTCTGTCTAAAAAAAATACTTTGGTGCAAAACACAATTGGAAAGGAAACAAGCATTTGAGTTTATCAAGTTTTCACCTCATACTGGGAAATCATAATCCAACTAGCCCACCTTGTTAACTGCATCAGTATGACCAAGTCATCAATCTTGTATCCTGTCTTTTATTTGCCAATTCCTACATGTGAAAAGACGACTTTACAAAAATTGCAATAACAAACACACTTGACCCCTAAACCCTCTCCTACTCCAATCAAATGTCATGCAGCTGGTTCTGTTCTTTATATTCAACTATGTATCCAGTTCACTTTTAAACCGGATCAAAAGTCGGCGCAGACTCCACGGGGCTGAAGGGCCTGTTTTCATGCTGCATCTCGACACAAAACTAAAACTAAACTAAGTGAAGTTATTGGTGGTAGACAAAAGTGCTGGAGAAACTCAGCAGGTGAGGCAGCATCTATGGAGCGAAGGAAATCTTTCACCCAGAGTAGGGGAATCAGACTGAAGTGATTGTCTCTTGCTAAACAGCATTTGTGATAAAACATGATGCTTCCTGGTGAGAGGTCCTGTTTGTCTTCTATGGGAGTTATAGTGGCACAGAGGGCAGCACAGTGGCGCAGCTGGTAGAGCCGCTGCCTCACAGCGCCAAAGACCTGGGTTCGATCCTGACCTCGGATGCTGTCTGTGTGTGGAGTTTGCACGTTCTCCCTGTGACCGTGTGGGTTTCTTTTGAGCGCACTGGTTTCCTCCCTCATCCCAAAGGCATGCGGGTTTGTAGTTTAATTGGCTCTCTGTAAGTTGTCCTTTGTGTGAAGGGATTGGATGAGAAAGTGGTACAACAGAGGACTAGTGTGAATGGGTGATCGATGGTCGGCATGGGCTGGAGGGCCTTTTTGCCATTCTGTATCTTTTAATCAGTGCAATGATCAGGTACTTCATGCTCATCTAGCCACTGCCTTAACATGACAGAAACCTGCATGCTGTCTGTGTGGAGTTTGCACGTTCTCTCATTGGCCACGTAGATTCTTCCAGGTGTTCCATTTTCCCCCAACATCCCAAAGCCTTTGGGTTGGAAGGTTAGTTCACCCATACATTACTTCTTTCATTTTAGTTTTAGAGATATAGCCCGGAAACAGGCCCGCACCGACCAGCGATCCCTGCACATTAACATTATCCTACACACACACGAGGGACCAAGCAAATTTACCTACATACCTGTACGTCTTTTGAGTGTGGGAGGAAACCAAAGAGATCATAGAAAACCCACGCGGTCACGGGGAGAACGTACAAACTCCGTACAGACATCACCCGTAGTCGGGATTTAACCCGGGTTTCCAGTGCTGCAAGCACTGTAAGGCAGCAACTCTACCGCTGTGCCACTATGAAGCCCTGTGCCTTAATGTACTTGTATGTACCCGATATTTTATGAATGTCTACCAACCAACTGGGGCAGCAATAAATTGGTTTGATCCAGACCTTGGGTACTGTCTGTACGGAGTTTGTATGTTCTCCCCGTGACTGTGTGGGTTTTTTCCGGGTGCTCCGGTTTCCTCCCACACTCCAAGGACATACAGGTTTGTAGATTAATTGGCTTTGGTAAAAATGGTAAGTTGTCCCTAGTGTGTAGGATAGTGCTTGTGTACAGGGTGATTGTTGATCGGCATGGAAACGGTGGGTTGAAGGGCCTGTTTGCATGCTGTATCTAAACTAAACTAAACTATTGCCGTGATATCTTGCCCACTTATGGTATATCAAATCAGGGCGGCACGGTGGCGCAGCGGTAGAGTTTCCGCTTTACAGCGCATACAGCGCCAGAGACCCGGGTTCGATCCCGACTATGGGTGCTGTCTGCACGGAGTTTGTACCTTCTCCCTGTGACCTATGTGGGTTTTCTCCGAGATCTTTGGTTTCCTCCCACACTCCAAAGGCATACAGGTTTGTAGGTTAAATGGCTTGGTATGAATGTAAAATTGTCCCTAGTGTGTGGCAATGTGCGGGGATCGCTGCTCGGTTTCCGCGCTGCATCTCTAAACGTAACTAAACTAAATCAATATCACCCTCAGAGTGGTGATGGAGATGGAGGGAGGATGGTGGAGGGGATCTGTCACTTTGCTTCTAGAGTAAAGAAGCAGTCTACAGGTCTGCACACAAACAGGCGAATAGTGAAAGTGGGTTTACACACTCCTGGGGAATGTTGCATTGGATTCCAGCCACCATTATGAAATAATATCACACAGCTGCAAATCATTTAAAGTGAAACCACGTAAACTGAAGCAAATGGATTGTAAATGAATGATTTTAAACCCTGTATTGTTCCTTCATTTAAGGAATCTTTCTCAGCCCTCTGGCACTTCCCCGGTAAGTAATCGTTCAATGATTGCAATGGTATTTAAAAGTAAATCGCCAGATATAAACATTCACAAGGATAGCCCTGATCGAAGTTTGCAGCATTAACTTTACCAATGACTTCATGACTGGAAAATTTGTAATAGATGGACCTTTAATATACCCACACAATATTCTCCATGTTGGTTGAAGGCTAAATGTTAAGAAGAATGTCACAGTCATAAAGCACGGACACAGGCCCTTCAGCCCAACTTCCTAGTCCACGCTGTCCAAGGTGCCCCATCTGTGTGAGTCCTATTTGCGTTTGGTCAATATCCCGCGCAAAACCTTTCCTATCCATGTACCTTTCCAATTGACTCTTAATCATTGTCATTGTATCTGCCTCAACTACATCTTCTGACAGCTCGTTCCATTTACCCACGCCCCTCGTTCCATTTACCCACCACCCCTCAGGTTCCTATTAAATCTTTCTCCTCTCACCTTAAAAAACTGAAAAAATCTAAAGAAGGGCCTCAACCCAAAACGTCACCCATTCCTTCTCTCCGGAGATGCTGCCTGTCCCGCTGAGTTACTCCAGCTTTTTGTGTCTTTCTTCGGATTAAATCAGCGTCTGCAGTTCCCTCCTACACATCCAAACTTCTTTACTCAATTTCCCTGACTGATGAATTAATTCTTTAAGCATCTAAGTTGATGACTGTAGGAATAAAAATGGAACGGCCACCCAGAGTTGGGGTTCGAAGTAACGGACGATTTAGCCAGACAAAGCTGACCTCCCAAGTGTGAAAAAAGGCACTGCAGAGACTCAAACATCACCCATTCCTTCTCTCCAGAGATGCTGCCTGCCCCGCTGAGTTTGTTTGCTCGTGTGTTAAGGGTCTGTCCCACTTTGCCGTCATTTATGTGACAGGCCGGTCGTGACTGTCGCGCGATGGTCGCGCGCGTCATCATGCGTCCACACAGCTGTCTGGAGCGCGTTACGTCATTTGAAGATGGACACAAAATGCAGGAGTAACTTAGTGGGACCGACAGCATCACTGTAGAGAAAGAATGGATGACATTTCGGATCGAGACTCTTCTTCAGTCTGAAAGAAGGGTCTTGACCCGAAACGTCACCCATTGCTTCTCTCCAGAGATGCTGCCGGTCCCGCTGAGTTACTCCTGCATTTTGTGTCTATCTCCAATTGTCTTGGCCCCGCTCTGGGAGTAGGAGTGGGGGCGGATCCGGATCCGCAACGGCCGTGAGCCCCAGGCCGAGCTCGGCGATCGTTTGCCTGCTTCTGCTGCAGCTGGAGGTGAGACTTTACGTCGCGCCAGGGTCTTGGGCCTGTCCCACTTTGGCCGTCAATTACGCGACAGGCCGGTGGCGCGCCAAGATTTAGTGCAGGACGAAATCCACACTCCTCCACGCCACTCCATGTGCCCGTCCCGCGCTACCCAAGCGCTAGCAGGTCGCGTAAATGGCGAGCGAATGACAGCGAAGTGGGACAGGCCCTTTAGACGGCGCAAAGCTCGCTGTTGGCTTCCGTCGTCGCCCAACATGTTGACAGAATTGATCGCCCGATGCATCGTGTCGTCGTTTCCGGGGATCGCCACGAGGAAGTTTCTGTCATGATCCCCTCCTGCTGAGTTACTCCAGCTTTTAGTGTCTATCTCCCGAGTGTGACTTTGGTACATTTTTTATATTCTCAGATGACGAGGTTACTCAGGGACTCGATTAACAGTAACAAGATTTTGCAGAGATTAACAATACAACAAAGTCTTAATTACAGATGGAACTCAGAAAGACTGAGTTAGGTCACAAACAGAATGAGATGATTGTCCACAAGTCTAAATTCATTAACAGTAAATCCAAATTTCTGTTACAATGTTGGCTGCATGCATAATCAATGACATTCCTGTGAGGCTTAGTCTGCCGTTTCCTGTCACCAGATCAACACAATCCACATCCTCACCCATTAATTATTAGCCTTCACCTCCAGTATCTGGCCCTCACTATCGCTTACCCTACAACCCCTGCAGCAATGACTGAGAAAGGCAGGGCATTGAAACGTTATTCCTTTGACCCGATAAAGATATTAAGGGATGTAATAAAGGAATGAATAGGACTAGCTATTTCCTTTTGCAGGAACATCTACAGCCAGTGGAATTTGATTTAAAGTTAGCATTATAGAATTGTAGAATCATTACCATTTTCTGACGGCAAGGGCGATTCGGAAAAAAATACCACGTAGAGACAAGGAACTGCAGATGCTGGTTTACAACAAAAAAAGACACAAAGTGCTGGAGTAACTCAGCGGGTCAGGCAGCATCTTTGGAGAACTTGGGTAGGTGACGTTTCAGTCTGGAGAAGGGTCCCGACCCGAAACATCACCTTTCCATGTTCTCCAGAGATGCTGCCTGACCCGCTGAATTACTCCAGCACTTTGAGTCCTTTATTTTTAAAACTCCGCTTCCTTTTACCCAAGATTAAAATTAAATGTTTTGTTGATGCAGATTTGGACAGCAAGCATTGTTTTGTTGATCTCTGCCCATTGATAATTGGGCCAATGACTTTCTTCCCTGTACATCATGGTTGCTTAGAATGAAGGGGCAGGCTGGGGTGGGGAGAGTGTGTAGGCATAGCCTATGTAACCAGCCTGCCCCACGCCACTTTTATCAGATCTTTTACTGCGCTTAATAGTTCATCTCAGCAACATTGTTGGTGGTTCCACAACTGACAGGGTCAGCAATGCCACAACTAACAGTGAAATGCTTCCGTAATAAGTATTTTACCTAGTTTGATCTCAGATTAGTAGAAATTTGGGGATGGACACAAAAAGCTGGAGTAACTCAGTGGGTCTGGCAGCATCTCTGAAGGCAGCAGACTAAAGAAGGGTCTCGACCGAAAAAGTCACCAATTCCTTTTCTCCTGAGATGCCGCCTGACCGTCTGAGTAACTCCAGCACTTTGTGTCTGTCTTCGGTGTAAACCAGCACCAACAGTTCCTTCCTACACAAGAGATATCTGGAGCATTTTTCTCCAGTTTTACCCAACCTCTCCCACCAATACCCTGCTCAGGTCGTACAGCACAGTAACAGATCCTTCGTCCCAACTTGTCCATGCCAACCAAGATACCCCATCTACACAAGTCCCGCATGCCTGTGTTAGACCCCTATCCCTCCAGACCTGTCTGATCCATGTACTACCTCCTCTGGCAGCTTGTGTTCCATATACCCACCACCCTCTGAGTGAAAAGGTTGCCACTCAGGTTCCTATTAAATATCTCCCCCCTCACCTTAGAATGTTGTCCTCTAGTATTAGATTCCCCAACTCTGGTAAAAGACTCTGCATTCACCCTATCTATTCTCCATCTGAAGGTGTACCTGAGTATTTCAGCTGTTGTGTCAAGCTTTTCCTCATTTTCTCTAATATCACTTCAACCAGCAACTTTGCGTAAAAAAATTAAACATTAAATCGTCAGCAAAAACACTAACTTTGAGAACAAACTTCTTGCAAGAATCAAAATTGGTTTGAGCATGTATCTGCGAAGGCCTCCGTAATAATGGCCCTTGTGAATGTGAATGACAAGATGTCGATGCTTTCACTGAAGCACCGCTACATTACTGAGAGCTGCCAGTGTTCTGCTGGTCTCTGTCGTCAGTGCCTTAGTCAGCACTGGTCCACGATGACCATTGGTGGCAACAAATGAATCAGATCCTACAAGAACGTACAAGCCATATTATCCAGGAGCAACAAGAAAGACACTTTTGTCATTTATTTGGACGCCCAATTGTAAGAGCTGCCATTGTGTAGCAATGAAGCATTGGCAGCGACGGTGGGAGAGCCAATGAGATGGGTGTCCAGGCAACCTTTGTAAGGGGTGAGGCAAACAGGACAGAAATGTTAAGGTGCACGTCACCAATGTTAAAGTGCAGAGTGAATAGAGGAATACAGTTAGATTATGTGTGTGTTTGTGTGTGTTTCTATGTATGTGTGTGTTTCTGTGTGTATGCATGTTTCTGTGTGTATGTAACAGCATTTGTGTGGTTCGGTGAGTGTGTGTGATGTTTGTGTGGTGCCTGTGTGTATCTCCGCATGTGTGTGCTTCTCTGTGTGTGTGTGTGTGTGGTGTACGTGAGGTCTGTGTGTGCCTGCATGTGTGACAGGGAGAGAGACGGAGGTGGATTTGAATGCGGTCATTTGGAAGCCACACCCACTCTTATGCCTCCTCTGGTGACAACAGACATTAAGAGGGGGCTCATGAAAGAGATTGTTGTGGGCGGTGGTGGTGGCTCTGATTATGAAGATGGAATCTTGAGAAAGAATTGACATGGAAGTGGACAATGGAGGGCAGACACTCAAGAGATGAAGTTCTCAGCCTGCAGAGAGACCACAAACAGAAAGGGCATTAAATACGGGGAATCCTTGGGTCATGAATGACCTGACTCGCGGAAATCTAACTTTGCACAGATGCTCCCATACATATTCTAAACATTTTATGTTTGTCATAACAACATAATTACCTGAAGAAGTTTTCTGACCCGAAGCTTTGCCTGTCCATTCCCCCCGCAGTTGCTGCCTGACCTGCTGAGTTCCTCCATAATAATTCAGATTCAGATTCAGATTCAATTTTAATTGTCATTGTCAGTGTACAGTACAGAGACAACGAAATGCATTGTTGCATTAATGCATTAATAATAAAATATATATAATGAATACCAACAACATATTATTGTTAGTCAAAACATAAAGTGCTGGAGGAACTCAGGCAGCATCTGTGGAGGGAATGGACAGGCAAAGTTTTGGGTATACACTGTACATATATCCCATGAGTTTAATTATAGCTAGTGTCAGGTGATTACTCACTGAGTATTATAGTAATTATTAAAGGTGTAGGGAGAGGAATACAGCATGGTACCAAAGGAAACCCACATCTGTAAAAGGGGAGAAGGGCAAACTGAAGAAGGGTTTCGACTGGAAACGTTGCCTATTTCCTTCGCTCCATAGTTGCTGCCTCACACGCTGAGTTTCTCCAGCACTTCTGTCTACCTCCACCTATCACTTGCCAGGATTTGCCCTGCCCCCACTTCTCTTTTCCAGCATTCTCCCCCCCCCCCCCCACCCCGCACCCCCTCCCCCCACACTCCAGCAGTCTGAAGAAGAGTCCCGACCAAAACATCGCCTGTCCATTCCCTCCACAGATGCTGCCTGACCTAAGTTCAATGGATACTGAACCACAATCAACCTGAGCTATAATTCCAGGGATTCTCAACTTAAGCCTCTCCATCCCCCTAACATTCTTTCCTTTAAGACAATACTTAAACCATCACATTGAACACATTTTGGATCATCTTGGAGGCACAAAAAAATGCAGCTGCTGCTTTACAGATCATCTCCCCTGATTTCTCTTTACATGTCGGGTGTTAAATATTTTTGATTGAGTGATTGAGAGATAGGGCATTGATTGATTGAAAGATAAAGCTAGTGTGTGGGGAGTGACTGCAAAAGTGTGGCCCATATTCCTCTAAACATTTCCTATCTATTTTCCTGAGAGTATTTAGAGAGATAGAGGATGGAAACAGGCCCTTCGGCCCATCGATCACCCATTCACACCAGTTTCTATGTTATCCCACCTTCTCATCCTTACACACCAGGGGCAATTTACACTGGGCCAATTAACCTAAAACTCCGCACATCTTTGGGATGTGGGAGTAAACCGGAGCACCCGAAGGAAATCCCCACGGTCACAAGGAGAACGTGCAATCTCCACACACGGACAGCACCCGAGGTCAGGATCAAAACTGGATCTCTGTTGCTCCACCTGTCGCCCAACTGTACCTGTCCAAATGTCTTTGCGAAAGCAGGATAACGTAGAACTAGTGTGAACGGGTGATCGATGGTCAGCGTGGGTCGAAGGGCCTGTTTCCACGCCGCATCTGTTAATCAATCAAACAATTGACCCGACCAAAGCAAGTTTTGGAAATGTGAACTCCACTGATTATTAATAATGCAGTGGGAATGAAAAGCACCTGCACCATCTCATTCTGCAAAGTGATTCTCTGCCTGTGTGAGGAACGGGGACAAAACAGATGTACTGTCTGTAAAGATAGAAATGTTTTAATGATAGAAATGGAGCATTGTCAATGAGGCCAAGTCAATGGATATTTTTAAGGCAGAGATAGATAGATTATTGATTATTACAGGTGTCAGAGTTTATGCGGAGAAGGCGGGAAAATGGGGTTAGGAGGGAGAGATGGATCAGCCATGATTGAATGGTGGAGTAGACTTGATGGGCCGAATGGCCTAATTCTACTCCTATCACATGATCTTATGAATGAAATCCTCAACGGTGAATATGCTACATCCCTCAAACTGAACTAAACTAATGTCTAAAGAAGGATCTCAAACCAAAACGCCACCTATTCCTTTTTCTCCAGAGATGCTGCCTGACCTACTGAGTTACTCCAGCTACTTCGGTTTAAACCGAGCATCTGCAGTTCCTTCCTGCACACAAATTAATTCTCCAAGTGGACAAGGCAAAGGTAAAGGCTGATGAAAAAGCAGTAATTAAAGAATGGGTCGACTGGGCTTGTGTTCATTGGAGTTTAGAAGGATGAAATCTTATAGAAACATAACATTCTTAAAGGATTGGACAAGCTAGATGCAGGCAAAATATTCCCGATGTTGGGGGAGTCAAGAACCAGGGATCACAGTTTAAGAATAAGGGGTAGGCCATTTAGGATTGAGATGAGGAAAAACTTCTTCACCCAGAGAGTTGTGAATCTGTGGAATTCTCTGCCACAGAAGGCAGTGGAGGCCACTTTGCTAGATGCTTTTAAGAGAGAGTTAAATATAGCTCAGGGCTATGGGGGGAAAAGCAGGAACGGGGAACTGATTTTAGAATGGTGGTGCTGGCTCGAAGGGTCGAATGGCCTGCTCCTGCACCTATTTGTCTATGTTTTGCTTCCAATGTCAGGAGAATTGGAGGAGCGCTTCTATTAGAGACAATACTATAGCGATCACTGTTCACGTGATGCTGGGGCTACTGTAGGCGTGATTATAGTGTGTCTTGTTGTAAGTATGAGGTGTTTCAGGTCAGTTGTGGCCGTGCACAGCACAAGGGCTGCATGAGATGTGTGAGTAACGGCACGGCGTGGAAGGAGAAAGGCAGGGTATTTAAAGGCGATGGTTCACACAGCGCAGACAGTCAGCTAGCTGCTCCTGCAAGCAACTTCACTTCAACAGTGAAACATAATCCCCGTCGGACGCTCCTGGAACCTGGTCCTTTCAGGGATGGCAGACAAAGCAAACAACGGGCAGAACTGGTCATCTTTCTCCGAGTAAGTGCTGCTCTAAACCTCCCCCCGCTATGTGATTTACTGTGTGTGTATGTGTGTGTGAGGGGGAGATCGTGTTTGCAGTGAATGAAAGATGCAGTGTCCCCTCCCTTACCTCGTCGAGAACAGATCAAAGTGCCAAACAAAGGACACACATGACGGGGGTGTATACTTGTCCACTCTACATGGGGTGCTCGGCAGATACAGGCCTTTCAATAGGCTTTTGGTTCTACCCAGTCCCTCCAGCAGCGTGCATTAAGCTGGAAAGAGCGCAGAGACGATTTACGATGTTGCCAGGATTGAGCTACAGTGAGAGGTTGGGCAGGGTAGGGCTTTGTTCCTGGCAAAGGAGATTAATGGGGGTGATCATACCGAGGTGTATAAAATGGTGGGGGTGGGGGTGGGGTGTGAATGCTCAGTCTGTTACCCAGAGTAGGCAAATCAGAAACCAGAGGTTTAAGGTGAGAGGGGGAAAGACTTAATTAGGAACCTAAGATAGACACAAAACACAGGAGTAACTCGGCAGGACAGGCAGCATCTCTGGAGAGAAGGAATGGGCGACGTTGTGGGTTGAGACCCTTCTTCAGACTGATGTCAGGGAGAGGGAGATACATAGATAAGGAATGTAAGTTGTGAAAATAAGACAAAGGGGATGGAGATCAAGGATAAGGTAGACAAAAATACGGGAGAAACTCAGCGGGTGAGGCAGCATCAATGGAACAAAGGGATAGGTGACGTTTCAGGTCGAGACCCTTCTTCAGACATTCTTGTAGTTAGCCGTTATCATTATTAGCTGGGAGAAGTTAACAACAATGCAAACAGAGATAAAATGTAGTCGGAGACAGTAAGACTGGTCTGAACATATAAATAGGAACCTATTAAGGTTGAGGGTGGTGGGTGTATGGAACATGCTGCCAGAGGAGATAGGTAAGGCAGGTACTATAACAGCATTTGAAAGACACTTGGACAGGTACATGGATCGGAACGGTTTAGAAGAGCATGGGCCAGTTTGATTTTAACTTGGTCCTGTTTAGCGCCTTTAATAAAATCAGCACAGACAAAGGTTTAAGGGCAGCACAGTGGCACAGCTGGTAGAACTGCTGCCCCACAGCGCCGGAGGACCGAGTCCGATCCTGACCTCGGGTGCTGTCGGTGTGTCGAGTTTGCACGTTCTCCCTGTGACCGCATGGGTTTCCTTCAGGTACTCTGGTTTCCTCCCACATCCCAAAGATGTGTGGGTTTGTAGGATAATTGGCCCTCTTGCTCCTGGTGTGCAGGGAGTGGATACAAAGTGGGATAACATAGAACTTGTGTGAGCGTGTGATCGATGGTCGGAGTGACTTGGGGGCTGAAGGTCTGTTTCCATGCTGTATCTTTCAATCAATCAATTCAATTAATCAATACACATGTTGCTCACTTCAACGGGCAGCACATCTGGGCGGTACAGGGGTGCAGCGGCAGATTTGCTGCCTCACAGCGCCCTTTCAATCCGTACTAGGGGAGCTGCCTGTATGTAGCTTATATGTTCTCCCTGTGACCACGTGGGTTTTCTCCGGGTATCCCAGTTTCCTCTCGCCCTTCAAAGACGTACAGGTTTGTAGATTAATTGGCGTTGGTAAAAAATTGTAAAATTGGCCCTAAGTGTGTAGGATAGTGTTAGTGTAGGATAGTGTACGGGATGATCGCTGGTCGGCACGGACTCGGTGGGCCAAAGGGCCTGTTTCCGCGCTGTATCTCTGAAGTCTAAAGTCTAACAGGGAGTGTGGCATTGTAAGTTAACAGTATCACAAAGAATACAGCTGCGTTTTAGCTCCTGTGAGAGTGAACCTTTCCGGATGTCTGTTGTGAGAGGGCTGGCCTGCTGTGGCAGCGAACTCACTTGTGGCTGGACAGTAGTCTTGCTGTTGGCAGGAGTGGAAACCCATTCAAAAGCTAAACCCACGCACAGCTCCCAGCTTATCTCAGCTTCTCCTGGTGTTTAGGGTGGGATTAGTCGGAGAGTTTTGCTGCTTGCCATTGTTCTATTGACATCTACCGACCAGGAAACAGGGCACACTGTGACTACATTGGCAGATCTGTCTTCGCACGTAGCTAGTAACATTGCGAGGATCAAGCTGCTCCCTGTTGAACAAATGTGAGGCAAAGATGGTTCAATGGTACTTTATTTTCACATGTACTGAGCTACAGTGAAATTCATTTTTCACATACAGTTCAGTAAAAGTATTACTATACATAAACACAATCTTAGTTAACTAAAAGCGACTGCAAGTTATCAGTTGAATATAAGCAAGGATATGTTGACTTTTGTGGTAGAAAATAATTGCAAGGTAATAATAACTAGAGTAGATGCAAAGAACTAGTTTAAATGCTGGTTTAACTGAAACCAGATGCTGAATTTAAAAATACACAAAATGCTGGAGTAACTCAATGGGTCAGGCAACATCTCTGGACAATATGGGCAGGTGATGTTTCGGGTGGGGACCCTTCTTCTAACTAGTGCTCTTTCTTACCAATGTTGCGACTTATTGTGTGCAGTTCTGGTCGCAAGGAGACACAAGGAACTGTAGATGTTGGAATCATGGGCAAAACACACAAGTGCTGGGTGAACTCAGTGGGTCAGACAGCATCTGCGGAGGGAAATGGATAGTCTGAAGAAGGGTCCCGACTCGAAACGTTGCCTGTTCTTTCCCTCCATGGATGCCACCTGGCCCGCTGAGTTCCTCCAACACTTTGTGACTCCAGCATCTGCAGTTCCCTGTGTCTCCATCGCTGGAACTCACTATCCCAGCCACAGACACAGCACCTGGTCCCTGTTGTAGAAGTAAAGAACTGCACGACGCTGGTTAATAAACTAAAGGGCACAATATGCTGAAGTAACTAAGCATACCGTGAGGAGATTTTGTTTCCACTAGTATGCTGTTTCCTGCAGTGTTACCAAGAATTAAAATATTATCTTCCTTCAATTCATTCAAGCGTGCACCAATTAGTTATTAGATGCCCAACGTAAACTTGAGGAAGAACATCTCCCCTGTGGGGGCATTACACACTGCTGGACTCGATACACTCTATCTTTCTGTCTGTATCATAACAGTCATCATTTTGGCTCAGTTTTTAGTTTTCTCTGTCCCGAGCCTTTCTATGATCGAAGGATCATGCAGACAAGGAAGTATATTCTGATCCCAACATCTTCTGTTCTATCCCATCCCTCCCACTCCATCTCTGCAGTAAATGCTAACTTGTTTTCTCTTTTCCTCAGTCCTGAAAAAGGCTAGCAAACCCAAAACATTTTACTGTTTCTCTTACTGCGGAGGCTGCCTGACCTGCTGAGTGTTTTCAGCATTTTCAGCAAGTCCCAGACTTATTTGAAACAAAACACGAAATGCTGGAGTAACTCAGCGGGCTAGGCGGCATCTCTGGAGAACATGGATCGGATGCCGAACCAAAACGTCACCTATCCATGTCCTCCACAGCTGCTGAGTTACTCCAGCACTTTGTTTTTTACTCAAGATTCCAGCATCTACAGTTCTTTGTGTCTCCAGACTTGTTTGCGCGTATATTGTGATCCTTTTTGATAAACAAAATTGAATCATTTAAGGGATTATTTGCTAAAGGATGATTGTGAGGTGGTTTTTTTTAATGTGAATCATGGACAGCATGATGTTAGAGCTGCTGACTCACAGCGCCGGAGACCCAGGTTCAATCCTGTCCTCAGCTGCTGTTTGTGTGGAGTTTGCACGTTCTCCCTGTGACCCTGTGGGTTTTCTCCAGGCTCTGGTAATCTCCCGCATCCCAAAGATGTGCGGGTTTGTAGGTTAATTGTCCCTCTAAATAGCCCCTAGTGTGTAGGAAGTGGATGAGAAAGTGGGATAACATAGAACTAGTGTGAACGGGTGATCAATGGTCAGCGTGGACTCTGTGGGCTGAAGGGCCTGTTTCCATGCTCCATCTCTTTTTAAACAATCATGTTATCGCTACTAGGTACACATAAAAGCTGGAGAAACTCAACGGGTGCAGCAGCATCTATGGAGCGAAGGAAATAGGCAACGTTTCAGGCCGAAACGTTGCCTATTTCCTTCGCTCCATAGATGCTGCTGCACCCGCTGAGTTTCTCCAGCTTTTTTGTGTGCCTTCGATTTTCCAGCATCTGCAGTTCCTTCTTGAACAACATGTTATCGCTACTGATGGTAGCTTCTTAATTCCAATTTTATTGAGTTAATAAAATTTTGATTTACTTTAGTTTAGAGATACAAAGCAGAAACAGGCCCTTCGGCCCACCGAGTTCGTGCCGACCAGCGATCTCCGCACATTAACACTATCCTACACACTAGGGACAATCTACATTTATTCCAAGCCAATTAACCTACAAACCTGTACGTCTTTGGAGTGTGGGAGGAAACCGAAGATCTCGGAGAAAACCCACGCAAGTCAGGGGGAGAACGTACAAACTGCGTACAGACAAGCACCCGTAGTCAGGATCGAAATCCGGTCTCTGGCGCTGTAAGGCAGCAACTCTACCGCTGCACCACCGTGTTGCCCATGTGTTGCTGTGATCTCTATTTGAACTGTCTGGTTTGCCAGCTAGTAACTGAGTTACTCCAGCACTTTGTGTCTTGGTTTGTAAACCAGCGTCGACAGTTCCTTGTTTCCATTCTTACTTTAGTTCTGGTTTGAGGATTATCCTTGGTTGCCAATGTAGGATTTAAGTGTTGGCTACAATCAGCAAATGAGATCCTTTTTTGATACTAAATCCTGTGCTCGTAAAGGAATAGCATTTATTTTTCTGTTTGGAATGAAAAATAAACAGGATATTTGGAAAAACTTAACGTACCTTAGATTTTATAAACAAGCGACAACCGCAACGAAGAGCTAGTTTGGGGAATTTGAAAGTTAAACACTCATCAGAAGTAGCCATGTGATCAAGGAGCTGGCAGGACAGACCCATAGTAAAGTCTTATCATAACAAACCACAATGTTTGCCACAGGATAAGAACAAAAGCATTCATTTATCCACTGATTTCCTTCCCACTTGGAACAGTAATTGTAAACCAGAACCAATGTGAGCGACTGTCTTTAACTGTGACTGACAGTTTCATCAAACTCTTGCGCTGCCTCACAGCGCCGTGGACCCGGGTTCGATCTGACTTCGGGTGCTGTCTGTGTGTGGAGTTTGCACGTTCTCCCTGTGACCGTGTGAGTTACCTTACAGCGAATACAGACACAAAAAGCTAGAGCAACTCGGCGAGACGAGCAGCATCTCTGGAGAGAAGGAAGGAAAGGGTGACATTTCGGGTCAAGACTCTTCTTCAAACTCATTCAAATATAGACTTGGGTCTATCTTCAGTTTAAACCAGCATCTGCAGTTCCTTCCTATAGTTACCTTACAGCGCCAGAGACCTGGGCTCTGTGTAGTTTGGGGGCCTCGGTTTTCTCCAGGTGCTCTGATTTCCTCCCACATCCCAAAGACATGTGGCTTTGTAGGTTAATTGGCCCTCTGTAAATTGCCCCAAATGTGTAGGGAGTAGATGCAAACGTGGGATAACATAGAACTCGTGTGAATGGGTGATCGATGGTCGGTGTGGGCCTAAGGGCCTGTTTCCATGCTGTATCTTTCATTTAATTCATTCAATCAATTAGTGTAACATCAATCCCTTCCACACAAAAAACCTTTGCAAATGAATATTCACCAAAATCCACTGTAACCATTTCAAATCATAAAAACTGTGCTGGAATCTTAAACAAAACACAAAGTGCTGGAGGAACTCAGCGAGTCAGGCAGCATCCGTTGAGGGAATGGACTTGTCATTTTGGGCTGGGACCCGCCTCTAAACTCATGAAATGTCTCGACCCAAAACATCGACAAGATCACGAGAGGTTTCCGTTCAGGTTTCCTAAGTGGGACAGGGGCATGTGGGTGGATGCAGAGTCAAAGGTTCAAATGTTCTTTATTAGTCATATACACCGATTGGTGTAGTGAAATGCATATTACCATTGCAGCACATAAAAAAAGAATACAACATAACAGTAATAAAGAAATTTAAACATAAAAAACATGCCCCTACAATTGTTCCCATTATGAGGGAAGGCACAAAGTCCAGTCCCCATCCCTATGTCCACCCATAGTCAGGCCTATTGAGGCCTCCGCAGTCGCCTTTACAGAGGCCCGATGTTTCAGGACCTTCTCGCCAGGTGATGGTGCTCCGGCGTCGGGAGAATCCTCTCAGCGGCTTGGGATACCTAGAACGGCCACTTCCTTACCGGAGATCGCGGCTTCCGAAGCCGACAGGCCGCGCTGGATGGAGCTCCACCAATCGGCAAGAGATCCCAGGCTCCCGATGTTAAAGTCAGCGCCACCGCCAGCGGCTGGCCGCTCCACAGTCCCGCAACTCCGCGATATTTCATCAGCGGTCTCAGCTCACCGGAGCTCCAGCGCGGCGACCCGGGCAAGGCATCGCCCGCTCCGTTCCGCGATAGCGCTCCAGCGCTGTGCCGCCGCCGAAGCCAAGGTTCTGGCCGGTCCCCTCAGGAAACGCCGCTCCAGGCCCGCTGGTAGGCCGCGAGGACGGGTCGAAATGTTGTCCGGAGAAAAGCCGCCTCTCCGACCAGGTAGGGAACTAGGAAAAGCAGGTTTGATCCAAACTACCGGTGCTGTCTGTACGGAGTTTGCACGGTCTCCCTGTACATTCTTCCAGAATGGTTTTCCCCGGGTGCTCCAATTTCCTCCCACACTCCCAAAGATGTACAGGTTTGTAGGCTAATTGGCTTCTGTAAATTGTAAATTGTCCCTAGTGTATGTAGGATAGTGTTAGTGTGCGGGGATCGCTGGTGGGCACAGACTCTGTGGGCCAAAGGGCCTGTTCCCGCCCTGTATCACTAAAACCAAAAACTAAAAATTCACATCCTTGCCTCTATTGATTCCTTAATCAACATAGATAAAGAACAGATCATGTAGTCGTCCATCTCATCGATGTTTGTGGAACCTCACCTGGCACCAAGCTGCATTCTCTCATCATTCTCACAAGTGCCTGAGGATATTTTTACACCATTAATCTGTAACGGAAATTGTTTTGTAGTCTTTAAAGGAAAAATTTCCTCTGCCCTCTAATGGATTTACAAATTATTATATTTATTTTCTGCATGTGGTCCTTAGTTCTGGTGTAGCTGTGAATAAGGAATGGGTTTTGACATTAAACTAACGTTTGTTACCAACCTTCACAGTTAATGATATCATGGACATTCATGAACTGTCAGAACCTTTTTCCCAGGGTGGAAATGTCAAAGACTAGAGGGCACAGCTTTAAGGTGAGGGGGTAAAGTTTAAAGGAGATGTGTGGAGCAAGTTTTATTTACACAGAGGGTGGTGTTTAAGATGCTTTTGGACGTGCTGTCAGGGATGGCGTTTAAGATGCTTTCGGATAGGCACATCTCCTTTAAACCTTGCCCCTCTCACCTTGGCTTTGATATTTTCACTCTGGGGGGGAACAAAGGTTTAGATTGTTCTTGAATGCCCACTGTGCCATTAACCCTGAAACATGGTAACAAATATTAGTTCAATGTCAAAACCAATAGATATGCAGGGATATCCGACACTTCCCTACAATTCCTTGACCTCACCATCTCCATCGCAGGGGACAGACTCCTGACCGACATACATTACAAACCCTCTGACTCACATGGCTATCTGGACTACACGTCTTCCCACCCTGCCCCCTGTAAAGACTCCATCCCTTACACCCAATTCCTCCGCCTACGCCGCATCTGTTCCCAGGATGAGACATTTCATACCAGGGCATCGGAAATGTCCTCGTTCTTCGGGGAACGGGGATTCCCCTCCGCCACCATAGATGAGGCTCACACCAGGGTCTCATCCATACCCCGTAACACTGCTCTCTCTCCCCATCCCCGCACACGCAACAAGGGCAGAGTCCCTCTGGTCCTCACCTTTCACCCCACCAGCCGGCAAATACAACACATAATCCTCCGCCATTTCCGCCACCTCCAACGTGACCCCACCACTCGCCACATCTTCCCATCTCCCCCCATGTCTGCCTTCCGCAAAGACCGCTCCCTCCGCAACTCCCTCGTCAATTCTTCCCTTTCCTCCCGCACCACCCCCTCCCCGGGCACTTTCCGTTGCAACCGCAAGAAATGCAACACCTGTCCCTTCACCTCCCCCCTCAACTCCATTCAAGGTCCCAAGCAGTCGTTCCAGGTGCGACAAAGGTTCACCTGTATCTCCTCCAACCTAATCTACTGCATCCGCTGCTCTAGATGTCAGCTGATTTACATCGGTGAGACCAAGCGTAGGTTGGGCGATCGCTTCGCCGAACACCTCCGCTCAGTCCGCAATAACCTACCTGACCTCCCGGTGGCTCAGCACTTCAACTCCCCCTCCCATTCCCAATCCGACCTCTCTGTCCTGGGTCTCCTCCATTGCCAGTGTGAGCAACAGCGGAAATTGGAGGAACAGCACCTCATATTCCGTCTGGGGACCTTGCGTCCTTATGGCATTAACATTGAATTCTCCCAATTTGGCTAGCCCTTGCTGTCTCCTCCCCTTCCTTAACCCTCTAGCTGTCTCCTCCCACCCTCCCATCCGCCCGCCCTCGGGCTCCTCCTCCTCCTCCCCTTTTCCTTCTTTCTTTTCCCCACCCCCCATCAGTCTGAAGAAGGGTTTTGGCCCGAAACGTCGCCTATTTCCTTCGCTCCATAGATGCTGCTGCACCCGCTGAGTTTCCCCAGCAATTTTGTGTACCTTCGATATTCCAGCATCTGCAGTTCCCTTTTGAACGATATGCAGGGAAAGTAGGGTTATGGATCACATGCAGGCAGAAGAGATTAGTTTAACTTGGCATCATGTTCAAGACAAACATTATGGGCTGAAGGGCCTTTTCATGTGCTGTCCTGTGTTCCATTTGCTATGTTCTAAGAAGTTAAATGGAACCAATACTTAAAGAGAGTAAAGGACAAAGTTAGTGAAGAAATTTTTTTTTGAAGAAAATCCCTTCCGGTCTGAAGAAGGGTCTCAACCCAAATGTCACCTGTCCATGTTCTCAAGAGATGCTGCCTGACACGCTGAGTTACTCCAGCACTTATAAACCAGCATCTGCAGTTCCCTGCATCTGCTGGAGTATTCAGTTGCCTGAAGAGACAAACCACAGACTGACGGAAGCGTGGCTGCCAATCTGCGCCTACGGCCCCTCCGACCACCACCAATCACTCACACACATTCACACACAGGCAAAGGTGGGTGAAGTGTCTTGCCCAAGGACACAACGACAGTATGCACTCCAAGCGGGATTCGAACCGGCTACCTTCCGGTTGCCAGCCGAACACTTAGCCTATTGTGCCATCTGTCGTCCCAATAATACCTGCCTTTACTACCACCTCTGGCAGCTCGTTCCATGTACCTACCACCCTTTGTGTAAAACGTCGCCCCTCTGGTTTCTATTAAATCTCCCCCCCCGCCCCCCCTCTCCTCACCTTAACCCTCTGTCCTCTGAGTCTGAAGAAGGGACCCGACCCAAAAAGCCACCCATCATTTTTCTCCAGAGATACTGCCTGACCCGCCAAGTTACTCCAGCACTGTGTGTATTCTCTGGTTCTTGATTCCCTTACTCTGGCATTAACCCTTTCTATTCCTCCTCGTGATCATATACACTGTCAGAGTGAGTCAATGGGATTCATATCTTTAACTATATGTATTTATGCACTATTAGTTCATCACAGTGAGTCTGATCTGAACTGCATCACTCTGAGAACCCACTAGCGGAGAGGGTACAGCGTTCAATTAAGCTGTCGATGTTTTCTGCGGGGGGTTTGTAGCTGAGATTTAACGACGACTGCAGAAATAGCAGTAAGGCAACCTCAGCCTGACCCACCCAATTTAAGTCCATTACCAGGCTGAGACTGACATTAATTTGCCTTGTCTCAGCTGGCTGCTGGGTCAGACGTTTCAGCACCATACAGTGGAGCTTGTTGGCAGCAATGTTTAAGACATCATTAGCACTGTAACAGTGTTCCAACTGTTTCTTCCGGAGGTGGTCTAATTTTCTTATGGCCTGGGAGGTTTTAAAGTTGCGCGAGGGTCAGATTCTCCCTAGCTGTTGCCCCCTGATTTTCAGAGGGCCACAATGAGCCTTCTTTTACAAATAAAGAAACTATTTTGTCAAGCCAACACGAAGAAAGATATGGTTTGTCCATTCAGATCATGCCAATGTTTGCAAAATTGGGAACATTTACAGACAATCATAACGACTCTGTCGCAAGTTTTTCTACACAGAGGCTGGTGGGTGCCTGGAACGCACTGCCAGAGGTGGTGGTGGAAGCAGATATTTAAGAAACTTTTGTATACGCAGGGAATGGTGGCCTATGGATTATGTGCATGCAGATTGGTGTTGGTCTTGGCATCATGTTCAGCACAAACATTGTGGGCTGAGGGGCCTGTTCTTGTGCTGTACTGTTCCATGTTCCATGTTCTACTCCAGCATAGAGATTAGAAGCATGTCAGTCCAGAGAGAGAGAGCCATTTTGCATATCACCCGTCCCATTTTTATATTGGTAAATGTCTCCTTTATCTGTAGCACATAGAAACATAGAAAATAGGTGCAGGAGTAGGCCATTCAGCCCTTCGAGCCTGCACCGCCATTCGATATGATAATGGCTGATCATCCAACTCAGTATCCCATCCCTGCCTTCTCTCCATACCCCCTGTTCCCTTTAGCCACAAGGGCCACATCTAACTCCCTCTTAAATATAGCCAATGAACTGGCCTCAACTACCTTCTGTGGCAGAGAATTCCACAGATTCACCACTCTCTGTGTAAAAAATGATTTTCTCATCTGGGTCCTAAAAGACTTCCCTCTTATCCTTAAACTGTGACCCCTAGTTCTGGACTTCCCCAACATCGGGAATAATCTTCCTGCATCTAGCCTGTCCAACCCCTTAAGAATTTTATAAGTTTCTATAAGATCCCCCCTCAATCTTCTGAATTCTAGCATATTCGAGTCTCCCTTTAAATGCAACTAAACTAGATGTCTCTTAGGAAGACACAAGGAACACACAGAGAGTGGTGAATCTCTGGAACTCTCTGCCACAGAAGGTAGTTGAGGCCAGTTCATTGGCTATATTTAAGAGGGAGTTAGATGTGGCCCTTGTGGCTAAAGGGATCAGGGGGTATGGAGAGAAGGCAGGTACAGGATACTGAGTTGGATGATCAGCCATGATCATATTGAATGGCGGTGCAGGCTCGAAGGGCCGAATGGCCTATTCCTGCACCTATTTTCTATGTTTCTATGTAGATGCTGGAATCGTGAGCAAAATACAAAGTGCTGGAGTAACTCAAGTGGCTCAGGCAGTATCTGTGGAGGGAATAGACAGGTGATGTTTTGGGTCAGGACGTTTCTGAAATACTTCTATACACCAAGATCTACATTCTAACTGATTTGGAAGTTCATGTTAATGTTTAGTTCAGAGATACAGCACGGAAACAGGGCCTTCGGCCCCTGAGTCCACGGCCGCTCATACTAGTTCTATGCTATCCCACTTTCCCATCCATTCCCTACACACAAGCGGCAATTTACAGAGGGCCAATTAACCTACAAACCCGCACAACTTTGGGATGTGGGAGGAAACCCACGCAGTGTCAGGGAGAACGTGCAAACTCCACACAGACAGCACCCGAGGTCGGGATTGAACCTGGCTCTCTGGCGATGTGTGGAACCATCTCTACCGAACTAAAGGTGCTGCAGATGCTGGAATGTTGACGGCCTAAATTATTGCAGTCTATGCAGAGACACTTTTGCTTATGTTGCTGGGCCTGGCCTTTTTGGTCAATCAAAGAAGGTCTGGTGATCATTCTGAGGCATATTTCCTGTAAATGTCCTTTTATCATGTCAGGCAGCACGGTGGCACAGCGGTAGAACTTCAGTGCCAGTGTAGACTACGGGTACTGTCTGTATGGAGTTTGGACGTTCTCCCCATGACCTGCATGAATTTTCCCCGGGTGCTCCAGTTTCCTCCCACACTTCAAACACCTACAGGTATGTAGGTTAATTGGCTTGGTATAATTGTAAATTGTCCCTAATGTGTGTAGGATAGCGTTGGTGATGGCGATCGCTGGTTGGTGCGGACTCGGTGGGCCGAAGTGCCTGTTTCCACGATGTATCACTAAACTAAACTAAAATCATGGTTGATGTTGTCGTTTCAGCTGATTGCTGAAACCGCCCTGCCTATTTACAGTTTCACTGCTAATTGAACGTCCGCGTGGAGAACCAAAGGGCGTGACTTCCCCTTCCTGTGCACGCTTCACCAGGGACCATGTGCGTGACGCAAGACAAGATTAAAACACCATCCGGGGGCCCCACTGATGAACAATGGGGGCAATGGAGACACAAGGAACTGCAGATGCTGGAATCTTGAGCAAAACACAAAGTGCTGGAAGAACATGTGACAATAATAACCTAAACTAAAATAAATTATGATGCACCGTGTTCACTGCAGATTCTGAAACCTTGAGGAAGTCCACGGGTCAGGCAGCATCTACGGAGGGAATGGACAGGCAACACTTTCAGTCTGGACCCTTCTGAGTCTACAACTTCAAGCTCGAGGGCGTGCATATCTCTATAAAGATCTGTCCCGGACCCAGCAAATTGATGCAATCATAGAGAAAGCCCATCGACAACTCTACTTCTTTGGAAGATTGAGGAGGTTTGGAATGTTGACGAACACTCTTGAGAGTATATTGACTGGTGGCATCATGGCCTGGTTTGGCTACTCAAACACACAGGAATGAACCCGATTGTAATGAGTGGTGAACACTGCCCAGTCCATGACGGCTACTGACTTCCCCAATATCAAAGGGATCTACAGGAGTTACTCTCAAAAAGGCAGCCAGCATCATCAGAGACCCACACCACCCTGGCCATGCTCTCATCTCCTACCATTGGAAAGAGGGTACAAGAGCCTGAAAACCAACGTCCAGGTTCAGGAACAGCTTCTTCCCAACAACCATCAAGCTATTGAACAATAGATACTTTCAAGAGAGAGCTAGATAGGGCTCTTAAAGATAGCGGAGTCAGGGGATATGGGGAGAAGTCAGGAACGCGGTACTGATTGGGGATGATCAGCCATGATCACATTGGATGTCAGTGCCGGCTCGAAGGGCCGAATGGCCTACTCCTGCACCTATTGTCTATTGCACAACACTAACCTCAATTATGGACTGTCTTTGGATCCACTAAGGGCTTCTGGGTTTTTTACACTAGTATTGGGGTCATTAATTTCTTGAATTTTTATTTATTATATATATTATCTGTGTGTATTGTGTTTACTAGCTTGTTATGCTGCTGCAAGTAAGAATTTCATTATTCTGTTATTGATCATATCAACACTCTTGACCTGACTCTTGAATGGGACATTTACTGGCAGCCAGAAGAAAGGTCCTGACCTAAAAGTCTTCTGTCCATTCCCTCCGCAGGTGCTGCCTGGCGCACTGGGTTCCTCCAGCACTTTGTATTTTGGGTACAGTCTTAATGCCTGGTTGCTTTTGGTTGATAGATGCTGGGTGGAAGAAGTGTATGTTTGGACTGTAGGTGCAAGATAGTTGCGTAACTGCGACTGTTATAAAGTGAGAGAAGGTAGCAAGTGCTCATGGCAAGTTCTCTTGTGCCTACAGAATGACCAACCAGCGCACAGATGATGACGAGGAAGAACTGGCCAAAGAACGTCGTCGCAAGGCACGCCAGGAGCGGCTGCGGGATTCTGCGCTCAACCAGGACACCATGGAATTCAATTCCCAAAGCAGCAGGTACACAGACCGGGTTCAAACGGGTTCATTGTCCCCAGTTTGGATCTTCCAGCTGACTGCATCAACTGGTCAGCATGCACAGCTTACCACAGAGAGCTGCAAGTGGAAGGAGTGTGGGACGGAGGCAGAGGTGTACGTGCAGGGCACCATTCCTCGACCACTATACCCCTGGAGACAGTGTTCCTTCCATAGGCCAATAGGTTAACGGATCAATGGGGTTATTGGGTCAATTGGTTAATGTGTCAATGGTATTTTATCGTCAATTCTTTAGTGAAATTCCATTTTTTCATACACGTTTAGTTTAGTATGTTGTCACGTGTACTGCGGGACAGTGAAAAGCTTTTTGTTGCGTGCTATCCAGTCAGCAGAAAGACCACACATGGTTACAGCCAAGCCATCCACAGTGCACAGATACAGGATTACAGGTATAACGTGCAGTGCAAGATAAAGAACAGTAAAATCCAATTAAAGATAGTCTGGAGGTCTCCAAAGAGGTAGATGGTAGCTCAGGACTGTTCTCAAATTGTTGATACTATGGTTCAGGTGCCTGATAACAACTGGGAATAAACTGTTCCTGAATCTGGAGGTGTGCGTTTTCACACTTCTGTACCTCTTGCCTGATGGGAGAAGATGGAGTGACCAGGGTGAGTGAGACTGGTTCTTGATTATGCTGGTGACCTTGCCAAGGCAGCGTGAAGTGTAGATGAAGTCAATGGGAGGGAGGTTGGTTTATATGACGGGCTTGGCGGCATCCACAATTCGCTGCAATTTCTGGCGGTCTTGGATGGAGCTGTTCCCAAACCATGCTGTGATGCATCCCGATGAAATGCTTTCTCTGCCGCATCTTTAGAAGTTGGTGAGAGTTGTTGGGGACATGTCGAACTTCCTCAGCCTTCGAAGGAAGTAGAGGCATTTGTGTAGGTAAGAACTGCAGATGCTGGTTTATATCGAAGGTAGACACAAAATTCTGGAGTAACTCAGCGGGACAGGCAGCATCTCTGGAGAGAAGGAATGGGTGACGTTTCGGGTCTGAAGAAGGATCTCGACCCGAAACGTCACCCATTCCTTCTCTCTGGAGATGCTGCCTGTTCCGCTGAGTTACTCCAGCATTTTGTGTCTACCTTAGCGGCATTTGTGTGCTTTCGAGGTCATTGTTTCAATATGGGAGATCAGGACAATTTGCTGGTGATATACACTCCTAGGAACTTGAAACTTTCAACCATCTCTACTTTGGCGCAGTCGATATGCACCCTACACAGTGATATTATACAGAATACAGTAATGTATACAGTGACAATCATGCCATACCTTAGGCACAATCGTAGTAACTATAAGATTGTGAGAGAATAGACTGCACTGTCCATACTCAAGTCAACACATCCTGTACCTTTCAAATCCAAAGTTTTTCTTAAAATTATCTTATCTTGGCCACATGGGCCCGTTACCCTGGCAGGGGTTTGACCTGGCCTGGTGACGTGTTGGTGCCCTCCACCACCGCTCCGTGCCGCTGCAGGCCATGTCTGATCCGCGCACTTGGCAATTTGGAGCAGCAGCCGATCTACCGGAGTCCCAGGCTGCTGCAGGGACTCCAGCGGCCCACTCCGTCGACTCGGCCCACTCCCATGCCTCCTCGAGATCGGCCCTTTGAACGAGCCGTCCCTGGCCTCCCACTGCCATCACTCGGCCTCCGTGCCCTGGAGCGCCAACTAGAGCACGGGAGGTGAATCCTCACCCGGTCACCAGCACCAATCTTGCCTCCACCCGCCGCTGCCATCTTGAAGTCAGGAACATCACATTCACATTAACACATTGAATCTTACAGTTACCCATGTAGTGCAAACTTCTATACAGTTGATATTCACCTACAGTTGAATCTTCCTGAGGGAAGGGCAGGCGCAGTAAAGACAAAGGGATTCATGTGATATCAGCCACTCCACTGGAAAAGCCCAAGAGGAAAGGAGTGGGATAATGGGTAGATTGGGCTGGCAGGGGAGGGGATGGGCTGAAGAACCTCCTCTCTGTTTAGTTTTTAGTTTAGTTTAGAGTTACAGCACGGAAACAGGCCCTTCGTCCCACGGGATCTGTGTTGACCAGCGATCCCCGCACACATTAACACTATCCTACACCAACTAGGGCAATGTTTACATTTACCAAGCCAATTAACCTACAAACCTGTACATCTTTGGAGTGTGGGAGGAAAACAAAGATCCCGGAGAAAACCCACACAGGTCACGGGGAGAATGTATAAACTCCGTACAGACAGCACCCGTAGTCGAGATCGAACCCGGGTCTCCGGCGCTGCTTTGGCTATTAGGCGGCAACTCTGCCGCTGCGCCACCGTGACCGCCCTGTGATTCAACTAATTACTAATTTGAAGAAGGATATTCTTGCTATTGAGGGAGTGCAGCGTAGGTTCACGAGGTTAATTCCTGGGATGGCGGGACTGTCATATGATGAAAGAATGGAGTGACAGGGCTTGTATTCACTGGAATTTAGAAGGATGAGAGAGGATCTTATAGAAACATATAAAATTATTAATGAATTGGACACACTAGATGCAGGAAACATGTTCCCGATGTTGAGGGAGTCCAGAACCAGGAGCCAGTTTAAGAAAAAGGGGTAGGCCATTTAGAACTGAGATGAGGAAAAACTTTTTCACACAGAAAGTTGTGAATTAGTGGAATTCTCTGCCTCAGAGGGCGGTGGAGTCCGATTCATTGAATGCATTCAAAAGAGAGTTAGATTGAGCTCTTAGAGTCAGCGGAATCGAGCGATATAGGGAGAAGGCAGGAACGGAGTACTGATTGTGATGATCAGCCGTGATCACATTGAATGGAGGTGTTGGCTCGAAGGGCCGAATGGCCTACTCCTGCACCTATTGTCTATGTAACTATGTAACATTCCTGTGTTTTCCAACGTCTGGGAAGAGGGGCAACGCAGTGAAGTAAATGGTATCGCTGCTCCCTCACAGGTTCGATTCCAACCTCGGGTGATGTCTGTGTGGAGTGTATATGTTCTCCCTGTGACTGTGGGCTTTCTCCGAGTGCTCCAGTTTCCTCCCACAGACGTGCAGGTTTTTTAGGTTAATTGGCTTTTGTAAATTGTCCCTGTGTGTAGGATAGTGTTTGGGTGATCGCTGGTCGGTGTGAGCTCAGTGGGTGACTTGATTGTATTCATGTATACTCTTTGTTTTGTGTGGGAAGGAACTGCAGAAAACCAAAGGTAGTCACAAAAAGCTGGAGTAACACAGCGGGCCAGGCAGCATCCCTGGAGAGAAGGAATAGGTGACGTTTCGGGTCGGGTTAGGTCGGGTCTGAAGAAGGATCTCGCCCCGAAACATCACCATATTCCTTTTCTCCAGAGATTCTGTCTGACCCGCTGCGTCACTCCAGCTTTTTGTGTCTATCATAGCCTTTTGTTTGACTGGAATAACTAACAATAACTAACTAAACTAAACTGAATTATGAAGCACCATGATCACTGCAGATGTTGGAACCTTAAGCAAAACACAAAGTGCTGGAGGAACTCAGCGGGTCAGGCAGCATCTGTGGAGGGAATGGACAGATGACATTTCGGGTCGGTACAACTTCTTCAGAGTTAGAGTGCTAGATTTCCAAGATGAAGCGAGATGGATGGAGGAGTGCAACAGTAAAGTAGCGGTATTTGTTACCAATCAGGAAGTAATAGTTAAGTTAGTTTAGTTTAGAGGTACAGTGCGGATATAGGCTCTTCGGCCCACTGAGTCTGCCCTGACTAGTGATCCCCGCATACTTATACTATCTTACACACACTAGAGACAATTTACAATTTTACGAGGCCATTTAGTGTACAAACCTTTACATCTTTGGAGTGTAGGAGGAGAAACGCCACACAGGTCGCGGGGAGAACGTACAAATTTCGTATAGACAAGCACCCGCAGTCAGGATCGAACCCGGGTCTCTGGCGCTGTAAGGCAGTAACTCTACCGCTGCTCCACCGTGCAGCCCAGTGGAAGATCATCTGTGTCCAGCACCAGAAACAGGATCTAGTGCAGTTTACTTCAGACAATTATTTGCTTTGTCCGAGCACGAAATTCTAATGTCTCAAATCATTTCCCATTCACAAAGCCCTTGATCCATTCATAAGTCCAAGATGTAGAAGTTGGATCCAAGCGGAATGTCTTCCTATGTTACATTTATGGCTACGTGGAGCAGAGCCAGTATCCTGCACCTGCCAACTTCTGAAATCCTGCCTAACCTGTCCCTTTCAGACCATTACATTCAATATATTTCACTCAAATAAAAAGTAAATTTATTGACTGTTGTGTAGTATGGTGTCAATTTTACAAGCCAGTGAGCCTGACCGCAGACATAAAGAGACAGGAGGGTATTTGAGAGATATGGCTGCAGGGTGAATATAACTGAGTCAGACAGGGAGATGGAATAGGCCCAGACATTGAATTTAATAAGTTAATCGTGTTGGCTGTGAATCAGACATGATCACATATGGGAAATTTGTTCCCAAAACGTTACACCCAGCACGGGAGAAATGAATTGCTAAATTCACACAGACCAGACTCCCCACCATCAACTCCAACTTCACGCTGCCTCGGAAAAGCAGCCAACGTAATCAAACACTTGGCCCACTCCGCTCTCGTCCCGCAGAAGGTACAGAAGCTTGACAGCATGCACCACCAAACTCAGAAACAGCTTCTTCCCCTCAGTTATCAGGCTTCTCAACGGTTCTTCCATAAGCTAGAGACTGTCCGATTCACCTCAACCCCATTGCGGACATTGGACCTTGTCTCTGGAACACTACAATGCACTACAATGCTGAGAACTATATTCTGCACTCTGTATCTTCCCCTTTGCCCCACCTGTTGTACTTGAGTTTGACTGGATTGTATTTATGTATAGTATTATCTGATCTGATTGGATATCAGGCAAAACAAAGCTTTTCGCTGTACTTTGGTACATATGACAATAATAAATCCAAACCTAAAACTCATCGCCCAGCTAAGCCCAGAAATAGCAGCAGGCAAAACTGCCCGTACGAGCCAGAATTTGCACAAATCCAATTTATTCCCCATTGTTCTTGTGCCCTGTTCCAGAGCTGTCCCTGCTGCCCCCTGGTGGAATTGTGTATTCTAACTCCAAAATCATGGACTCAGTAGTTTTTAGTTTACAGCATGGAAACAAAGCCTTCGGCCCACTGAATCCACACCAACCATCGATCATCCGTTCACGCCAGCTCTACCTTATCCCACTTTCTCATTCACTCTCTACACACTAGGGGCAATTTACAGAGCTCAATTACCCTACAAACCTGCACGTCTTTGGGACGGGGGAGGTAACCGGAGAACCCGGAGAAAACCCACGCCATCGCAGGGAAAACATACAAACTCTGCACACACAGCACCCAAGGCCAGGATCGAACCCGGGTCTCTGGCACTGTAGGGCAGCAGCTCTACCCGCTGTGCCACGGTGTCACACGTGTATGCACATAACGTGAGAATTAGAAGCAGGAACATTCACCCTTCGAGTCTATTCAACTATTTATTAAGATGGTGACTGATTCTTTACCTCAGCACCACTTTCCCGTGCTAAACTCACGTTCCTACATTGCCTTGATGTCCAAATATCCATTGGCTTGAATATACTCAGCACCTGAGCCTCCACACCCCTCTTGTGTAAAGAAATCTGAGAATTTACCGCCGTCTGGGTAAAAACATTTCTTTTCTCCTCTGAGGGATAACTTTTTTACACATGGAACGAGCTGCCAGAGGATGTAGCTGAGGCAGGTACTATCACAACGTTTAAGAAACATTCAGACAAGTGCATGGATAGGATAGGTTTAGAGGGATATGGATCAAACACTGGCAGCTGGGACTAGTGTAGCTGGGGCATGTTGGTGGGCATGGGCAAGTTGCACTAAATGCTGTACCCTTTATCTGTGCACTGTGGAAGACATGATTGTCATCATGTATAGTTTTTTCTTTAACTGGATAGTACGCAAACAAAAGCTGTACACTGTAGCTCGGTTCATGGGACAATAGTAAACTAAACTAAACTATGAAGCACTGTGTTCTCTGCAGATGTTGGGATTTTGAGCAAAACAGAAGGTGCTGGAGGAGCTCAGAGGCAGCATCTGTGGAGGGAATGGGCTGGCAAAATTTCAAGTCTGCACCCTTCTTCAGTGATTAAAATATGTTTGATTCTAGAGACTAAACGTACACCCATTAATGGTTTCTGCCATCAGTAGTGCTTCCCTTACTTTAGAGTTTCAACTAAGTTCACCACTCTGCTTTTGAAGTTTTATCCATTGCGTGAAGTTCCATATACCTGCATGACTAATAATGCATTTTGAATTAGCAAATGGGGATTAATTCCTTGATGCTGGTTTACCCGAAAAAAGACCCAAAATGCTGGAGTAATTCAGCCATTCGGTCAACATCACTGAAGAACATCGATCGGTGACGTCTCGGGTCTTAATTCCCAACTAGATACTTATTCTAAAAATAGCACAGAAATATCAATTGCAAAAACTCTGAAGCATAACATTTAAGTATTATGACAATCGTGTGCGTGAGTTGTTATTGATAGCTCTGGCAGTTTGGAGTTGATGTGGAGAGGATGTTTCCAGAAGTGAGATAGTCTAGGACCAAAGGGCACAGCCTCAGAATAAAAGAACTACCCTTAGAATGGAGATGAGGAAGAATTTCTTTAGCCAGAGGGTGGTGAATCGGTGGAATTCATTGCCACAGAGGGCTATGGACGCCAAGTCATTGGATATTTTAAAAGCGGAGATTGACAATTTTTGATTAGTAAGGGTGTCAAAGATTACGGGCAGGGGTTGAGAGGGAAAAATAGATCAGCCATGATTGAATGGTGGGGCTGACTCGATGGGCCGAATGGTCTAATTCTGCTCCTAGGTATTATGGTTTTAAATGGTGTGTTCAATTGGCAAGTGTATGTCTAAGATAGCCCCAGTGAACAACGAGTAATTTGCTCATGGTTCTGTTGCCAAAGAGGCCCATATAATCCTTTGTCTGTGCTCCCTGTGGCCTCAGCAGCCAAGCACAATAAAGTGGATTTATAATTTGCGTCATTGTGACCTTTGGCTGCCAATTCACAAAAATAAATTTGGAGGACTCTGCATTTAAATTCCCTTTTCACATTTCACCAGCACCGACTTCACAATCCTGCAGAGAAGTCATTTTTTCGGAATCATTTTTCATGTCACCGAAAGGTGTTGACAATTTAAATTTTATACAACATCTGCAGAATTCAAGTCGGTGAAGTCTGATGTCGCTGCGTAACAGGAGGATGGCAGCTCACCCAGCCAAAGCTTGGATAACATTTGTAGAACTTGGGGAATTTATTGTGGCTGAGCTACTGCGTTCTGAAAGGGAGGTTGGGGAGGAATAAAATAACCTTCACATTGCGAGCTGCTGCTGTTTTAAAAAAATGCCAGAAAACCAAATATAGACACAAAGTGCAAGAGTAACTCAGCGGGTCAGGCAGCATCTCTGGAGAAAAAGGATGGTTGAATTTTCGGGTTGGGACCCTCCTTCAGACTAAATAACAGCTTCATTCAGAGGAAAATTAAATTTGAAAAAAAAATGTTTTAGATTTCACTGCAACAAGATATGAAACTGAGGTTACTTGCTGAGGAGGGAGTTTGTTCCCTGAAAGTGGCGTCGCAGGTAGGTAGGGAGGTGAGGATGGCTTAAGGCACACTGGCCTTCATTCGTGAGGGATTGAGCATAGAAGTCATGCCATTATACAAGCCGTTGGCAAGGCCACGCTTGGATTACTGCCTTCAGTTTTAGTCACCCTGCTGCAAGAAAGCTGACATTAAACTGGAAAGGGTACAGGTAAGATTTATGAGGATATTCGTAGGACTCTAGGACCTGAGCAATAGGGACAGGCTGGGCAGACTAGGACTTTATTCCTTGGAATGCAGGAGGCTGAGGGGTGTTTTGAAAGAGGTGTACAAGTTCATGAGAGGAATTGGCAGAACGTAGATGGCCAGTGCCGTCATCTCTCAGGAGACGGGCATGCCTTCCGCATGACACAATTGATGGTTTTGTGTCATTTAACCCCCCCCCCCCCCCCCTATCCACATGCGAGTATTTTGAGCAAAGGAATCTGAGCCACGTTTACAGCTGTCTGAACACTATAGTCCCTGCTGCCGGCATGCCCTTACTGGGCAGAACGGCCTCCTTGTGTGCAGCAACAGCAACACACAGCACACACAGTTGGGCGGCACAATGGCACAGTGGTAGAGCTGCTGCATCAACACGCCAGAGACCCTGGTTCGATCCTGGTCTCAGGTTGATTCCCAGTTCTCCGACCAGTTTTACGGCCTCCGCCATCTCTGTTTACTTTGATGTTACCTTCTCCCATCTATTCTACATTTTCCTTGATCTCCGTTCCCTTTGCCCTGTTTTCACACCTTCACACTTCCGTCTCTATGTATCTCCCTCTCCCTTGACGTCAGTCTGAAGAATGGTCTAGACCCGAAACGTCACCCATTCCACCTTCCAGAGATGCCCCCTGTCCTGCTGAGTTACTCCAGCATTTTGTGTCTATCTTCGGTTGAAACCAGCATCTGCAGCTCCTTCATACACATTAAATCCGGGAATGTTGACATGGAGTCACCAGGAACTGCAGATGCAGGAATCACGAGCAAAACACAAAGTGCTGGAGGAACATGGCAGGTCAGGCAGCATCTATGTAGGGAATGAACGTGACGTTCTTCAGACTATTTAAACCTCTTTTGGTTGTGGGTAGAGCATTGGCAATGACATTGGAAGGACAACTTTGATTTTCATCGAAAAGTGTTGGGGGATCTTTGAAACCTCTTCAGTTGGCAGCAGGGATAGGTTAATGTGAACACATTAACCTGGAAATGAAGCAGCTCTTCAGCACGACCCTGGGGTCTAAGCAAAACAATCTTGCTCGAATCCACAACCTCCAATCTGAGGAAGAATTCCAACCTGAAACATCACCTGAACATTCCCTCCACAGATGCTGCATGACCCATTGAGTTCCTCCAGCATTTTGTGTTTCCCATGCTTTTTTGAAACGTGAGTTTAGTTTATTGCCACGTGTACCGAGGTACAGTGAAAAGCTTTTGTTGTGTGCTAGCCAGTCAGCGGAAATACATAATTACAATCGAGCCATCCACAGAGTGCAGAAAATGCACAGTGTACAGATAATTCACTGATGCACATGGTGGATAGGTGACATTTTGGGCCTAGACTCTTCTTCAGATGAAGAAGGGTTATTCCAGCACTTTGTGTCCACTTGTCTATTAACCGGCATCTGCAGTTCCTTGTTTCTACCGTCCAGATGTGTGTGTCTTTGCAAACTTACACATGCTATCTCCACATCCTTTCGAGAGAACTCAGTAGTTTTTGCTACGGTTCCAATACGGGCAATTGGGCAACAAGGTCAGATTAGACGTTTCAACACTTCCTGACTGGGTGCTCGCATTAGACACTGCATCTCTCTATTATAGCAGGAATGATAATATGCAATTTCTCACCAGACTGGCTAGGCCAAAGAAATGCGAGTTTAAAATTCCCCCTTAGTCCTCCCGATGTGTTATGTGTTCAGGAATGAACCTCTTTAGTTTTGGTTTAGGAGATACAGCTTGGACACAGGCCCATCAGCCCATCAATCCACACCAGCCATCGATCACCCGTTTACACTAGTTCCATCAATCCACACCAGCCATCGATCACCCGTTTACACTAGTTCTAAGTTATCCCACTTTCTCAGCCACTCCCTACACACTGGGGACAATATACAGAGGGCCAATAACCTGCACGTCTTTGGGATGTGGGAAGAAACCGGTGCACCCGGAGGAAACCCACGCGGTCACATGAAGAACATGCAAACTCCTCACAGGCAGAATCTGAGGTCGGGATGAAACCTGGGTCTCTGACGCTGTGAGGCAACAGCTCTACCTGTGCATTAATTGCCTAATATTGTGTTTTGAATTGAATTATGTCTTTACTTTGTGTACTAATCATGTCTCTACTATTTATTTGATTTCCCTTACATGTTTTTCCTCTACCTGCTAAATTTTTGTAAGGTGTCCTTGAGACTCTTGAAAGGCGCCCATAAATAAAATGTATTATTATTATTATTACCTGCTGCGACACGGTGCTGCCCTAATTAGAATTTCCTCTATTGGGTAGTTGCATTATACATTGCAGCTGTCTATTGCACCAGTGAAGTCACTGTGCAATTTCTCACCAGGACTCGCTATGTTAAAGAAATGCGAGTTTAAAACCCCCACTTAGTCATCTCGATGTGTTATGTGTTCAGGAATGAGGCGCTTCTGACCTTTGTCATTCCTTGTTTGCTGATCGTGTAAACACAATCTCAGCAATGTCTCTTCCCAACCCAGAGCCTTGCTACACCAGGGAATAAGCCAGGGTCTCGGAAATAACCGAGAGGTCCCAACTGCCTTGAACTTGTTCACTCCCCGGCAAAGATCAGTTCTGGTAACGTAGCCTCAATGACTTGACCTACAAGCCTGGAATGTTTAAAAAAAATAGCAACTATGGTTGCCTTGGTAACGAACGATGAGCGACTGCAAAGCTGGCAGACCCTGGAAGATAGACATAAACTGCTGGAGTAACTCAGCGGATCAGACAGCACTTCTCGAGAACATGGATAGGGGATGTTTCGGGTGGAGACCCTCCTTCAGACCCCCATTTGGTTCAGTGATGTCCTTACCCAGACTGTCGACCTACACCATAGATTAGCTCTTGAACTCATTGAATCATACAATTTTAGGGGCTATAGGGTGAAAGCAGGAGAATGGGCTTAGGAGGGAGAGATAGATCAGCCATGATTGAATGGCAGAGTAGACTTGATGGGTTGAATGGCCTAATTCTGCTCCTATCACATGACCTTATGACTATTAATGGCAGGTCCGGCTTGATGGGCCGAGTGGCCTACTCCTGCTCCAATCTTCTGGTGGAGGCTAACATCAAGTCTATTATTAATGGAGTGTAGAGGACACTCAATATCACTGCTAAATATATTTAATTAGGTCAAGACCCTTTTGGTTTCCCATTAAAGAGGAGCAGTTTTGATCAAATCAAGAAATGCTTACTCCAGAGGCAATATTTGAATATGTCTTTCCAGGTGGAGTCTGTACTGGTGATAGTGCAAATTGTTTTATGCTTTGGTTAGGTTTATTGTTGTCAGGTGAACCAAGGTACTGTGAAAAACTCTGCTTTGGACGCTATCCAGTCAAACCAGATAATACTATACCAATATAATCAAGTTAAACTCAAGTACAATAAAAGACACAACGTGCGGTGGGTCAGGCAGCATCTCTGGACCACATAGACAGGTGACGTGTTGGGTCGGGACCCTTCTTCATGCCATGTATCTCAAGTGCAATAGATTGAGCAAAGGAGAAAGATACAGAACGCAGATTCTCAGCATTTTAGCGCACCAGTTCCATAGACAAAGTCTAATGTCCGCAATGGGTTAGAGGTGAATCGGACAGGACCCTATGGAAGCTTATGGAAGGACCATTCAGAAGCTTGATAACAGAGGGGGAAAAGCTTTTCCTGAGTCTGGTGGTGCGCGCTTTCATGCTTCTGTACCTTTTGCCCGATGGGAGTGGGGAGAAGAAGGAATGACAGATGGGGCAAGGCCAGAGGGTGATGAGTTTTCTATAAAAGTAATACTTTTCAACGCTGTTATGAACATATTAAACGTGTGATGCAAACTCTGATTGGAATAACTGTTCTCCCACTCTAGTGCAATGGAGGAAGAGAGCAAGGTTTCCAGAGCTCCGACCATAATGGACGGTGACGATGAGATGGCAGAGAGGTTGCAAAAACGAGAGGAACGGCGTCAGAAGCGTCTTCAAGAGGCCATGGAGCTCCAAAGCGCGTTCGACCCGACAATAAGAGAAACTCAAGACACTTCTGGAGAGTTGCAGGGAAACGAGAGAGAGGAGGAGGAAGAGAGGGAGAGCAACCGAAGGAACGAGTGGCGGCAAGAGCCTGAACCCGAACCCGAACCCGAGCCGGAACCAGAAGTGGAACCGGAGCCGGAACTGGAACCGGAACCTGAGCCCGAGCCGGAACCAGAACCTGAACTGGAACCAGAGCCCGAGCCTGAACCGGAACTGGAGCCTGAACCCGAGCCCAAGCCCAAGCTGGAAGAGAAAAAGAAGGTGATAGTAGAAGAAAAGTTTGAAAAGCCAAAGTTCCAAATTGAGAAGGTAAAAATTGATAATGTTTATAGAATCATTAAGTTCATAAGGCATAAGTAATGAGAGGATTTGAGTATTTGAGCAAGGAGGTCCTATTGAAGTTGTGCAGGGCCCTGATGAGACCACATCTGGAGTATTGTGTGCAGTTTTGGTCTCCTAATATGAGGAAGGACATCCTTGCTATTGAGGGAGTACAGAGTAGGTTCACCAGGTTAATTCCCGGGATGGCGGGACTGAGAAAAGTTAAAATAATGGATCGACTGGAATTTAGAAGGATGAGAGGATATCTTATAGAAGCATATAAAATTCTTAAGGGATTGGACAGGCTCGCTAGATACAGGAAAAATGTTCCAGGTGTTGGGGGAGTCCAGAAGCAGGGGTCACAGTTTAAGAATAAGGGGTTTATTTAGGGCTGAGATGAGGAAACACTTTTGTGAATCTGTGGAATTCTCTGCCACAGAAGGCAGTGGAGGCCAATTCACTGGATGTATTCAAGAAAGAGTTGGATATAACTCGGTAGACACAAAATACTGGAGTGATTCAGCGGGACAGGCAGCTTAGGGCTAACGGAATCAAGGGATATGGGGAGGAAGTAGGAACAGGTTACTGATTTTGGATGATCAGCCATGATCATATTGAATGGCGGTGCTGGCTCAAAGAGCCGAATAGCCTACTCCTGCACCTGTTGTCTATTGTCTATTGAAACCGGAGCACCCGGAGGAATCCCACATGGTCACAAGGAGAACGTGCAAACTCCACACAAACAGCACCCGAGGACAGGATCGAACCCGTGTCTCTGGCACAGTGAGGCAGCGGCTCTACCAGGTGTGCTGCTATATCACCCACAGACTAGAAATAAAACGTTAAAAGCTATTTTACCGCAGCACGATAGCACAATAGCGGGCCAGTTACGGATTTGCCTAAATCTGCCTGGTAGGACGGGTGATGTGAGAGAGATTGCAATCCAACGCTAATGTCTGTAAATGGGCGGTCCACATTCACGGATAGCTCACAGCGGCAGTGTGTTCAGAGCAGGTTGGTGTGTGCACAGCACTGCACCTGTCTGAGTTAATATTTAATGTTGTGAAACCACAGCTACAGTGCCAGGCTGCAGGGAGAGGTGCAGACAATGTCCCCCTGCACGTCAGCTACAATGCCTTTACTAACCTGCAGCATTATCATCCCCATCCAACCAATGTGCCAAGCACAACGTGGCAGGAATTATCTACAGATCCTGCAGGGATGGAACAAGCCATCAGTACATTGATAGTTTTCCTTTAAGGTATATCTCCCTTCCGCACCATATTGACAGCCCTGGTACCTATCCTGAAGTGACAGGAAAACCCTTTGTCCGATACCCAATCCTTCACGGTCGCTGGTACTTGGAGGAAACTGTGTCTTTGTAATGTCTGGCAGTGGATTTAAGTATTTAAATGGTTGCTTCTCATTGTAGTGATTTTAGTTTAGTTTAGAGATACAGGCGTGGAAACCGGCCCTTTGGCCCACCTAGTCCGCACTGACCTGCGATCCCCACACATTAACACCACCCTACACACACAAGGGACAATTTTATATGAATACCAAGCCAATTAACCTACAAACCTATACGTCTTTGGAGTGTGGGAGGAAACTGAAGATCTTGGAGAAAGCCCATGCAGGTCACGGGGAGAACGTTCAAACTCCGTACAGACAGCACCCGTAGTTGGGATCGAACCTGGGTCTCTGGCGCTGTAATGCAGCAACTCTACCGCTGCCCCACCGTGCCGCCCCAACAAACATTTCACAAACAACAATCTAACTAACAGATCACAGTGATAGATGTAACGTTTCCATCTCTTTGTTTAAACCCACTCCCAGAAGAGCCAGGTTTGGAAGGAAGAATTTGTCGAACGCAGCGAGAAGAATTTGTCAAAGGTGGGCTCTGAGAACGGGGAGGCTCTCCACGAGGAGATCGCACAGAAATATAAAAAGATGGAGAGAGTGTCGAGGTAAGAACAAGGGAGTTGCATGTTTTGATGTCCACATTTTACCATGGGGATTCTGGTCAATCCATCGGAAGTAAATATTGATTGATGACAGTGGCTCGCTCCATAAGTTTTTAGTTTTAGAGATACAGCAGGGAAACGGGCCCTTCGGCCCACCGAGTCAGCGGCGAGCAAATGATCACAAGTACACTAGCACTATCCTACACACTCGGGACAGTTTACACTTTTATCGAAGCCAGATAACCTATAAATCAGTAGGCCTTTGGAGTTGGGGAAGAAACTGGAGCACCCGGAGAAAGCCCACGTGGGTCATGGGGAGAACATACAAAATCTGCACAGACAGCTCCCATGGTCAGGATCGAACCCAGGTCTCTGGCGCTGTAAGGCAGCAACTCTACCGCTGCTCCACCGTGCTGCCCATTGCTGCCAGGCGATTCTGGTAGATCCATCGGAAGTAAATATTGATTGAAGACAATGGCTCACTCCATAAGTTTTTAGTTTTAGAGATACAGCATAGAAGCAGGCCCTTTCCGCCCACCGAGTCAGCGCGAACAATGAGCATCCCGTACACTAGTTCTATCTTACGTTGAAGGGACGATTTTACAGAAGCCAAATAGCCTACAAACCTGCACGGCTTTGGGATGTGAGAGGAAACTGGAGGAAACCCACGCGGTCACAGGGAGAACGTACAAACTCAGGTCTTTGGCGCTGTGAGGCAGCTGCTGCTCACTTGTTCCATGTGGATTCCAGCGCCCAATTGGGACCAATCCATGCTTAGCATTATTTTCCAGATACACTGAGTTTCACATCTCACTCTTCACATCCTGAGATTCAAGCACCAAGCGTTGCCTCCCACATGTTCCCCATCTCTCGCTCTCAGCTCCCTCTGCCTCAGTTCCACTTCATCCTTCACTATCTTCAGTGTTGGTACATAAAACGTTCTTCCTTACTCTCAGATTACAATCAATCTTGGGTTCAAGCACCCTTCCAGATCCTTCTCCCCTTCACCTTCCTCTTTATGGGCCCACAGTGAGAGGGAAAAGATTTAATAGGAATCTGAGGGGCAACATTTCACTCCGAGGGTAGTGGGTACATGGAACGAGCTGCCAGAGGAGGTAGTTGAGGCAGGTGCCAAAAAACTTTTACACTTCAACACTGCCTCTGTGACTCAAATGAGTCGGTAACTCTATTACTCTGTATCTCTATGACTGTGTATGACTCTGTCACTCTGTGTTTCTGTGGCTGTGTCTTGTGACTCTGTGACTGTATCTCTGTGACTGTGTCTTTGTCTGTCTTTGTGTATCTGTGACCATGTACCTCTGAATCTGTTACTCTGTGTCTCCCTGTTTTCAACCTGTCTCTGTGACTATGTCTCTGTGATTGTGTGTTTCTGTGACTATCTCTGTGACTGTGACACTGTGTCTTTGTGTGTCCTTGTGACTCTGACTCTGTGTCTGTTTCTGTGACTCTGTGTCTCCCTGTCCCTCTGTCTTGTGTCTCTGTGACCCTATGTCTCTGTGACTGCATGTCTCTTTGTGTCTCTGTGACCCTGTATCTCTGTGTCTCCCTGTTCCTCTGTGACTGTGTCTCTGTGACTGTGTCACTCTATGTCTGTGACTGTGTCTCCGTGACTCTGTTTCTGTGACTCTGTGTCATTGTGTCTCTGTGACTCTTATGTCTCTGTGACTCTGTGTCTCTGACTGTGATTCTGTGACTGTGACTCTGTGTCTCAGTCTCTGTGTCTCTGTGTCTCTGTCTCTGTGTCTCTGTGTCTCTGTGACTCTGTGTCTCCGTGACTCTGTGACTCTGTATCTCTGTGACTGTGACTCTGTGACTCTGTCTCTGTGACTCTGACTCTGTGTCTCTGACTGTGATTCTGTGACTGTGACTCTGTGTCTCTGTGTCTCTGTCTCTGTGTCTCTGTGTCTCTGTGTCTCTGTGACTCTGTGTCTCCGTGACTCTGTGACTCTGACTCTGTATCTCTGTGACTGTGACTCTGTGACTCTGTCTCTGTGACTCTGACTCTGTGTCTCTGTGACTGTGACAGGGTTGACGGAGGACTGCAGTTTCTTGCCTCATAACATGCTGCTCTTTTTGCTTTTGGTGGGGGGAGTGCAGCCACTCAGATGCCAAGTTGGCCCAAGAGGCGGAGGAAGCGGCAGCCAAGCTGGAGGCGGAGAGGAAGCTGGAGGAGCTGAGGCGGCGTCAGGACGTGAAGGAGAGCGAGGAGTTTGAGAAGATGAAGCAGAAGCAGCAGGTGGCGGTGGTGGAGCTGGAGGAGCTGAAGAAGAAACGGGAGGGGCGCAAGAAGGTGCGGGAGGAGGAGGAGCAGAAGAGGCAGCAGGACGAAGCTGAGAGAAAGGCGAGGGAAGAGGTAAGGGTCAGAGAGGAGGTGCTGGTGGGCTGGGTGGTAGGTGGCAACATATCAGCACAAATATCACAAAACGCTGGGATTTTTCTGAAGTAACGCACTGGAAGTTCTTCAGCGAGGCCACGCGTAGACTCGGCAACCGCTTCACCGAACACTTACGTTCAGAGATGTTCGGCCTGTCCCTATACCTCCTCCCTTCCAGGTTAGACAGGTTCAGGTGCACCTCCTCTAACCTCGTCTACTGCACCCAATGTGGCCTCCTGTACATCGGCGAGACCGTTTCAACAATCTCTTGCGCTCAGTCCACCAAGGCCTGCTGGATCTCCCGGTTGCCAACCATTTTAACTCCCCTTCCCATTCCCACACTGACCTTTCTGTCCTGGGCCTTCTCCATTGCCAGAGAGAGGCCAAACACAAGTTGGAGGGCCAGCAGGCACTTCTGGTTGCTTACAACCCAATGGTATGAACATTCTTCAATTTTAGGTAACAACCTACCTTGCACACCCATTTCTCCCACTATCCCTCCCACCCCCTCTTTCCCATTCCATTCAACCCCCCTTTCACCTATATCCCTACCTCTGGCTTAACATTTCACTCCTCCTGTCTCCTCAACTCAAATCCTTTTGTTACCTTTTTATCTCTAGCGTTTGTCCACTTGCCAATCAACCCCTCCCCCCACACCTGTATCCACCTATCACTCGCCTGGCTTTGTCCCGCCCCCATCACTTTCCCAGCTTTCTCCCGCCCCACCCCCACCCCCCAAAACCGGTCTGAAAAAGGGTCCCGACCCGAAACGTCACCTATCCATGTTCTCCAGAGATGCTGCCTGACCTGCTAAGTTACCCAGCACTTTGTGTCTTTTCTAGTAAAACAGTGTCTGCAGTTCCTTGTGTCCACTGAAAATTTGCCCTTGAATCCCTCAGTTGCCACTAATTTTGTGAGACCATTTACTTCAGATGTGATTGTACTGACGTGATGGTGAAATATTAGAAGCAAAGAGTCAAACAGCACTGTGGGGCCCTTCAGCCCAACCATTTCCATGCTAACCATTAAGTACATATCCATACTAATACCATTTACCGGCATTTAATCCATAGTCTCTGTGCCCTGTTGAGCCAAGATATATGACTTTGATTGTAGTGCCGCATTTATTTGTTTAAATATTAATTTATTTGAAGGTGCTTGTCAGAGGTGATTTTGTAATTTTACCACACTTTTTAAAACATGCTGTTCCTTTACTTTATGAAAGTTTGAAACGTCTCGACATGGAAAGTCAGCAGTATTTTAAAAAAACATGACCGTTTTGACAGATATCAAGGGTCAATGGGGAGCAAGGTTCAAGGTTCAGGGGTCAGATCTAGAGGGGCGACACAGTGGCGCAGCAGTAGAGTTGCTGTCTTACAGCGCCAGAGTCCCAGGTTCGATCCTGACTACAGGTCCTGTCTGTACGGAGTTTGCATGTTCTCCCTGTCACCGTATGGGTTTTCTCTGGGTGCTCCAATTTCCTTCCACACCCCAAATTCGAGCAGGTTTGTAGGTTAATTGGCTTCTGTTACATTTTAAATTGTCCCTAGCATGTTGGATAGTGCAGTATTCTGGGTGATCGCTGGTCGGCAGAAACTCGGTGGGCCGAAGGGCCTGCTTCTGCGTGGTGTCTCTAAAGTCTAAAAAAGTTAATTGCTCCATTTTGTTACATGTGACAAATAAACAGTCTTAACTCTTAAATCTTGACAAAGAATACAGAACATAGAATAGTGCAGCACAGGAACAGGCCCTTCGGCCCGCAATGTCCGTGCTGAACATGATGCCAAGTTAAACTAATCTCCTCTGCCTGCATGTGATCCATATCCCTCCACTCCCTGGATTTCCACGTGTCTATCTACAAGCCTCTAAAACCACTATCGTATCTGCCTCCACCACTATCCCCGGCAGCGTGTTCCAGGCACTTACCAGCCTCACACAAGTTGCCCCACACATGCCCAGGGATCATAAGTTCATGATTGGAGCAGAATTAGGCCATTGGGCCCATCAAGTCTACTCTGCCATTCAATCATGACTGATCTATTTCTCCTTCCTAACCCCATTCTCCCCATAACCCTTGACACCTGTACAAATCAAGAATCTATCTACCTCTGCCTTAAAAATATCCATTGACTTGGCCTCCACAGCCTTCTGTGGCAAAGAATTCCACAGGTTCACCACCCTCTGACTTAAGAAATTCCTCCTCATCTCCTTCCTAAAGGAACGTCCTTTGATTCTGAGGCTATGACCTCTGGTCCTAGAATCTCCCACTAGTGGAAACATCCTCTCCACATCCACTCTATCCAGGCCGTTCACTAGTCGGTACATTTCGGTAAGGATCTATGCGTGGGGTAACTTTAACGGTTGCTCTTGCTTTTAGGAGGAGAAGAGGAAGCTGAAGGAAGAGATCGAGAGACGAAGGGCAGAGGCGGCGGAGAAACGCCAGAAGCCTGAAGATACGGAGATAGGCAATGAGAAGCAGCCATTCAAATGTGTCAGCCCCCGCGGCTCCGCCCTCAAGGTACGTTGTCAGCGAGCAGTTCAATTCCCGCCTGCACCAGAAAGACTTGTGTCGGAAGGAACTGCAGATGCAGAACCAAAGAAAGACACAAAAAGCTGGAGTAATTCAGCGGGTCAGGCAGCATCTCTGGAGAAAAAATAGATGATGTTTCGGATCAGTTTGAAGAAGGGTCTCAACCTGAAACATCACCTATTCCTTTTCTCCAAAGATGCTGTCTCTCCCGCTGAGTTACTGCAACTTTTTGTGTCTACACCAGAAAGACATTGGATTTCACCAGTGGAGAGTTCACTATATTCAGCTTTGTAACGGTTCAGCACAGTAATGTATATTCAATATATTATTTTAGTTTAGTTTATTGTCGCGTGTACCGAGGTACAGTGAAAAGTTTGTTTTAGTCCAATTAAAAATAGTCCGAGGGTCTCCATTGAGATAGGTCAGGACCCCTCTCTAGTTAGTGATATCTCGATGATTTAGTTGCCTGATAATAGCCGGGAAGAAACTGTCCCTGATTCTGGAGGTGTGCGTTTTCAAACTTCTGAAGCCTCTTGCCTGATGAGAGAGGGACAGAAGGAGAGAGAGAGGGGGTAGAGGAGAGAGTGGTTGGGGTGAGACTGGTCCTTCATTATGCTGGTGGCCTTGCCGAGGCAGTGTGAAGTGCATATGGAGTCACCTATTCATAAGTAAATAAGATCCACTTATTGTCCACAGCTGGTCGAGCTGCTGCCAGACACACCAGGGACCCGGGTTCAATCCTGACCTCGGGTGCTGTCTGTGTGGGTTCTCTGACCTCGTGGGTGCCCCTGTTTCCTCCCACATCCCAAAGACTTGCAAGTTTCGGGGTTAATTGGCTTCTGTAAATTGCCACTAGTGTGCAGGACATAGAACTGGTGAACGGGTGATTGTTGGTCAGCATGGACACGATGGGCCGAACAGCCTTTTTCCATGGTCTACCTCTAAACTAAATTAATAAGATTCACTCAGTAGATGAGCTTCCCCAGCACTTTCACTCCGTGTCTTCTAAAATTCACATTGTTCTTCTCAATAAGAATAGAGATGAGGTCACGTCCTTGTTGAGAAACATGTAAAAAGTCTGGACAATTATTTCTGTGAATACAAAGACAGATTTAAGCCTCGTGTCCTCATGTCCATTTGCAGGTGAAGTTGTATTAAATCTGGGCTTATTACCAGACTAAAAGAATAGTAAGATTAAACGAGAATTTACCAGTTTGAAGTTTGATCTGTATTTTATGAGGAGTAACGTTGAGGGATTACGTGAAGAACCCCGCCAGGCGCATGCGTGTCATTCTTCAAAGCAGCGGTGTGGAATCACAGATAACTGTAATGACTAAACATAGTAAGATTAGAGAAGAGGTACCAGTTAAGTATATGATCTGGGTGGGAGCGGAGGGCACGTAATCCCTCATCGTAACTCCTCATAAAATACAGATCAAACTTCAAACTGGTAAGTTCTCGTTTAATCTTACTATTTTACTTCGGAGTCACGTGAGTGACTACGTGAAGATTTTAAAGCTCTGTGATTTCATGCCGTGGAACGAGTCCATGCATCATGTCTGCCTTGACTGTTGGGAGGATTGTGTTAACATAATTTGGACATGAATTCGACATTGAAATCATAAAATTTTTAACACAAGTTTATAACCCCTTTATATGGGTTTAAATTAATTTACAAAACTTAAATTGTTTCTGCAAATGTTCCAGGTTTCATTACTGGTTTTACAAATAATTGGAATGTTTTTCCCCTCCAGACCATCCTGCTGCCTTGAGGATTTGGTCCATTGGTACATCCAACTGTATCGCTGCCGATGTAGCTGCAGCCCTGGTGGAAAGAGATTTTTAAAATTTTAGTATCCACCCCAGCCTGTGTTTAGCAACTGTTTCAGCCATCTTGAGATGGTCTGGACCGTCACTCTTGGTGTGGTTGCTAGTGGCTGATAAAAAATGTGCCTTTTCATTGCCTCTTAGGATATTCGTTTTCTCCATGTGTAACGACAGATGTTTTATTATACACAGACGGTCATCTGTTGGGTATGACCTAATTGTATATAGAGGCCTGCTGATCCCTTTTTCTGTTCTGCTTACTATCTCATAAATATGAAACGTAATATTTTCCGTTGAGAAAGTCATGTTGTCCAGTCTTGTTTTGCAGTGACTGTATCCTCTGTGCCGTGACCAATACCATTAGCATGACCGTTTTAATGTCAGTCTGTGTAAAGACAGAACTGTTGCTGGAGACCACTCCTGAGCATCTTCAGGATTATACTCACATCCCATATATGGGAGTATCTGGTACTCCTCATAGGCTTTGTACCAGTGGGTCAGTCCCAACAGTGTAATGGTCTGTCCCCTGCCATAGGTAAGTCGATAGGGCACTTCTGGTGCAGTTGATGGCACTGTAACTGAGCCCTTCATCGTAGTGGAGGCCTGCCAGATATTCCAGAACAGATGGGATGTTCATGTCTCTGATTCCATGTTTGATACCTCTGGGAGCCATGGTTGTGTAGGCCAATCGGGTACTACCAATTCCAGATGCAGAGTCTGTTGTATTTCCTTAATTACCCGACTGATGAGGCAGGAAAGGAGGGAATGCGTAAATAAACAATTTCCCCTCCCCTCCAATGCAGCGAAAATGCATCTGTCGCCGCTGCCCCAGGGTCTGGTTCCTGTGTAACATAACTTGATAACTGGGACCTGGTGTCTGCCACTGAATTTAGTCTTTCTGGTAGATAAGTGGTTGATATCCAAATATCTTTCTGGAGACACCATTGCCAATTTGTATGGCCAGATTGTCACATGATGTCGATTTGTTTCCACCCTGTGGTTAATGTATGCTACCATGGTGGTATTGGTATTGGTGGCTCCGCACCAATTGTACTGGCATCGGTTTGTAGTACCATGGAAAAGGTTACTGACAATGCTTGGATAGGAACAAGGCCAGAGTTATCTATCCACCATTTTAGTTCCATTTTAGCCTGATTGGTAGTTTCACAGATCTGTCAAAGTGACCTACATAATTTAGAGTGCTTGTTTTTTGCTCTCTGTATGTTTTGGTAATGTAGAGGTCCAAATTGTGTGGCTGGAAAGGCAGCCATCATTATGCCAATTACTTTGGCTACCAATCTGATGAATGGTTTGCTGATGTCAGTGAGGTTTTTATAAGCCTCTATTAAATCTGTAGCCTTTCCCTTAGGCAGAGTCACCGACATGTGAACTGAGTCAATGGTGAAACCCCAGGTAGTGCATAGTAGTGGAAGCCGTTAGTTTAGATTTAACTGGATGAAATCCCAGTTCCCCAAATAACTTTTTTGTGGCTGTTACAGTTTGTTTTGGCCAATTCCAAAGTTTTTGCACATAATGAGTATGTCATCTAAATATGCCATGACCATGTGTATATGTTTCCGTAGAAACGCTTGGGCTGGTTTCAAAAAATTTTGTGAACAGCCTGGGCTGATGATAACCCATTTGGCAGTGCTTTATACTGCTAGAGTTGTCCCATCCAGTTGAATTTAAGTAACATCTGTGGTCACCTCGTATAGGCACTGAATAGTAAGCATCTTTAAAAATGATGCTGGCCATTGAAGTAACCTTTGGGAATTAATTGTTAAGCAGTAACAAAGGTATCTATTTTGTTAGATCTATGATGATGCGATGACCATCTTTTTGTTTATATCTCGGACACAAATTTTAATGGTTCGTGTTGAGTTTTCTCAATTACACCTTTTATGTAAAGCCGCTTCAGTTCAGCTTGCGCTTTTGATTTCTTTCATCAGAAAGCACGAACATTCGGTTCAGTATATGTTGAACTGGAGGGCTGTACCTGTGTATAAACTCTATTGTATATCCCTGGATACTGCTTAAGATGTAGATATCGGTTGTTATCATGCTCCATGCATTCAGAAGAGAGTGTTATCTCCACCCAATCTCCACTGTTTGTAGGGAACCAGACCCACCTACCTCCATAGTTAGCAGTGGCAGGTTTACCTTTTGTAGGTTCTTCGCTGTTGTAGCGCTGGGGTCTGGATTTACGGTTGGTTTGCGTTGGAGGTCCCCGCATCTTCCGAGAAGGCCGGTCTGGGCCATGGCATAAAAGACTCATGTTTTTGAGTACCGGTCCTTCGAGCTTTCACCAGTTTTGCTGGTGGGTGCGTGGGGGTGCTAGGTTCCAGTAGGTTCTCTTGTTCCTGCACCCCTTGCACACTTTCTTCTGCGGACCCCTCTTCCAGGTCAGCCCAGAACTGACCCGCAGTGCTTCCTTCTGATGAGGTAGAAGCACTGTGCAGCCCTCAAAGAGGTACTGCTGTGGGTTATCATAGGGCCCACAGTGACCCGACTCCATGTCCCGGAGTCTGTCACATTGGAGCAAAGCTCCATACACCGCTTCTTCCCGCTCCAGCGCTCTCGGGCGCTGGCCGCCGGCGATGATTCAAAGTCGGACTCCTTTGAGTCCACGACCTTGTTTGTTTTGTGTCTAGCCGCGTGGATCTGGCCGGTGCGGAGGCGACATTGGGCACAGCTGATCCCACTATGGGTGATCCAAGTGCCACTGGCTGCTGCTGGCCGCCCGCTGCTCCACGGTCCTCCTTCTCCAGCTTTGTCCTTACTGTCCTTCCGTGGAGTGGATATGGCCGGTGTGGAGGACATCTGGCACAGCTGATTCCATCTAGCCCACCAGCTTTGTCGCAGCCCGTTGTTTTTGCACCTGCAATTAGCATGGAAATACAGAAAAGACCGCAGCTCTTACCTGCAGGTCCAAGTTTAAATCGTTGCTACGGGTGAACGTCATTCTACCCCGTCTGCTGCAGTTAATGACTGGTCAAAGTCAACGGCCCCATTTGAATGGTCTCCCGCCCGGCCGTGATGTTCTGGCCGGCGCGGGACCAAATGTCGGCACTGCTCTCCTTATAACGGGAGATAAACGTGCCTTTGGCTGCTGCTGCCGGCTGCCTGCGACTCTGCTGTCTCCCCCAGCCAGCTTCACTAGCAGCACTGTGGACACTCCTTTGTCCAGCTTCCCCTCCTGTACAGACCTAGCGCGGGGAAACATTAGTTTTGCTCCCTCTCCCGCCCGGACCGGTGCGGGAGCGAGTCGGGAGCGAAAGTCGGGCACAGCTATTCCCATTATGGGAGCCGACTCCGGCCGCAGCTGTTGCCCCTGTTGCGCTTACTCCACCTGGCTTAGCCACGGCAGGAGCGCAATCTCCTTTTGTCCCCTAATATTTTTTTTAAAAGGGACAGAGCACAAATACAACCCACTGTCTTTGTGGGTTGTTGGCTCCCATTTCCTCCACCCGTTTGGGGTGAAGTTTGGCACTCGCTCCCGTTATGGGAGATAGTGGTGCCGACGTCTGTTGCTGGCTGCCTGCTGCTGTTCAGCGGCAGCTCGGGAGCCTTCCTGCAATGAAGAAAAAGGTAAGGAAATCTCTTACCTGTGTTGCTGGTTCTCAACCTGCCGTTTCGGGAGGAACGTCCTTCCTCCCGCTGTGATTTCCGCAGCTCCACGGACCCATGTAGCGTCCTCGGGGCTGTTGTCCGAGTTTGTCGGACTGACGACTCCGGAGTCGGAGCTGAAGACGCACGGACTCCCGCTAAGGGAGACTGTCGTGCCACTGGCCGTTGCTGGCTGACTGCTGCTTGCAGACTCCTCCCCCGCCAGATTTCAACAGCCTTCTGTAGAAAAAAAAGGTAAGTATGGAACGAAGTTCCCTTACCTTACTGTTGCAGGTTCGAAACCCTCCCGACAATGACGAGTTGCAATGCGTGTAGCGCAATGACACGCATGCGCCTGGCGGGGTTCTTCACGTAGTCACTCACGTGACTCCGAAGTAAAACAGATGTTAAAGGTGTAAGATGCCCAAGAGAAATAAGAGATGCTGTTCCTCCAATTTGCACTGGGCCTCCCTGACAATGGAGGAGGCCCAGGACAGAAGGGTCAGTGTGGGAATGGGAGAGAACATCATACTGTTAAGCGTGGATAGGTGATGTTTCTGGTCGGGGACTAATTGTAGGGGTGGGTAAGGAGAAAGCAGGACGTCTAGCTTTCTTTCCCCTCACCTCTGCAATCAGTGCGAAGAAGTATCCCGTCCCGAAACGTCACCTATCCATGTTCTCCAGCGATGCTGCCTGACCTGCTGAGTTACTCCAGCACTCTGTACCTTTCCTGGACCAGCATCCGACAGTTAAACCAGCATCGACAGTTCCTTGTTTCTATATCTTACTTGTAATTTTTATCAAGGTTGAGTTAAAAGGACATGGTTTATGAAAAGTAAAAGAGGGAGATGAAGACAAGGTATCGAACGTTAATTATTGTAGAGAACTCCAACATGATTAGCTAGATCCTGAACATTAAGCCTCAGTTGTTGATATGCCTGTACCTTTCTGCAATCTGTTTCAGATCTGCCAGTATATGTGCATCCTGTTCACCGTATGTGCCTGCAGTTTGATGTGCAATTATTCTATTGCTCAGTTGCCGTGTGCTGCTTTAGTTGGTTAATGCTGTTGGTTAATACCGCAAACAATCAAAACAGAAAGATTGTTTCATGACTCCAACCCCTCTGTATTGTTTGCCTGTTCTCTGCATTGATTGCATGCCTGAAGTTTTATCCCAGCTAACTCTTTTACGACAAAGTCAGAATTTATCCCCAGAGCATAAAGTATTCCTTTTTTCCAGTTGATCGGAGCACTCGAGATTTTAATTGACTTTTTTTGAAGTCATTAAGATCTAAAGGAGAACATCCCAACTTTTCCATTTCATGCTTAGATTATTGCAGAGGCACTGTTTGAAAGTGAATATCAACTAAACACAACATGCACATGCAAACACACTCTCTTTTTCGCATGTATATACGGATTTGAACTAAAACACACACACAGTAAAAGAATCAGTTGGTCTAATTAGACTGCTTTCATCAATCCTGTCCCAATGATGTGTGACTTTTATGCAGCATTTTTGGTACCAATTTTTTAAACAGACCCCTTTACATACGTCCAACTGTCGCACAAGTAGCTAGGAATTATCTTGGAGGAACACACAATGACTGAAATGTCTTACTAGGTGGTTATAAGAACAGCACAGCACAGGCCCTCCCGTCCACAATCCCCACGCTGAACATGATGCCAAGATGAACTAATCTCCTCTGCCTGTACATGATCCATATCCCACCATTCCCTGCATGTCCATGTGCCCATCCAAAAGTCTCATATGCCATAATCTTATCTGTCCTCCACCACCACCCCCCGGCAGCGTGTTAAAACTAGCCAAGCTATGATCCCAGTCTTTGACATTTCCATGGACCTGATTGTTTATCTGTGCCTCTCATAGTTTTATATACTTTTATCAGGTTTCCCCTCAACGTCTGACATTCCAGAACAAAACAGTCTGCCCAACCTCTCCTTGTAGTTAATGCCCTCTAATCCAGGCATCATTCTGGTCAACCTCATCTGCACCATCTCCAAAGCCTCCGCATTACTCTAGCAATGGAGCGATCAGAACTGCACACAAAGTTTCTACTTTTCTAACTCAACGAGAATAGGAGAAGTCTAAACCATCACATCATCAAAGATTAGATTTGTGATGGGTGGGAGGGGGAAAGTTTAAAGATGTGCAAAGCAAATGTCTTACACCGAGAGAGGGTGGTGAGTGCCTGGAATGGGCTGCCAGGGGTGGTGGTGGTGGAGGTAGATAGAATAGTGGTGTTTCAGAGGCTTCTGGAGAGGCACATGGATATGCAGGGAATGGAGGGATATGGATTATGTACAGGCAGACACTGTAAGAGTTGGTCTTGGCACCATGTTTGGCTCAGACATTGTGGGTCGAAGGGCATGTTCCTGTGCAGTACTGTTCTCTGTTCTACCATAGACCTTCCAACTAGTGAGTGTGTGAGTGGGATATATGGTGCAGTGAACAAATGTTCAGCCACTTGTACTCCCAACTAATGTGAACAATTAGATTTTCAATATAATTTGAATCAAACGCAGCGGGGAGATGATGAACCACCTTGCTCCATCGTGCTAATGCAGAATGTTGGTCCAATCACATTTTTAACTTCACATTTACCGCCTTGGGTTCACTTTTGGAAATGTGTGCCAAGACGTGGAGTTGTGATCACAGCAAACATGCTCATCAGAGTTGCATTTAGTGCAGCGCAGTGCAGAGCTGAATGACTTTCTTCACAATGGCACCATCTTCAGGCTTTTAGCAAAGTAACAGCTCCTTGTAAAATGCATCTGCCCTCTCTCTATCAGCTGTGCCACTCTGCTGCCACTTAGTGGACGTTTGTCTGCAAAGACACAGGCATCTCTATGTCAAGGGGCATGGAGACTCAGCAGGTCAGGCAGCATCTCTGGAGAACAGGGCTAGGTGATGTTTTTGGACGGGACCCTTGTTCAGACTGAACTTAGGCAGGGTTGGAGGGAGGAAAGCATTACACAGACAGACATTTACGAGCTAAACTGGAAGGTCAAGGAAAGGCATGATGGTGCGGACATTTCTGCTCTTGTCCTTGGGCTTGGAGTTGTGATCTAGCGTTGTATTTGGTGGAAGACTGACAAATAGCGGTTCTTTTATTGAGGTACGGTTTGTTCATTTGCTACACGTGGGGTAGAACGACCTAACGTCTGTGAAAATTAAACAGTGAAGGTGGACTAATTAATGTTGGGGCGATTACACTTGATCTAGTACAAGACAAGGATATATTGTCGGCACAAGAATAGCTTTCCCTGCCCTTCCAGTTTAGCTTCTATATGCCAGCCTGTGTAGAGCTTTCCTACCTCCCCACAACCAGTCTGAAGAAGGATCTCAATCCAAAGCGTCATCTGTCTATGTTCTACCGAGATGCTGCCTGACCCGCTCAGTTACCCCAGCACCTTGTGTGTCTCTCTCTGAGTAGAGTTAAGTTAGTCTATTGGGATTGATGAGCCAGAGTCTATTTCAAGATCCCTATGATTTCTCATGTGCTAAAATTAACACACAAACCTGCTGTCAGGGGAAATACTGCACTAAATATACCGGGCTGTTAAACATTGCTCAACCTTCACATCTCCGTGCATTCTTGCAATTTTTAGCTTAGTTCACATTGTTTAGAGTCTGAAGAAGGGTCCCGGTCAGAAATGTCACCTATTCATGTTCCGCACAAGATGCTGCCTGACCCACTAAGTTACTCCAGCACTTTGTGTCTTTAGTTCAGTTTAGAGATAAAGCATGGAAACAGAAGGTTCTGCCCACTGAGTCCATATTAAACATCGATCACCCACAGTTCTATGTTATCCCAACGCCAGATAGCTAATTCACTCTTTTACAGCATATTCTAACCTGGAAACTGAGAGGCAGTTGTATTAATTATATCTCATGGAAATTGACAACACATCATGCTCCAAGAAAATGTCAATGCTCAGAAAACTGATGATTAATTTTGCTCTGATTACCCCATGGTCCACTTCTTAAAGGATTGGGCAGGCTAGATGCATGAAAAATATTCCCGATGTTGGGGCAGTCCAGAAGCAGGGGTCACAGTTTAACAAATAAGGGATTGGCCATTTAGGACTGAGATGAGGAAAAACCTTTTCACCCAGAGGGTTGTGAATCTGTGGAATTCTCTGCCACAGAAGGCAGAGGAGGCCAATTCACTGGATGTTTTCAAGAGAGAGTTTGATTTAGCTCTTAGGGCTTAAGGAATCAAGGGATATGGGGGGGAAAGCAGGAATGGGGTACTGATTTTAGATGATCAGCCATGGTTTGAAGGGCTGAATGGCCTTCTCCTGCACCTATTTTTCTATGTTTCTATCACTTTGCTGCCTTTGATGGCTTGAAGAGGCTACATTTTCCATGTCAATGCAGCGCATTATTGGAAGGATTCCAATCATCTCAACACGGCATGGATATAGAAATTTTAGGTGCATGACTCTTCTGTAAGTTTTCTGTCTGTTTTCTTGCTGAATTCCATCAGGTGTGAGATTGTTGTGGATTATGAAGTGTCCCTTGTCTGTGAAAATTATTTCCCCAGTGTTCTGGCGTACATTTCATTTGGTGACAACGTTAAAATAACCTTTCTGCATTTTGTTTACAGATTGGCGAAAGAGCTGATTTTTTGAATAAATCAGCGAAAAAGAGGTAAAACTTTCTAACCTTTCTAAACCGTCCAACAGAGTACATTTCTCAAATGGACTTGCTCGTTCTGTGGGAGAGGGACTTAGCCTACAGTCAGAGGTGGGACAGACTTGGATTGTTTTCTCTGGAGGTTGAGGTGAGACCAGATAGAAGTACATAAAATTATGAGAGGCATAGATAGGGTAAACAGTCAGAACCTTTTTTCCAGGGTTGATGGGGGAGTCCAGAAGCAATTTTATTTTACACAGTGAGTGGTGGGGACCTGGAACGCTGCCATGGTGGTGGAGAAGGCAGATACGATAGTGGAGCTTAAGAGACCTCTGGATGGAGATGTGGATATGGAGGGAATGGAGGGATATGGATTATGTACAGGCAGACAAGAGTTGGTCTTGTCATCATGTTCGGCATGGACATGTGCTGTACTTTTATATGTTTTAAGTTCTATCTTCCAACTTCTATGTCTAAGTTACTGGCAGCCTCTACAGAAGGTTTGCCTGTTGCCCGCACACTTATGTAACAGTTTATTGCAGTGGGTGGAGAGAGGTTGAGATTCATCATTGTCACGTGTACTGAGGTACAGCGTAAAGCTTGGTTTTGGATTGTATCCAATCAGAACAGATAATACTATACGCAAATACAATCAAGCCAAAATCAAGTATAGAGCAAAGGGGAAGATACAGAGTGCAGAATATTTTTCTCAACATTGTAGCGCACCAGTTCCATGGACAAAGTCCAACGTCCGTGATGGGGTAGAGGTGAATCGGACAGAAATCTAGCTTATGGAAGGACCGTTCAGAAGCCTGGATAACAAAGGGGAAGCTGTTCCTGAATCTGGTGGTGCGCACTTTCAAGCTTCTGTGCCTTCTGCCAGGTGGGAGCAGGGGGAAGAAGGAATGACTGGGGTGGAACATTATACCCCACAGTATGCTTTCTATAGTGCATCGGTAGAAGTTTGTAAGATTCATTGGAGACATGCCGAATTTTCTCAGCCTCCTCATGTTCTAGTTGCTTTCTCCCTCACACATAGTTCCAGGATTGATGCCTGTGCTGTACTGTTCCACGTTGTATGTTCTACGGGACAAATATCACTGGCAACTTCATTGTATTTTCAGCACAACCACCAAGGTAGCACGTCCTGTACTGGGGGTGTCCAAGATTGACAGCAAATTGGAGCAGTACACCAACGCAATTGAGGTGAGCGCTCAGCACAGCGATCTAATGCTATCATCGCTTTTCCTGAACCAGAAAATCTGGGATTCAATAAAATTACACTTTCAGGAGAATTTTCCAAATTTGTCTTGAAGACAACGGCAACATTCAAACCCTCCAAATCTGGAACTATTAGTAGATATTTAAATAAAATATCATATAAATCAAATGCACCATAACAATAACTAAGTCTGTACCATCTTCACTTTTAGAATTGTGTATCCTGATTTGAATGAAACCCTGACTTGGGGAAATCTTTGTCAAGGTGTACATATTTACACCCTAAACAGATTGCTCTTCGATGGGTTGTAAAATTTAATCTGCAATAAAGTCTTGATTTGGGTGTGGTAAATGAGGACAATACCAAAAAGTTTTGCTAACAATGGAGGCAAAGATTGAAATTCAAAAATTGATAACTATTGCATGTTCATAAGCGATAGGAGCAGGATTAGCCCATTTGGCCCATCAAGTCTACTCCACCATTCAATCATGGCTGATCTATCTTTCCATCTCAACCATTCTCCTGCCTTCTCCCCGTAACCCCTGACACCCAGACTAATCTACATAAACTCAAAAGATGGAAAAATACAGGGGATCAGGCCCTTCGGCCCACCGAGTCCACACCGACCATCATACTAGTTCTATGTTATCCTGCTTTCTCATCCACTCCCTACGCAGCAGGTACAAATTTACAGAGGGGCAATTAGCCAACAAACCCGTACATCAATGGGAAATGGGAGCAAACTGGAGCACACGGAGAAAACCAACATGGTCACAGAGAGAACATGCAAACTCCGCACAGGCAGCACCCGAGGTCAGGATTGAACCCAGGTCTCTGGCGCTGTGCGGCAGTGGCTCTACCAGCTGCGCCACTGTGCTGCCCGAAGGTGACGGTGTTCTCATAGTCGTGGTGCTCGTGAGCTGCCCTGGGAGGTAGCGGTCAAACATTTGGACGTGCAATGGCCGGGCAGAGACTTTGAATCACCAGCACAGCTGAACTGGGATGCTGAACCACTGTAACTTGCCAACATGCATGGTGTAACCTCGATTACACCGCGCACTATGAGTAAACCTCTCCCAGAACCGTTAGGTCAGTCAGCAACGCCAACAAAACCTCAAGCTCCTGTCATCCTGAATATATCCGATGAGCGGAAACTGGTGGTAGAAAATATCACTCGAATGTTTTCATTAAATAGTTGCAGGAACAGCGCCTTCTTAGATGTCGGCGTGCAGAATCATTCTGATAGCTCAGATGGGAATGTCACCCATTGGCTCAGCGGTGGAGCCACTGCCTTGCAGCTCCAGAGAACCAGGTTTGATCCTGACCTCGGGTGCTGTCTGTGTGGAGTTTGCACATTCTCCCATGTCACTGTGGGATTCCTCCGAGTGCACCGGTTTCCTCCCACATCCAAAAGACATGCGGGTTTGTAGGTCAGTGGCCTCTGTAAATTGCCTCTAGTGTGTAGAGAAATTGGGATAACCTAGAACCAGTGTGAACGTGTGATGAATGGTCGGCATGGACTCGGTGGGCTGAAGAGCCCGTTTCCATGCTGTATATCTAAGCTAAACGAAATATCACAAACAAGACTGGGAAGCTTATATGGAATAAAATTCAGAGGTATAAATCATCTTAGGTGATTAAAAGTTTACCTTAAAGGCTTGCCCACGTTCCCTAAACCCTGGGATTAGCTGCAGCCCACAGTTTGATCTCAGTAGCATTAACAATAGCTGTGGAGTTTTATTCCCCGGGATATATTAATCCCATTTGCGCAAAACCCTCAAGAAACACTGGGATTATTTTTTGTGTTGATTGCAGAGAAAGCCTTCATGAATTGGTGAGGGAAGTTGACAATGATCACTGTAGACCATTGTGACCTTGATGTGTATATTTGCCTCGGCGACTGCTTTCACCGGCTCTCCGATCACTTTTGTCTCCATCTAGGGTGCCAAAACCACCAAGGGGGGCAAGCCTTTGGCATCGGACCTCCCGCTGACAGCTGAGGGGGTGCGGAACATTAAGAGCATGTGGGAAACTGGTGATGTCTATGGTTCTGCTTCCCCAACTAATAAGGGGACACCCAACAAGGTAAGGTATCTCCGTGGTGTCTTGCCACTTGCGTAAGATGGCACGGAAATAGAACCAGGGTAGGTCGACAGCATGAGACCCAATCTGGCCAGTGTGTTGACACTGCATAACATTGCTCACAGATTTATTACACCGCTATTTTTGTTCTAGATATGATTTGTGTCTTTTGTTGTTTAACACTTTATCCCGTGGAGGTGTTTGGACACGTTACTTTGTATATGAGAAGAACAGGTTTATATCGATTCTCTGCAGCTCTTCCTCAGCTCTTTGATGCGGCCTATTTCAATTTCATGGGATGAAATTTCCACTGCTTTACAATTGAGTAGCAGTCAAAATGTGAAGATAAATTTCTACCCTGTCTGTTATTAGTCCCAAACTTTGGTCCCAAACGTGTATGTGAATCAAAAGTCCACAAAGCTGTTTTGTGTCGAAGGTAGACGCAAAATGCTGGAGTAACTCAGCGGGTCAGGCAGCGTCTCTGGAGAAAAGGATTAGATGACATTTCGGGTTGAGACCCTTCTTCAGACAGAGTCTGAAGCTTCACCCATTCCTTCCATCCAGAGGATGCTGCCTGTCCCGCTGAGTTACTCCAGCATTTTGTGTCTATCTTCAGTCTAAACCAACATCTTCTGTTCCTTCCTACATGTTTCGTGTTGAAAGCACCTCTGGGTTTGGGGGTTAAACATTCAAACTATGCTTGATATCACTGCATTATTCTTCATGAGAAGTCTTTTCATTGTATTGGGCATTGGAGATGTTTATCCTGTTTGATTAATTAAACCAAAAAGATTTGCCCACTGCAGTGAAATGGAGAAAACCCCAAAATGGCTCCACCACAACTTAAATTCTCATTGTTTGACATTGCTGATATACCCAGGAATTAACCCGGAACTGTTGATCACAGTTTAAAACCCCCTCATGGTGTCAGAGTTAGTGAACGCACCTTAAACGCCTGTGAAATTTCCATAGAACAGCACAGAACAAAATCATACCCTTCGGCCCACAATGTCTGTGCTGAACATAATCCTAAAACCAACCCTTATCTGCCTGTACATAATCCATATCCCTCCATTCCCTGCATATCTATGTGCCCAATCTCTTAAGCACCCCCACCGCCCCTAGCAGGGCATTCCAGGCACCCACCACCCTCTGTGTAAAAAACCTTGCCTCGCACATCTCCTTTAAACTTCGCCCCTGCCGAAATCCTAGATTTGAAAAAAAAGATTTGCACTACACCAGAAATCTTTCATCACAGGAACTGCATTCCACCAGGCATATTCTGAATACATATATTTAGCATGGAAAAGTAAATTGTTTGATCGCATCTAATCTAGAGTCATGGAGTCGTGTAGCACAGAAACTTCAGCCCAACTCATCCATGCCAAGAAAGGTGCTCCATCTAAGCTAACCCCTTTTGCCCTTGTTTGGCCCATATCCCTCCAAACCTTTCCCATCCATGTACTTATCCAAGTATCTTTTTAAATATTGTTATTGTACCTGCCTCAACTACCTCCTCTGGCAGCTCGTTCCGTATACCCACCACCTGCCTTGGGAGGACGTTGTTCCTCAAGCGCCTATTAAATCATTCCCCTCATCATTAACCTATGTTCTATTGTTCTTGCGCCCCCCCCCCCCCCGCTGGAAAAATACTTTGCTTTCACCCTATCTATTCCACATGATTTTAAATCCCCATAAGATCATCCCTGTGCCTGCTGTTTTCCAAGGAATGAAGCACTATTCAATCCAGCCTCTCCCTATAGCTCCTAGATGCAATTGCTCATAATATCCATGTTCAATTGCTACATAAGTTCATAAGGTATAAGAGCAGAATTAGGCCATTCGCCCTATCAAGTCCACTCAATCATGGCTGATCCAACTCTCCCCCTCATCCCCATTTTCTTGCCTTCTCCCCATAACCCCTGACACCCGTACTAATCAAGAATATCTAGCTCTGCCTTAAAAATATCCATTGACTTGGCTTCCACAGCCTTCTGTGGCAACCAATCCCACAGATTCGCCACCCTCTGACTAAAGAAATTCCTTCTCATCTTCTTCTTACAGGAACGTCCTTTCATTTTCGAGGTCGTGACCTCTGGTCCTAGATTTCTCCCTATTGATATTTAATGTGAAACTTTTTCACCTTATGTTCCCCTCACGATTTTATACACTGGATCTCCATTGCAGAGACTATTTCAGGAAACGATATTGGTTGCAGTTATTTGTTGAACTGTATGTTGTGGTGGCAAGCTTTTAACTCTGACTGGAATGTGCATGCAATCACAAGAGCTTCACGGGATTCTGTTTGTGGCTGTCCTTGTAGGAAGTAGCAGGTCTGAAAGTTGGCGTGGCCGGTCGCATCAACCAGTGGCTCACCAAAACTCCTGAAACAAACAAATCACCTGCAGCTAAACCCTCAGTAAGTCACCCGCCTCTTCCCTCTGCCTTTCATAACACGTGCTATCTCAGGGCAATGATTCTGGGGCATTCCTGTTGAAGTAGGAAGCTCCACCTGCAGCGGTGGCCTGTTCTGAACTTCAATGGTCAATGGTACTTTATTGTCACAGGGACCGAGGTACAGTGAAATCCTTTTGCCTTTGCATACAGTTCAGTGGAAGTAGTACTTTGTTACTTCACTTCGAGATACATTCTGGAAACAGGCCCTTCGGCCCACCGAGTCCGTGTTGACCATTGATAGTCCCCATATACTTGCGCTATCCTACACACTAGGGACAATTTTACCTAAGCCAATTAACCTCCAAACCTGTACATCTTTGGAGTGTGGGAGGAAACCGGAGCACCCAGAGAAAACACACGCCGCCACAGGAAGAACGTACAAACTCCGTACAGACAGCATCAGTAGTCAGGAGCGAACTCAGGTCTCTGGCGCTATAAGTATAAGTCAGCAACTCTACCACTGCACCATCATGCTGCCCTTCAGTTCTTTTCAGCCTGATCACATGCATTGAAGAATGGTTTTTTAACAAAGTGAATGTCTACAGCACGGAGTAAATGTTGCTAAGAGAACTCTACAGCACAGTACGTTTCTTCCAAAATCCTTAACTCAATATGAAACAGAAGCTGATATTGATGGATGTAATTGATAATAACATCCATGGCCAATAGCTACATTGAAAGTAGAAGTATATTGCAGTGTTTTCTCTATAATAGACTGAAATTAAAAAAAATTTAAATTGGGTCTGCTGAAATTTTAAATTTCACTTTACCAGTATTTTTGTCCTTAGAATAGGACGGTGTTCGCTGTGGCTCATTTGGTTACATTCCTGCCTTGTGGTGAAAGATTGTGGGTTTTGACACACTTTTAAAATTGAACTATAAAGATCGAGGCTGACTGCATTGTAGTATAGAAAGAATGCTGTACAGTTGTCTAAAGCTGACAACCCAATGGTATCAATATTGAATTCCCTCATTTCAATTAATACCCTCTTTCTCTCCCCCACAACTCATCACGGAACACATCCATCTCTCTCACCAGCTCCCACACTACGCTCATCTCCACTCCCGGATCCCCATTTCCTTTTATCCCCCCCCCATCTTTCCTGCACCCCCTCTGTCCCTTTCCACCTACACCTCCCTCTGGTTTTACATTTCACTCCTCCTCTTCTCTCCATATCTGACACCCTTTTGTCTCCTTTACACCTACGACCTTTGTCACTCCACCCATCCATTTGACAATCTCCTTGACCTGTATCCATCTACCACTTGACAGGATTTAGCCTGCCCCCACCTCTCTTTTCCAGCTTTCTCCTCCCCACTCTGTCAGTCTAAATGGCCTGTCCCGCCGTACGAGGTAATTCAAGAGTTCTCCCGAGTTTCCCCTGATTCGAACTCGGAGAATTACGGTAATAGCCGCTCGTAGGTACTCGGGGCTCTCGTGGACATTTTTCACAGTGCTGAAAAAACTTCACGAGTTACCGCATTTCCCGAGTACCTGCCGTTAGCATTACGAGCCGCTACAAGACATCCACGAGCTCCGACGTAGCCGCTACGAACATTCTACGTACTTACCACGAGTTTGTTTGTTTTTTAACTCGAGAGAGCTCTTGAATGACCTCGTACAGAGGGACAGGCCCTTAAGGGAAGGTCCAGACACAAAAAGTTGCCTGTCCATGCCCTCCACTGATGCTGCCTGACCCACTTGAGTTCCTCCAGCACTTTGTGTTGAGCTCAAGATTTGCAGTAGATTTTGTGTCTCTTGGTTTAGAGACTGTATCTTCTCCCAGATGGGAGCGGGGAGAAGAAGGAATGACCGAGGTGGGACAAGTCTTTGATTATGTTGCCTGCTTTCCCGAGGCAGTGTGAAGTGTAGATGGAGTCGATGGTGGGGAGTCTGGTCTGTGGGATGGACTGGTCTACATCCACAACTCTCTGCAATTTCTTGCGGCCTTGGGCAGAGCTGTTCCCAAACCAAGCTGTGATGCAAGCCGACAGTGTGCTTTCTATGGTGCATCTGTAGAAGTATGTGAGAATCGTTGCAGACATGCCACATTTCCTCAGTGGCCTGAGGAGGTGGGGGCCCTGGTGTGCTTTCTTAGTTAGCTTTGAGGAAATGCTTTGCAGAATAAGACTAAATCGGTCACAGTATCAACTGGGATTCTACCAACCACTGCTTCAGATCATTGTTTCTCAATTGGTGGAAGCGAAGCTATGCTTGAGGGGGAAAAGTGGAGATGATTTCTGCTTTGCACAAGTGCACCATTGTTAGACTCCCAGCAACGGTTGCGAACTCAGATAAATTCCTTGTCCATTTGAGGGAGGAGAAGATGTGACGGTAATAGACTTCAGCATACAGTGAAAAAAAGAAGCGTGCCCATTTTACTCCCAGAGTTTGAAACAGTAATAGCCCTGTCCCACGGTATGAGTTCATTCCAAGAGCTCTCCCGAGTTTGCCCTGATTCGAACTCGGAGATTTACGGTAATGGCCGCTCGTAAGTACTCAGGGATCTCGTGGACATTTTTCATCATGTTGAAAAATCTTCACGAGTCTTCCCGTGCTTACCTGCCGTTAGCGAGTCTTCCCGAGTACCTGCCGTTAGCGTTACGAGCCGCTAAGAGACGTCCCCGAGCTCCGACGTACCCGTTACGTTCATTCTCCGTGCTTACCACGAGTTTGGTTTTTTTCAAACTCGGGAGAGCTCTTGGAATGAATTTGTACTGTGGGACAGGGCTTTCAGGCATAAGAAAGGTTTGGCATTATGCAGTTATTGTAGTCTCCACAAGAGGGAGGTGTTGTACACTTAAGGTTTAGAACCAAAGGCTGGAAGGAGCTTAACAATTTAATTTATCCACTGTCCAATTTTATGATTTGAAACATGTTTCCACAACTCATTTACATCGACCTTGTGAAAATGTCTTTATGTCGCCAGAAATCTTGTGTAAAGCATAAGGACCTTGTGTGCAGTTTTCTAACCTCTCACCTCTCCTCTTTTCTTGCCTAGTTGATCCCTCTACCTCCTTTCTTCATATCTTCGCTTATTTCTTTCTGATTTGGCATCTCCTATACTTTCTTTCTTCTACTTGCTGGTGATCAGAGACTTTTGTCATTAATCAGGTAAATCTACCTTGACTTTTTTTTATTAATTGTTTATCCAGGGCAATGTTCACATTGAGTAGAGCAAAATGCAATTTTATTTTTCACTAGGTCATTCTAATCAATGCACATGCAAAAACATGATCGTTATGAGAATTGTTAATTATGTTGACTCTTCCCATGCCTCTCACAATTTTCTCCAACTGTGATAGGCTCCAAAGTTAACAGTCCCCTGCATCAGTTGTACAAATAGCATTGACGGAAGATGTACTTATGACAGCATTGACTATTCCTATATGGTTTCATTTAGTTTAGAGATCCAGCGGGGATACAAGCCCGTCAGCCCACCAAGTCCGTGCCGACTAGCAATCCCTGCACACTAGCACTATCCTACACACTAAGGACTATTTACAATTTTACCGAAGATAAATTAGCCTCCAAACCTGTACGTCTTTGGAATGTGTGTGGAAATAGAGCTCCCGGGGAAAACTCACAGGGAGAACGTGCAAACTCCGTACAGATAGTACTTGCAGTCAGGATCTTACCCGGGTCCCTGGCGCTGTAAGGCAGCAACTCTACCACTGTGTCACCCCCCTCTCCTCCCCTCAAGGTCTTTTCAATGAGGCTGATAAATTACATTTCCAAAAGATCAAGACAACAAGATCCAGTTAGAGTACAGAATGCAAAGATAGTTGAGTGTTTTACTGCACTGTAAGAGTCAAGGCGAGAGTCAAGAGTGTTTAATTCTTATATGTACCGACAAAGGAACAATGAAATTCTTACTTGCAAAAGCATAACAGGCCTTTAAGCACACTACTCATAGATAATGTAATAAATAAAATAACATTAAAAACCCCAATATTAGTGCCAAAGGCCCGAATTCTAAGTGAAACCATGAGAGTTCAAACATCATGATTTAGTTAGTGTTGTGTTCAAGAGCCTGATAGTTGTTGGGAAGAAGCTGTTTTTGAATCTGGTGGTCACAGTTTTCAGATTCCTATACCTTCTTCCCGATGGCAGGAGCGAAATGAGAGCCTGGCCAGGGTGGTGAGGGTCTCTGATGATGCTGGCCGCCTTTTATGGCAGCGACTCCTGCAGATCCATTCGATGGTGGGGAGATCAGAACCTGTGATGGACCGGTGGTAGTGTCCACCGCTGTTTGTTATCTCGTCTGTTCCTGGGCGTTCAAGTTGCCGAACCAGGCCGTGATGCAACCAGTCACTATGTTCTCCACCGGACAGATAAATTTGACTTTTATGCCAAAAGAAAATGAAGCAGATTTAGAACTTAGTGCTTTGCTCTGCCTGTTCAGAGCTCTCTTGCTAACAAAACATAAATGGCAAATGCCACCTTATTGTTCTGGGCTCCATCCCCTTGAAGTACCCCCCACATAAATAATGTCAGCCTTCCTCTATCGCCAAGATTCAGCAAGCCTTTTAAAAGAGCCTAGGATTGTGATTCACCAGCTCGAAAGTTGGCAGAAAACTTGAAACCCATTATTGAGTCAGGAGGACACATTGTGCTGAGAGAAATGGGTGGAGAAAAGCAGAATAAATCATTGATTGCCCACATTATCAAACCCACCACTAACTTTAAACCCAGGTGTCAAAGACAGAGTTGATGATTTGTTAGCCCTGCCAGTTGTAGATTTCTTCATAAAAACTACGCTTTAAAGATTTGCTAAAAGACTACCAGAATTAAAGAGACCAGGATTGTTTAGAGGTTTTGGGAGTCTGTTCTATGTTGGTGTTTTATTGGGCAGTAAGTCACACGATGCATTCATTTCAATGTAGTACTGACAGACAGCCTCAGTGTAGCCTTGACATGTATAATTAAAAACTGCCTGGATTGGACCACGCACTTTGGGCTTTGGTTTGTTTTTGCACTATATTAGAATTTTTATTTAACGCAATTTCCTTTTGTTTGTTTATTATGTTGTCTATTGAGTACCGTCTTTACAAACCTGCTGTGCTGCTGCAAGTAAGATTGTCATTGCTCTGTTCTGGAACTTATGACAATTAAACACTCTTGACTCGTGACTGTGGTGTTGAGAGGAAACTATACAATCCTGGCATTGTACATCTGAGTGAACTGAGGCAAATATTCGAGTTTGAGTTGAGTTGAGTTTAGTTTATTCTCAAGTGTACCGAGGTACAGTGAAAAGCTTTTGTTACACGGTCACCAGTTTGTTTGTGTTCCATGTCAGGGATTAGAGAAAATGACCTGCAAGGACCTTCAAGGTCCTGCGAGGAGTGGGATATGCACAGTCCCTTCCTTTCATATAGAGCATGCTGCCTACAGACTCTTTATCCAGAGAGACAATTTAGAATTTTGTCATGGCAGTTGAGGAATTCAAATTCAAGTGAATAATTAAATCCAAAATTATGGGGGGGAAAGTGTGTTGTTAACGTTGACCAATGAGGCAGCAGATTGGTGTAAAATCTCATGTGATTAAGTAATGTCCTTCACCAATGGAAATGGCCTGGCCTGATCTGGTGTGACCTGGCCAACTCTTCACGACACTCTCTGATCTGAGCAAGCCACTCATATCAAGGAAGATAGACACTAAAAGCCGTGCAGTACAAATTTAATATTAATGCAAAACAAAACAAGCTGGTTACGTTTAGGAAGATACAGAGTGCAGAATATAGTTGTCAGCATTGTGGCACGACAGCTCCACAATGTCCAATGTCCACAATGGGGTTGAGGCTTATGGAAAGAAGCCTCCGATAGATGATTACATTTTAGTTATGGAAACAATGGGATGGATTTTGGGGGTTGGGGATAAATCCAGCAGCAGGACTCAGTTTCCATTTACAATGATCGGCCGTTTTTAATTACTTCGGAATCACATTTAACGCTGCGATGTCAACTTTGAAATTCTCTGGACTGAACTCAGAGCAGTTGGAATAAAACTTGTTGAACCGCACTGCAGAAATAAGCTACGTTGATGCAGCAACAAGAGTTCATTGGGCCTCATCTTTGTGGCTAAATTCACAAAGGATGGTAAAGTATGAATTTGGAGACTATAAATCTGCGCACTGTGCATGGTCATCGTTTAGATAACATTCAAAACACAGTATGCTGATGGGTGTTAATTCAAATCTGTTTTGCAAATCGTTGGATCACTACTTTTGGATATGCCTTGCTCTCTAAGTCATACGTGTGATACCCAGTGAACAGAACTACACCACGCTTTGTCTCTTCTGCGCCACATGCAAATTACACCGAAAATGATTATTGAACACATCACAAAGTCGGGAAAAGATGCACAATGTCCCAGTCTGTGTGCTTGTGTCATAGATCTGCAAATGGATATAAGGTGCTGCAGTAGCTCAGTGGGTTGGGCAGCATCTCTGGAGAACATGGGTGGGCGATGTTTCAGATCGGGATGCTTCCTCAGGCATTGAAGAAAGCTGAAGAAGATGCTGCCTGACCTGCTGAGTTACTCCAGCACTTTGTGTCTTTCTGTGTATTAACCAGCATCTGCAGTTCTTTGCTCCTGCATAGATCTGCAAATTTATTTTTGTTAAGATCTTAACAATCTTTGTATCTAATTTCAGGACGTGAGGCCAGGAGATGTATCAAGCAAGCGCAACCTATGGGAGAATAAAACTGACACTTCCAATGGAAAACCAACCACCCCTTCTAAGGTCATAATTGGATAGAAGACATATATCTATATTCATGCCGACTCCAACTTTAACTCAGATGTAAACAGTTACATCTCTGGATTGGCTGCACAAAACAAAGATGTTCACTGGGGAGCTATTTAAATATTATTAGTGATTATCCAAATATTATGCTGAATTTTTTTTTAATTGATCCTAAACCTGTAACTTATCAAAATGAAGAAAAGTTGCGACTGGTATTTTGTGCTCAGATGAATAAGGAGGAACTGTGATAGAGAGTTTAGAGCAAGAGAATAGGTATCAGAATGGGTCTTCAAAAGTTAAAAATGCCATTTTGTCTCCAAGCTCTGGAGACAAATCTGACCTTGGTCACCAGATTCACACACACACAGACAGGCCGGCTTGAAACCTCAGTTGTCATTGTCCCCAGTCAGTGACTGCTTTTGTGTTGGTGATATGTTGCAACAAGTACATTCACACACTTACTGACCTGCCATTTCACCAGGTACCGTTTGTTTAGTTTAGAGATTCAGCACAGAAACAGCTGTATTTCTAAATCTGAGTTGGCCCACCGAGTCCGCTCCGCCACTAATGCCACCCTGTACATTAGGGACAATTTAACAATTATACCAAGCCAATTAACCTACAAACCTGTACATCTTTGCAATGTGCGAGGAATCCGGAGATCCCGGAGAAATCCCACGTGAGTCACGGGGAGAACGTACAAACTCCGTACAGACAGCAGGATGGAACCCGGGTCTCTGGTGCTGCACAGCAGCAACTCTACCGCTGCACCAGCGTGTGCTGGGGAACATAGTGAAACTTTTCAAGACGCCCAAGTCACATAATCCTCTCTATCTGCACGTTTTCAAAGATCAACATCCCTGGTCCATGTGACTGGAAACTTATTTTCACAGAGGAACATTTTGGGTTGCTTTCGCATCCATTGTAGAGTTTGGCACCTCATTTTTCTGGCGGGATCCTCATCCTCCATTGCACTTTCTTTTCAACGTGAAGCTCTCTGAAATGGTGGTCAATATTCGCACAGCTAAAAACAATCTCTGCAGCAGGTTTCTACCGGTCTAAACACAAGCATTCTAATTTAGTCACAACAACTAGGCTTTCTTTAAAAATGTGCTATCTAACGGGTCGACATCTAACTACCTACAAACAAAGGTAGATACAAGGAACTGCAATTGCTGGTTACAAAAAAAGATGCAAAGTGCTGGAGTAACTCAGCGAGTCAGGCAGCATCTCTGGAGAAGTTGGGTAGGTGACGTTTCAGGTCGGGACCCATCTTCACACTGACATGAAACATTGCCTATCCACGTTCTCCAGAGATGCTGCCCGACTCGCAGAGTTACTCCAGCATCTGGTGTCTTTTCTTTACCTACAAACAAATTCCCCCTTTCCACACTGCCCACTTGTTTCCCCCTCTCTCCCCTGTGCCCTACCTGAAGCGCACCCATTTCTCCCTTTCCCCTTCGCCTCGCCCCTTCCACCATTATTGCTTTGGCTTCACAGTTCACGCACCTTCACTCATCTCCTTATCTCAAGCTTTTTGTCTATTCATCTCTGGCTTTTGTCCAATTATCCATCAATCATTAACTCCCTGCCTCCCCGCACCTATCTGTATCCACCATTCATTTGCCCTAGCCTCCCACCCTGCTCGCCCTTATCAGTATCCACCCATCACTTGCCAGGCTTTGTCCCCTCTCCCCACCCACCCACCCATCCAGCTCTCTCCACCACACTACAATCAGTTTGAAGAAGGGTCCCATCCCGAAATGTCGACTGTCCATGTTCTCCATAGATGCCGCCTGACCCACTGAGATACTCCAGCACTTGGTGTCTCTTTTGGTAAATCAGCATCTGCAGTTCCTTCGGTCTACTCAAATGCATTCAATGTTCTCATGCTCAATTACCTAAAATGTGTGATTTGACACAATCACAGTTGCAGTTACACACAGCTTCCCAGCAACAAGTTCATTCAAACTCCTGCCCTGTCCCCCCTTCATTGCAACATCTATTCACCCTGTAGCTGGCAGAGTGCTCATTGTATGGTGGTTTGTCCTTTGTGTGCTGGATTCTGGCCAATGCAAGAACTTGCTGTACATCAACCAAGGTTACCATGCTGATATTAGGGGGTGTTCATTACAATGGGAGGCTGGACAGACTTGGATTGTTTTCTTTGGAATGTTGGAAGTTAAGAGGATTGTAGTACATAGGGTCGACAGACCATCTTCCACGGGATGCAAATGTCAAAGACTAGAGGGCACAGCTTGAAAGTGAGAGGGGTGAAGTTTAAAGGAGATGTGCGGGGCAAGTTTATTTTACACAGAGGGTGGTGGGTGCCTGGAAAGCATTGCCAGGGGTGGTGGTGGTGGAGGTAGATATGATAGTGGGCGTTTAAGAGGTTTTTAGTTAGGCACATGGAAGTATAGGGAATGGAGAGATATGGATCACATGTGGGTAGCGGAGATTAGTTTATCTTGGCATCATGTTTAGCACGGACATTGTGGGCCGAAGGGCATGTTCCTGTACTGTCCTATATTCTGTCGACCTGCTGTTCTTTAAGTTCTTTAACGCTTGCCATTGAAGTTCTGAGTCCTTTATTGGACTTCTACAAATAACTTTTCATTGATGTATACGTGGCCATTTCAATGTTAAAACATTGTTACGAAGTAATTGCCTGACTATGGTCTTCAACCTGTCTGCTGGAGAGCTGAGGCTGGGCTTGGCACAGTTGGTGAGGCAGCATGATTTTGTGAATTGGTGGGTTCATTTGTCAAACTCCCCCTAGTGTATGGGTGAGGGAGAGAACCTGGGTGGAGTTGATAGGGATGTGGGGAAAATAAAAATGGGATTACATTAAAATGGATGCTTGATGCTCCATGGTATGGACTTAATGGGCCAGACGGCCATATTCTGTGATTCTATGATAATGTGTGAATGTGAATTCACAACTACATATTGACGCTCTTACTCTGCACAAAATGAGTGAACCAGTCATACATGCCAATTATATGTGTCATAGAGTCATACAGCATAAAAACAGGCCCTTCGGCCCAAGTTGCCCACGGCGACCGACATGTCCCATCTCCACCAGCAGCTCGTTCCATACACCCACCACCCTTTGTGTAAAAAGAGTTACCACTCAGGTCCGTATTAAATGTTGCCCCCTCACCTTAAACCTTTCTCCTCTGGTCCCCAACTCCCTTACCCTGGGCAAGAAGCTGTGCGTTTACCCGATCTATTTCTCTCATGATTTTGTAAACCTCTACAAGATGACCCCTCATCCTCCTGCTCTCCAAGGAATAGCGTCCGAGCTTACTCAATCTCTCCCTATAGCTCAGGCCCTCGAATACTGGCAACATCCTCCTGAATCTTCTCTGCGCCCTTTCCAGCTCGACATCTTTCCTATAACAAATGTCTTTTGATTATTTTGGCCCAGTGAGTTTGGCAAAGCCGTCTTGGCAACGAGCTCTCCAATTGGCACTGACGTTGGTTCCCATTGCAGTCCTCTGTGCATGTTCACTGGTCTATGCATCGCTTGGGCCACATTATGATTGATTGAATTGCTTGAAAGATGCAGCACAGGAGTGGATAGAAATTTCTTCACTCAGTGGCGTATCTCTGGTATTCCTTGCCCCCCGAGAGCGATGGAGGTCAGATTATTAGACTGAACTGACATGCAAGATATAGCATCGAAACAGGCCCTGCCGACCATCAACCACCCAATTAACACAACCCAAATCCACTATTTGTTAGTTTGATTGAAAGATACATCATGGAAACAGGCCCTTTGACCCACTGAGTCCACGTCTACTATCAGTCACTCGTTCACACTAGTTCTACATCATCCCACTTCAACATCCACTCCCTACACATTAATTGCAAATTTTAGAGGCCAATTATGCTACAAACCCGCATGTCCTTGAGACGTGGGAGGAAACCGGAGCACCCGGAGAAAACCAACACGATCACAGGGATAACTTGCAAGCTCTGCACACAGCACCCGAGGTCAGGATCGAACCTGGGTCTCTGGCGCAGTAAGGCAACATCTCCACTAACTGCATCTCTGTGCCGCCCATAAGTACCAAATGAAAAAACGTATTCTGGTCACACCAGGTGGACTACAATCTATTCAAGGTTTAGTGTTAATGTCTCTGAAAGGGTAAAAAGTTAGCTGGTGTTCAGTGGTTCGTTGAAGTAGGTGAAAAATTAGTTAGGATGCCAAAATGAACAGAGCAACAACTTGTTTTAATAACAATGATGGTAATGGTGAACTTTGGACAAGCGATGAGTCTTCAAACAGCCATCGCTTCCTCTTTTGTTTTGGAAAAAAGGATTAAACGTATTAATTCCATTGTACAGAAGTGCTTATGAAAAACTAGAACATGTATGTTAAAAGAGCATATCACCAGAGTACAGTTTGGTCCATTAATGCGTGGATTCCATTTAAGTGCCCAGGTGTCTTTCTCAAGTCGAGTTGAGTTTATTGCCACGTTACTTGGGCGCGTTTCACCAGCAGATCTGGCACAGAAGGTAGATAGATACATAGGCTGAAAACTGATTGAAGGGAGCATTGAACAGGCGGAGGAGTTGGGCACAAATTATTACAATGTACTCTAGAAAAATGATGACCATTGTCCTTTGTTACACCTAGATTACAACTGGAAGTAAGTTGACAGCAGGTTCAACAGGGGATCATGGCGGTTACATTAATGGTAAGTGAGTTTCATGAGCGCCTCAAGTGGAAATTGAACATTACATCCAGGTACAGTACTTGTAATGTGTTCACAGCACTATTTCCGTCTATGCTGACAGTTATTGTGAATGAACTGTAGCAGCTGAACATTAGATTATTTTATGGTGGTTTCAATAATGTTTATTAGGCGTCAGCAGAAAGGCTGCAAAACCAGTACACTGAGTGAGCGAGAGCATTGAGAACAAAGTGTACGTACGTACCCTTTAAAGGCCAGCATATAAGAAGCGTCTGATGAATGACTGGCCATGTGTCAATGCATCTTTTGTTTCACTGCCGCTGTTCATTACTCTTTACCAAAAAGGTGATAAATCACCTGTTTATTTCTAAAATAAGAATATTTTTCAATGTTATAGCGCCAGCTTTGCCTTGTATTGTCTAAATTTAAATAGACATAGGAATCTGAGCCGTGCTTGTTAAATCACATGTGAGACAAATGTGTTGTGTTAAAATGAAGAGCACGTCAAGACTGGTTATTAATCACTTAGCCACGGCAGCGTTTTAAAAATACCTTATGAAGGATACCAAGAAGTAAACAAGGGTCACATCAGTGTACCTTACAGCAGCTGCGTATTGTTCCTGACTGTGGCACGAAATGAGTAAGGTTCATAATGAGGAAGGAACTCCAGATGCAGGTTTATAACAAAAACACAAAATGCCGGAGTAACACATCATCTCTGGAGGACACAGACAGCCGACATTTCAGGTCGGGACCCTTCTTCAAACAAAAGAAATCTGAAGAAGGATTGCTGATTTCAGTTCATGACGTGGATAGATTTACATCTCCGAATATAGATTTGAAAAATTCTCTTTTAAGGGGCCTTCTCTTCTATTTCTACTTTCCACTTTTTCTTTTTTCTTTTCTTTTTTTATTTTTTATTTTTTATATATACACTTCACGTTTTTCTACTCTCTACCATCTATTTTTCCACTTTTTCCCCTTTCTATTGTTTTCTTTTTCTTGTCTTGCTTACTTCCTTCTCATAACATAAAACTAGAGGTTGTACATAGAATGGATTACGGTATGACATAGTTGGCACCTAAAATTAGGTGCCACTGTATTGTTTTGTACTGTATTAACTTCTAATAAAATAAACAAAAAAAAACAGAACAAAAAAAAAAATCCGAAGAAGGTTCTCAAACAAAAAAGGGCCCCACCTGAAACATCACCTATCCATGTTCTCCAGGGATGCTACCTGACCAGCTAAGTTACTCCAGCACTGTGTGTTTTTATCTTTAAGGTTAACAACTTGCTAGGCATAAGATGGTTGTACAGGCTTGATTAGCAAGGACTGAATGCCCATTGCAAGACTGGAAAGGGTGGAGAGAGGATGTTGCGGGGTTGTTGCCTGGACTTGAGGCCCTTAGATTATAGGGAGAGGTTGGTCAGGCTAGAACCTTATTCCTTGGAGTGCAGGAGGCTGAGGAGTGACCTCATAGAGATGTACAAAATCATAGAATGAATACACAGAGTCTTTAACCCAGAGTAGGGAATCAAGAAACAGAGGACGTAGGTTTAAGGTGGGAGGGGAAAGATTTAATAGGAACCTGAGGGACAACTTTTTCACACAGAGGGTGGGAGGTATATGGAATGAGCTGCCCGAGGAGGTAGTTGAGTCAGGTGTAATAACAACATTTTAAATACATTTGGACAGCTACATGGATAAAGAAGGTTTAGAAGGATGTAGACCAAACGTGGACATGTGGGACTAGTGTAGATGGGTATGTTGGTCAGCATGGGCAAGTGGGGCCGAAGGGCCTGTTTCCATGCTGTATGACTATGACAAATTCAGAAGATATATTAGTGAGGGTCATTATTTTGATATTGATTTAATTTCCTTTCAACATAGTAAGTTACTGTAAGCAGTGATCAACAGCATGTGTGCCATAAGAACAGACCGTGCCTGGGATACTAAACAGATGGAAGATGTTGGCATGGAGAATATAACAGAGAGAACCTTTTAACAGTGTTTAAGAAGGAACTGCAGATGCTGGAAAATCGAAGGTACACAAAAAAGCTGGAGAAACTCAGCGGGTGCAGCAGCATCTATGGAGCGAAGGAAATAGGCAACGTTTCGGGCCGAAACCCTTCTTCAGACTGGAGTTTCTCCAGCTTTTTTGTGTACCTTTTAACAGTGATGGCTTTTCATTCGAAATGGATTAACTGTTCAGTAATAGCAAAATTAAGGATTTTCCACATTGATCTATGAGTAGCGTTTGACTTTCAATTAATTTCCTGCCACAACGTTCAAAATTGACAAGGCAGCATCTGTGGGAAGTTATACAGCACGGAAATAGGCCCTTCGGCCCAACTCATCCATGCCGACCGAGTTGCCTAGCTGATTTAGTCCCACTTCCCTGCTCAAGACCCATACCCCTCCAAACTCTCCTATCCATGTACCTGTCCAAGTGTCTTTTCAATATTGTATGCAGACCCGTCTCGACCACATCCTATGGCAGCTCATTCCATATATGTACTAGTTAAGCTCTGTGTGAAAAACTCTGCCCCTCAGGTCCCTTTCAAATCGTTCCCCTCTCACCTTAAATGGATGTTGTCTACTTTTGGACTCCCCCTCCCCTGGAGAAAAGGCTGCGGCTGTTCACCTTATCTACGCCCCTCATGATTTTGTAAACCTCCATAAGATCACCCCTCAGCCTTTGTACACTCCAGTGGAAAAAAGACCCAACTATCCAGCCTCTCATTATTGCTCAATCCTTCCAGACCAGGCAACATCCGTGTTAATCTCCTTTGCACTCTCTCCAGTTTAATGACATCTTTGCAATAGCAGAATGACCAGAACTGTACAAGTACTACAAATGTGGTCTTGTTCAGCCTGTACTCAATACATTGACCGATGACAAACCCTTTTTTTACCACTCTCTCTCTCGCTGTTTTGTCACTGGCGTGGAATTGTGTACCTGCATCCCCTGGTCTCTCTGCTCTCGCCACATTCCCTCGGGCTCTGTGTATGTCCTGCCCTAGTTTATCTCAGCTCTGTGCAACATCTCACATTTATCCAAATTAAACTCTGTCTGCCATTCCTCGGCCCATTGGTGCCATTAATCAAGATCCTATTGTAATCTTGGATAACATTCTTCACTGTCCCCCATACCACCAAGAAAGAGAGTAAAGATTTCAGGTTAAAAACCTCTTCATCAAAACGGCAATAGAGAGGCCTTGTTTAGTTCAGTTTAGTTTAATTTAGCGTAGTTTAATTGAGTTTAGAGATACAGCGTGGAAACAGGCCCTTCAGTCCAATGAGTCCACGCCAACCCATTCACACTAGTTCTAGGTTATTCCACTTTCACATCCTACACATTAGGAATGTGAAATTGGCATTTTACAAAGGGCCAATTAACCCACAAAGCTACACATCTTCTGGATTTGGGAGGTAACCGGAGCACCTGGACAAAACATATGCGTTCACACAGGGACCGTACAAACTCCGTACGCTCAACACCGGCAGTCAGGATCAAAGTGCTTTCCTCAAAGTCATCATGAAGTGCTTTGAGAGGCTAGTTATGGAACACCTTAAATCCAGTCTACCAAGCAGCCTTGACCCACTGCAGTTTGCTTACTGCCACAACAGGTCCATGGCCGATGCCATCTCCCTGGCCCCACACTCATCCCTGGAACACCTGGATCAGTGAGACGCCTACGTCAGACCTCTATTCATAGACTACAGCTCTGCTTTTAATACCATTATCCCATCCAAGCTCATCTGTACATGTTCACAATCTATGGAAAGAATTACTTGCCACATCAGGGACATTACATCAAAGCTCTGTGCATGAGTTTTGAAAAGTACGTCATTTTAGCAAACGCATCTGATTGTTGTAGAGGGGTTGATTGCGAAGTGATTGATTGAAAGAGCAAAGTTTTTGTGTTACTACAGTCTTCATTTTGTTTGCACAGAATAAGTTAAAAAAAACTTCTTGGTATTCCTAAACAAGCCCAATTGTTCTGCTCCCCATGGAGTTTGAGTGACTGCAACAGGAGTTCATTGATGTTCTATTTTTAGATGGGATGGATTTGATTGGCAACTATATTTGGCCATACCTTGACGAATTATCAGGCTCCATTAATTGCCATTCACACTCGATGCCAACAGCATATGAACTCCGTTGAATGCTTCAACCATTCAACACGGGAAGGGTTAAAATGACACATTTCTGAAGAGCAGGTCACGTTCGTTTTTTTTAACTCTTAACCTTGATCCGAAATGTAGACACAAAATGCTGGAGTAACTCAGCGGAACAGGCAGCATCTCTGGATAGAAGGAATGGGTAACGTTCGGGTCGAGACCCTTCTTCAGTCTGACCCGAAAACCCTGACCCAGTCTGACCTTTCCTCAGTTGACACAAAACGTCACCCATTTCTTCCATCCCGAGATGCTGCCTGTTCCGCTGAGTCACTCCAGCATTTTGTGTCTTTAAACCAGCATCTGCAGTTCCTTCCTACACATTTGGTCTGGAATGTTCATTGGCACAGAACTCATTTGATCTCTCTTTCTTTCATCAGCAGGGATGGCACCTTATGAAAATGGGCCTTAAAGACATCTTCACAGAATACTGACCCACACGGTTCTGAGGCACCTAGTTGAGTTTTCTTTATTTATGGAGTATTTTATGAACAAATGTGTCTTCACATCTTCCCAGTCATCGCCACGTGTAATATCAATGCATCGAAAATCTGTATTTGTAACGGATATTCATAGGTCTACTTTCCCTTTGTATCGATTTCAGAATTCCTGATATTGCCTACAAGAAATGTGCTGTGAGATTCAAACATTTATAACATTGATTATACATACTTGAAAACAAAATTACTTATCGCAAGGAGAACATTTTGATCATGAATTCATTGATGAGTTAAATGTTAAAACCAATACGGTTTGTGATCAGACCTTTTCCCCAATTTTGCCTAATAGATAATTTTTTTATTTTTTTTCTCATTTCTGTTAAATATGTTTCAATAGGTTTAAAATTGATTTATAATAGTGGTACTGATCATGGAATGGTTCAGTTTGCTAAGTGCGGAGGAACGTAGAGATTCATCACAGATAACAATCACACTTTCCAGCTTTGTAGCGTAATAAGAATAGAAAGCTTTCAACTAGCTTAAATAGCGAGATCATATATTCAGCAATAAACCAAATAGATGCCTGCATCACAGTGTATTTGAAATGTCCACGTTTCCCGCCATACTTTAGTTCCATCCTCAGGCTTTGGGTGTTCAAAATGAATTCTGAAACAAACAAAAAATATAGAATCTGCCTCAATTATTAAAAAATTGTATCATTATATTTTAAGGTATGAGTGTTTGTGTCTGTGTGTGTATGTACTGTATGTATGTGTTTACTGAGAGATAGATTAATGGGCATGGTATTAAGAGAAATAAATGAGTTATGCATTTTCCAAAACACTGAACTTCCAATATGCATGTTACAGGAATTGTATTTCATACATTTTGATGTATTACACTCTTATTTATATCTTTAACTGCATACGTGACAAATACAGAAAGGGTGTAAAGGTCTTGGTTTGGAAAGAATTTGGAATTGTTAAAACATGAACAGTTTCACTTTGAGACTGAGTGGGGGGGGGAAAACTCCTTCTGTACTTGGTCATCTCTGCAACAAGTCAAGTCAAGGTGAAAATCCAGCCCAAAGATGTGCTACAAATGCTACGCTATCAACCATTTTGGTTTTTGTTTGGTTTACATATAACATGAAATGCAAATGCACTCAATTATTGTATAGGTCTGAAAAGAAAACTATGCAACTTTTATCTTAAGTCATTCTGCTTTTTGCCACTTTGTGAACACCACAACTAGTTACGGCGTGTTAGGCAATTGCATTTTTCATTAAAAGTGTTCAAAAACAATGTATTTTGACAATGGCAATTCACAATAAATAGATTATTTCTATAAGCTGACTCAGAATGTTTATTAGCTGGGGAACTCATCTAAAATTACCCCCAACATATGTTGCGTTTTGCATAATTCAGTGGTGTTGAAGAATTGACCATCATTTAGGAGCAGTTATTGTGAGCAGTTTTGAGCCCCATATCTGAGGAAGGATGTGCTGGCATTGGAGAGGGTCGAGAGAGGGTTTACGAGAATGATCCCAGGGCTGGTCGGGTTAACATTTGATGAGTGTTTGAAGAATCTGGGCCTGAACTCACTGGAGTTTAGAAGGATGAGGGAGGACCTCATTGAAACTTAACGAATAATGAAAAGCTTAGGTAAAGTAGATATGGAGAGGATGTTTCCAGTAGTGGGAGAGTCTAGGACCGGAGAGCACAGAATAAAAAGACGTACCTATAGAATAGAGATGAGGTGGAATTTCTTTAGTTAGAAGGTGGTGAATCTGTGGAATTCATTGCCACAGACGGCTGTGGAGGACGTCATTGGGTATTTTTAAAGGGGAGGTTGACAGATTCTTGATTGGTAAGGGTGTCTAAGGTTATGAGGAGAATAGGTTTGAGAGGGGAAGATAGATCAGTGAAGATTGAGTGGTAGAGTAGACTCTATGGGCCAAATGTCCTCATTTTGCTACTATGACATGAACATGAACAGACAATGAATCGGAAATCCCTCCACTGAGCATTCACTGCTGGGTTTATGAAGGGGAACTCTGAATGGCAGGTGCTACCGGTTCTGGTTGCCTCATTACAGGAAGGATGTGGAGGTTTTGGAGAGGGTGCAGCAGAAGCTTACCAGCATGATGCCTGGATTAAGGGGTATTAGATACAGGGAAAGGTTGGGCAGACTTGGATTGTTTTTTTCTGGAATGCCGGAAGGGGTGGAAGATTGCAACCTTCACGTGGTCTGCCCTGTTTCGAATAATGCAATCAACTCGACGTGCACAAACGGAAGATCAAATAGTTGTCCAACAACGTTAGGCTGGGCACGCCACACGAAAGAAGAAGAAGAAGAATGCCGGAGGATGTGGGGAGACCTGATAGAACCATATAAAGCTATGAGAGGCATAGATAGTCAAAATGTTTTTTCCCAAGATGGAAGGTCAAATTCTAGTTTTAAGGTGAGAGGGGCAAACTTTAAAGGAGATGTGCAAGGCACATTTTTTACTCAGAGTGGTGAGTGGCTGGAACACACTTCCAAGAATGGTGATGGAGGCAGATACAATGATGGTGTTTAAGAGACTTTTGGATCGGCACAAAGAATGGAGGGATATGGATGATGTGCAGGCAGATAAAAATTGATCTTGGCACCACGTTCAGCACAGGCACTGTGGAAGGTCTCATCCTGTGCTGTAGTGTTCTATGTACCTAGGTTCCAATCAGATGATGCTATTTTTGCATGTATATTAGCATCAAATGGGTGCAGTATGCATGAGACTTCACTTAAAGGTGATTTGCCCTTACCAATGATCTGTCATGGACTAACCATATTGAAGTGATAGCCAAGAAAGCCCACCAATGCCTCTACTTCTTCAGGAGACTGAGGAAATTTGGCATCTCTCGAATGACTCTCACAAACTTCTACAGTTGCACAATGGAAAGCAGACTGTCGGGTCGCATCAGAGCTTGGTTTGGGAACAGCTCTGCTAAGAAATTGCAGATGTAGCCCAGACCATCATGTAGTGGACCTGTCCGATGTACAGTGAACAGCTTGGTTTTTTTGCAAGCTGTACAAGCAAATCGTATACAGTAATGCTATCTCAAAATACAATCAAGTACAATAGGTCGAACAAAGAGGAAGATACAGAGTGCAGAAAGTAGTTCTCAGCATTGTAGTGCAGCAGTGCCATAGACAAAGCCCAATGGAATAGAGGTGAATCAGACTGTACCTAGCTAATGGAAGGGCCATTCAGAAGCCTGATAACAGAGAGGAAGAATCTCCCTGAGTAGTGGTACGTGCTTTCAAACTACCGTAAGAGGTGGCACAGTGGTAGGACTTCTGCCTTACAGCGCTTCCAGCGCCAGAGACACGGGTTCGATCCCGACTATGGGTGCTGTCTGTATGCAGTTTGTATGTTCTCCCCATGACCACGTGGGTTTTCTCCGAGATCTTCGGTTTCCTCTCACACTCCAAAGACGTACGGGTGTGTGGGTTAATTGGCTTGGGATAAGTGTAGATTGTCCCTAGTGGGTGTGGGATAGTATTAATGTGCAGGGTGATCGCTGGTCAGTTCCGTTATGGCGTCAAGCTAATTCAGGGAGATTCTGCTATATCAGGCTGAGAGATTAAAGGATAGACACAAAATGCAGCGGGTGGGGCGGCATTTCTGGACAAAAGGAATAGGTGACATTTTAGGTCGAGACCCGTCTTCAGACTGAGTCAGCGGAAAGAGGAACATGAGATATAGACGGTACTATGGACAAATGAATGGAAGATATGCCTATATCTTCCCTTTCCATTTCCCTTGACTATCAGCCTGAAGAAGGATCTCGACCCGAAATGTCACCTATTCCGCTCTATGATCTTTGCTTAGGTCCGCGCGTTCGCTCGCACTTGGTGCCGGCTCTTCTCCCCTCAGACTCCGCCAAACAAACACACACACACACAGCATGTCCGGCAGATCGGTGCGGGCCGAGACCAGGACCAGGGCAAAGGATGACATCAAAAGGCAGCTATCGAAAAAGTCGACTCGAAATATCACCTGTTCCTTTTCTCCAGAGATGCTGCCACATCCGCTGATTTACTCCAGCCTTTTGTGTTTGTCTTCGGTTTAAACCAGCATCTGCAGTTCCTCCCTGTACAAGGTATGTGCCGGTATTTGTGTGTATTAGCGTGTGTCCAGTCAGATTTGGCTTCCAGTCAGATTAACAATCATGCAAGTTTCCACACACACACACACAATTACTTCATCAAATGACGACCAAGGCAGTGCTGACATTAATGAGGGTTTAAAATGAAAATTATAAAAAATATTTAAAACATTTCAAAACACACAAACTGTTCCCCCGCAACGCTCATTACACTGCGAGAGGCATAACTGAAGTCGGGTCGGGTTTACTGAAATGGCGGAAGTTACGCTCCGGTGCGTACTACACGTCAGTCCATTGGATTTCACAGGAGTAAACCATCTTGCTCCGCTCTGTGATCTTTGCTCTAAACTAAACTAAACCACCTTCTCCCCGACGGAAGCAGGGAGAAGAAGGGATAACCAGAATGGGACGTCTTTGTTTATGTTCGCTGTTTTTCCAAGGCAGCGTGAAAATTAAATGGGAGTCAATGGCAGTGTGTTGGACTATAGCAGTGCAAAGAGTGTGGGGAGCAGGGGTGAGCAATAGAATGATCAAAGGAAGGAACAGGCCTTGCCTGATGGGGATTCTAATTCCACATCGAAAAGACCCAGATGTCCCAAAAGTGGGCGGGAGCAGCATCTTGCAAGTCAATGCGGTCCCAGCTCAGCTGCAACGATTGAAAATGAGATGCTTGTGAAGCAAGATCATTGCTAGCTGCCGACCATGCCGAAACTGCTGCCGGGTGCTGCTAAATCAGGCCTGGAAGTACCCAGTTAAATCTGCAGAGCGACATAAAATGATCTTCAAATGGTCTTTACCAAGTTTTACTATGAAAGAGAGATCAATCTTCCCGAGCAAAACACTGCAGGAAACAGTATCATGTGATTGAATTTCCGGACATATCTTGTATATAAATATGAACCTGGAAATTACGCTTGGCATTTCCAACAAGATCAATTTTTAAAGTCGTTTTACAAGCTATTCCATCGACCCCTCTCCTGTGTAAATGCATAAACCTCTAATCCTTCTAAATCAGAGTGCCGGTCACTCACCAAGTGCTACTGGCCACTACTCTTTGGCCATTCAGTCATAGTCATGCAGCACAGAAACAGCCCAAGTTGCCCAATCCGACACAAGGCCCCATCTACACATGTCCCCTTTGCTCGCCTTTGACCCATATCCCTCTAAACCAGATACCTTTCCAAGTTTTTGTTATATGCCTCAACTCCCTCTGATAGCCCGTCCCATATACCCACCGTGTGAAAAAGTTGCCTCTCTAGTTTCTATTAAATCTTACCCTTCTCCTTACCCTTACCCTTAAATTATGCCCTCTAATTCTTGATTCCCCTATCCTGGCTAAAAGACTCTTGTGTATTCACCATATCTATTCCCTTCATGATTTTATGCACCATAATATGATCACCCCTCTATATCTTGATTCCACTATCCTGAATAAAAGACTGGATTCTCCCTAACCCCTCACGTTTTTATACACCTCTATAAGATCACCCGTCCAATTCTTGATTCCACTATCCTGGGTAAAACAAAACCCTGTGCATTTTACCTATCTATTCACCTTGTGATTTTATGCACCACTATAGAATCACTCCTCAGCCTCCTGCGCTTCAAGAAATAAAGTCCTAGTCTGCCCAACCTCTCCCTGTGGCTCGGACTGTTGAGTCCTGGAAACATCCCCATAGTCTTCGTCATTGTTCCAAACGTAAGCTCCCCCCTGTTCCCCCAGGTATTGAAATAGCCAGTTAATAAAAGGATTTGCAACAGCTGTGACCTTCACTTATGGAGCATAGCCAGATATGCCAAGTATCTGTAAACTATCTCCAAACAATTGTCACACTTCATTAATAGGCTCCCTGAAAAATTCTCAACCAGTTTGCATGCAACTCTCTCATTCTTCACAGGATATCAGCAAACTATCATCCTCCCGGCTTGGCAAATTCTTCCCTCCACCGGCATCAGTGCTAAGCTTAGTTTATTGGTGATATGTGTGCAACCGTATTAAGTAATCAGCAAAGGAGACCATGAACCATAAATATGAATTTACCCGCCTATCAACAGTCTTAACTGCGATCTTCCCAACTGATTCAGGAATATGCCGGAGACTATAAACGAATTTCACAACTTTTATTTTAGTATAGGCGGCAGGGTGGCGTAGCAGTAAAGCTGCTGCCTCACAGCGCCAGAGACCCCGGTTCGATCCTGACTATGGGTGCTTAGCTGTACCTGCGTGGGATTTCTCTGCGATCTTCGGTTTCCTCCCACACTCCAAAGATGTACAGGTTTGTAGGCTAATTGGCTTGGTATCAATGCAAAATGTAAAATTGTCCCTAGTGTGTGTAGGGTTATATTAATGTGCGATGGATCGCTGATCGGTGGGCCGAAGGGCTTACTTCCACACTGTATCTCTAAACTAAACTAAGATAAATTAAACAGGTCCTTCAGCCCTCACTCCCTAAGTCCGCCCAGTCCATCCATGGCCCATTCACACTAGTTCTACGTTATTCAACTAGCATGTCCACTCCCTACACATTGGGAACAATTTATAGAAGGCTAATTAACTTACAGACCCACATATCTGGGGGATGTGGGAGAAAAAAGGAGTACAGGGTGAACGTGCAAACACAGCACCCGAGGTCAGGATCGAACCCGGGTCTCTGGCGCTGTGAGGCAGCGGCTCTACCGACACCACCACTGTGTCGCCTTCAGAAATGCCACCGTTTATGGCATGAAACTCTTAAGAAAATAACTCTCTTTTGAAAGTTTGTTTTGATAACATTTGTTCTTGAAGTTGGTGGCTTGGTGAAGATAATCATAAGACGGATCTAGGAAGGATCCTGCAAAAGTTGGTCCAAAATCCCATGATAGTATTGCCAGTGCTTTGAGATGCTACTAACACACATCCAGTGGCCAGGTCACACACCCAAGCCCAGAGTCAGGAAACAGACAATAGACACAAAATAATGGAGTAACTTAGCGGGACAGGCGGCATCTCTGGAGAGAAGCCGTTTTGAGTCGAGGTCTTTCTTCAGACTGTGACTCAGGGGAGAGGGAGATATAGAGATATGGAAGGGTAAGGTGTGAAAACACAGATCAAAGGGGACGATGAACAAGGAAATGTAGAATAGTACATAGTTAGCTGAAGGGAAGGCAACAAGACATACAATCAGTAATATTTAATCAGGAGGACAATGAAACTAGTAGGATGGGGGAGGGACGGAGAGAGAGGGAAAATAAGGGTTACTTGAAGTTAGAGAAATTGATATTCATGCCGCTGGGCTGTAAGCTACAGAAGTGGGAAATATGAGGTGTTGCTCCTCCAATTTGCATTGGGCCACACTGACAGTGGAGGAGGCCCAGGTCAGAAAGGTTAGTGTTGGAATGAGAGGCAGAGTTCAAGTGTTTAGCAAACAATAGGGAGCAGGTAGGCTAGGGCGGTCAAGGTGGCGCAGCGGTAGAGTTGCGGCCTTACAGCGAATGCAGCGCCAGTGACCCAGGTTCGATCCTGACTACGGGTGCTGTCTGTAAGGAGTTTGTACGTTCTCCCTGTGATCTGCGTGGGTTTTCTCAGAGATCTTTGGTTTCCTCCCACACTCCAAAGACGTGCAGGTTTGTAGGTTAATTGGCTTGGCAAATGTAAAAATTGTCCCTAGTAGGTGTAGGATGGTATTGATGTGTGGGGATCGCTGGTCGGCGCGGACCCAGCGGGTCGAAGGGCCTGTTTCCGCGCTGTATATTTAAACTAAACTAAACTAAACTTAGACAGGCTGAGTGGAAGTGTTCACTCTATTCTGAGATACATCACCCTTTGTAAGAAAATTATTTCACCGTGCATTTGCACTTCGCACATGTGACAATCAAGTACCGTTGAACCATTGTAAGAGATCACCAGGTGGAGAGAGGAAAAGACTATGGATTATCTCAAAGGATCTTTGAAAAAGTGCAACCAGCCCACACACACCCCCGCCCACAATCATCCAAAAAGGGGAAGAAGTATTTGGGATGACATTGAAAATCTCAAATCCATTCATCTGAAGTCCAGAGTAACGGCAAGAGGGGTATCACCTCCCAAATTCACCACCCCATCATACACCTCCACCCTCATGCCACAGTCTGTGACTCCCACTTTGGCCTCACCAACCAAACACGTCAAAACCCACAAAACTGGTGAACCAGTCACCCTCAACCCTGATGGGTTAGGTTTATTCATAACACATCAATCAATCAATCAATCAATTTTTATTTATATAGCACATTTAAAATCAACTCGCGTTGAAACTAAAGTGCTGTACATAGAAGAAATTGGATTTCCATACATCCATACAAATAAAAAGAAAAACACAAGACACTATAGAATTTAACACAGTGGAATCAATGTTTTCTACTGTGAAGGAAGGCAACAAAGTTCATTCCTCTTCCTCTATGTTCACCCGTGGTCGGGGCCTATTTGAGGCCTCCGCAGTCACCGCAGCTGAGACCCGATGTTTCAGGCCCTCTCGCCGGATGATGGAACTCCAGCTTCGGAAGAACACTCTCAGCGGCTTGGAGTTCCGAATCGGCCGCTTCCTACCGGGGACTGCGGCTCCCGAAGTCCACAGGCCGCGCTGGGCGGAGATTCACACTGGCGATCTCGGCGAAAGATCCCAGGCCTCCGCGATGTTAAACTCAGCGCCGCCCGCAGCTGGAAGGTCCACACCCACAGCTCCGCGATGTTGGAGTCGGCGGTCTCAGCACTCCGGAGCTTACCACACGGTGATCCTCGGTAAGGCATCACCTGCTCTGCGATGGTACTTCAGCGCTGCATCGCCGCCAAAGCTGAAGTTCTGGCCGGTCTCCGACAGGAAACGCCGCTCCAGTCCAGGTGGCAGGCTGCGAGGAGGGGGCAAAGATGCGGCTCGGAGGAAAGACACATCTCCCACCAGGTAGGGACTGAGAAAAACAGTTACCCCCTTCCCCCCACATGGGCAAACAACTGTAGGCAAGGCAGCCATACACAATGGCGCCACGCTCCAATACTGAGGTACAGTGGAACTCTTGTTTCGCATGCTAATCCATCGGATCAGACAATACTATACATCAATACAATCAAGTCAAACTCAAGTACAACAAGTCGAGCAAAGGGGAAGCTACAGAGTGCAGAATATAGTTCTCAGCATTGTAGGGCACCAGTTCCACAGACAAAGTCCAATGTCCACAATGGGGTAGAGGTGAATCAGACAGTGACCTAGGTTATGGAAGGACCGTTCAGAAGTCTGATAAGATAACAGAGGGGAGGGAAGAAGCTGCACGTGAGTCTGGTGGTGCGCGTTTTCAAGCAAAAAAGGACCTGAAACATGTTTAAACTGGAACACAGAATTTACTGGATGCACCATTAGTGGGGATTAGATGACCTCTTGTTCTGCGTATCCAAGGTTCTTCCAGCAGTCAGTGAACTGTTGGCTCATATTAGGATATTGGCTTTACATTTCACTCCTGCCTTTCTCTCTTTATCTGACACCTTTATGTTCCTTTTCACCTCTTGCCTTTGTCGCTTACTCTACCCATCTGCACATCAAACCCCTCTCACCTGTATCCACCTATCACTTGCCAGGCTTTCTCTCGTCCCCACCTCTCTCTTACAGCTTCCCCCTACTCCAATCAGCCTGAAGGATGGTCCCGACCCGAAATTCCACCTATCCATTTCCTGAGTCAGGGGTGTTTAATTGTGATATGGACTGACAATTAAGTTCTTACTTGCTAAAGCATGACCAGCCTGTAAAAACAACACAGACAGATAATTTATAATACATGTATAAAAAAGTCAATAAAGTTATAACCGCAATATCAGTGCAAAAAAAAACAAAGTCATTAGTGCATTGAAAGACAGTCCACAAAAGTTGAGGTTAGTGTTGTGCAGTGTTCAAGGTTGTTGGGTGATGGTTGTTGGGAAGAAACTGTTCCCCTGACACTTTGGAAAAAAAAGTGGATGAACTCAGCGGGTCAGGCAACATCTGTGAAAGGAATGAACAGGCAACATTTTGGGTTTGGACTCACCTTAGAAACATAGAAACATAGAAAATAGGTGCAGGAGTAGGCCATTCGGCCCTTCGAGCCTGCACCGCCATTCAATATGATCATGGCTGATCATTCAACTCAGTATCCTGTACCTGCCTTCTCTCCATACCCCCTGATCCCCTTAGGCACAAGGGCCACATCTAACTCCCTCTTAAATATAGCCAATGAACTGGCCTCAACTACCTTCTGTGGCAGAGAATTCCAGAGATTCACCACTCTCTGTGTGAAAAAAGTTTTCCTCATCTCGGTCCTAAAAGATTTCCCCCTTATCCTTAAACTGTGACCCCTTGTTCTGGACTTCCCCAACATCGGGAACAATCTTCCTGCATCTAGCCTGTCCAACCCCTTAAGAATTTTGTAAGTTTCTATAAGATCCCCCCTCAATCTTCTAAATTCTAGCGAGTACAAACCGAGTCTATCCAGTCCTTCTTCATATGAAAGTCCTGACATCCCAGGAATCATTCTGGTGAACCTTCTCTGTACTCCCTCTATGGCAAGAATGTCTTTCCTCAGATTAGGAGACCAAAACTGTACGCAATACTCCAGGTGTGGTCTCACCAAGACCCTGTACAACTGCAGTAGAACCTCCCTGCTCTTATACTCAAATCCTTTTGCTATGAATGCTAACATACCATTCGCCTTCTTCACTGCCTGCTGCACCTGCATGCCTACTTTTAATGACTGGTGTACCATGACACCCAGGTCTCATTGCATCTCCCCCTTTCCTAATCGACCACCATTCAGATAATAATCTACTTTCCTGTTTTTGCCACCAAAGTGGATAACCTCACAGGTATCCACATTATACTGCATCTGCCATGCATTTTCCCACTCACCCAGCCTATCCAAGTCACCTTGCAGTCTCTTAGCATCCTCCTCACAGCTAACACTGCCCCCCAGCTTTGTGTCATCCGCAACCTTCTGCCCTTCTGCCCTGAAACCTGCTGGTCTTCCAGTTCAAGGAGTTGTCTACCAGTGGGGATACTTCCAACTGGGATATTGCTTTCAGAGATGGGAGAGTAATGCTGAGGAACACCCTGAAGCCTAAAGCAACCAGCACAATGTTTCTGTGGGTAGAGACCCATGTATGGGTCTGTGGCCAGTGGAATACTGTGTAATAACCTCTTAAACAACTCATTGATACAATTGATACAAGGTGCGGCACAATGGCACAGCTGGTGGAGTACAGCGCCTGAGACACAGGGTGGATCCAGACCTCGGGTCTTGTCTATGTGTGGAGTTTGCACATTTTCCCGATGACCATGTGGGTTTCCTCCAGGTGCTCCAGTTTCCTCCCAAATGCCAAAGACATGCAGGTTAATTGGCCTCTGTAATTTGCCCTGAGTGTGTAGGGAGTGGATGAGAAAGTGGGATAACATAGATCTAGTGTGAACGGGTGATCGATGGACGGTGTGGGCTCAGTGGGCTGAAAGGCCTGTTTCCATACTGTATCTCTAAACTAAACAATGTCTGGAAACAAAACATTCATAACTTTCTAAGTGAATATACTGAATTGCTTGATACAGTGACATGTTCTAAATGTCTGACTGTATATTTTATGAATAGGATTTTCGGGGTAAAAATTCTGACAGGATTGCTCTTTCCACATGGCTTGTTTATAACATAATTTAATGAACTTTGTTATGTTATCTACGAGGATTGTGCTTATAGACCTGCTGTACAGCTGTAATTAAGAATTTCAAAGTTCTGATTTTGGTACATATACGACAATTAAATGGTGTTGAGTCTGTAGAAGGGCTTCCATCTGAAACGTCACCTATCCATCTTCTCCAGAAATGCTGCCTGATCCGCTGAGTTACTCCAGCACATTGTGTCCTTTTGTGTAAACCTGCACCTGCAGTTCCTAGTCTCTATAATTAAACACTCTTGATTCTTGACCCTCCTGAGACATGAGAAATGGACACAGGTGCAAATGCTACAGGGCCACACTGATTGAGAAGATGACGTGTGTCGCGGCAGCTTGTCTTTGTCTATGTTTACAGCCAAAACAAAGGGGGGTACTGCTTGTCATGGTAACAGGGGACTAATCACTCTGGCACTGCATTCCAGGAACCCACCACCAGTGGCGGACTGGGTCTAAAAATATTGGGAGACAAAGGGGGCCCACCCACAACTACAATGCTATCATTTAACAGGGGCCCACTTCCCATCACTTGCTATCACTTCATCAGGGGCCCACTTGCCATCGGGCAAGCTGACACCCTGGCCAGTCCGCCACTGCCCACCACCCTCTGCCATAGAATCATAGTCATACAGCACAGAAACAGGCCCTTCAGCCCAACATCTATGCCAATGAAGATGCCCCATTTGGTCCATATCCCTCTAATCTTTCCCTTTGTCTACCTATCCAAATGTCTTTTAAAATGATATTATATAACCTGCCTCAACTACCTCCTCTGGCAGCTCACTCCATGCATAGGTGTGAAAAAGTAGCCCCTCAGGTTCCTATGAAGTCTTTCCCTTCTCACCTGCAACCCACGTGCTCAGTTTCTTGTTTTCCCCACTCTGGGTAAAAGGCTCTGTGTTTCTACCCAATCTTCATAAGTTGTAGGTGCAGAATAAGGCCATTTGGCCCATAATGTCTACTCTGCCATTCAATCATGGCTGGTCTAGGAAAACTTAGCCTTTACGGCCTTCTGCCGCTGTGTCTAAAGCTATGTCCTCCAGTCTTTGACATTTCCACCCTGGGGAAAGGTATGTGGCTGTCAGTGCCAATGCCAGGCCACAATACACCAGGGCACCTGCTAATCTTGCTGGGACATCAGGAATGAGGTGAATGCAAAGACCTAGACCCCCCTCCACCCAACCCTCTGCCTTGCCCACCAATCCCACCACTGCCAAGCCTCCCCTTCTGCCCTCCCCCCGCCTTGCACAAACACTCCCTATGGCCAATGGCAGGGCGCGGGCGCGGGCACGACGCAGGCCGGCTGCGGGAGCGCGCGTGCTAAATGTGAACGCGCATCGGGGGGAGCGCGCATTGCTGCAGGCGAGAGCGGGGAGAGTGGGCAGAAGCGGAGCTTGCTCCTGGCTGCAAGTCGAAGCAGGTGAGATGCAGCGGCGGATGTTTGCTCCGTTCATAATCTTGTATCTGTGCAAAACCTGTTGCACCAATGTGGATATAAGCATCAATGCAAAGAGGGCAACCCATGGGGAGTTTTATATTTATTGCAGGAGATGTTATATTGATGAACTTGCACAATTATTAACTTTACTCACTGAGTTGCTGATCAGTTACCACAGTGCTGAACTAGGAGCAAACTTCAGATTCACACCTAAACTGTGGACAAAGATTTAATGACGGCTTTATTTGTAGAGGTTCATCAATGTAATTCTTTGGAATAGTTATAAAACTTTTCCCAAGAAGTTCTCAGTTACACGGGCCAATGTAAGCGTGAGATCTTTGGTGGAACATTTTTAGCTAAGTTTGTTTTCTTTTAAACAGCATCAAGTATCGACTGTTACTGGGATATGGAATGGGTTTAATGGGAGGAAAGTTCTGAAAGGTTGGGATTCAGCGACTACCATCAAAACCTGGGTATCATTTATCTCAAGGAGGAATGACGGAATGTGTCTCCGGGGACAGCAGGCACAGCTGAACTAAACACACTGGGGTTTCTTCCCATTGTTTTCCAAAGAAGGACATCTCATCGGTGTCGGGGTCTGTGAACTCTGCCCCACTTCCCCCACCGCTCCCGATGTTCCTTGTATTGTATCCACCTCCTGAAGCTGGCATAATTCAGAAAGTCCACCATCCCTGCCTGTAACATGACGTGCCTGCCTTTAACACTGTTAGCATGTCTCTTTTAGCCAAAGCAAGTATAATTCTAGAGATGTGACAATGCCCTGCACAGAATTATCTGAAGTTAGATCAATGTTCTTTATCGTTGTCTGATGCAAAGTTTGAAGGAGATGTGTGGGGCAAGTGTTTTTTTTTTTTTTTGCACAGGTGGGTGCCTGGAACGTGCTGGCACGGGTGATGAAGGCTGATACGATAGTGGCGTTTAAGAGGCTTTTCATCAGCACATGGATATGCAGGGAATGGAGGATATAGATCATGTGCAGACAGAGGAGATTACCCAGTAATCTCCCAGATTAGAGGGTAGTTTAATTTGGAATAGTTCTGAAACACATAGAATCGAGGAACTGCAGATGCTGGTGAATGCACAAAAAGACACAAAGTGCTGGAGTAATTCAGCGGGTCGGGCAGCATCTCTGGCGAGCATGGATAGTTGACGGATCTTGACTCGAAACATCGCCCAATCCATGTTCTCCAGAGATGCTGCCTATCCTCCTACTGAGTTCCTCCAGCACTTTGTATCTTTTTGTTTTTTAAACTTGGCATCATGTTCAGCACAGACACTGTGGGCCGAAGGGGCTGTTCCCGTGCCGTACACTTCCATGTTCTATGTTGTACATTCTTCAATCAGTAAGGGGCGAATGGTAAATGCCTTGAATAGATTAAAAGAAAGCGAGCATTGTTTCTCTGTGTGGTTTTGTTTTTTCCTTTGGTTTGGGAAGTTGGCAAGACACAGATAGCACTTTAAATAATACTCATTCTTCAACAGACCTTTCTGTTTTCAGTGTGTAGTTTAAGATATTTTCTTCTTGCAACGTGCCAAAGATGACAAGTTGTTCGTTCCCAGAGTACGTGCTCAGTGCCTGAACGGCGGGATAATAGTTACAAGCCTGAGGGACAGTTTAAACATTCTTCTCACTGTATTTTGACTTTTGAGATCCTTTACATGCCTCCGTGTGAACTCTGACTTCAGAAGATTGGCAAACAAACATGACAAGACGTTTGCTTGGACTATCAGCCTGATTTATGAGTGAAGTGAAACCTCCAAACATCCTGAACCTTCTACACATCAAATTAACTTTGCAGGGGGCCACATTGTATTAGCAAACTGTGAGCCATTGCCAGGGGGGGGGAGGGGTTGATATCAAATGCTGCTCAGTCCACAGGCTTCTCAGAGGCATCTATTGATTAGTAACCACCAGGGAGAGACCTTCAGCTTTGGAGAGCAGTGCAGGTAAACAAAGAGAGTGGCACATCACAACTTCCATCCAGAGGGGCCGTGGGTCTGTCCTCAGCAATGGACCGCACACCTGGCCCATAAAACGGGGGCACTTCAAGTAGGGTCACTTCATCCATATCCTTCAACTGAAGAAGGATTCCAACCCAAAATGTTGTCTGACCATTCCCTCCACAGTTGCTGCCTGACCTGCTGAGTTCTTCCAGCACTTTGTAGTCTGCTCTTTTTAAACTTTCCCTCGCTGATCTCAAAGCTATGAACTCTAGTCTAGGACCCACACCAACTTGGCCACGCTCTTATATTACTCCTGCCACTGGGAAGAAAGTACAAGAGCTTGAAAACAGGAGCAATATTCTTCCCAATAACTATCAGGCTATTGAGTACAACGAACACCAACCGAGCTCCGAAATATGAACTGTCCTGGTTGCACTTGGGACGCAAAGCTCATTTGCATTAAATAGTGTTTTTTATGGTTTAATAACTGCGAAAAAACGTATACTTAAATTCTGGAAAAAGATAACAGTCCCCACAGTGAAGATGTGGATCACAGAAATGACCGAGACACTACATCTAGAAAAAATAAGGCTTGTATTGTCTGACAAACCAGATCAATTTTCCAAAATATGGTCTCCTTTCATTGAATTTCTTCAACGACATAATGGTTGAACACAAATTCAAAACCGACGCTAGGGTCAGGTGAGCGGACGTAGGGAAGGGTAGTGGGATGTATCTCCGCTTTTTTCACTACTTCGTTAGTTCAGGGGTTTTTATTTTTTCTCTTTCGTGTCTTTTTCGAAATTCTTTTCTTTTTTCTTTTCTTCTTCCTTTCCCTTTTCTTTTTCCTTTTTTTCTTTTTTCCGATTTAGTTATTAGTTTATAAAATGTTAAAAGTGAAGCTGTATGAAAATTGTATAACTGTTGTGTCGATTACTTTCTCCTTGTACAATTGCTTCTAATAAAATAAATATTTAAAAAATATAGTGTTTTTTAAAAAAGTATTGAACTTTTTTGTTTGATTATTATATTATCTCTCTGTGTTTACAGGTCTGCTGCAAGTAAGAATGTTATTGTTCTGTTTTAGGACCTATGACTGTAAAACACTCTCTTAACTCTTTGACATTTGACATTTTCAAAAGTCAGTCCTTGACATCTCCACCCTAGGTGAAAGGTTCTGACTGTCTACCATATCTATGCCTGGCATACTTGCATGCCTGTGATGTTCTGAGCTATTTTTTTGGAGAAACCACCTTAAAAAGTCGTTTCACATTTTACCTTTGTTAGATACATAACCGATTGTACCATCATGGCGGATACAGAGGAGCTCTTAGAAGAGATGCAGTAAGTAATATGAATGATAATATGTATTGTCATATTACAGTCAAATTGAAAGAGCAATTGTTTTATTTTATTGATGATTTATTTTGCTTTTTTCTCTTTTGCGAACAGGGAGAAGGAGGAAGGTAAGGCACTATTTCTGACCATTTTACACATTTTCTTTCTTTCGCCTTATTTTCTGGAGAGCAAACATCTACCTAAATATTGCTACTTTGTAAAATTGCCCTTGGTGTGGGGAGTGGATGAGAGTGGGATAACATAGAACTAGAGTGAACGGGTGATCGATGGGTGGTGCGCACTCGGTGCGCAGCAGGGCCTGCATTCTTGTTGTATCTCCTTCTTCTCCACATACAAGATTAGAAGTTGTTCAACCTGAGCTGAACTCACTTCTCGGCATCTGCACAATGGTGTCTGTCTTGCCCTCCTTATGGCTGTATCTCCAAAACTAAACCAAACTAACGTTGAGAGAAATATTTACCTACATAGCTTGTTCAACGTAGTTTCCAGTACATCTGTGGTGAAATGCGAAAGTGGATGTAAAAATGGGATTAAACAGAAATTTGGTAAATAAATTCTGCAGCATCTCCTAGATGCTAATATTTGGAATGGCGAGGATAGGAATTCTTCCTGAGTTTTGACTGTTGCATAACTAACTGGATTATTTAAAATGTTTGTATTAGTAGAAGAAATAGCAGAAGAGGAAGAAGAAGCTGCTGAGGATGAAGCCATGCTGGAAGAAGGTAACATTATTATCTACATTGTCAATGAAGCCGCTCTGTGTATGTTCTACTCTGAGTTAACTTCATCCCATCGAGCATGACGTTTACATCTCCGGCACACAATGATGCCCTCCAGTTTGCAAAGAAGTGCCCCCTCCCCCCAAATGTCACATATCCACCTTCTCCAAAGATGCTGCCTGACCTGCTGAGTTACTCCAGCACTTTGTGTAAACCAGCATCTGCAGTCACTCGTGTGGTGGGTATTTGGAATGAGCTGCCAGAGATGGTGGTTGAAGCAAGTAATACAACAGTATTAAAAAGATAATTAGACAGGTACATGGATACGAAAGGCTTAGAGGGATATGGGCAAATACAAGCAAATGGGGCATCTTGTTCAGTCTGTTTCCGTGCTCTGTGACTGTCTGAATATCTACCTTTCTAAACCAAAACAGATGGAGGAAAGAATCGTGCATGTCATTTGGCTGCTTCACTGGTCAGACAAATGAGGTTTTGGCACTGAAAAATGTTCTGCTCAACCACACAGTTTTGTGTCGGATGAGGCCATAAAAATGTAAGGCTGATTTTCTACTTGTCATCTACGCTGTTGGAGCCTTCTTGCCTTTCTTGCCCACTGGAAAATCGCAAAATGTAACTGTGTAGAATGGACCTGCAGATGCTGGTTTATACCGGAGATAGACACAAAGTGCTGGAGTAACTCATTGGGTCAGGCAGCATCTCAAGAGAAAAAGGATGGGAGACGTTTCGGGTCGGGACCCTTCTTCATCCCATATACTCAATCCCTACCACCATGGATAAGGACTTCCATAACCTCCCAGTCACACTCTATCCTTCTCTGGCACATATAGCATGGTGTGCAGGTGAATATTTGGAATATTTTAGTTTAGTTTATTGTCACGTGTACCGAGGTACAGTGAAAAACCTTTGTTGTGTGCTAACCAGTCAGCGGAAAGACTATGCATGATTACACTCATGCCATCCACAGTGTACAGATACAGGATAAAGGGAATAATGTGAATAACAGTTCGTGCAAGATGAAGTCTGATCAAAGATAGTCCAAAGGTCTCCAGTGACCACCTTCGTGGTCATGAGGAGGTCATTCAAGATCTCTCTCTCTCTCTCCAACAGTGGAAGTATCAACACCAGTGCAGCTGCAGCAGCTCAAGTGGGCAATTAGGGATGGACAATAAATGCTGACGCTGACACCGATGACCCCACCGCAAATTATTAACAAATAGGCAATCAAGTTGCAATTAGTAACAGAGGAGATTTACTAGAATGTTGCCTGGGTTTCAGCAACTAAGTTACAGAGAAAGGTTGAACAAGTTAGGGCTTTATTCTTTGGAGCGCAGAAGGTTAAGGGGGGACTTGATAGAGGTTTTTAAAATGATGAGAGGGATAGACAGAGTTGACGTGGAAAAGCTTTTCCCACTGAGAGTAGGGAAGATTCAAACAAGGGGACATGACTTGAGAATTAAGGGACTGAAGTTTAGGGGTAACATGAGGGGGAACTTCTTTACTCAGAGAGTGGTAGCTGTGTGGAATGAGCTTCCAGTGAAGGTGGTGGAGGCAGGTTCGTTTTTATCATTTAAAAATAAATTGGATAGTTATATGGATGGGAAAGGAATGGAGGGTTATGGTCTGAGCGCAGGTATATGGGACTAGGGGAGATTATGTGTTCGGCACGGACTAGAGGGGTCGAGATGGCCTGTTTCCGTGCTGTAAATTGTTATATGTTATATGTTATAGGGCATTATAGACCAGTTAGCCTGACATCGATGGTGGGAAAGATGCTGGAGTCAATTATAAAAGATAAAATAGCGGTAACAGGATCAGTCCGAGTCAGCATGAATTTACGAAGGGGAAATCATGCTTGACTAATCTTCGGGAATTTTTTGAGGATGTAACTAGGAAAATGGACAAGGGAGAGCCAGAGGATGCAGTGTACCTGGACTTTCAGAAAGCATTTGATAAGGTCCCACATAGGAGATTAGTGGGCAAAATTAGGGCACATGGTATTGGGGGTAGAGTGCTGACATGGATAGAAAATTGGTTGGCAGACAGAAAACAATGAGTAGGGAATAACGAGTTCCTTTCAGAATGGCAGGCAGTGTGCTGGGACCACAGCTATTTACAATATACATCAATGATTTAGATGAAGGGATTCAAAGTAACATTAGCAAATTTGCAGATGACACAAAGCTGGGTGGCAGTGTGAATTGTGAGGAGGATGCTATGAGAATGCAGGGTGATTTGGACAGGCTGGGTGAGTGGGAAGATGCATGGCAGATGCAATTTAATGTGGATGCATTTGAGGTTATCCACTTTGGTAGCAAAATCAGGAAGGCAGATTACTAATCTAAATGGTGTCAAGTTGGGAAAAGGGGAAGTACAATGGGATCTGGGGTCCTTGTTCATCAGTCAATGAAAGTAAGCATGCAGGTACAGCTAATTTGAGGTAGGACATTCTTGCTATTGTGGGAGTACAGCGTAGGTTTGCAAGGTTAATTCCCAGGATGGCGGGACTGTCATATGCTGAGAGAATGGAGCGGCTGGGCTTGTATACTCTGGAGTTTAGAAGGATGAGAGGGTATCTTATTGAAACGTATAAGATTATTAAGGGTTTGGACACGCTAGAGGCAGGAAACATGTTCCTGATGTTTGGGGAGTCCAGAACCAGGGGGCTACAGTTTAAGAATAAGGGGTAAGCCATTTAGAACGGAAACGAGGTAACACTTTTTCTCCCAGAGAGTTGTGAGTCTGTGAAATTCTCTGCCTCAGAGGGCGGTGGAGGCCGGTTCTCTGGATACTTTCAAGAGAGAGCTAGATAAGGCTCTTAAAGATAGCAGAGTCAGGGGATATGGGGAGAAGGCAGGAATGGGGTATTGATTGGGGACGATCAGCCATGATCACATTGAATGGTGGTGCTGGCTCGAAGTGCCAAATGGCCTACTCCTGCACCTATTGTCTATAGTAAGACATAAGAAACTGCAGATGCTGGAATCTTGAGCAAAGCACAAAGTGCTGCAAGAACTCAATCAATCTGACATGTTTCCTGAAAAGACACAAGCATAAATTCAGGGATTTAAAGTGGATGGCACAGTGGTACAGCGGGTAGAGCCGCTGGCTCACAGCGCCAGTGACCGGGGTTTGATCCTGGCCTCGGGTGCTGTCTGTGTGGAGTTTGTACATTCCCCCTATGCACTTGGGTTTCCTTCGTGTGCTCCAGTCTCCTCCCTCATCTGAAGGATGTGCGGGTTTGTAGGTTGCTTGGCCCTCTGTAAATTGCCCTTGGTCTTGGTGGGCCAAAGGACCTGTTTCAATGCTGTACCTTTTAATTCAATTTAATTTGAACTCCCTCCACTGATGCTGCCTGACCCACTGAGTTCCTCCAACACTTTGTGTATTATCGAGCTGTTATTAGCTTTCAGTTTACCTGACGTTTAACTCAACTCTTTTTATTCTCAATCTTCATCCAACATGCAGACCTTCCCCAAGGTACATAGTTTGTTCGTTTGCACTTTCCAGCATGGTGTGTTCTAACCTTTACCCGTCATCCACCAAAATGCTTTATTGCTTTAGTGATTCCCTGTGTCGTGGGACCCATGATAGCAGCCCAGCCCTGTAGATGCCAACAGAAGTGCAACAACAGTCCCCATCACCAGATATTTTAATTGAATAAATAAATATAATTACAGGCAGTTCTGCTGTAACACAATAGTCATGTTCCTAAGAAACCTTGTGTTACAGAAAACCATGTTATTATGCCAATTGTTGTCAATGGGGGCAAGGGAGGGATAAGCGGCTAGAGAGTTTCAGACCCGCAATAACAGTTATTTTCCCTGCAGAATATTCATAAGGAAATGTACTTTCAATGGCAACACGTTTATTTTTGTTAGAAATCTGTATGTTACGTTGATTAACAGAGTGTCACTGCACTAATGTCAATAAAAGTGATAACTTACCAGTTTCAATGGCCTTCCCTGGTTGAAGTAAAAGCTGAATTTTTAAGAGGCAATGGTAACTGATTACTGTAGAGAAGTAACATGGAAACAGTTTTCCCCTAAACTGTTTGAATCTAAGACAGATTTTTTTCCTGCTTGTCAATTTCCATAGTAACATGTAAGTGTTTCTCTAGTTCCTGATTCAAATTGCACCAGAACTATTTCAGCTTATGTAATGCAAATAATGTTCATTCATGTTATGGAAACGCCTGTTAGAGCAGAACTGCCTCAATCGGATTCCCTGCAGAAATATGATTAAGGAAGTGTAAGGGGGGGGGGAGGATCAGGGCTACAGTGATGGAGTGTTGATACAAATCCATTCTCGGTTTAGACTGAGAATGCACATGTGTTGCCAATTTGTTTCTTATCTGAAATTATCAATAAAGTTATAATTATCACCAATGGTATATTATTTTAATTATCAATATTAATTTAGACCGTGTAGTAACATATTTGCTGTGTCTAATTTTAAATAATATTCGCATTCTAAATTAAGTTTGCCTTTAAATTCTATTCTAAACTAAAATTAATTCTAAACTTGGATATGCTGTGATGAAAAGTTTAATTTATTCGATGAGAAGTAGGTATATTCATTTTTAGGAAAGGGCAAGTTCCTAAAATTTATTGTCCAAGTGTCGTGTCCTTAAGTGAAAGGCTTTCTAGTGCTTGTTAATTGGAATGAAGCTAAGAGTCAGAGTTTACTAATTCATTGTAGAATCTGAACCCAGACCCCAGCCTAACTGCCTGGCTACTGCATATTTCATGTTCATGTAATCGGAGCAGAATTAGGCCATTTGGCCCATTGAGTCTACTTCGCCATTCAATCATGGCTGTTCTATCTTTCCCTCTCAACCCCATTCTCCTGTCTTCTCCCCATAACTCTTGACACCCGCACTAATCAAGAATCTACCTATGCCTTAAAAATACCCAGTGACATGGCCTCCACAGCCGTCTGTGGCAATGAATTCCACAGATTCTCCCCCCCTCTTACCAAAGAAATTCCTCCTCATCTCCTTTCTTAAGGTATGTCCTTCATTTATCTCGTTACTTCACTACTGTCTTTCAACCATTGTTGACCAGAAACGTCGCCCATCCATGTTCTCCAGAGATGATGCCTGGCCCACTCAGTTACTCCAGCACTTTGTGTTCTTCATGGCAAAGAAAACACCCATTTCTTTATCTTCTAAATCTTCCGTTGAGCTAAAGCATCTCACCGACAGCTGATTTACCAATATGTCTTGCCTGGGAATACTGGTTATAGTTCGATGTTTTTGTTACCACTTCCCATCTAACTGTGTTTTCTCTCTTTCAGCAGAAGAAACTGAAGAAGGTATTGTCATTTTTTATATTATCAGCTAGAAACATTTGAGAAAAATGCTTAATCGCATGGAGAGAGTCAAAGGAATTTTGTTAAGTGAAATCAAAGCTCTATTTTAGATTGGATGCCAGACAAAAAATGAGAATGTCTTGCAATCTAAAAATGCAGTATTAGAAACATAGAAAATAGGTGCAGGAGTAGGCCATTCGGCCCTTCGAGCCTGCACTGCCATTCAATATGATCATGGCTGATCATCCAACTCAGTATCCTGTACCTGCCTTCTCTCCATACCCCCTGATCCCTTTAGCCACAAGGGCCACATCTAACTCCCTCTTAAATATAGCCAATGAACTGGCCTCAACTACCTTCTGCGGGAGAGAATTCCACAGATTCACCACTCTCCGTGTGAAAAAAGTTTTCCTCATCTCGGTCCTAAAAGATTTCCCCCTTATCCTTAAACTGTGACCCCTTGTTCTGGACTTCCCCAACATCGGGAACAATCTTCCTGCATCTAGCCTGTCTAACCCCTTAAGAATTTTGTAAGTTTCTATAAGATCCCCCCTCAATCTTCTAAATTCTAGCGAGTACAAACCGAGTCTATCCAGTCTTTCTTCATATGAAAGTCCTGACATCCCAGGAATCAGTCTGGTGAACCTTCTCTGTACTCCCTCTATGGCAAGAATGTCTTTCCTCAGATTAGGAGACCAAAACTGTACGCAATACTCCAGGTGTGGTCTCACCAAGACCCTGTACAACTGCAGTAGAACCTCCCTGCTCCTATACTCAAATCCTTTTGCTATGAATGCTAACATACCATTCGCCTTCTTCACTGCCTGCTGCACCTGCATGCCTACTTTAATGACTGGTGTACCATGACACCCAGGTCTCGTTGCATCTCCCCCTTTCCTAATCGGCCACCATTCAGATAATAATCTACTTTCCTGTTTTTGCCACCAAAGTGGATAACCTCACATTTATCCACATTATACTGCATCTGCCATGCATTTGCCCACTCACCCAGCCTATCCAAGTCACCTTGCAGCCTCCTAGCATCCTCCTCACAGCTAACACTGCCCCCCAGCTTCGTGTCATCCGCAAACTTGGAGATGTTGCATTCAATTCCCTCGTCCAAATCATTAATATATATCGTAAATAGCTGGGGTCCCAGAACTGAGCCTTGCGGTACCCCACTAGTCACTGCCTGCCATTGTGAAAAGGACCCGTTTACTCCTGCTCTTTGCTTCCTGTCTGCCAGCCAGTTCTCTATCCACATAAATACTGAACCCCCAATACCGTGTGCTTTAAGTTTGTATACTAATCTCTTATGTGGGACCTTGTCGAAAGCCTTCTGAAAGTCCAGATATAACACATCCACTGGTTCTCCCTTATCCACTCTACTAGTTACATCCTCGAAAAATTCTATAAGATTCGTCAGACATGATTTACCCTTCATAAATCCATGCTGACTTTGTCCAATGATTTCACCACTTTCCAAATGTGCTGCTATCCCATCTTTAATAACTGATTCTAGCAGTTTCCCCACTATCGACGTTAGACTAACTGGTCTGTAATTCCCCGTTTTCTCTCTCCCTCCCTTATTAAGTTTCAGCTTGTGAGTTAGATGGTTTGAAAGATACCAGGTTAGAATGCATAACGGATTGGTTGGCTATGTATACTGTTGAAAGTTTACGAGCAAAAGACAGTTTTTACAATCAATATACAATCAGTTTTATTCGTCACATTGCACATAAAGTGCAAGTGAAATGAATTTGTCAGCAGCGGTACAATGATAAAGAACACACAAAAACACACTAAAAATTTAACACAAACATCCACCACAGCATTCATCACTGTGGTGGAAGGCACAAAATGTGGCCAGTCCTCCTCCATATCCCCCCGTGGTCTCCCTTTGCTGTCTGCCTAGTCTGAAGAAGAGCCCTGATCTGAAGCATCATCTATCCATGTTCTCCAGAGATGCTGCCTGACCAGCTGAGTTCCTCAGGCACTTTGTGTTTTTTCTTTGTAAATCAGGATCTGCAGTTCCTTGTACCTACCATAACTATATAGCATTGACCTCTTCCTTAAGAGGTCGGCCTGCAGTTATACCTCTTGGTAAAGTGGTGCAGTTCTTGCGCTAGTTCTCGATTAGTAAGTGCTTCAGGGGTTATGGGGAGAAGGCAGAAGAATCTGGTTGAGAAGTGTCAAGGACTTTAAGGTGAGAGGGACAAAGTATAAAGGGGATGTATGGGACATGTTTTTTACACAGTGGGTAGTGGATGCCTGAAATGTATTGCCAGGGTGGTGATGGAGCCAGATACTTTAGTGGCATTTTAGAGGCTTTTAGATAGGCACATGGATATGCAGGAAATTAAGGGATATGGATCACATGCAGGAAGAGGAGATTAGTTTGTATTGGCATCACGTTTGGTGTGGGCTGAAGGACCTGTTCCTGTGCCATACTGCTCAATGTAGACACAAGGAACCCAGATGCTGGTTTACAAAACAAAACACAAAAAGTGCTGGAGTAACTTAGCGGCCTGTTCCTATGCTGAACTGTTCTATAAGAAGATACAAAGTGCTGGAGTAACTCAGCGGGTTAGGCAGCATTCTGGAGAACATGGATAGGTGACATTTCAGTTCAAGTCTGAAGAAGGGTCCCGACTTGAAACGTCACCTTTCCATGATCTCCAGAGATGCTGCCTGACCTGTTGAGTTACTCCAGCATTCTGCATCTTTCTCTGATAATCCAGCATCTGCAGTTCCTTACTATTACTGTTCTATGCACCTTCCCTGGGAATGTTTGCAGCCACCAATTCGCTAGAATGAGTGAAGAAAGAAGGATATGTGTTGTTGCACATTGTGAGAGTTGATACAATTGCTGTTGTTTAATCATGCTGTCTAATTGGAATCCAACAAAAATGAATTGCTAGGTCGTTGAAGGCTTAATTTTAAGGAGGAGAGAGAGGTGTTCCCCTTTGCTCCTTTATTAACAAACACCCTGCACAATTCCGCCAGCACTGCTATGGAATTCAACCAGCATCAGTCGTACCATCCCCACACAGGCAGCTGAAGTGCGAGTACATTCCTCAGCAGCTGCACTGCAGTGCTAACTCCAATCCATCAGGAACGCCAGTCTTATCCCTTAATCCCAGATAATTTTTAAACTAATTTCAATTTCTCAAATTTCATGGTGGGATTTGAACTCTTGTTCCCTGGGTTCTTTATAGAGACCTCTGGATTACTTATCCACCACTCGCATTAACTTTGAACAATTGCCCTTTAGTCTCACTGAGCTCACGGCCTGCTTCGGCAACTCGAACCCCCAGGAACGAAGGCGAATGCAAAAAGTGGTGGACGCTGCCCAGTCCATCACGGATACTGACCGCCCCACCATAGAAGCGATCTACGAGAGTCACTGTCTCGAAGGCAGCCCGTAATCATCAGAGACCCACATCATCCTGGCCACACTCTCATTTCATTCCTGCTATCAGGAAGAAGGTACAGGAGCCTGAAAACTGTACCATCCAGATTCTGGACCAGCTTCTTCCATACAACATCAGGCTATTAAACACTACAATCTCCAACTAGGCACCAAACTATATAGACTGGCGGACATTATTTTTGACTTTGCGCTAATATTTACTTATTTGTCTTTTTAATATTTTGAATGATTTGTTGTTGTTCATAATGGGTTTTGCAGAATACTATGTTTACATATCTGATGTGCTGCTGAAAGTAAGAATTTCAATGTTCTGTTTCGGGGCATATGACAATAGAAACACATGTGACTAATCAGTATTTGGTGAGGTAATGTCGCTTACCACTGATTCCACATGGATTTGTAAATTCTGATTTATCCAAAGTTAAATATTGTTTGAGAGAGAATCTTGTATTACGTGGCAATACATAAGTTATGTCCATGTTTTATTCTGTTGCAGAAGAGGCCAAGCCTAAACCAAAGTAAGTTATAACTTTAAACACTTGTAAAACTCGTGAAGTTTTTGGAATATATTTGAGCCCTACAGCATAGAAACCTGGTGGCACAGTGGGTAGAGCTACTGTCTCATAGACCTGGGTTTGATTTTGGATGCTGTCTGTGTAGAGTTTGCACGTTCTCTCTGTGACTGCGTGGGTTTCGTCCGGGTGCTCCGGTTTCCTCCCACATCCCAAAGAGGTACGGATTTGTAGGTTAATTGGCCCTCTGTAAATTGCCCCTTGGTGTATGGGAAGTGGATGAGGAAGTGGGATAACATAGAACTAGTGTGAACGGGTGATTGATGGTCTCTGTGGACTTGATGGGCCGAAGGGTTTGTTTCCATATCGTACGATTCAAAGACGAATAATAACAGTATTGTTTCTTGGTTATAAACCAAGTTACATTTTGTATTCAGTCCATGGCATCTTTTCTGTTTGTTTCTCTAAGTTACCTGGTGTGTGAAGTGTACAAGAAATTATTATACTTGTTTTGTGCCTCAAATATTTCTGTGAAAATAAATATATGATTGAATAACTGGGAATAATGCTAATATATTGGACAAATGAACGTGATTTTGCAGTTTCATGAGGATAAATTGGTTGCAAGGTAATCTCAGCCGCCATTAAACTGGTGTAAATAAAGGACCCAAGCTGCATTCAAAAACAATAATGAACAAACTGGGATCTTTCACGTTAAAACTGTGTTCCATTTGCTCTAGAGATCTATGTTTAAACAGGCAAGTTTCTGCTGCGATGTGAGCCTTTGTATTCGTGTTAATACCAAACATTTTTATGTACAATGCTCTTTATTTCCTTAATCTGTTCCTTCAATATTTGCATCATTTAGTTTTCTCGAGACCCCAGCCTTTACAGGATAAATCAAATTGGCAATTATAGTATTATCCACATGGTAGATACACCAGATAGAAAGTAATCTGTGTTTTTTGCTGTGCCAGGGTGTCCCAAAAGCTTTCTAGCCAATGAAATACTTCACAATGTGCAGTGTTTAAGGAAGAACTGCAGATGCTGGAAAAATCGAAGGTAGACAAAAATGCTGGAGAAACTCAGCGGGTGAGGCAGCATCTATGGAACGAAGGAATGAGTGACGTTTCGGGTCGAGACCCTTCTTCAGATAATTTACAATGTGCAATCACAGTTTGGTTTAGTTTAGAAACACAATGTTGAATCTGGCCCTTTGGCCCATCGAGTCCGTGCCGACCAGCATTAGTTCTATCCTGCACACTAGGCTTTGGAATGTGGGAGGAAACTGGAACAAACGGAGAAAACCTATACGGTCACGGGGAGAGCGTACAAACTCCATATAGACAGCACCATAGTCAGGATCGAGCCTGGGACTCTGGTGCTGCAAAGCAAGAGAAGTGGGAGGCATTTTGTACATAGTAAGATCCCATAATCAGTGACCTGTGGCGATGAGATAATTGGTTAATTGGGGATGGTGATTTTACAAAGGAGATGCAAAGAACTGCAGATGTTGGTTTCCAAAGAAAAGACACAAAGTGTTGGAGTAACTCAGTGGATCAGGCAGCATGGCAGTGCGGGCCAGGAGTGAGCTGGGGAACCAGAATGAATCACAGAGGAGAAGTAGCGAGAGAGGCTCTTGCAGAAATCCTGACAGAGAGAGAACTTCTTCAAAGTAGACATACCTTGAGGAGATGTCCTAGTGAGATGTAGGCACAGGAGCTGAGAATGCTGGTTTACAATAAAATAAACACAAAGTGTGGAAGAGGGGTCCTGACCAAAAACGTCACCTATCCCTGTTCTCCCGAGATGCTGCCTGACCCCCTGAGTTACTCCAGCACTTTGTGTTTTGTTTGTGACTTTGCATATCTTATACCACATTGCAATTTTATAAACTAGCTATATTGTTAAACCGGAAATTCGTAAACGGAAATGAAATTAATCTTTCTCCCCCTCCCTCCTAGATTATTTGTGCCAACTCTCGCTCCCAAAATGCCCGATGGTGAAAAGGTTGACTTTGATGCAAGTATACTTGTTCTCTCTGCTCTGTACTTACTGCAATACCACTCATCACCGTACAACCTTCATACCATTGTAATTATCCTTCTATAGGTTGACGACTTTGGGCCCAAACTGTGTCTGGGATTCTACCATGTTTAGTTTAGAGATACAACATGGAAATGGGACCTTTGGCCCACTGAGTCCACACCAACCATCGATCTCTCGTTCACAGTAGTTCTATGTTATCCCGCTTTCTCATCCATTCCCTACACATCAGGGGCAATTTACAGAGGGACAATTAACTTACAAACCCGCACATCTTTGGTAATGAAAGCGGAGCACCCAGAGGAAACCCACGCGGTCACGGGGAGAACGTGCAAACTCCACACACAGACAGCACTGGAGGTCAGGATCGAACCCGGGTCTCTGGCGCTGTGAGGCAGCGGCTCTACCAGTTGTACCACTGTGCCGCCCTTAACACTATCATGGTAGATCCTTAACCAGTACATCGTTTGTTAATCATATCTCATTACACAAGACCAAATCCGAAGTAGCTTGTTCTTGGTTAGATTTTCTAACGTACTGCTTTGGAGAAACAATCCCGGAGTAAGGAGTCTCCACTTGCACCCTTGCATTTGATGAGTCCAATCAACGTGCAAATTAAAATCTTCCATGATAATTGCAGTTCATTCTTGCATGCTTTTCAATATTTCCCCATTCCCCCTTCATGTCTATTCCACATAGCAAAGGGATGGAGTTATATTCATAGAGCGTGGAAACGGGCCCTTTGGCCCAACTTGCCCACACTGGCCAACATGTCTCATCGACACTGGTCCCACCAGCCTGCGTTTGGCCCATACCCCTCGAAACTCCATACAGACAACACCCGTAGTCGGGATCGAACCCGGATCTCTGGTGCTATAAGGGGCCACTGTGCTACTCTTCAATCATTATTGGTTCCTTCTCGCCTGCAGGACATTCAGAGGAAGCGTATGGAAAAGGATCTTGTGGAACTTCAAGCTCTCATTGAGTCTCATTTCGAGAGGAGGAAGAAAGAGGAAGAGGAGCTTATCGCTTTAAAAGACAGAATTGTACGTTTCGGACGACCGATCTATCGTAAACATAACATCAAATAATGCCACTTATTGCAAGTGGCGCATGTTTAAATCTAAGTGTTAGTAACTGCTATCTGTGGTCAAAATATTAGACCCTTGCATAAAATGACAATTTTACAATCTTTGTGCGATCCACAAAGGTCGCAACATTGATCTTGTGCAAGGATCTGAATCGGCCTCACCTGTATCCACCTATCACTCGCCAGGCTTTGTCCTGCCCCCGCCTCTCTTTTGCAGCTTTCTTCCCCCAACTCTGAGAATGAATCAGACCTATCATTTAGGTTTGCACAAACACCACTCTGGTAATAACCTCACTCTGTTTGAAGAATATTGTGTGCAAATTATTAACCAAGATGTCCGGGATAAATTGTCTGTCCACTTTCAAAATAGAGCCATGGAAATCTTTATCCCTACCAGCCGGAACAGTCTAGAATATGTCTACAGCATGGAGTAAGACCCTTCGGCCCACTGAGTCCACACCGACCATCGTTCACCGGTTCAATGTTGCCCCTCTATCTCTTCCACTCTCATACACACAAGGGGCAGTTTACACTGGGCCAATTAACCTACAAACCTGCACGTCTTTGGGATGTGGGAGGAAACCGGAGCACCCGGAGGAAACCCACGTGGTCACAGGGAGAAGGTGCAATGTTCTTTTGTGACATTTTCCAAATAAAAATATCTTTTCAGGAAAAGCGCAGAGCAGAAAGGTCGGAACAACAGCGGATCCGGGCAGAGAAGGAGAAGGATCGTTTGCACCGAGCGGCTGTAAGTCATCGGAATCTCGGAGCAGATCGGTCTGGGACTGGGTCAGCGGCCAAGTAGAGACTATGAAGCACCTGTTAGATGACCATGGGGTGTTGGGAGGGGAGAGAGCCAGTATCCATCTAGGCTTTGGGCACACAAGGAACTGCAGATGCAGAGCTGGATGAATTCAACAGGCCAGTCAGCATCTCTGGGGGAAGAAATGGACAGATAACATTTCGGGTCGGGACCCTTCAGACCTATGGGAAGGAGAAACCTGGAACAGCAAGGTGGGGGTGGGACAAAGCCTGGCAAATGATAGGTGGATACAGGTGAGGGGGTGATTGGCAGAGGGGTGGAGTAAGTGACAAGGGCTAGAGGTGAAAGGAAGACAAAGGGGTGTCAATGTTCATACCGCTGGGGTGTAAGCTACCCAAGCTAAATATGAGGTTCTGTTCCTCCAATTTGCACTGGGCCTCACTCTGACAATGGAGGAGGCCCAGGACAGAAAGGTCAGATTGTGAAAGGGAGGGGGAGTTAAAGTGTTGAGCAACTGGGAGATCAGGTAGGTTTAGGCGGACTGAGCGAAGGTATTCAGCAAAACGACACCACGATGGATGTTGTCCTGCTAATCCATCAATAAACGACACATTCAAACACTCGCTGTTGGCCCTCGAGAGCAATGCAGTGAAAGTTTTTTGATTTGAGCAAATTGAAAAGCAATTTAGTTTTACTCGACTCCTCGGCATGTTTTAATCTACCCTCGTTAGGAGGAAAAGACAAGAAAAGAAGAGGAACTTCGAAAGAAGGTGGAAGAGGATTTCAAGAAGAAGAAGGTTCTGTCCAATATGTCACTGCACTATGGAAGCTTCCTGCATAAGGTACGGAGTATTACACCTTAGCCCTTGAATATACTTGCTGTAACATACAGTTCAATGGTTCCTTTAAGGTACAGTGAGATTCTTTTTTTGCATACGGATCAATAAGATTATTGCCGTACATAAGTACAATCCCTGGCTCAGCACATAATGCATAGAAACAGCCCGCTGAGTGTATATGTAGGAATCGCCAGGTTTTGACACCATTTCCCAGTCCCAGCTGCAACCATAAAATCCCGTTACAGCCATCGTCTCCAACTGGTCGTCCCGCGAGCTGTCGACCCCTCACTTTGCCCTGCCATCTTCAGCCTTTGTAACCTTTGTGCCCTGGGGGCACCTCCCACAGCCGACCTTGAAGGTGCGGAAGGCAAGACCACCCCCCTCCCCCCCACCCCAGTTTTTCTAATCGGCCCCTTCCTCTCGCGCCCGGCGTGGACTCCCTCCACTCCCTCCCCGGTTCCCAGTCTTCGGGGGCGAGCAGGGGCCGGGCTCGGTGACTTCCCCCTCCCAGCTCCACGGTGGTCAAGCCAGCCTGCTGTCGTGGTACAGCCGGGACTGGGATACAATGTGTAAAATAGCTGGTAGTATTGTAGACACGGGGGAAGACATTAATTTAGTTACGTCAAAGAGAAGGACTTGGTTTCCTTGAGTTGTTAATGGGAATGATTTAAAGCCGCCATTGGTATAATGGGCCAACGCGGATCCCATTTACTGAGCCAGATTTTGCTGTCCGACAGACTGAGAGCCGTAAAGGTGGCAAGAAGCAAACGGAGAGAGAAAAGAAGAAAAAGATTTTGGCGGACAGGCGCAAACCTCTCAACACCGAGAATCTCGGCGAAGAAAAACTCAAGTAAGAACTGGCAAATAACAGCTATACTCATTTGTAAAATTAGCTGGAGTCTAAAAACAAGGCTAGTTTACAGAAAAGGATGCATAGTGCTGGAATAACTCAACAGGTCAGACAGCATTGGTGGAGGACGTGGATAGGCGACGTTTCGGGTCAGGACTCTTCTTCAGAAAAAATAGCTCCTCTGGTGAAGTTTTTGTAGCTTAGTGCTTGTGTTAATAGGATCCATAGAACTGCCAGCCACTTTGGCACTGCCACTGAATGCCTGATGATTAGTTTAGTTTGCTTGTCGAGCTATTCCTTGGGTTTGGGCTGACAGATCTGTACAGTGATGCTTAGGGGTAACTGAAAGGAGTAGAATCTATACAAGAATGCAAGGTGAATGGAAGAATAAATAGGCAAAATGTGAGGAGGAGAGGGTGAATGTGGGAATAGGAGGAATGTTGGTGGGAATAGGAGGCATGTGAGCAGTATTGTGGGAATGTGGGAGCAAATAGGATGAATACACTGACAGATAGGGAGAATGCGAGGACAGAGATGGTGAGCACAGGGACAGATAGGGAGATTGCAGGAATAGATATGCCAGAGGCCTCTTTAGTCAGAGGGTGGTGAATCTGTGGAATTCTTTGCCACCTACAGCTGTGAGGCCAAGCACTGGGTACTTTTTAAAGCCGAGATCGATAGGTTATTGATTAGTAAGGGCGTCAGAGGTTATGGGGAGAAGGCATGGGAATGGGATGGAGAGGGAAAGATAGATCAGCCATGATTGAATGGTAGACTCAGTAAAGGTTAGGATAGGACAAAGGCCAGAGATGGGAAAAAAGACAAAAGGGTGAGATGAGAGAAGAGTCATAAAATGTGGTCAGAGGAAGGGATATAGGTCAAAGGTGACGGGGGGGAAAGGGGAGTGAGTTGTTGTTGCTTCATTCCCTAAAACTGGAGAATTCAATGTTCATACCATTGGGCTGGTAGCTACCCAAGCTGAATATGAGGTGCTGTTCCTCCAACTTGCATGTGGCCTCACTCTGGCAATGGGGGAGGCCCAGGACAGAAAGGCCAAAGTGGGAATGTCCTTTAATTTAGAGATGTACGCAGAAACAGACCCAGCGAGTCGGCACTGACCAACGATCATCCCGCACACTAACATTATCTTACACACGAGGGACAATTTACAATTTTTTACTGAAGCCAATCAACCCACAAACCTGCATGTCTTTGAAGCGTGGGAGGAAACCAGAGCACCAGGGAAAACGCACCCGCTCACAGGGGGAACGTACAAACCCCGTACAGACAGCACCCATAGTCGGGATGGAACCCGGGTCTCTGGCGCTGTAAGCTGTGCCACCGTGCTGCCAGGGGTCTTTAAGGGGCTGGGTGATTTGCAACATTCGTAATCAACGGGGTGAAATATTTGCAACTACGTTTTGTGGAATTGGTGTGCTGGCAAACGCGCGTCCAATCATCCAAATGAGAATAAACTTTTCTGAACTTTGAAACTTCCTGTCTACATTCCGTCGCTTTAGGGAGAAGGCAAGTGAGCTGGCAGAATGGTTGCAACAACTTGAGGGGGAGAAGTTCGATCTCAGTGAGAATCTGAAGAGGCAGAAATATGAAGTATGTGGATTCTTTGCGTTTTTGTTCATAAACCTGTGCTAAATACAATCCGTCAGAATGGTCGCTTTCTGTGCACTAGCAATGTATGTTCTGCAATGGAAAATTTCCCTGTCATCATTGGTAAATGATTTGTTCTTTTGAGGATTCAACAAAGGCAAATGTCTCTTTGTAGCTTTTATTTCAGTTTAGATACAAGGCATGGAACGGATCCTTCGGCCCACACAGTTAACCCGTTCACACTAGCTCAATGTTATCAATGTTATTGATTAGTACGGGTGTCGGGGATTATGGGGAGAAGGCAGGGAGAGATAGATCAGCCATGATGGAATGGCGGAGTAGACTTGATGGGCCGAAGCCTAATTCTTCTCCTATCACTTATGATCTTATAATCTTATGATCCCACTCCCTATTTTACGGGGCTATTTTACAGAGGCCAAATTAACCTACAAACCCACACGTCTTTGGGATGTGGGTGGAAACTGGAGTCCCCTGAAAAAGCCCACATTGTCAGAGGGAGAACATGCAAACTCCACACAGAACCCAGGTCTCTGGCGCTGTGAGGCAGCAGCTCTACCAGCTGTGCCACCAACGTGACTCCATTTTCCATCTTGTAGGGTCAACCGAGTTTAATTGTCATATGTACCGACACCAATGCAATGGAATTCTTGCCGTTTGCACCTTATCGACCATAAACTCAATACCAAACAGATAGTATATAATAATTATTGATAAAATAAATGAATAACCATAATAACAGTTAACTGGAAGAATGCAAAAACCATAATGCAACCAAAATCACGGTCCATAGAAGATAATTAGTCGGTGAGGTTAGTGTTGTGCCGTGTGCAAGAGCCTGATGGTTACATAGAAACATAGAAAATAGGTGCAGGAGTAGGCCATTCGGCCCTTCGAGCCTGCACCGCCATTCAATATGATCATGGCTGATCATCCAACTCAGTATCCTGTACCTGCCTTCTCTCCATACCCCCTGATCCCTTTAGCCACAAGGGCCACATCTAACTCCCTCTTAAATATAGCCAATGAACTGGCCTCAACTACCTTCTGCGGCAGAGAATTCCACAGATTCACCACTCTGTGTGAAAAAAGTTTTCCTCATCTCGGTCCTAAAAGATTTCCCCTTTATCCTTAAACTGTGACCCCTTGTTCTGTTGGGAAGAAACTGCTTTCAAGATACAGCGTGGAAATAGGCCCTTCGTCCCACTGTGACCAGCGATCACCCCGTACACTAGCACTATCCAACACAAGAAGAACAATTTATAATTTTGCAGAGGCTAATTAACCTACAAACCTGTACTACTTTGGAGTGTGGAAGGAAACCGGAGAACCTGGAGAAAACCCACACACGGTCACAGGGAGAACGTGCAAACTCCATAGAGACAGCAGTCTCAGTCAGGATCGACCCTGGGTCTCTGGTGCGGCAAGGTAGCAACTCTCCTGCTGCGCCCAAGTTGCTCTTGAAGCTGGAAAGCACAGTTTCTTCACTCGGATTCAGATTTCAGATTCAATCTCTATTGTCATTGTGCAGTGTACAGTACAGAGACAACGAAATGCAGTTAGCATCTCCCTAGAAGAGCGAACATAGAATATGAGCAATAAATATATATACGTACATACAGTAGTAGTAGTGCAATTTTTCTGGGGGAAGGAGTGTCCGGGGGGGGGGGGGGGGGGGGGGGGTGACTGGCAATCACCAAGGTGCAGAGTTAAGTAATGTAACAGCCGCAGGGAAGAAGCTGTTCCTGGACCTGCTGGTCCGGCAACGGAGAGACCTGTAGCGCCTCCCGGATGGGAGGAGGGTAAACAGTCTGTGACTGGGGTGAGAGCAGTCCTTGGCGATGCTGAGCACCATTCGCAGACATCGCTTGCTTTGGACAGACTCAATGGATGGGAGTGAGGAACCAGTGATGCGTTGGGCAATTTTCACCACCCTCTGCAGTGCTTTCCGGTCGGAGACAGAGCAGTTGCCATACCATACTGTGATACAGTTGGTAAGGATGCTCTCGATGGTGCAGCGGTAGAAGTTCACGATGATGGTAGTGGGGGAATACTTTAAATTGTGCCTGCATTTAGGAGTTATATTGGAAACAAAGCATTGTCACACTGAAGTATCCAAGTTGCAGTTTCCCAATGCATTCCAGTCACTCCCTACAGTCTGAATCACCAGATCAGAGTACTGGAGATGACACACAATCTCACTGCATGTTCTTTCTTCCAGATCAGCCTTCTGCAGATCCGAGTTCAGGAGCAAATGGGGAAATTGTAAGTATGAACAACTTCCTGTTTGCCTTTTATAATTTTACATACTTCTATCAGGTCCCTCCTGCATAACAAAGCAATTCAGCAATTGATCCACAAAATATTATTTGGTATAATAGTGTAATAAAACATGTCGCCAGGTACATGGAGAGAAAGATTTAGAAAGGATATATGGGCCAAATGTGGGAAGGTGGGACCAGTGTAGATGAGGCATCTCGGTTGGCATGGTTGTGTTTGGGCATGTGATGAATGAATCTATGACACCAATGGTTGTTCATTTGAGAAAGATAAAAGGTGCTGTTTTTCAGTAAATGTTATACTGGGCACCTTCGGATGTGAATTGAGTCAGCATTATATTTATCATGTGGAGGAGGAACTGCAGATGCAGGTTTAAACCAACTATAGACGCAAGACGCTGGAGTAAGTCGACGGGACGGGCAGCATCTCTGGAGAATGAGAATAGGTGACGTGTCTCTACTTTCCCTTCCCCCTGAAACTCGACCTGAAGAAAAGTCTCGACACGAAACGTCACCTATTCCTTTTCCCCAGAGATGTCACCTGACCCGCTGGGTTACTCCAGCTTTTTGTGTCTATTATATTGATCATGTTTGTCATAAAATGAGAACTTCACGAGCACCGTTTTTCTTTGCTAACCGCAGCAGTACGAAGGGAACTCGTGGCAAAGCCAAGGTAGGCGGCCGCTGGAAATAATCGGTGACCGGAACAGAACGGGATCTGCATCTTGTGATGTCCCCCCGAACGCAAGGACGGACTTCCAAACACCAATAAATGACTTTTCTATGTTAACAATTAAATGAACAATGGTTTCTCTGCATTATTGCAAACAGCATTTCATCTCTTGGTGTCAAAGTCAAAAGATTTCAAAATGCACATTTTTGCTGATGTCGATTTTAAATTTGTAAGACTGCGCATTAAAACAAGCCATTATGAGCAAAATTACATAGTTGAGACACAAGGAACTGCAGATGTTGCCATCCTGAGCAAAATACAAAGTGCTGAGGAACTCAGCGGGTCAGGCAGCATCTGTGGAGGGAATGGACAGACGAAGTTTCAGGACGGGACCCTTCTTTTGAAGTCTGTAGATGAGTCCTGATCCAGAAACATCAGCTGTCCATTCCCTCCACAGATGCTGTCTGAACCACTGAGTTGCTCCAGTGCTTTGTGCTTTGCCCAGGATTCCAGTTTAGTTTATTATCATTATTGCCACATGCACTGAGGTCCAGTGAAAACCTTTTTTTGTGGACTTTTGTGCGTGCTATCCATCAGCGGAGTCCAGAACCAGGGGCCACAGTCTTAGAATAAAGGGGAGGTCATTTAAGACTGAGATGAGAAAAAACTTTTTCACCCAGAGAGTTGTGAATTTGTGGAATTCCCTGCCACAGAGGACAGTGGAGGCCAAATCACTGGATGGATTTAAGAGAGAGTTAGATAGAGCTCTAGGGGCTAGTGGAGTCAAGGGATATGGGGAGAAGGCAGGCACGGGTTATTGATAGGGGATGATCAGCCATGATCACAATGAATGGCGGTGCTGGCTGGAAGGGCCGAATGGCCTCCTACTGCTCCTATTTTCTATGTTTTTATGAAAGATTACACATGATTATAATCAAGCCGTCTACAGTGTACAGATGCAGGATAAAGTGAATGTACTTGCCAGACGGATAGTGCAGTGAATATTGAACAGATGGATCCCTGGAACAGTTATATTGGTGTGAGAGAGATGGTCATCCAGGTCTGTATTCACTAGACTTTAGAAGAATGAGAAGGAATCTGATTGAAAATTATGACTTGCTGATAGGACTGGGTGGCGCAGCGGTAGAGCTGCGGCCTTACAGCGCCAGAGACCCGGGTATCCGGGTTCGATCCCGACTATGAGTGTTGTATGTATGGAGTTTGCACGTTCTCCCCGTGACACTGGGTTTTCTCCGGGTGCTCCGGTTTCCTCCCACATTCCAAAGACCTGTGGGTTTGTAGGTTAATTGGCTTCGGTAACAATGTTTTAATTGTCCCTAGTATGTAGGATAGTGCTAGTGTGTGTTTGGATCGCTGGTCGATGCATGCACAGTGGGCTGAAGGGCCTGATCCTGCCCCGTTTCTCTAAACTAAACAGGCCAGATGGGGGGAGATGTGCAATCTAATTGATCGTGACCCCAAGGCAAGGTCCGTGTGCTCACTGTTGCTCGGGGTCATTGGTCCCATGGTAGTTAGGTAATCTTCCAGTGGCTCAGTACTGAGCCAGAGTGTCACAACCAAAGATCCTATAGCGGAGCAAGATAGACCACTCCTTCTAAATGCAATGGGCTGACGTGTAGTACGCAACGGAGCGGAACGTGGACCTTTTTTTCATCCATTTCAGTAACCCGACCCGACCCGATTCGCGGTGTAATCAGCGTTGCGGGGGAACAGTTTGTGTTAATAAATTATAATTCTGAAAATGAGGAGAAGATTTTTCCCTAATAACTTCTATTTTTACGAGGATGTTTCCGTAACCGGCTTCCGTCTCCTCACTAGTATCCTATGGGATCTTTGGTGCGGAGACGGAAGCCGGTTACGGAAATGGGGCCGAAAATTACCCATGAATCTGCCCATGACCGTACTATGTCTTTTTCGTTGAGTGATCTATCTTGCTCGCTATAGGATCTTTGGTCACAACATTGGAAGTCCAGTCACTCGCACTGACAGAAGCTGGTGAACTCTGCCGAATGACAAACCACCACGCCATCCTCGACATCTCTTCTTGCTTTCTTTTTCACAGATTTCTCTCATTTTCCCCTTGGTTCTACCTAATAAGGTCATAAGACATAGGAGCAGAATTAGGCCATTCAGCCCATAGAGTCTACTCCACCATTCAATTACGGCTGATCTATTATGTAGGAAGGAACTACAGATGCTGGTTTACACTGAAGATAGACACAAAATGCTGCCCTAACTCGACGGGTCAGGCAACATCTCTGGAGAAAAGGAATAGGTGACGTTGCTGGATGGAACACCTCTATTTTTCCCTCAACCACATTTTCCTGCTTTCTCCCTGTAATCTTTGACACCCTTATTATTCAAGAACATCAATTTCTGCTTTAAAAATACCCAATGATCTAGCTAAAGAAATTCCTCCTCATCTCCATTATCAAGGTACATCCTTTTATTCTGAGACAGTGGCCTCTGGTGCTGGACACTCCCACTGCTTGACATGTCCTCCTTGATTATAATTATATTGTTGTCACAGTACTATATTTGTTTAAAAAATACCAGAATTTGGCTCTGGAAGTGAGTAAATGCAATCACTCTGGGAATAGTCACTGACTTACTTACTTAGACTTAGTTCCTCCCACACTGAGTGCATTGGGCAGCAAACTTTCGCCATTTTGTTTGGTTATGTGCAACGTCTTCCACCCTCGATAGGCTTGCTTCCCGGGCTTCCGTATCCTTCTGGAATGTTCACCTCCATGTGAGTTTTGGTCGGCCTCTTTTCCTTCCGTCAGCTCGCCATGTCATTGCTATCTTAAGTGCACATTCTGGTGACATTCGGAGTACATGTCCGGCAGTGACTAGTGGGGTACCGCAAGGCTCAGTGCTGGGACCCCAGCTATTTACAATATATATTAATGATCTGGATGAGGGAATTGAAGGCAATATCTCCAAGTTTGTGGATGACACTAAGCTGGGGGGCAGTGTTAGCTGTGAGGAGGATACTAGGAGACTGCAAGGTGACTTGGATAGGCTGGGTGAGTGGGCAAATGTTTGGCAGATGCAGTATAATGTGGATAAATGCGAGGTTATCCATTTTGGTGGCAAAAACAGGAAAGCAGACTATTATCTAAATGGTGGCCGACTAGGAAAAGGGGAGATGCAGCGAGACCTGGGTGTCATGGTACACCAGTCATTGAAAGTAGGCATGCAGGTGCAGCAGGCAGTGAAGAAAGCGAATGGTATGTTAGCTTTCATAGCAAAAGGATTTGAGTATAGGAGCAGGGAGGTTCTACTGCAGTTGTACAGGGTCTTGGTGAGACCACACCTGGAGTATTGCGTACAGTTTTGGTCTCCATATCTGAGGAAGGGCATTATTGCCATAGAGGGAGTGCAGAGAAGGTTCACCAGACTGATTCCTGGGATGTCAGGACTGTCTTATGAAGAAAGACTGGATAGACTTGGTTTATACTCTCTAGAATTTAGGAGATTGAGAGGGGATCTTATAGAAACTTATAAAATTCTTAAGGGGTTGGACAGGCTAGATGCAGGAAGATTGCTCCCGATGTTGGAGAAGTCCAGGACAAGGGGTCACAGCTTAAGGATAAGGGGGAAATTCTTTAAAACCGAGATGAGAAGAACTTTTTTCACACAGAGAGTGGTGAATCTCTGGAACTCTCTGCCACAGAGGGTAGTCGAGGCCAGTTCATTGGCTATATTTAGGAGGGAGTTAGATGTGGCCCTTGTGGCTAAAGGGATCAGAGGGTATGGAGAGAAGGCAGGTACAGGATACTGAGTTGGATGATCAGCCATGATCATATTGAATGGCGGTGCAGGCTCGAAGGGCCGAATGGCCTACTCCTGCACCTAATTTCTATGTTTCTATGTTTCTATGTCCTGCAGATTTCATCCTGCGTACCTCTGTGTCCTGGCTGAGAGGCTTTGTTGCAGTTTCCCGGTAGATCTCCTCGTTTGTGATGTGGTCTCTGTAGCTAGTCTTCAGGATCTTCCTCAAGCAGCGTTGTTGGAATGCGTCCAATTTCTTTTTCATCTTCACATTGATTTTCCACGTGGCATAGAGGGCTGTAGGGAGGACTACGGACTGGAAGAGCTAGACTTTTAGCATCTTGGATATCCGGCCACGACTCCATATTGGCTGCATTCGTCTGAAGACTGATGCAGCTTTACCAATTCGGGAGTTAATGTCGATCTCTACATCTCCATCTACTGTGAACATGCTGCCAAGACAGATAAATCTTGTGGCGTTTTCCACAGGTTCCCCATTGACTATCAGATGGTCTATTGGCTGCTGGTCTCCAGTCTTCTGGCAGCTGATCTTTAATCCAACCTTTGATGCATTCTCCTCCAGAGCGGTTGTCATTCCTTGAAGGGTGTATCTCGGCTCTGCTAATAGTGCAATGTCATCGACAAAATCTAGGTCTGTGAGTGTGTGGGGGGGGGGGTGGGGGGACATCGGGAGGAGAACGAGGAGTGCAGGGGAGAGATAAGACTTTGCCTTCCATCACAGTGAGGAGGAGATTCACTGTGATGGATGTTCGTGTAAATTGTGTTGTGTCTTGGTTCTTCTTCTTGTTTGTATGACTGCAGAAACCAAATTTCGTTTGAACCTCTGGGTTCAAATGACAACAAATAAATTGTATTGTATTGTATTGTATTGTAATTTCTTGTACACAGAGAGTGGTGGGTGAATGGAACGAGCTGCCAGAGGAGGTAGTTGAGGCAGGTACTATAACATTTAAAGAACACTTGAACAGGTGCATGGATTGCTAAGATTTTGAGGGATATGGGTCAAATGCAGGCAGGTGGGACTGGTGTAGATGGGGCATTTGGTCAGCATTACATGGGGCAAATTGTTTCAGGGCATCGATGAGTTGGGCTGTCGGGCCTGTTTCCGTGCTGTATGACTGAATGACTCTAAGTAAAAGATAAAGCAAAACTACATTGAGGGAGCTTGAAGCGTTACATCCTTAAGAAAGCTCAAAGCAAGTTGATGCGGTAAGTGTGATGTGCCTCCTCAGGCACCCAACACTGCAGAGTAATGAGAGGATTGCTGATGCTACTGGAGTGCTGCATAAGATTTCTCCGTACAGAGGGCCAATTAACCTTCAAAGTTTAAACCTACGTATTTGGAATGTGGGAGGAAACCAGAGCACCCGGAGAAAACCCACGTGGTCACTGAGGAGAACGTGTAAACTCCATACAGACAGCACCCAAGGTCAGGATCGAACCCGAGACCCTGGCGCTGTGAGGCAGCGGCTCTACCGGTTGTGCCACCTTGTGTGTTTGGGCTTGATTCTGGTTTTCCGACATAGAGCTGACAACATTATGGGTATCAATCAATGGTCGGCATGGACTCGATGGGCTGAAGGGCCTGTTTCCATGCTGTATCTCTGAACTAAACTATAAACCATCGATTCATAATACGGCAGAAAGCGTTTCACGTCTGCCCCAGACTCGTTCAAGTGACTATCATATTTCTCTCAATCCTGCCTTTCCCCTCTTGCTGGGAATTCATCTTACACTCACCTTCATCTGCCAGGGTATTGAGTATAGAGTGGATGGAACTAGTGTGAATGGGTGATCGATGGTCAGTGTGGACTTGGTGGGCCGAAGGGCCTGTTTCCATGCTGTATCTTTCAGTCAATCTCCAGGGAGGAGATACCAGCACTGCTTGCACCTTCCCCCAGCCGCCTCTGGGGGGCAGTGAGGGCTCATGTATGGTCCTGGCTGTGCAAGTCCGGGGAATCTGAGATTCTCCTGCCTTTCTCCAACGCTGGCACCTACAATTAAACTATGTGTGCATTGCACTAGAACAAAGCCCAATGGGACCCTCTGAATGTGGGAACATATACTTGACAGGGAACTTATCAACAATGTGTTCATGGGAGCAAATGGCTTCTGATCCAAGAATAATGGACAAATGCTCATTTGGGCTGCACAGTGGCACAGCTGGTAGAGCCACTGCCTCACAGCGGCAGAGACTTGGGTTCGATCCTGACCTCAGGTGCTGTCAGGGTATGGAGTTTGCACATTCTCCCTGCGACCGCATGGGTTTCCTCCTGGTGTTCCGGTTTCATAGAAACATAGAAAATAGGTGCAGGAGTAGGCCATTCGGCCCTTCGTGCCTACACCACCATTCAATATGATCATGGCTGATCATCCAACTCAGTATCATGTACCTGCCTTCTCTCCATACCCCCTGATACCTTTAGCCACAAGGGCCACATCTAACTCCCTCTTAAATATAGCCAATGAACTGGCCACAACTACCTTCTGTGGCAGAGAATTCCACAGATTCACCACTCTCTGTGTGAAAAATGTTTTTCTCATCTCGGTCCTAAAAGATTTCCCCCTTATCCTTAAACTGTGACCCCTTGTTCTGGACTTCTCCAACATCGGGAACAATCTTCCTGCATCTAGCCTGTCCAACCCCTTAAGAATTTTGTAAGTTTCTATAAGAATTCTCATGCTCTGTAATGAATGTTTTTTGTGGAATAGTTCTATTCTCCTGTACTCTGTACACTCCACCACTCCCTCCCACAAAGCAGTACCTTGTTACAATTTGGATCTATATCTCTGAACACACTCCCCAAGAGTCCTCAGCAAAACACGATGTGCTGGAGGAACTCAGAGGGTCAGGCAGCATTGAAGGAATGAAGGGGTGGGAGATTGCAACCTTCACGTTGTGTTTAGGAGCAGTTTAGGACGAATGCAATCAACCCGGCGTGCACAATCAAATAGAACAAGTTGTCCTACAACTTTAGGCTGTGCACGCCATATGCAAGAAGAAGAAGAAGGAATGGACATGACATTTCAGTTCGAGACCCTTCTTCAGTACAACCCAGGGAATGAATGAGTGAATGAATAAGTTTATTGGTCAAGTATGTACAGTGGCGGACTGGCCAGGGTGTCAGCTTGCCCGATGTCAAGTGGGCCCCTGATGAAGTGGGCCCCCTATATCAAGTGGGCCCCCTATATCAAGTGGGCCCCTGATGAAGTGGGCCCCCTTTGTCTCCTGGCAACCAATATTTTTGGACCCAGTCCGCCACTGAGTATGTACACATACAATGAATTTGCCTTGATGCTCCGCTCACAAGTGACAACATGACATACAGTGACAATTAAGAATGACATATAAAACATTAATAATAAAACATTATAGTTTAAGCATGTGTATTAAATAAAATACCAGAGCAAAAGGAGGCTACAGATTTTTGGTTATTGAGTAGAGCTACTACTCGTGGAAAAAAAGCTGTTTCCACATTTTGTTATGTCTGGCTGCGGCAGCTTTGACAGTCCGGAGTCGCCTTCCAGAGGGAAGCGATTCAAAGAGTCTGTGGCCAGGGTGAGAGGGGTCAGAGATGATCTTACCCGCTCGCTTCCTGGCCCTTGCAGTGTACAGTTCGTCAATGGAGGGAAGGTCGCAGCCAACAAGCTTCTCAGCTGATCGGACGATTCGCTGCAGCCTCCGGGTGTCGTGCTTGGTGGCTGAGCCAAACCAGACCATGATGGAGAAGGTTAGGACAGACTCTATGATGGCCGTATATAATTGGACCATCATTGCCTGTGGCAGATTGTGTTTCCTCAGCTGCCGTAGGAAGTACATCCTCTGTTGTGCCTTTTTGACTGTGGAGTCGATGATGGCCCCCCATTTAAGGTCCTTGGAGATGATGGTTCCCAGGAACTTAAACAACTTATACTCATAGAAACGTGACAAGTCTGAATGGAAAGACAAGACCATACACTTTGTAATACTTATGATAATGTTCTAAGCTAGTAATGAGGTGCCAGAGGACGTAGTGGAGGCAGGTACTATAATAATATTTAAAAGACACTTGGGCAGGTACATGGATAGGAAAGGTTTGGGGGATATGTCACATGTAGGCAGGTGGGACTAGCTTAGATGAAGCCACATGGGTAGCATAGACAAGTTAGCTCGACGGGCCTGTTTCCCTGTTTGTTTGCTATGACTGTCATAGATAGATTAAACCATTTAAATAACTGGCTATCCCATTGGAAGGATTTTGAATCTATCATGAAGTGTGAGGTTGTTCTTTGGGAGGGCCAATGATGGGTGCCTGGAACATGCTGCTGGGGGTGGTGGTGGAGGCAGCTACCATTGTGGTTTTTAAGAAACTCTTGGATAGGCAGGGAATGGAGGGATATGGACCATGTGGAGGCAGAGGAGATCAGTTTAACATGGCACCCTTTTCAGGCATGCAGACATTGTGGGCCGAATGGGCCAGTTCCGTCCGGTGTTGTACTGTTCTACGTTCTACTCCATCACTCTGAAGAAGGGTCCCAGCCTGAAATGTTGCCTGTCCATTTCCCCCCTAACCAGTCTGAAGAAGGGTCTTGACCCGAAACGTCACCTATTTCCTCTCTCCAGAGATGCTGCCTGTCCCGCTGAGTTACTCCAGCTTTTTGTGTCTATCTCCTCAGATGCTACCTGACCCTTTGAATTCCTCCAGCACTTTGTGTTTTGCTCAAGATTCCAGCATCTGCAGCTCCTTATGTTCTTATCAATAATGTTTTATTGTTAATGTTTAATGTTTTATGTGTCATTCCTAACTGTCACTGTATGTCATGTTGTCACTTGCGGGCGGAGCACCAAGGCAAATTCCTTGTATGTGAATACTTGGCCAATAAACCTATTCATTCATTCATTCATTCATCAGCATTGTGTGAATTTTGTAGTTGAGATCTGTTGTTAGCACAAGGTTTGTGGGCTGAAAGGCCTTCTATGTTCTATGAAGGGAAAAACACTTCTGATTGAGGTACACCGCTGTTGCTCACATGAGATGTAACAAGAATAAAGTGTAACCCCATTGGCCTTAACGGCATCAGTTATGAAACACTAGTTTCTGGTCTTACTGCCAATATACTCTGACAGATGTGGACACAAGGGATTGCAGGTGCTGGTTTACAAAAATGCAACACAATTTGTTGGACTAGTATGTCCCACCCCCCATCTCCCCTCCAGCTTTCTCCCCCCAACTAAAATCAGTCTGCAGAAGGATTCCGACACGAAACGTCGCCTATCCTCCTGAGAAGCTGCCTTACCCGTTGAGTTCCTCCAGCACTTTGTGTTTTACTCTGACAGATGTGAGCGTTCAGATAGGTGCCGATCCACTGGGATTTCCTGATTGGGAGACAAAGGAAATTTACGAAGCCATTTGCCTTTTGGATTTTTTCATAATTTGAAAAAATGCACTGCGGGTCGAAAAATGCTAGGATATTTCCACAGTGGAAAAACATCTAAGCGAAGAAGCCTTCCTCTCCTAATCCTCCTGCACATTACTTATCTGTTACATCGTAAACACACGATTCATCGATGCTGACAGCAACCGCAATCTCAGTTTACTCATAGTTCATGACTGGTGCAAATGAGGACAGTCCTACTGCAGTTTAGAAGTTGTAAATTAAACTGATTGAAAAGCAATTTGCTTAATATCTTGTGTTCAAAAGGGAACTGCAGATGCTGGAATATCGAAGGTACACAAAATTGCTGGGGAAACTCAGCGGGTGCAGCAGCATCTATGGAGCGAAGGAAATAGGCGACGTTTCGGGCCGAAACCCTTCTTCAGACTGATGGGGGGTGGGGAAAGAAAGAAGGAAAAAGGGAGGAGGAGGAGGAGCCCGAGGGCGGGCGGATGGGAGGGTGGGAGGAGACAGCTAGAGGGTTAAGGAAGGGGAGGAGACAGCACGGGCTAGCCAAATTGGGAGAATTCAATGTTAATGCCATAAGGACGCAAGGACCCCAGACGGAATATGAGGTGCTGTTCCTCCAATTTCCGCTGTTGCTCACTCTGGCAATGGAGGAGACCCAGGACAGAGAGGTCGGATTGGGAATGGGAGGGGGAGTTGAAGTGCTGAGCCACCGGGAGGTCAGGTAGGTTATTGCGGACTGAGCGGAGGTGTTCGGCGAAACGATCGCCCAACCTACGCTTGGTCTCCCCGATGTAAATCAGCTGACATCTAGAGCAGCGGATGCAGTAGATGAGGTTGGAGGAGATACAGGTGAACCTTTGTCGCACCTGGAACGACTGCTTGGGTCCTTGAATGGAGTCGAGGGGGGAGGTGAAGGGACAGGTGTTGCATTTCTTGCGGTTGCAACGGAAAGTGCCCGGGGAGGGGGTGGTGCGGGACTTAACTCCATCGGGTCCTAGCGCCCGTCTGCCCAGCCGTGCTAACCTCAGTGGCTGCTCCACTGACCCTCCCCCATCCCCCCCCAACCATGTCACACCCGCTCTTCCCCACCCACCTTACAGCCCTCTCTCCCCCCACCCCCTGACCACCCACCACCCCTCCAACACCCACAACCCCCCCCCCCCCACACATCGCCCCGTCCCCAGTCTACCCACCTGCCTTCCTCTGGCCCCAACTCCCACCCCTGCCGGGTGTTCACCATCCCCCCCGACCTCCCCCTCTCCCCCACCCAACGGTCTGTCCTCAGCAGAGGTCTCACCTTTGTCCCCCTCCGTCCCCATCTCAATGAGTTCCGCGCCCACCATGACTTGGAGCGCTTCTACCGTCGTCTCCGCCTCACAGCGCACTTCCATGGGAAGGAGTCCTCGCCCCCTAATGATGACCCCTTTTCCCGTCTCCAACGCACCCCCTCCTCGTGGAACCCCCCTCAGAAAGTCCCGGCTCTGGAACTCTTCATTCAGAACTGCCGCCGCGACGTCAACCGCCTCAACTTCTCCACTCCCCTGTCTCACTCCAATCTTTCCCCCTCTGAACGCACTGCCATCGAATCACTCCGCAAAAACCCAGACTGGGTCATCAAACCAGCCGACAAGGGAGGTGCCGTGGTAGTTTGGCGCGCCGACCTCTACAAAGCTGAGGCCACGCGCCAACTCTCGGACACCTCCTCCTACTTACCCTTGGACCATGACCCCACTGACGAGCACCAGGCCACCATTTCTAGCACCATCACCGACTTCATCAATTCCCACGCCCTACCTGACCAAGCCTCCAAACTCATCGTTCCCCAGCCCCGCACGGCCCGTTTTTACCTTCTCCCCAAAATCCACAAACCCGGCTCTCCCGGCAGACCCATTGTCTCTGCGTGTTCGTGCCCCACCGAACTCATCTCCACATACCTTGACTCCATCCTATCCCCCTTGGTCAAATCCCTCCCCACCTATGTTCTAGACACCTCAGACACTCTCCGCCGCCTCCACGCATTCCACTCTCTGGGCCCTCACCCCCTCATCTTCACCATGGATGTCCGGTCACTCTACACCTCCATCCCCCACCAGGATGGCCTCAGAGCCCTCCGGTTCTTCCTCGACCAGAGGAGCAACCTATACCCAGCCACTGACACTCTCCTCCGCTTAGCGGAGTTGGTCCTCACCCTCAACAACTTTACATTTGACTCCTCCCATTTCCTCCAAACACAAGGCGTAGCTATGGGCACACGCATGGGCCCCAGCTACGCCTGCCTCTTTGTCGGGTACGTTGAACAATCCTTGTTCGAGACGTACCAGGGCCCTATCCCCGACCTCTACCTCCGCTACATTGACGACTGCTTTGGTGCCACCTCCTGCACCCACACACAACTGACTGACTTCATCCACTTCACCACCAACTTCCATCCGGCACTCCAATACACCTGGACGATTTCCGACACTTCCCTACCATTCCTTGACCTCACCATCTCCATCGCAGGGGACAGACTCCTGACCGACATACATTACAAACCCACTGACTCACATGGCTATCTGGACTACACGTCTTCCCACCCTGCCCCCTGTAAAGACTCCATCCCCTACTCCCAATTCCTCCGCCTATGCCGCATCTGTTCCCAGGATGAGACATTTCATACCAGGGCATCGGAAATGTCCTCGTTCTTCAGGGAACGGGGATTCCCCTCCGCCACCATAGATGAGGCTCACACCAGGGTCTCATCCATACCCCGTAACACTGCTCTCTCTCCCCATCCCCGCACACGCAACAAGGGCAGAGTCCCTCTGGTCCTCACCTTTCACCCCACCAGCCGGCAAATACAACACATAATCCTCCGCCATTTCCGCCACCTCCAACGTGACCCACCACTCGCCACATCTTCCCATCTCCCCCCATGTCTGCCTTCCGCAAAGACCGCTCCCTCCGCAACTCCCTCGTCAATTCTTCCCTTCCCTCCCGCACCACCCCCTCCCCGGGCACTTTCCGTTGCAACCGCAAGAAATGCAACACCTGTCCCTTCACCTCCCCCCTCGACTCCATTCAAGGACCCAAGCAGTCGTTCCAGGTGCGACAAAGGTTCACCTGTATCTCCTCCAACCTCATCTACTGCATCCATGCTCTAGATGTCAGCTGATTTACATCGGGGAGACCAAGCGTAGGTTGGGCGATCGTTTCGCCGAACACCTCCGCTCAGTCCGCAATAACCTACCTGACCTCCCGGTGGCTCAGCACTTCAACTCCCCCTCCCATTCCCAATCCGACCTCTCTGTCCTGGGTCTCCTCTATTGCCAGAGTGAGCAACAGCGGAAATTGGAGGAACAGCACCTCATATTCCGTCTGGGGTCCTTGCGTCCTTATGGCATTAACATTGAATTCTCCCAATTTGGCTAGCCCGTGCTGTCTCCTCCCCTTCCTTAACCCTCTAGCTGTCTCCTCCCACCCTCCCATCCGCCCGCCCTCGGGCTCCTCCTCCTCCTCCTCCCTTTTTCCTTCTTTCTTTCCCCACCCCCCATCAGTCTGAAGAAGGGTTTCGGCCCGAAACGTCGCCTATTTCCTTCGCTCCATAGATGCTGCTGCACCCGCTGAGTTTCCCCAGCAATTTTGTGTACCCTTGCTTAATATCTTTCCATTTCTCCACATATTTGAACCAAAACCTGTTTAAGATCATAAGACCATAGAGAGAGGAACAGAATTAGGCCATTCAGCCCATTAGGTCTGCTCTGCCATTCGATCGTGGCTGATCTATTTTTTCCCTCTCAACCTGCCTACTCCCCATAACCTTTGACGTCCTTACTGTTCAAGCACCTATCAATCTCCGCTTTAAAATTGCCTGATGACTTGGTTTCCACCGTCGTCTGTGAGAATGAATTCCACAGATTCACCACCCTTTGGCTAAATAAATTCCTACTCATCCCCATTTTAAACTTACGGCCTTTTATTCGGAGGCAATAACCTTTGGTCCTAGACTCACCCAGTATAGGAAACATACTGTCCACATCCACTGCAACCAGACCATTCTTTTTTTGATAAATTTCAATGAGATCCCCCTCATCCTTCTAAACACCAGCGACTACAGGCCCAACGCTGTCAAACGCTGCTCATACATAAACCCAATCATCCCGAGGATCATTCTCGTAAACTTCCCCTGGTCCCAATGCCAGCACATCCCTTCTCTTATATGCGGCCTAAAACTGCTCACAATATTCCAAATATGGCCTGGCCACTGCCTTATAAATCCTCAGTATTATATCCCTGCTTTTTACTCCAGTCCTCTTAAAATGAATGCTAACATTACATTTGCCTTCCTTACTACCGACTCAACCTGCAAATATACTTTTTGTATTTGCACCAGCATTCCCAATTCCCCTTGCACCTCCAATTCCTTAATCCTCTCACCATTTATGAAATAGTCATAGAGTCATCGAGTCTTACAATGTGGAAACAGGCCCTTTGGCCCAACTTATCCACACCGGCCATCATGGCTCATCTCCACTAGTCCCATCTAGCTGCGTTTGGATCATATCTCTCTAAACCTGCCCTATCCATGTACCCGTCTAAATGTTTCTTAAACATTGCGATAGTAACTGCCTCAACTATCTCTTCTGGCAACTTGTTCCATATACCTACTATCCATTGCGTGAAAAAGGTATCCCTCAGATTCTTATTAAATCTTTCCCCTTCTCCTTAAACCTATGTCCGCTGGTTCTCAATTCCTCTACTTTGGGCAAGAGATTCTGTGCATTTACCTAATCTATTCCTCTCATGATTTTATACTCGATGCCTGGACTCGATGGTATTAGCTATAGGGAGAGGTTGGACAGACTTAGATAGTCTTTTTCGGAACACGGAAGGGGAGACCTGCTAGGAGTATATAAATGAGCCCCGATAGAATTATATGACAGGGATAGATAGGATAGACAGCCAGAGCCTTCTTCCCAACATGGACAAATCAAAATGCTCGGGACATAGTTTAAAAATGGCAACGTTTAAATGTGATGTAAAAGAAAGACACCAAATACTGGAGTAACTCAACGGGTCAGGCAGCATCTTTGAAGATCATGGAAAGGTGACGTTTCAGGTCAGGACCCTTCTTCAGACTGATTGCAGGAGGAAGGGGTTTGAAATCTGGAAGAGAGGAGGTGCAGGACTGAGCATGGCGGTAATAGGTAAACACAGGCGAGGGGGTTATTTGATCGGCAGATGATTGGACAAAGGCCGCGGGTGAAAAGAGGGGTGTGGGCCTGAAGGAAGGAACAAACTGTGTGAGGGGAGGGAAATGAAGGAAGCTCTAATCTTAAAGGATCAGGTTTTCTTTTGATGGTTTAAGAGAGAAAATGGTGGAAGGAACACATGACGTTGTTACTTTCAAAGACAAGGCCGAAGAATTCTGTTTGTTCTCAGCTCATGAGATAAACGGACTGATACTGCATTACAAGACGTATCAGCACAGAGCTTTCAAATGCCTATGAAATGCCATCTGATATAAATAAGCAACAAGGTAACTGGGTGACAGTGCAGCGAGCGCAAGATAAAAATCTCAGATGTACCATCTGAGGCAGTTCTCAGATCACAGTTCAGATTGCGAGAATGCTTCATTAAACTAACAACACATCTCAGCTGCAAAAAATAACATAGAGCTAGGTGCAAAGAGGTCCTACTGCATTTGCACAGGGCCCTGGTGAGACCGCACCTGGAGTATTGTGTGCAGTTTTGGTCTCCTAATTTGAGGAAGGACATTCTTGCCATTGAGGGAGTGCAGCGTAGGTTCACCAGGTTAATTCCCGGGATGGCAGGACTGACGTATGATGAAAGAATGGATCGACTGTGCTTATAGGGTGATATCACGAAAGGTCACTGGAGCGTAGATCCGCACCCACGTGATCGAAAATTTTAACTGGAGTACATGCGTCACTTCCGGTACATGTTAGTGAATGGGAAAACACGCACTTTCACACCCGTTAAAAACATCGGAAACGGCCCGGTTTTGAGCTGCAATTAACTGTACCAGTCGGGGTGACCGTGAGGCACAGCTACCTAAATTTACAGTCCAAAAGAAAGATAGAAACTAAGGTAAATTCAAGAGGGAGCTGAAGGTGTCAAAACGGCGGAAGTTGTTAGCGGACATTTGCCGTGGAGATTTAAAGATCCAAAATATCGGGAATTATCGCGTTTGCTCGCTGCATTTCATCAAAAGTGGCATTATTGAGTTTTTATCTTTATTCATTTGTTATATGAAAAGTATTAAAAGTTAAAAATCCGTCAGTAAAATTGCAAAATCGCCCATGGTTCTCAGGTGGGTTTTAACATGCAAAATGAAAATGCTTCTGAAGCTCCATTTACCATTTAAATAATGGTAAACTATCAATGCGTTTTGAAATAAATTGATAAATGGGATAATTGTCAGCTGTTGGACAAAAGCAGGACATTTTATTATTTGCCAAAATATATTTCTCAATGTTTCTTGTTTAAAGCCTGCACAATCACCCAAACTACTTATTTATTTATTTATCATCTAATAACAGACAAGCCTGCAGCATGGAATGATGTCAACAATCCTGCTTGGGCACCCACTGTGAGCAGGATAGACAATGTGCACAAGAACGCCATCAACTTGCAGAGCTATAGATGCTTGAGCTGCAACCAAATCTGCTTTAATACTCTCTTCTTGTTGCACGTGCATGGTGTTCCCATTCCTTAGCTTGCATCTCAGTAAAATTTATTTCAAAACGCATTGATAGTTTACGATTATTTAAATGGTAAATGGAGCTTCAGAAGCATTTTCATTTTGCATGTTAAAACCCACCTGAGAACCATGGGCGATTTTGCAATTTTACTGATGGATTTTTAACTTTTAATACTTTTCATATAACAAATGAATAAAGATAAAAAGTCAATAATGCCTTACTTTTGATGAAATGCAGCGAGCAAACGCGGTAATTCCTGATATTTTCGATCTTTAAATCTCCACGGCAAATGTCCGCTAGCACTTCCGCTGTTTTGACACCTTCAGCTCCCTCTTGAATTTACCTTAGTTTCTATCTTTTTTTTGGACTGTAAATTTAGGTAGCTGTTCCTCACGGTCACCCCGACTGGTACAGTAAATTGCAGCTCAAAAACGGGCCATTTTCGATGTTTTTAACGGGTGTGAAAGTGCGTGTTTTCCCATTCACTAACATGTACCGGAAGTGACGCATGTACTCCAGTTAAAATTTTCGGTCACGTGGGTGCGGATCTACGCTCCAGTGACCTTTCGTGAAATCACCCTATATTCACTGGAATTAAGAAGGGTGAGAGGGGATCTTATAGAAACATATAAAATTCTTAAGGGATTGAACAGGCTAGATGCAGGGGAAATGTTCCTGATGTTGGGGGAGTCCAGAACCAGGAGTCACAGTTTAAGAATAAGGCGTTGGTCATTTAGGGCTGAGATGAGGAAAAACATTTTGTGAATCTATGCCACAAAAGGCAGTGGAGGCAAATTCACTGGGTGTTTTCAAGAGAGAATTAGATCTAGCTCTTAGGGCTAACGGAATCAAGGGATATGGGGAGATAGCAGGAACGAGGTACTGATTTTGGATGATGATCATATTGAATGAAGGTGCTGACTCGAAAGTCCGAATGGCTTACTCCTGCACCTATTTTCTATGTTTTTATAGTGCTGGAGGAAACCCAAGGAACTGCAGGCACTGGAATATTGAGCAAAACACAAAGTGCTGGAGTAGCTCAGCAGTACAGGCAACATCTGTGGAGGGAAATGGACTGGTGGTGTTTTGGGTCAGCTGGAGGAGCTCTGTACTGTTCTATGTTCTAAGATGACTGATTTTGAATGAGATGTTGGACTAAAACCTATCTGACCTCATGTGGACTGAAGAAGCCAATGTCCCATTGTATGAAGAGGGAAGGTTTTCTGTTGGCCCACATTTATCACCGTAACTGACTGAAAACCAGCAATTAACACTGTCACAAGCTATGTTCACATTGCTGGTATATTTACGCTATACGTGAATTAGGTGACAGATTTCCTACATTAAAACTGGCTAGAAATCTGATAGACCACTGGCTGTGAGGCACATAGGGATGTTCTGAAAGAAATGATATAAGATATATGAGTCTGAAGAAGGGGATGCTGCCTCACCCGCTGAGTTTCTCCAGCATTTTTGTCTACCTTCGATCTTCCAGCATCTGCAGTTCCTTCTTAAACATGTAAGTGCAAATCTTTCTTTACATGGGGGGATATTGAATAATGGGTGTGTTCATCACATTAACTAATATAAAGTAGGTTATTTTGATTTGAATTTGCAAAGTCATTCAGGTTTGCTGAAGAGTTTGCTGCAGTGAGTCATTTGCCTATTATGGCGTTTATCAATTTAGGCTGAAGAGCTATGGAGGAGTGAATTCGGAATAAATTCTAATCGGGAGGTAGTAGCGTGAATGTACGAAGCAATTTGTGTGTTCACCAGTCACAACCCTGGCAAACCAACCATGAAAAGATCCCAGCCAAGCATTCACTCTACGTCCTGGTGAATGCTCTCCCGGTGACTGAACCACCCATGACACCCAGCAAACAAGATTACAGCAGGAGACTGAAGTCTTAGAAAAGAGGAACCTAAGGGGTAACTATTTTACACCAAGGGTGGCGGGTGTCTGGAACCAGCTGCCGGTGGAGGTAGTTGAGGCAGGTACAATCGCAGCATTTAAGAAACATTTAGACAAGCACATGGATAGGATAGGTATATAGGGATATGGGCAAAACACAGGCAGGTGGGAATACTATAGATGGGACATGTTGGTCGGCCTGAGCAAGTTGGGCTGAAGGGCCTGTTTCCATGCTGTATGACTCTATGACTACAGTATATAACATAGAAAAAGTACACCACAGGCACAGGCCCTTGAGCCCACAATGTTTGTGCCAAACATGATGCCAAGACCAGCTCTTATCTGCCTGCACATAATCCATATCCCGCCATTCCCTGAGTATCCATGTGCCCAGCCAGGAGTCTGGTAAATCTTTTTCAGACGTGCTTTTTCACCCTTTTAGTTCTGCTGTCATGTAAGTCTTTACAACATTTTTTTAATGATTGGGGGTAATTATTCAAGTTATTCATATATTTTTTACATTTTTTTCCAGGACAAAGCATATTTTCCTCCTCCTTTTATTATCCAGGAATGTTCCACCTTTCTGCTGTCTACGGTCAGGACATCAAAGTTACAGCAGACCCCAGTACGAATGTTCGCAGTCAAATCAACTCAGTGGATTTCAAAGATTCTTTTAGTTGCAGGCTTGTTTTTTCTGGCTGGGTTTCAGGGGCAATATTTGAAATGTCTAATCCCAAGGGAGAAATCCTAACTCCATGAAGATGTTAGGAAAGCTCGATTGAAATTGAATGCGGGATTTTATCACTGAACATTTGCAGTAACGGTTCTGGACATCTGTAAACCTGGAATGTTGTTATTAAAATGGTTGAAGTTGAAGCAGGTTTCAAAGCATTGCTGCAGGCTCAATACGCTCTCCCAGGGACCATTTAAAGTACCACTTCAGGGCAATCATGAAACACTACCTCCCCGACGCTAAACGCTAGTAAACACTGTACTGGAAAGCATCCAGCAGACCATTCAACATATGTAGAGAAACAATATTAATGGTGCAAATCAACTTCATTCAACAAATGTAGAAATGAAGAACTGCAGATGCTGGATTACAAAAAAAGACACAAGTTGCTGAAGTAACTCAGCGGATCAGGCAGCATCTCTGGATGAACATGGGTAGGTGACGTTTCGGGTGTGGATCGTCTACAGATAAAACTGGGCATCAGACTGGGACATAAAGGGGATACCATCCAGTTGACCCCCCCCCCCCCCCCCCCCCCCCCCCCCCCACTACTTTGCTCCCCCTGGCTTGACAATGCACAACTCTATATATCCGTCTCACACCTTCTAGTTTTATATCTGGCCTTTGTTCCAACTATCTGCCTGGGTCAACCCATTAACTGCCTTGCTCTGTCCTGCCTCTCCCCCTTTACCAGCTTTCTCTTCCACCCCCATCCCCCCTACCCCAATCAGTCTGAAGAAGGGCCCCGACCCTAAACATCACCTATCAATGTTCCCCAGAGATGCTGCCCGACCCACTGAGTTACTCCAGCACTTTGTGTCTTTCTTTCACCAAATGAATGGCCATTGACTAGGAACAGTTTAATTCTGTTCCCTCCACAGACACCATCTGGCGTTTTGGTTGTTCCTGCCAATTTTCATTTTGACTTAAGGTTTGGAGATATAGCACGGAAACAGGCCCTTCAGCCCAGTGTGTCCACGCCGACCATCGATCACCCGTTCACACTAGTTCGACATTATCCAACCTTCACACCATGCTCGTTGTAGAAGCCAATTAACTTACCAACCCTGCACGTCTTTGGGATGTAGGAGGAAACTGGAGCACCTGGAGGAAACCCACGCGATCACAGGGAGAACATGCAAACTTCACACAGACAGCACCCAGGTCAGGATTGAACCTGGGTCTCTGGCACTGTGAGGCTCTACCAGCTGCGCCACTGACTGGGCCTTGCTAACAGCTCACATGGGTAAATTGGCAACATGCATTCAAAGAACAGCTAAAGATTAGCTCAGCTAATTGATGGAAACTTGCAAGAACTTCATCTTAGTTCCACAGCCAAGACATGAAGCAGCAGGTACACATTTAGTGCGTTTATCCCACTGGATGGCAGTAATTTATAAAACCTGTGCATGCATTGCAGGTCTCAAACTTCTCAATGTGCCATTTAACTTGTCATCATGGTCGGCACGGACATTGTGGGCAGAAGGGCCTGTTCCTGTGCTGCGCTGTTCTGCATTCTATGTTCTGAATATTTTCATGCCTGCCCTAAAGGACCAGCAAGTGTGAATGTTCCTGTATCACTTGACGAACATTTAGATAATTTACCACCTAAACAAGCAGGAAGGTTAAAATATAATGATTGATTATTGATTTATTAATTCACTCACAATGTTAAGCTGACATACATACACAACAAACATAGACCTAAAATCCTGTTAAATAGGAGCTGGAGTGAAACTCAGCGGGTCAGGCAGCATCCGTGGAGAACATGTATAGATGCCGCTTTGGGTCGGGACCCATCTTCACACTGCTGTTGCAGATAATGAATAAAAGATGCTGAATTGGAACCTTGTACACATTGAAAACAAGCCCAGAACATTAATGTTTTTCATTAGTGGTCAATGAGATCAAAGAGATATCCCATCTGTAATGCTTTGTAGGGAAAATGGGATTTTCAACGGCAGCTGAGTTTTAAGGAAACCAACCAAAAATCCACTTTATACGTGGCTGTATATTTTTAAAAGTCAGGACTAGAAGATTAAATTGTTAATAACTATCATAGGGTCACAGTCATAATCATAGAGTCTTACAGTGTGGAGACAGGCCCTTCAGCCCCATTTGCCCACACTGACCAACATGTCATATCTACAATTGTCCCACCTACCTGCGTTTGGCCCATAGCCCTCCAAACTTGTCCTATCCATAGACCTGTCTAAATGTTTCTTGAATGTTGCGATAGTCCCTGCCTCAACTACCTCTTCTGGCAGCTCGTTGCATAAACCAATCACCCTTTGCGTGAAAACGTTACCCCTCAGATCTTTCCCCCCCTCACCTTAAACCTATGTCTTCTGGTTCTTGATGCGTTCTTAAAACGTTGCCCTTGGCTAAAAACCTATTGTGAAACAGAATTTGCAAAAATACCGAGCATAAGGGTGAAGGTACTAACAGAACGTCTCATGACTCATGCCTGAATCCCCCGAGGTACAACATCTGTACGATTATTCACACAAAAGGATGAAATTCCACATTCCAGATCTACACTCATGACGAACACAAACAAACCTTATCCAGCAAAGATCAGAAACAACCTAGTTACCAGAAAAAGCAACAAGAAGGATCTGTCACTATTAAAAGCAGAGCCAATTTGTTCACAAAAGAAGTATCTCCAAATGTCAAATAGTGAAAGGCCTGGATAGAGTGGATGTGGGGAGGATGTTTCCACTAGTGGGAGAGTCTAGGACCAGAGGTCATAGCCTCAGAATTAAAGGACATTCCTTTAGGAAGAAGATGTTGAGAAATCTCTATAGCCAGAGGGTGGTGAATATGTGGAATAGATAGATTCTTGATTAGTACAGGTGTCAAGGGTTATGGGGAGAAGGCAGAATTGAATGAGGAGGGAGAGATAGATCAGCCATGATTGAATGGCGGAGTAGACTTGATGGGCCGAATAGCCTAATTCTGCTCCTCACTTATGACATTGTGTAAGATTTACCATGCACATCATGGGAAAAAGCTTTCAAAAGACAAACAGAAAGCAGAAGGAATCTTCGCTCATTGCAATCCGATAGATGATGGGTGTCTGACAGAAACTAGTCGTATGTAAACATTACTTACCTGGTCTATCCACTTTGGTGGCAAAATCAGGAAGGCAGATTATTATCTGAATGGCGTCAAGTTGGGAAAAGGGGAAGTACAATGGGATCTGGGGGTCCTTGTTCATCAATCACTGAAAGTAAGCATGCAGGTACAGCAGGCAGTGAAGAAAGCTAATGGCACGTTGGCCTTCATAACAAGAGGAGTTGAGTATAGGAAAAAAGCGGTCTTTCTGCAGTTGTACAGGGCCCTAGTGAGACCACACCTGGCGTATTGTGTGCAGTTTTGGTTTCCAAAATTGAGGAAGGATATTCTTGCTATTGAAGGAGTGCAGCATAGGTTAACGAGGTTAATTCCCAGAATGACGGGACTATCATATGTTGATAGAATGAAGCGGCTGGGCATGTATACTCTGGAACTGAACTGAACTTTATTTATAGAGCACTTTAAAAACAACCACTGTTGCAACAAAGTGATGTACATGACTAATCATAAACATAAAACAAAACAATAAAAACATTAAAAGACAGTAAAAACAATAAAAAACAATAATAGAAACACTAAAACAAGAGCAAAGTCTCATGCAGGGGCGAAAGCCAAGGAATAGAAAAGGGTTTTAAGACTAGTTTTGAAAATGGACAGTGAAGGGGCCTGTCTAATGTGCAAAGGTAGAGTGTTCCATAATGTCGGAGCAGCAACAGAGAAGGCTCTATCCCCTCTGAGCTTCCGCTTAGACCTCGGTACCTCCAGGAGCAGCTGAGGTACCGAGCAGGAGCGTAGGGATGAAGCAGCTCAGAGAGGTAAGGCGGGGCGAGACCATTTAAAGATTTAAAAACAAATAAAAGTATCTTAAAATGAACTCTAAAGTACACAGGCAGCCAGTGGAGGGAGGCCAGAATAGGCGTTATGTGCTCCCTCTTACGTGTTCCAGTTAAAAGGCGAGCAGCAGCATTCTGAACCAACTGGAGACGTGCAAGGGAAGATTGGCTAACTCCAAAATAAAGTGCGTTACAGTAATCCAGCCGAGACGTATTGAAGGCATGGATTACTGTTTCAAAATGCTGTCGTTCAAGAATGGGCTTCACCTTTGCCAGCTGCCTTAAATGAAAGAAGCTGGACTTAACTACCGCGCCTATTTGACGATCTAATTTAAAATCACTGTCCATCTTAAAACCCAAGTTTAAAACTATTGGCTTCACATACAGTGCCAAGGGACCCAAGTCAACAGGGGGAGGTTCACGGGAGCCATTGGGACCAAACACTATCACTTCTGTTTTCTTTTCATTCAAATTTAAAAAGTTTAGGGCCATCCAGGAATTTAGAAGGATGAGAGGCAATCTTATTGAAACATGTAAGATTATTAAAGGATTGGACACGCTGGAGGCAGGAAACATGTTCCTGATGTTGGATGAGAACCAGGGACCATATTTTAGGAATAATGGGTAGGCCATTTAGAATGGAGATGAGGAAAAGCTTTTCACCCATTTACACCCATTTTGCAGCATTGGATAATTTGCCAGAAAAATATGTAACAGGACACGTGGATTGTAATCTGCACAAAATCCACTTCCCTTAATTGTAAATAAAGCCCTGAGTACACTTACTGACCGAGTAAAGAGTGTCCAGCAATTAGACAATAACTGGTTGATCCTTCACTGGAATCAAACACCGACTGTTCTATGTAATAATCCACCAACACATTACTCTTACTAATCAATAAACGTCCGATGAAATAAACCATGGCAGAAGCAAACTATGATCATAATATCATGTGATAGGAGTAGAATTAGGCCATTCGGCCCATCAAGTCTACTCCGCCATTCAATCATGGCTGATCTATCTCTCCCTCCTAACCCCATTCTCCTGACTTCTCCCCATCACCCATGATCTGTAATAACAACCCATGCTATATTAAAACATAGAATAGTACAGCACAGGAACAGGCCCTTCAGCCCACAAAGTCCATGCTGAACATGACATCAAGTTAAACTGATCTCCTCTGCCTGCATGTGATCCATATCCCTCCATCCCTTGCGTATCTCTGTCTCTATCTAAAAATCTCTTAAATGCCACAATCATATCTGCCTCCACCATCACCCCCGTGCAGTGCGTTCCAGGCACTCACCACTCTCTGTACAAAAATATTGCCCCGCACATCTCACATCTGCTTTCAATTTTGGCCCTCTCACGATAAAGTTATGCCCTCTATTCTTGGGCATTTCCACCCTGGGACAACCTTGTGTACCCTACCTATGCCCCTCATAATTTTCAGTTCAGTTGTTCAGTTCAGTTTAGTTTATTACTTTTATATTAATTGGTTTACTAATTTTACATACTTCTATCATGTCTCCCCTCAGCCTCCAGAGAAAACAATCCAAATTTGAATCCTTTAATATTTGCCCTCTCACCTTAAAGCCATGCCCTCCAGTCTTTGACATTTCTACTTAGGAAAAAGGTTCTGAATGTCCCTTAAGTATTGGTCTTCAACTTCACTTAGTTATAATATTACAATTTGCTATTCCAATGGGAAATGATTAGAGCCTTGTTCTGGCCCTTGTTGGGACAATGAACTTGCAGTTGTGTTTAATGAGCGAGAAGTAGGATGATAATGGACACTCAAATTCCTTGGCATGTTGCTACCAGTTGATGTGTGATGCAATAAGAAGTCCAAGGCACCCTCCCTTTGTTCTCCCAAGTGATCCCAAGGTCACATTCCTACCTTGTTCAATAATGCAGACGAAGTCCTACATAATTGTAGACCTCATTTTTCGAGCGCAGCCTACATTGACAGATTAATTGCAAAACGGTAGCCCCATTCTTATTAACCCTCCTAACTGCCAATTCCATGTGTTACTGGACACTCCATCAAAACCAGGGAAAAGTAAATTCCACTCACAAAGCAAGGCACCGACCTATGTGTAATTTTCAATTTAGTTTAGTTTAGAGATACAGCGTGTCCTATATTATATGTTATTTCTATGGGGCTAGTTTGAGATAAAACACTGGTAAAATAAAATGTGAAATGTTCTGTACTATTGGGGCCAATTTGTAACCCACCTCAGGAGTGTTGTACTCAATCAGGAGAGATGTTGACCAGCTCAGACCCATTTTACAGCATCAGATAAGTCAGCGGAGTTAATTGGATTGGATTGGATTCAATTTATTGTCATAGTCTCATAAGAGACAACGCAACCAAACTCTGTGAAAAGAGGAACACTGCTTTCAGAAAGTAAAGGGCCTGTCCCACTTTTTTCGGCTACTGCCGGCACCATATCAGTGTCGCCAAAAGATTTTGAACATTTCTAAATCCAGCGGCGACAAAAAATGCTGCGACACTTGAAAAGACACGGCTCGTCAATAGGTCATCATGCCGCATCACGCCGTGAACTTTTCTGTGACCTGATACGTCAGTCAATGATGCCGGCATTCGATGAACAAATCGCCAAGTGGGACAGGCCCTTAAAATGCAAAGAATTAACAAAGTTGTGTATAAGGCAATTTAATTCTATTTAGTGAAAGGAACTGGGAGCACCTCAGTCCCCTGTCAATCTTCCCACCAGATTAATTTAAACAATGAATTTGTTTTGGTGTGAAGGAAAGCAGAGGCTTTTATTAAAAAAAAGCAATCCTAATTAAAGGTTGAGGGCACATTCTATAATAACAGTGTGATTACTTGAGAGTCGTGCTAAGTCACGGAATGGTGATTTGGGAGCCAGAAATTAATATTGAAAATCACAGGGCACAATATTTAATGTTCGTGTTGTGCATGTAGTTTAGAGGCAATTAAAATAACTGAACAAACTAATTTATTTTAGAAAGATTGAGAAACAACAGAGGCATTAAAATAATCTAATAACAAAAAATAATAATCTGAGAAAATTAATTAATCTTCCACTTTGCCTCCCAAACCAGAACCGCTTTTAAACGTATTACTCCATCCATTTTTTGTCCTTCAGAAAGATTTGGTCCCTAAAAGCTGGGGATCTCTGCAGAGAAGGGTTTAACCATTAGACTTCCTGAGCTAGGGTACTCTGTTCACTGTAGTTCAGAGATAGTGTGGAAACACGCCCTTCGGCTCATTGAGTTCATGCCAACCAGCGATCACCCGTACACTAGTTCTATCCTAAACACTGGGGACAATTTTCAGAAGGCAATTAAACCAACAAACTTGCACGCCTTTGGAATGTGGGAGAAAACTGGAGCACGTACAATGGAAGAATGTACAAACTACATACGGACAAAAATATTCAATATATTAATAACCCCGATATAGTGCACAAATGCCCAAAGTCCTCATGCAAGCAAGACAGTCCATAGTTCATAGTTTAGTGTTGTGTAGTGTTCAAGAGCCTGATTGTTTTTGAGAAGAAGCTGTTTTTGAACTTGGCGATCAAAGTTTTCAGACTCCTGTACTTTCTTCCCGGTGGAATCACACAACATGGGAACAGGCCCTTTGGACCAACTCACCCACGCTGAGTCCATCTGCCTGCCTTTGGCCCATATCCCTCTAAACCTTTCATATCCATGTACCTGTCCAAATGTCTATTAAATGTTGTATTGTACCTGCCTCAACTACCTCCTCTGGCAGCTTGTTCCATACAGCTGTGTGAAAAAGTTGCCCCTCGGGTTCCTATTAAATCCTTCCCCCATCATCTAAAACCTGTGTCCTCGGGTTCCTGATTCCCCGAGTCTGGGTAAAAAATTCACAATACCTATTCCCCTTTAACTTACCTATCCAGATACTTGCAACATTTCATTGCCATTTAGCTTGAGAGGCTTTAAGTTTGGAATCGGAGGGAATAAATGAAGAAAAGAGAGTTGAAATATGACAAAGAACAAAGGGGGAAGCCATTAGCTGTAGCAGGTGTCAGCTGTGCAGTGCCAGGTTCTTTGAAGAACTGAAAGGGGTAATTTCATTATAAGCATTAATTTAATATTTTCAAGGCCTTAATTTATTGACCAAAAAAAAGCGTGACAAGTGAGGTTCTGCTTAAAAGAAAGAGACTTCACGGGTGGTCCAAGTGCAGACAACTCTGCTTGACCTGAAATTCCATTCTCAAACAGCAAGATAACAGAAAGTGATCTAATACTGTAACTTCAGTAGCAGTGTTTTTCAGAGATTCAGGCCCTAGGGCTCACCGAGTCCACACTGACCATCGATCACCCGTTCACACTAGTTCTATGTTATTCCGCTTTTGCATTTAATTCCTACAGACTAGGGGGAATTTACAGAGGGCCATTTAATCTACAAACCCGCACGTCGTTGGGATATGGGAGGAAACCAGAGCACCCCGGAGGAAACCCGGCGGACTGAGTGAAGGTGTTCAGCGAAACGATCGCCCAGTCCACGCTTGGCTTCGCCAATGTATAAGCGTTCGCATCTTGTACAACGGATACAGTAGATGAGGTTGGAGGAGGTGCAAATTAACCTCTGCCTAACCTGAAAGGACTGTCGGGGTTCCTACACATGGAGTTTTCACAGTCGTGCAAGATTAAACTTTCCCCACAAAGTTTGACGGAGATGTGCAGGATAAGTTTCTTTCCACAGAGGGTGCCTGCAACATGCGGTCAGGAGCGGTGGTGGAGGCTTGATAGGATAGTGGTATTTAAAAGACTTTTAGACAGGCACACGGACAAAAGTTGCCATAAGAAGAGGTTAGACAAACTTGGATTGTTGTCTCTGGAATGCTGGAGGCTGGGGGAAGACCTGATGGAAGTATACAAAATTATGAGGCATAGATAGCAGAGACACTGGACCTTTTTGCCAGGGTGGAAATGACCTGCACTAGAGTGCATCGCTTTAAGGTGAGAGGGGCAAAGTTTTAAGGAGACGTGTGGGATGTTGTTTTACACAGATGGTGGTGGGTGCCTGGAATGTAATGCCAGGAGTAGTCATGGAGACAGATACGATAGTGGCACTTTAGCGACATTTGGATACACACATGGATATGCAGGGAATGGAAGGATATGGATAATGTGCAGTCAGATAAGCGATGGTACGTGGGGGAAGGAACTGCAAATGCAGGTTTATGCAGATGCTTCCCGATTTACGATGCTTCGACTTATGGTATTTCGACTTTACGATAGTGCAGAGGCTGGGCAATGGCAGCGAGCCGCAGCTCACCTCCGGTCACATGATCACGTTGTATGCGTTTACGATATGTTTATCGGAACATAACCCCATCGTAGGGCGAGGAGCAGCTGTACCGAAAATAGACACAAAATGTTGGAGTAACTCAGCGGGTCACACAGGAATAGGCGATGTTTTGGGTTAGAACCCTTCTTCAGAGTCTGAAAAAGAGTCTGAATCTGAAAAAGGGTTCCGACCCGAAATGTCTTGTATTCCTTTTCTCCAGAGATGCTGCCCGACCCGCTGAGTTACTCCTGCATTTTGTGTCTATTTCCAGATAAGAGATGGGTTTGGCATTAGGTTCGGCACTGACTTTGTGGGCCGAAGGTCCTTTTCCTGTGCTGCACTGTTCTATATTGTCCTACAAAGAAAGGAACACAGGATTGGAACATTGTTGAGCCGGCAAAGCAGGTTCAGCCCACTCGTGTCCTCCCCTGCTTAAAGGAACACTGGAAAATGTTCTAAATCACTGTTGCAATAAATCAACTTCCTCCTCAGTTGAATCTTTATTGTGCCACCATCATCCTGTCACTGTCGTATTATTATCTTATCCAAACCTGATATTGCCGTAAATCCTTTATTGTAGCTATCATCCCTATAATTGCTTCAACAAACTACATACTGTTGCTATAAACTTCAAATTATTTCCATTAGCCGCCTAGTGTTTTCTTATGCCCCATAACAGTGTTTAGGATTATTATTGTCATGTGTATCAAGATACAACAAAAAGCTTTTATTTGCGTTCTATTTAATCAAATCAGATAACACTGTATAAGAATACAATCGAGCCAAACTCAAGTACAACAGATAGAGCATAGAGAAAAATACCAGAGAGCAGTACATAGATTCTCCGCATCGTAGCGCAACAGTTCTAGAGAAAAAGTGCAATGTCTGCAATGAGGTAGGTTGGAGGCTCAGTACTATCCTTATGGAAGGACCGTTCAGAAGCCTGATAACAGAAGGGAAAACACTGTTCCTGTCTGAGGTGGTGCGTGCTTTCAAGTTTCTGTACCTTCTGCCCTGATGGGAGTGAGGAGGAAGAGAATGACAATTAATTGTCAATTAATACTCGACAAATGTGGTGGAAGAAGGGTCCCAACCTGGAATGTCACCTGTCTATGATCTCCAGCGATGCTGCCTGACCCGCTGAGTTACTCCAACATCTTGGGTGTGTTTTTTGGTAAACCAGCATCCGCAGTTCCTCGTGTGCCCTTGTGGTGTTATTATCTCCCAGGGACACTCGTCAGATCCATGGTGGGCATCATAGGTGCAGCCGGCTGGAGCACAGTCTTCTGCTTTCCGATCCAGATACCTTTTCCAGAGAAGCAGGTAATAATCAGTGCCATGACTAAGATATATTTAATTGAACTTTCCAGTGGAACTAAATGAAAGAGACAAATGTTGCCGTAAAATGTAATTCCCGTGAAGACTAACATCCGATAATCACCAACTGCACTGCCACCCCTAGGGAGGCTTGGAGATGAACATTCCCAGCCTAAGCTGACGGGACTGAAGGAATGCACAGGTTACCAGAGAAACTGTAACTGTGGCACATCCAGAATCTAGGGATCTTGGGATCCATAACTACCTTAAAATGGCAACACAGGAGCGGTAAATAAGACACGTGGTCTGCTTGCCTACATTGGTCAGGGAATTGAGGATAAGAGTCAGGATGTCACATTGCAGCTTTATAGGACTTTGGTTAGGCTGGGTAGATTCATGAAGTCATACAATGTGGAAACAGGCCCTTCGACCCAACTTGCCCACAACGACTAACATGTCCCACCTATCTTTGTTTGCCTGCGTTTGCATTTGGAGTATTATATGCAGTTCTAGTCGTCGCATTATAGGAAGGATGTGGAGGCTTTCAAAAGATGCAAATGAGGTTTACCAGAATTATATCTGAATTTGAGGGTATTAACTACAGAGACATTGGACACACGTATTCTCTGGAGCATCGGAGGTTGAGGGGAGACCTAATAGAAGTATCTAAAATTATGAGAAGCATAGATAGGGTAGACAGTCAGAACCTTTTTACCAGGGTGGAAATGCCAAAGACTGGAGGGCATAGCTTTAAGGTGAGAGGGGAAATGTTTAAAGGAGAAGTGTGGGGCATGTTTAGAAACATAGAAAATAGGTGCAGGAGTAGGCCATTCGGCTGTTCGAGCCTGCACCGCCATTCAATATGATCATGGCTGTTCATCCAACTCAGTATCCAACTCAGTATCCTGTACCTGAATCCTGTTTCTTACCTGGAACACCCTGCTGGGTAGAATAGCAGCACTAACCCCACCTTACTGTATGATTCATACTTCCTACTCTAGTCAGTCTTGGAAGCGGTCACGATGAACTAACAACTAACAACCTGCTGTACCGTTATAATATGGGTACCGATTAAAGATGATCTTGAACTACAGATTGTGTAGATTACTTATTTACACTATACATGGATTTCCAGAAGGCATTTGATAAGGCAGCACATTCAAGATTATTGCAGATAGTAAGAGCCCAAGATAGGGGGTAGAACATCATGTCAAGAGAGTCAAGTCAGGAGTCATAGAGTTATACAGCACAGTAACAGGCCCTACAGCCCAACTCATCCATGCCGACCGATTTCCCCCATCTACAGTAAGCTAGTCCACTTGTCTGCTGTGGCCCCATACCCCTCTAATTTGGTCCTATCCAGGTAACTGTCCTTTAAAAGTTGACACAAAATGTTGGAGTAACTCAGCGGGTCAGGCAGCATCTCTGTAGAAAAGGAATAGGTAATATTTTGAGTCAGGACCCTTCTTCAAACATCTCAAAGAACAGCGAGAACATACAAACTCCATACAGACTGCGCCCGAGGTTAGGATCGAACCCGGGTGTCTGGCGCTATGAGGCAGCATGCCCACAGCTGCGCCACTGTGCCACTCCTCATTCTATGAAACAAAATATCAAAACCAATACGAAGTGCGAAAATCGTAAATGACAGTCGAATAGACTCCATAGATCAACTGAACTGGGCAGCAGGCCCTTGGGAAATATCTTCCTGAAGCCAAGAAGAGGATGATTTAACCGTCCAATCTTCTTCTACACAATGGTAACAGAATCTGATAAGCATTATAAATGGTTGCTGTCTGCTTGGGTTTGAAAAGTAAATAACATCAGAACAGATCAGACTTGCCAAAAATCTTTTGTACATTCTCTAGTATAACGTTCTCGCCATTATTATCTGAAGTAATGGCAGTAAATTAATTAACTAGTTGGGCTTCGGTCATCTGTAACAATCACACAAAGAGGCATAGTAGGTAGAGCTTCATTTCACTGCACCTTTGGGTGTATGTGACGGGTAAAATTGACTTTGACTTTGACTCACAGTGCCAGAGACCCAGGTTGGATCCTGACTACGGATGCTGTCCGTACCGAGTTTGCACGTTCTCCCAGTGACCGTATGGGCTTCTTTTGGGTAGAACCAGGTATAATATCACTTTTAAAAGATGTTTGCCAGATGTATGGACAGGATAGGTTTAGGGGTCCGTGGGCCGCCTCTGTGTGGAGTTTGCACGTTCGCCTTGTAACCACGTGCGTTTCCTCCGGGTGCTCCGGTTTCCTCCCACATCCCAAAGACGTGCGGGTTTGTAGGTTAATGGGCCTCTGTAAATTGCCCCCTAGTGTGTAGAGCGTGGATGAGACAGTGGCATGACATAGAACTATTGCGAATGGGCGATCGATGGTCGGAATGGACTCGATGGGTCGAAGAGCCTATTTCCATGCTGTTCAGACAAAATCAATGTCCCATAATAGGACAAATCAGTATGTTCATTAAGTTCTAGGAGCAGAATTAGGGTGTTCGGCCCATGAAGTTATTCCGCCATTCAATCATGGCTGATCTATCTTTCCTCCTCAACCCCACTCCCCTGCCTTCTCCCCGTAACCCCTGACGCCCGTAATAATCAAGAATCTGTCAATCTCTGCCTTAGAAATATCCATTAACGGCCTCCACAGCCGTCTGTGGTAACGCATTCCACAGATTCACCACCCTCTGACTAAAGCAAGGCACTAAATTCATCAACCAGGGCTTAAATGTACAAAGGACGATGTTCTGTCTTGGCACTGGATAGCCGTATATCTGAGCCTGAAACATTTTGATTTTACTTCGGAGTCACGTGAGTGATTCCGTGAAGAACCCGCTCAGCACGCATGCGCGGCACATCCTGGCTACAGCAGGAATAGTGGGGGGAAAGACCGTTCAGAAATTTTATAATAAGCCGTTGGCAAAACCTGTTTTCTTTGCAGGAAAGATTTTACAGACTGCAAATATTCAATTTAAGCCCAGGGGAGCAATTTAATTTCTTTGTTGTTATTGTTAAAAAATACCATTGTGTTTTTCTACAAACAGATTCATCGGTTGGTTACGATAACACACTTCCTCCCTCAAGGACTTCGGCAGTGATGTAGTAATAACTGTTACATGGTTTGAAATCACAGAGCTTTGAAATCTTCACGGAATCACCCACGTGACTCCGAAGTAAAATAGTAAGATTAAACGAGAACTTACCAGTTTGAAGTTTGATCTGTATTTTATGAGGAGTTACGATGAGGGATTACGTGCCCTCCGCTCCCACCCTCAATAATATGGGTCAAATTCATAAACTGATGTCTCCTTATCTTTACTATGTTTACTTCAATAACTGTGTCTATCTGTGATTCCACACCGCTGCTTTGAAGTATGCCGCGCATGCGTGCTGAGCGGGTTCTTCACGTAATCCCTCATCGTAACTCCTCATAAAATACAGATCAAACTTCAAACTGGTAAGTTCTCGTTTAATCTTACTATTTTATATCTTTCACCAGAGGTTTGGCATTTCCCCTTGATTTACATTGTAGAAAATGAACCAAATACCAAAGAAAACCCTAAAGAAATGAAAGCAATGTCATAGTGAGCAGTAGTTAGTAGTTACTGGGAACTTGGTTCCAATCCACACAGGTTTAAATGGTTCAATGTTTCTATATGTCACATCTATTTAGATACGGCAGGGTTTCTGAAGCTTATGTTGTCGACCTCCCCGTGGTGAACCCTGTCAACTGACCTCAGTCAGGCGAGCGACAACAAGCAGAGACAGCAGCAGCGCCGCAGCTTGGCGCCAACCCGGAGCATGCGCCCTTTGTAGGGCGGGCACCAACGGATGTCGAAGCGGATGGCATCACCCTGCTGCAGGCTTCTGCTGCCTCAAACGCAAGAAGAAGAAGCGGGGTTTCTGGTTTTGTGCACAATTCAGTAAAATGATACTATACGTATCCACGGCCATACATAAGTGCAAGGGTACAACAATCGTAGGTCGGAATAGTTTCCTTGAAACCATCACAAGTAGATAGGGAGGTCAAGAAGGCTTCAGTCAGAGTATTGAGTATAGAAGTAGGGAGGTCATGTTCCAGTTGTTGGGCGGCGGTAGAATTGCTGCCTTACTGCGAATGCAGCGCCGGAGACCCGGGTTCGATCCCAACTACAGGTGCTTTCTGTATGGAGTTTGTACGTTCTCTCCTTGACCTGCGTGGGTTTTCTCCGAGATCTTCGGTTTCCCCCAACACACCAAAGACGTACAGGTATGTAGGTTAATTGGCTTGGTAAATGTAAACATTGTCCCTAGTGGGTGTTGGATAGTGTTAATGTGGGGGGATCGCTGGTCGGCACGGACCCGGTGACCTGAAAGGGCCTGTTTCCGCACCATATCTCTAAACTAAACTAAACTAAAGACATTGTTGAGGCCGCAGTTAGCGTATTGTGCTCAGCTTTGGTCACCCCGTTAAAGGAAAGATGTTAAGCTGGAAAGGATGCAAAAAAGATTTACAAGGATGTTGCCAGGACTTGAGGGCCTGAGCTATAGGGCAATCTAGGACTTTATTTTTGGTAGAGTAGGAGGATATGGCGTGATCTTATAGAGAAGTATAAAATCATGAGAGGAACAGATAGGGAATGAACATAGAGTCTTTTACCCAGCATAGGGGAGTCGACAACCAGGGGATAAACGTTTAAGGTGAGGGGGAAAAGATTTGATAGGAACATGAGGGCCAACTTTTTTAAACAGATGATGGTAGGTATATGGAATGAGCTGCTGGTGGAGGTGGTTGAGGCAGGTACTATCATAACGTTTTAGAAACATTTAGACAAGTACATGGATGGGAAAGGTTTAGAGAGATATGGGCCGGTAGGACTAGTGTAGATAGGGCATGTTGGTTGTCATGTGCAAGATGAGCCGAAGGGTCTGTTTCCACACTGCATGACTCTATGACTATGAGTAGATTTTAATTCCCTCCACAACCTCCTCACCTTCCCCCAGATCTTCTACCAGTCATCTACACCAGAGGCAATTTACAGAGGACCAATTAACCTACCAACCTGCACCTGAGGAGAACATGCAAACTCCACACATGTGCAGCACCCGAGGTCAGGATTGAACCCGGGGCTCTGGCCCTGTGCTTATGTTATATCTTCTCATTGAGTCATACAGCGCAAAAACAGGCTCTTCCGCTTCACTTGCCCATGCCGACAAAAATGCCACATCTGCCTGCTTTTGGCCCGTATCCCTCTAAACCTTTCCTATCCATGTACCTGTCCAAATATCTTTTAAATGTTGTTATAGTCCCTGACTCAACTACCTCCTCTGCTCGTTCCATATACCGACCATCCTCTGTGTGAAAAAAGTTGCCCCTCTGGTTCCTATTAAACCTTTCCCCTCTCACCATAAACCGATGCTCTCTGGTTCTTGATTCCCCATGTTGGGTAAAAGACTCTGTGCATTCACCTTATCTACTCCCCTCCTGATTTCATGTAAAGAGAGGGAGGATAGACTGGTGAATTCATCCCCCAGGAAGCCACGGACACCTGACTGACCCACCAGCACGATAAAGTACTGGGTAAGCCTTCATCCCATTTATAGCGGTGCCTGTGGTGTGTGGTAGGTCAGAGAAAGAGATCAGGTTTCACAATGTCAGGCAGGAGAAGACTTGCCAGTTTCCTATCATTTCAGTATCGGCATGGATGGACTGCTGCTGAAGGCTTTTAGTAACCTTTCCTATTCTCAAAATAGTAATAATTGGCCATTTAGGCTTGTGAACCGTCGGTCATTCTCCTGAATAAGCGGTAAAAAGACTTGTCTGAGTTTAAATGAGTCACTTGGAAATTATAATTTATGCCAGAAGAGTATTGAGCTAACAAAGCTACATTTTCGAGCTCTAACTAAAGACTAGAAAGGAGAGGGATTTACAGAACTGCAGTGTGAAAAGTATTTGTACAGGGGCGCAGATGGTAGAGCTGCTGCCTCACAGCACAGCACAGTATGTTATTGTTGCTAAACACAGGCAGGCGGGACTAGTGTAGATGGGGCTCGTTGTTCGGCGTGAGCAAGTTGGGCTGAAGGGCCTGTTTCCATGCTGTGTTACTCTGTAACTCTAAGACACCAGAGACCCCGGATCAATCCTGACCACGGGTGCAGACCGTGTGGAGTTTGCACGTTCTCCTGTGACCACGTGGCTTTCCTTTGGAGAGAAGCTCAATTCAGTCAAGTTTAGTTTGTTTTTAGAAGCGGATACAATATGACTTTTATTGGTTCCCATTAGGCGGGAATCTGATGAGAACCAATAATGTGGGAATCCATATGAGGAAATTAGCTGAATTTCAACTAATTACCTCATGGAGATGAATGTTTATTGATTCATTGAATGCGTTCCCATGGCTCTGAGCATGGGAAAGCCATTACTTTCCATGCCTTTGTCAAATTTACAATCTAATCTTTAGATAGATCCAATGGGCTACTATACTATATATATATATTTACGAGAAACTATAGTTGGCCCAGAGAATGGAATCTCAGGATAATGATGGAAACCACCAGCTAATGCTCATTGATTCTGTTGAGAAATCAGATCTTTAGACCCATTCTCAAGATCCTTAAATCCCTCCACAAACAGACTCATCAGTGTGAAAAGCTAGATGTGGCACAGTGGCACAGCAGGTTGAGCATAAAGGCAGGCCTTTCGGCCCACCGTGTCCACGGTGACCTTTTGATCACCCGTTCAAACTAGTTCTATGTTATCCCTCTTTTGCGCCCACTCCCTACACCCTAGGGGGCAATTTACAGAGGTCAATTAACCTACAATCCTGCACGTCTTCGGGATGTGGGAGGGAATCGGAGCACCCGGAGAGAACCCACAGGGTCACGGGGAGAACGTGCAAACTCCACACACAGACAGCAACCGAGGTCAGGATCGAACCTGGGTCTCTGGCCCCGTGAGGCAGCGGCTCTACCAGAAATGTGTGTTTTTCTGCAAACCAGCATCTGCAATTCCTTGTGTCTTCACTTAATACAAATGTAATCGATCCTTGTAAACCACAGCACAGTATGATCATTGCCAAAGAGCCTTACAGCAGGTTGCAACAATTAATGGTCTTCCACTCCATGTAAGATAAATTCACCCCAGTTTAATTTATTATAAGGTAGACAAAAGTGCTGGAGAAACCCAGCGGGTGCAGCAGCATCTAGCCTATTTCCTTCGCTCCATAGATGCTGCTGCACTCGCTGAGTTTCTCCAGCACTTTTGTCTACCTTCAATTTTCCAGCATCTGCTGTTCCTTCTTAAACAATTAATTTATTAGAGGCAGTTTTGGTTCATGGTGGTTTGAAAATAAAGTCTGAGCTATAAAAATAATTTTGGAGCAGAAATATGGACAAGAACCTCACACAGCCTCTGGCGAGTTCATGGTTTAGACTGACATCATTTGTTTTTCAACAAACTGGTCGTAAATGAATGTAGAATGTATTCTTGGTTCACTTTGTATATTTGATCCGATCTGCGTTAGCTAAAAGGAAAAGTTTGGCATGTGGGATTGGAGAGGATGCCCTGAATTCATGAACCAATGTTATTTTAATACTAATGACTCATATATTTGGAACCCATTGGTGATGAGGTTCAAACAAACACTGGAAAATCCAGCTTCAAGTGAATAACAAGCAAATGGCCTTTATTTTTGCTGTAGCTCCGTGACTTAATAACTACTTCTTGTGTATGAGCTGCAGGATCTTATCTTCAACAATTCTGTATTTTTAATTCGCTATCAGAGCAGAGGTTACTCTTGTCAGCAGATTAACTACTTGTGAAGGGTTGTGAGTGTGGCCATGCACACAAATATCCCATCCAATCTCTACACCGCAAAGTCCCAGCAATGGTTGGATGAAGCGGCAGAGACCCGGGCTCAATCCTGACCTCGGGCACTGTCGGTGTGGAGTTTGCATGTTCTCCCTGTGGGTTTCCTCCTGGTGCTCAGGTTGCCTCCCACATCCCAAAATCGTGTGGGTTTGTAGGTTAATTGGCCCGCTGTAAATTGTCCCCCACCCCCGCCCCCCAGTGTGTAGGGAGTGGATGAGAAAGTGGGATAACATAGAACTAGTGTGAATGGGTGATCGATGGGCCGAAGGGCCTGTTTCCATGCTGTGTCTTTCATTCAATAGTAAATGGGACAACTGGCCAGGTGATCAGACTGATGGGTGAGAGGGAAACTTGGAAGCTGCAGAATAACTCCAGTTCTTGGGAACAATCCCTGACAGAGATGAAAATAAATGGATCTGTGTAATAAACCTAATCGTGAACCATAGCAGTCAAATACTCTGGGAGGGAGGGTAGTGTGATTGTGAGCAAGCTGTTGGTGCTGTTGATGTTGGAGAATTCACTTCCAAACATGATGGTTGTAGATTTATCGAATCATAGAGTGACTTGTGGCCCTTCGGCCCAACTCGTCCATGGCCACCACTTTGTGACAACGTTACATTTTAGACTTTAGAGATACAGCAGGGAAACAGGCCCTTTGGCCCACTGAATCAGTGCCGACCTGCGATCACCCTATACACTAGTCCTATTCTGCACACTAGGGCCATTTACAATTTACAGAAGCCAATTAACCTTCAAACCTGTGTCTTTGGAGCATGGGATGAAATCGGAGCACCCGTAGAAAACCCGTGTGATCACAGGGAGAACGTACACAGATAGCACCTGTTGTCAGGATCGAACATGGGCCTCCGGAGTTGTGAGGAAGCAACTCTACAACTGTGCCACTGTGTTGCCCCTCTATGCTAGTCCCACCTGCCTGCATTTGGCCCTGATGCCTCTAAGCCTCTGGTATCCATGTAGCTGTCCATTAAGGTCACCAATACCAACCAATAGTTCCCAGCCCACTCGGCTCCTATGCCTGTAATAAAATAACCCATGAAAGGAAATGTGTCGGAAGGAACTATAGATGCTGGTTTACATACAAGATAGACTGTAGTAACTCAGCGAGTCAGCCAGCATCTCTGAAGAAAAGGAATAGATGACGTTTCGGGTCTGAAGAAAGGTCTCAACCTGTAACGTCACCTATTCCTTTTCTCCAGAGATGCTGTTTGGCCCATGGAGCTACTCTGTATGGAGTTTGTACCTTCTCCCTGTGACCGTGTGGGTTTGATTCGGGTGGTCCGCTGAGCTACTCCAATATTTTGTGTCTATCTTCCGTGAAGGGAAATGGATGGAAGTGAAAGATCAAGGAGGATGATTTTGAAACATGCCCTCTCCTGAGTCCTCCACATGGTGGTCCTCCCAGTTCCCACCCAACTCCACGTCGACCTCTGCCCGGTTCGTGATGATATGTTGCATCCTCTACCGCCCACCATCTGCTTTCAGCAGGAAACTTGGACTGGGCTTGGAGTACTGGCAGCAACGATACACAAAGTCAGGGACAAAGTCCGGATGATGAGGTTTGCAGCTGGGTTGCTTTGCTCAGAATTTATTTTTAGTCTTGAAATAATGTTAAACATGCAAAGACAGGCAACGGATGGAGAGTTAGAGTCATGGAGTCATACAGCTCAGAGGCATGCCCTTTGGCCCATCAAGTACATGTTTACCCACTCACCCTCCATTAACCCCATCTTGCAATGGACACTGGATATCAAGGTTACAGATACAGGGATAGACACAAAATGCTGGAGTAACTCAGCGGGACAGGCAGCATCTCTGGAGAGACAGAATAGGTGACGTTTAGGTCGAGACCTTTCTTCAGAGGTGGCAAGGAGGTAAGGGAAGTCAAGATCAGACCAGCCATGATCTTACTGAATGAGAGAGCAGATTTAGGGAGCCACGTGATGTGATGTTCCTGCTTCTTATGCCCTTAAATATTGTTATGTAACTTTAATATAAAACTGTACTAAAAAAGACCCAAAGTGCTGGAGAGTGTGGATTGGTGACGTTTCGGGTCGAGACCGTTCTTCGGGAATGGTGGTCGAGGCAGATACAATCGTGATGCTTAAGAGGCTTTTAGATAGGCACATTGATATGCAGGGAATGGATCGCCGATAGACAGAGGAGAATAATGTAACTTTGTACCTTGTGCAGCATGGGCATGGTGGGCCGAAGGGCCTGTACCTGTGCTGCACTGTTCTATGTTCTATGTAATACTCAATGTAGCCCAGCCATTATTAATCTAAACACTTGCATTCAGGACCTTTCTCTCCTTTATTTCAAATGTTTCACTTGAAACATTCTGATGAAAGGCGATTGATCTAAAACAATATCTCTGCTGCTGTCTCCAAGGCTGCCCGTCCTGCCGAGTCTCTTCAGCATATCTTTTATTTAAGGCATCCCCAAGTCAGTTTTAGGAAACAAATTAACAAAAAAACTTCATTCATAATACAAAATATGTACAAAACGAAGAACATACAAAAAACTCCACACCTTCTTTGTATCTATACTTTCAATTGTGTCATACTCGGTGTGTAGAAACAAGAAACTGCAGATGCTGGTTTACAAAAAAGACCCATAGTGCTGGAGTAACTCAATGGGTCAGGCAGCATCTCTGGAAAACGTGGATAGGTGATGTTTCAGCTTCACAATTCACGGCTCTTCAATCCTTTTGCCTCACACTTTCTGCTTTAATCCATCCAGCTGCCTATCAACCCCCTCCTCTCACCTGTGCTCACCTACACTTTGATCTACCCTTTCTCTCTCCCAGCTTTCTTACCCCCCCTCCCCCCCTACCCCACCCCATAATCAGTCTGTTGGAGGATCATGAACATCACCTATGCATGTACTCCAGAGATTCTACCTGATCCACGGAGTTACTCCAGCACATTGTGTCCTATTCAGCAGTGTTCCTATCTTTACACAGACACCCTGGCCACTCACATGGTCCTCTATGGTGATATCCCTTCCCCCATTTGATTAGTGTCCCCACCAGACTCAACTAGAAAGCGGGTTAACTCAAAAGATGCAGCAAGCAACCTGGAAGAGAAGTTTGCTGACAGCGTGATCAGGTGAACGCACTTAAGTTGGAGATGGACCCAACAGGCCGTCCCATAAATAGCGTTGATATCGCTTAAAGTCAGGAAGATAACAATCTGGTGACCCAATGTTTCACTATTTTTAACATTTCTGGCCACTACAAAGTAATAATCACCAAACACGTTTGCAAAGCAGTATACAGATTATTTTTTTTTGTGCTTACTTGAAAAAGCAAATGCAATGCATCAAACATAATGTACTGTGCGCAGAATAATTTTGCATTCAGAGAGGCTGATAAGGCATTTTATTAATGCAAACTCATTACATGTTCCTTTCATGCAGAGCCAAAACGGCGGGGCACAAAACAGGAAACGATAAATTGTCGTATTGTCGTTTGTTCCAAATACTAAACCCATTCTTGACCATTGAGACACAATAGTCAGGTTAGAGCCTTGGAAACGGTTGAGAGAAGCACGCAGCAAGTCTACAGCTTCAATGCACTGAGTTACGAGGGAGCGCTGGAGAAATGTACATCCACCAACCTTGAAGCGATATGCTTCAGAGAGTCCACTTAAGTCACAACATGACAAAGGTGAATTGAGACGACCAATTCACATTTAGTATAGCGTGGAGATACACCATGAAGCCAGACCCTCTGGCCCACCAAGTCCCCGCCGGCCATCGATCACCCTTCCATACTAGATCTATGTTATTGCATTTTCCCATTCACTCCCAACACACAGAGTTACAAAATCATTCTTCACCAGCAGTGATAAGCATGCAGTGCCATAACAGCGGGGCCTGGCACTGAGCCTGTGATATTTAGCTATGTGGCTTTCCCCTGGGGGGTCAATGACCAGTGAAAAATATATCGAGAAAGAAGCAATGATTCAGACTCACTAACGCTGTGACATTAACATTCATTTGAGATGGACTGGAGGCATTTCTAAACTAGGTTGATGAATCACCTGAGGTTGCCGTTGTAAACCCTGGTTTCTTTGATTGAACAATTGATGAAAACACACTGTTAATCAAGCTCCCTGGAAGAGTCAGATTCTTTGACGATTTGCGGATGAATTACGTACACCAAACCCAAGAACCAGATCGCTGCAGAACTGAATCTGTAACAAGGCCCATCTTCCCAGCTCCCGGTCTCATTTCAGTTTAGTTTAGTTTAGTTCAGAGATAATACAGTGTGGAAACAGGACCTTCGGCCCAACGAGTTCACGCCGACCAGCGATCCGCGCACACTAGCAATATCCTACACACAACTAGCAATATGCTACATACACTGTGGACAATTTACATTTATACCTAGTCAATTAACCTACAAACCTGTACGTCTTTGGAGTGTGGGAGGAAAGCGGAGCGCCTGGAGAAAACCCACGCAGGTCACGGGAGAACGTACAAACTCCATGCAGGTAGCAAATGCAGTCAGGATTGAACCCGGGCCTCTGGCGCTGTAAGGCAGCAACTCTACTGCTGCGCCACCGTGCCGCCAACGCCATCTCTTCACTTAATCCACAATAAAATGTGGGAGGAAACCGGAGCACCCCGAGGAAACCCACGCGGTCACAGGGAGAACGTGCAAACTCCACATAGACAGCACCCATAGGATAGGTGACGCTTTGGGTTGGGACTCTATGGTAGTAAGGGGAAGAAAGATGGGTAGCAAACAACCCAATGGTATGAACATTGGATCCTCCAATTCTAAGTAACATCCTCCTTATCCTCCCCTCTCCTCTGCTCTCCCCCCACCTATTTCTTCCACTATCCCACCCCCCCCTTTTCCCTTCTCCCTGCCCCCTTCCACCTCTATCCCTCCCTCCGACTTTACATTTCACTCCTCCTCTCCTCTCCTTATCCGACAACCTTTTTTTCTTCTTTTCACCTCCAGCCTCTCACTTACCCCCTATCTGCCAACCAGCTACCCCCCTTCCCTTACCTGCATCCGCCGATCACTTGATAGGCTTTGTCCCAACCCAGCCTCTCTTTTCCAGATTTCCCTCTCCTGCTACACACGATAGCACAGCACTGGTGGCGCAGCAGTAGAGCTTCTCCCTTATAACGCCAGAGACCCAGGTTCAACCCTGACTACAGGTGCTATCTGTATGAAGTTTGTGTCTGCGTGGGTTTTCTCCGGGACCTCCGGTTTCCTCCCACACTCCAAAGACGTACAGGTTTGTCGGTTGAATGGGTTCTGTAAAATTGTAAATTGTCCCTAGTGTGTGTAGGATAGTGGTAGTGTGCACGGATTGCTGGTCCGCACTGACTCGATGGGCCGAAGGGCCTGTTTCCCCGCTGTATCTCTAAACTACTACAATCAGCCTGAAGAAGCCTAGCACCGTGGAGCGGCCTCCAACCTGAACGACCCGGTGACTCAGGAGACTGCGGAGCTGCGGACTACTCACCATCGTGGGGCTGGCCGGCCTCGGAACGTGGGGAGCGGTGGTGACTCGCTGCTGCGACTTGACTCCTGGGGCTCGGAGGCTCCAGCAACGCAGCCGCAGGTCCGGTGGACTGGGACATCGGGAGCTCGCGGGTCCGGGGGGAGAGAGAGACCGCTTCCCGGAGCTCCCGCAACGCGACTTCTCCAGCCCGTGTCGCGAGGTTGGAACGACCCGGAGCGGGGACGTACATCGCCCGGCACGGCTTCATGGCCGTGGGACATTCCAGCGCCCGCCGGGGGCTCCAACATTGTGACTTTTAGACCGGGAGCGGGGCCGTAAATCGCCCGGCGCGGCCTAAAATGGCCGTGGGACTTAGCATCGCCAGCCTGGGGCTTGGACATCGGGAGAGACATGGAGAACAGGGGAGAGAAAAGACTTTGCCTTCCATCACAGTGGGTTCACTGTGATGGATGTTTGTGTGAATTAAATTGTGTGTATGTCTAGGAATTGTCTTTGTTTGTATGGCTGTGGAAACAGAATTTCGTTTGAGCCTCACTGAGGCTCAAATGACAATAAATTGTATTGTATTGAAGGGTCCCAACCCAAAACGTCATCTGTCCATTCCCTCCGCAGATGCTGCCTGCCCGGCTGAGTTACTCCGGCACTTTTGTGTTCCACACAAGATTCCAGCATCTGGAGTCCCTGTGTGTTTATGTTCAGCGTTTAGTCTGGACAAGCAAGGGATCGCAGTTAATCTGACGGCTTAAGGTTCCTGTCAGACCAACTCTGGACGTCCGACAATGACTGATGATAGCATTGTATAAAAGTCTCGGCCGCTGAAGATTTATCAGCTGCAATTGGACTGAGATGCCCGTAAACTGTCTGGCCCACTCGCCTGCCTCATCTTTCAGATTGTTATTCCGTCCAATGTCAAGTAAATGTCGATGCCTAGCTGGGATAAAAGCAGAGAGATTCCTGGAGACATCTGTAAAGGTTTACAGAAATACCACACTGCATCGGCACAAGGAATTAAAAACATGTCAGAAATCACCAAGCACGACTGCAGAATTTCCAAGAAAATGATAAAACTGACCCGGTTTCTATGAAAGGCCTGACAGGTATTCAAAATATAATATTTCATAACACAGGGAGAAAGAAACAAGATGAATCAGAAGAGTCATTATTTTTTATCGAAATTCTTTTCATTCTGAAGCAAAGCATCGAATCACCCACTACAGGTAATGAAGTATTTATAGAAAGTTTGCATCATGAGGTCACTATGTTTTTTTTATTCTCAGCAGGGAGCCTTACTTGATTTGATTGTCGAAGTTGGGAGGTCATGTTACAGTTGTATAAGACATTGGTGAGGTCGCAAGTAGAGTATTGTGTTCATTTCCTGGTCACCACCTTGTAGGAAAGCTGTTGTCGAGCTGGAAAGGGTGCAGAGGAGATTTGCTAGAGGATCTGAGCTGTACGGAGAGGTTAAACACACTAGGACTTGGAGCGCAGGAGAAAAAGGGGCGATCTCACAGAGATGTGCAAAATCACGATAGGAAGAGAGATCAGGTAAATACACAGAGACTTTTGCCCAGAGTCGGGGAATCAAGAACCTGAGTTTAAGGTGAAGGGGAAAAAATTAATGGGAATCTGAGGGGTAACTTTTTCACACAAAGTGTGGTGGGTGTATGGAACAAGCTGCCAGAGGAGGTAATTGAGGCAGGGTCTCAACATTTAAGAAACAGTTAAACAGCCAGGTACATGGGTAGGACAGGTTTGGAGGGATTAGGGCCAAATGCGGGCAGGTGGGATTAGTGTAGCTGGGACATGTTGGCCGGTGTGGGCAAGTTGGCCCAAAGGGCCTGTTTCCACACTGCATCTCTCTATGACTCCATGACTCTAGATCGGGTAAATATACAGAGTCTTTTGCCCAGAGTATGGGAATCAGGAATCTAAGGACATAGGCTTAAGGTGAAGGGGGAAAGATTTAATGGGAATCTGAGGGGTAACCTTTTCTACACAAAGCACGGTGGGTAGTTAGTAGTTGAGTTACCCGATTTTGGCGAATTCAATGTTCATACCACTGGGTTGTAACCATTTTTTATCAGTCTACCAACAGGTTTCATCCAATTTCTGGCCATCTGTCTCTGCATTGAAACATGGAGAAGAAAATGGAGAACTAACTACTGATTGGCATTGGTGGTGATTTATCAGCTGCAATGGTAAAGATTTATGCTTAATGCTTATGCTTAACTCCATATGTTCATAAGTTATAAGAGCAGGATTAGGCCATTCAACCCAGCATGCCTACTCCACCATTCAATCATGGCTGATCTATCTTTCCCTCTCAACCTCATTCTCCTGCCTTCTCCCCATAATCCCTGACACCTGTACTAATCAAGAATCTATCAATCTCTCCCTTAAAAATATCCAATGACTTGATCTCCACAGCCTTCTGTGTCAATGAACTCCACAGATTCACCACCCCCTCTTTAAAAATAATTTCTCCTTATCTCCTTTCTTAATGTACATTATTTTATTCTAAGGCTATACCCCTCTGGTCCAGGACTCTCCCACTAGTGGATACATCTCCACATCCACTCTATCCAGGCCTTTCAATATTTGGTAATTTTCAATGAGATCCCCCTCATCCTTCTAAACTCAATCCCATCCATAAAGATATAGAGACAAGGAACTGCAAATGCTGGTGTACCAAAACAATGTGTTGGAGTGACTCAGCGAGTCAGGCAGCATCTCTGGAGAACATGGATAGGTGACGTTTCGGGTCAAACCCTTGCTTCAGACTTATTGTGGTGGTGAGGAAGATATCTGGAAGAGAGGAGGGTCAAATCAAGAGTGTTTTATTGTCATATGTCCCAGATAGGACAATGAAATTACTTGCTGCAGCACAACAGAATACGTAAACATAGTATATAACAGGAGAAGAAAAAAAGTTCAGTGTGCATGTATACACATTCACACATACTCATTAAAAAAACAAATATGGTGCAATAATAATAGTCTGTTGCAGTTCAGAGCTTATTTGTTGTCGTGTTTAATAGCCTGATGGTGGTAGGGATGAAGCTGTTCCTGAACCTGGATGTTACATTTTTCAGGCTCCTGTACCTTCTTCCCGATGGCATCAGTGAAATGAGTGTGTGGCCAGGATGGTGTGGGTCTTTGATGATGTTGGCTGCCTTTTTGAGACAGCGACTTCGATAGATCCCTTCGATGGTGGAGAGGTCAAAGCCAGTGATGGACTGGGCAGTGGTCACAACTTTTTGCAGTCTTTTCCGCTCCTGGACGTGGTAGGTTATAGGCGAATAGAGGCAAGGAGAGCTTTTGATAGGTAGATGGCTGGAGATCATGGATAGGCAGCGTTTCGGGCCAGGGTCCTTCTTCAGACCTAACGGTCTGGGAGATGATGGCCTGGTATTTGTGGGATAATGAACAAGGGGTAGGTATGAGGAGGTTCCTGAGACCTGGTGCCTGGCCTCAGCACAGTCAAGGCCTGATAGCCAGACTACAACGGCACCTCCCTTATCGGTGGGTTTAATAACAATATTGGGATTGTTGCTGAGTGAGCAGAGACCCGTGTAATCAGAGGGGGTGAGATTGGAATGGGTGACGGAAGTAGAGAAGTCAAGGTAGATGCTGTTACACCGGCAGTTAGAAATAATAAAGTCCTGAGAGGGTAGGCGGCTAGCTGGGGTGACCATCAGAAGGAGGAATGTTGGAGATGGGAGAAGGGCCGTCCTTACCAGAGATAAAGGCCCAGAGAGGGAGACAATGGAAGAAGAGCTCTACATCATGGTGGGCCCGGACCTCATTGAGGTGTGGGCAGAGGAGTATGTATACATAAAGATGCTTGTGCTAGAACATGATGTCGACATCAGCCACCATTTTGAACATGCAATGCATGTTTAGTTCAGTTTAGAAATACAGCATGGAAACAGGCCCTTCAGCCCACCAAGTCCCCGCTGACCATCGATCACCCATTCACGCTAGTTCTATGTATTCTCACTCCCTACACACTAGGGGCGATTTACAGGGGGCCAATTAACCTGCAAACCCGCGCGTCTTTGGGATGTGGGAGGAAACCGGAGCACACGGAGGAAACCCACGGGGTCACAGGGCGAACGTGCAAACTCCACATAGACACCACCTGAGATCAGGATCGGACCCGGGTTTCTGGCAATGTGAGGCAGCAGCTACACCAGATGCGCCACTGTGCCGCCCTAATTAGAGAGTCATAGAATCATACTGCACAGGAAAAGCCATGCAGACCAAATTGCCAGCTTATTATTGTGTGGAATTAAAAATGTTAGACAAATGTGGAATCTGCACGCACTGATGCCCTGAGGTTTAAATAATAACAGACTGAGAGATCGATTCATGTGGCCAGAGGCACATTTCATATTTACATATTTATCGGCATATGTTCAGAAGCAATGTGTAGACTGGGAGTAATGATGGAATGGGCAGTGGTGGGTGAGCAGTTACATAGGTGAAACATATAGAAAGAGGAAGAGGATACAACCTGTGGACAAGAACTCTGTCGAACCTATACAGGTGCATGATAGAGAGCATACTGACCAGTTGCACCACGGCCTGGTTCGGCAACTCGAATGCCCAGGAGCGAAGGAGGCTTTTAATCAGACTCTACTGGACCTTATCTTTCACAAAATGTTATTCCCTTTATCCTTTGTCCATACACTGTAATCATGTCTAGCCTTTTTGCTGACTGCATTTCAGTACACGTGACTATAATAAACTAAACTAAACCAGGTGACAGGGTGAGTGGTATAGAGGGTAGTAGATCAAGCTTTTCACTGGTCTTCAGTATACATGACACTAATAAACCTAAAACTGCCCGGTCCGATCACGAGTACGGACCTCCCCACCATCGAAGGGATCTACAGGAGGCGCTATAGCGAAAACGCCCCCAGTATCATCAGAGGCCCACAACACCCTGGCCATGCTCTCATTTCAATCCTGCCATCGGGAAGAAGGTACAGGAGCCTGAAAACTGTGAACTCCCTGTTCAAGAACAGCTTCTTCCCAACAACCATTAGGTTCTTGAACACTAACTCTGATCCACCAAAGGCACTGTTGACGTGAGTTTTGGGGTTGGGCACAGGGGGCCTGTTTCCTTGCTGTATGATGGTGATTCTGTGTAGAATTCAATTTGAAGACTAACATATTTCCAGACTATAGTCCAACAATTGCTTTCTTTAAGTGTTACATGGTTGAGCGCCTCTTTTCTCTGGAGCTGCACTTCTGTTGCATTAGCTTGACAACTGCGGAGACAGCGTAGCAATTATTACATTGAACAAAGGCTAATATATTGACATGACAGCCTGGAGTTCATTGTCATCACTCTTCATAACAACTCTACTGGCTGGGACAATGATTTTCCCGAGACTGGGGACACCTCAAGAGGATCTATAATTACTCATTACAAATGAATAATATGCTCATCGAGTCATACAGTGTGGAAACAGTCCCTTCAGCCCAACTTACCCACACCAGCCAACATGTCCCATCTAAACTATTCCCACCTGCCCACATTTGGTCCATATCCCACGAAACCTGTTCAATCCATGCACCTGTCTAAATGTTTCTTAAACATTGTGATATCACATCTGGATCAATTACCTCCTCTGGCAGCTGATTCCATACACCAACCACCTTTTGCGTGAAAAGGTTACGCCTCAGGTTCCTATTAAATCTTTCCCCCCTCATCTTAAACGCATGTCCTTTAGTCATCCTATGAGTTGGATGATCAGCCATGATCATATTGAATGGCGGTGCAGGCTCGAAGGGCCGAATGGCCTACTCCTGCACCTAATTTCTATGTTTCTATGTTTCTAGTCCCCAAGTCCCCCAGTCTGGCAATAGATCAGGTAAATACACCTATCCTGTGGTCCAGACCAGCGTCTCCTGTAGATCCCTTCGATGGTGGAACTGTCAGTACATGTGTTGGATCGGGCGGGTTCGACCGTTCACTGTAGTCTCCTCCAATCTTGCTTCAAACAGAGATCCAGGAGTGAAGATATTGCCATCAGGAGATTCGGTGTTTGCAAGCTATTCTCTGAAGGGTGCATGTTTAAGCACAGTGGTGCAGAGGTAGAGCTGCATGGGTTTTCTACCGCTCTCCAAAGACTTGCGGGTTTGTAGGGTAATTGGTTTCTGTATATTGCCCCCCAACACGTAGCATAGAAAGTGTGTGAACGGGTGATTGCTGGTCGCCGAGGATCCAGTGGGCCGAATGGTCTGTTTCCGCACTGTAGCTCCAAACTAAACTAAACTAAACTAAACTAAATCACTGATGCATGCAGGATTGTAACCTTGCTTCTACAATTCATAAAGACCAAATTCTATGAAGCCTGTACTTGCTGTGGAATCATAGTGTGATCTTACTAAAACTATCCAGGTCTACCACAGTGGAACAGATGCTACACCCAAGCCTGGCTAAGAGCTTATCATGATGTGGAACTAAAAATGTTACGCTTATGTGGAATTTGCACGCCAACGTTATTGACTCCTTGAAGTTTAAACAATAATAGAATGGGTCATAGATTCATAGAGCTGTACAGCACAGAAACAGGCCCTTCAGCCCTCCTTGTCCATGCTGACTAGGTTTGGCATACAGGGCTAGTCCCATCTGCCTGCATTTGGCCCATAGCCACCTAAACCCTTCCTATCCATGTAGCTGTCCAAATGTCTTTTAACATTGCAATTGTATCCACTCCCACAGCTTTTCCTGGCAGCTCATTGCATGGACAAGAGTCTAGAGTGTTTAATTGTCACCTGTACCAAGCAGGAACAATGGCATTCATACTTGCAGCAGTGTAACAGGTCTGTGAACAAAGTACTCAATAGGTAATGTAATAAACTAACCAAAATATGAAATAAATAAAACACACCAATATTAATGCAAAACAAAACAAAAGCCCAAGTCCCTAGTTCGGAGATTCGGACTATTCTCTGAGTGAATAAGTTGCACCCGAGATGTCCCTGTTAAATCTCTCTCCTCCCACCTTAAACCTATGCCCACTAGTTTTAGAATCCTCTATCATGACCATATAGGAGCAGAATTAGGCCATTTGGCCCATCATCTGCTCCACCATACAATCATGGCTGGTGTGTTTTTCCCTCTCAACCCCATGCTCCTGCCTTCTCCCCATATCCTTTGATGCCCTCATGGATCAAGAACCTTATAATAACTGTTTTAAAAATACCCAATGTCTTGGCCTCCACCAGCATCTGGGCAATGAATGGACATATTACCTTTGGTAATAGCAATTCCTCTTCATCTCCATTCTAAAGGTACATCCTTTCATTCTGAGGTTGTGCCCTCTGGTCCTAGACTCTCCAACCAGAGTCATAGAGTCATAGAGTGATACAGTGTGGAAACAGGCCCTTTGACCCAACTTGCCCACACCGGCCAACATGTCAGATCTACACTGGTCCGACCAGCCTGCGCTTGGTCCATATCCCTCCAAACTTGTCTTATCCATGTACCTGTCCAACTGTTTCTTAAACGTTGGGATAGTCCATGCCTCAACTACCTCCTCTGGCAGCTTGTTCCATACACCCACCACCCTTTGTGTGAAAACCTTATCCCTCAGATTCCTATTAAATATTTTCCCCTTCACCTTGAACCTATGTGCTTTGGTCCTCGATTCCCCTACTCTGTGCAAGAGATTCTGTGCATCTATCCAATCTATTCCTCTCATGATTTTATACACCTCTATAAGATCACCCCTCATCCTCCTGTGTTCCAAGGAATAGAGATCCAGCCTACTCAACCTTTCCCTATAGCTCACACCCTCTGGTGCTGGCAACATCCTCGTAAATCTTCAGATTTAGTTTCAGATTCACATGTATTGTCACATGCACCAATTAAGGTACAGTGATATTTGAGTTAGCATGCAGCCATGCAAATAAAAGAACACAACACAATTAAAAGAACGATAGAACTTAACATAAACATCCACCACAGTGATCACTGTGATGCAAGACAATATCTTCTCTGAACCCTTTCAAGCTTGACAATATCTTTCCTATAACGTGGTGCCCAGAACTGAACACAATAGTCTAGATGCAGTATTGCAACATCTTGAACAACTGTAACGTGACCTCCCAACTTCTATACTCAATACTCTGACTGATGAAGGCCAATGTGTCAAAAGTATTTTTGACCACCTTTTCTACCTGCGACTCGACCTTCAAGGAACCATGCACCTGCACCCCTTGATCCCTCTGCTCTATAACACTCCCCACAGACCTACCATTCACTGTGTGGGTCATGCCCTTGTTAGACGTCCCAAATTGCAACACCTTACACTTCTCTGTATTAAATTCCATCAACCATTCCTCAGCCCACACCTGGCCAATCGATCCAGATCCTGCTGCAATCTTTCACCACCATCTTCACTATCCACAAAATCACTCAATTTTGTATCTACTACTGGAAACATCCTCTCCAAATCCACTTTACCTTGGCCTCTCATTATCCAGTAGGTTTCAACGAGATCCACTTCTAAACTCCAGCAGGTATAGACCCAGAGCCATCAAACGCTCTTTACATGATAGGGTACACACAATTGCTGGGGAAGCTCAGCGGGTTGATACATGATACTTCATTCATCCCCCTCTTGTAGCCTGAGGCTGCAATTAATTATAATGAGAAGAGAACAAATGACTTTCCTGAAGGACAAACGCTCACAGTTGGTGAGGCAAACTCAAAGCTTTCAAGAAGGTTTCCAACTTCTTATGCACTTAGATGACTCATCATTGTGTGGGACTGAGTGTGGAGTTGTCAGCGTGTCTGACACATGATCATTAGTACAAGGTAGAAGCTGAGAGACTCCATCAGCAGCATTGATCCATTCAGCATGGAAACACAGTCACAGATGTTTGTGCTTCTTGATGTTTTGGAATCTCTCCTGAACTTGATGGAAATCAGCTTGAGAATGCAAAATTTGGCAGGCCAGGTATTGGATTGGAATAGAAATATGGGTGTTGGGTATGGATAGGAAAGGTTTAGAATGGATAGGAAAGGTTTAGAATGGATAGGGAAGGTTTAGAATGGATAAGAAAGGTTTAGATGAATATGGGCCAAATGCAGGCAGGTGGGATTAGCTTAGTTGAGGTATCTTGGTTGGCCCGGACAAGATGGGTCGAGGGGTTTGTTTCCGTGCTCTATGTCCCTATGAGTCTATGGAATCCAGTTGCACCATCCCTTTATTCCACTTCCTTGTGTATCCCTGGGGTCTGGGAAGAGAGGAACGATGCGTCCACATCTTGCAACTACTCCTCCGTCACTTGCAATGATGGTCACAGGTTGTCCACGTATCCCCAGCCTTTGACATTGCAGAGAATCTGTGGGTCAAGGGAGAGGTTATGTTTAAAATGCTTCCTTTGACTAATTGCTGCAGAGAAAGTGAAAGGCGATGGACATCTGAGAGAGAATATTAAAGGGTAAAGGCTAAAGGGTAATATTATTTGGGTGAAGGGCTTGCCCTGCCTGGGCCAGCATGGATATTATGGGCTGAATGGCCTCCTTCTGTGTCATGACCGAATGACTTTTAAAAGTCGCAATTATATCCGTTAGTCTAGCTTCCTCTGGCAGCTCGCTCCCTGTACCGACTCCCTTTGGAGTGGAAAATGTTGCACCCGAGGTCCCCCTTAAATTCCTCGTCTCACTAGCCCATTGAAACCCTCCACAGTTCCACAATATTTGGCTAAAACAATACTCAGGTCTTCTCCATTAATATAATGCACGCGTACAAATTTGGCATTCTGATAAATAATTTTGCATTCAGTCTGAAGAAGGGTCTCGACCCGAAACATCACCCATTCCTTCTCTGCAGAGATGCTGCTTCTCCTGCTGAGTTACTCCAGCATTTTGAGTCTATCTTCGGTGTAAACCAGCATCTGCAGATCCGTCCTACACAGATAAATAACTTATTTCTTGTCATAATCTGATTTACTGCTTTTGATTCAGTGAGTCAAGGTGGCTTTGTGGAAGATGTGCCCTAGTTTAGTATTTACCTCGGGCATTTCATGAGTACTAACTTCACCACGTTAAACCTTAGATGAGTATCTGCCATGTTGTGGTGTAAACACATTTCTAAACTTAACTCACTGTTAATAAATGACTGCACTGATTTGTGATGATATCTGCTGCACAACATGAGCCTGTACAGACAAGTCATACCTCTCCTCATAATCTACATGTTGACTGAACGACATATTCCAGTGTACCAAGGCTAAAATCATTCGCCCCTTCCCCAAGCAACAGTTTACTGACTCGTGCACTGTTGTTACAATATCCTGCTTTGTGTGAGGGAAGATAAGAAATAATTTCATATTAAAAACACAATGTAAAAAATATTTGTATAGGAAAGTTTTAGAGGGATAAGGATCAAACGCCGCATGGTGGGGCTGATGTAGATGGGCCATCTTGGTCGTCATGGGCAAGTTCGGCCAAAGGGACCGTTTCTGTGCTGCTTTCTAACGCTATGATTCTATAACGAACCGCTGCAGATTCAATGGGTCAGGCAGCTTCTGTGGAGGGAAACGCACATACAACATTTTGTATCAGGACCCTTCTGCAGTTTCTTATGTCTTCAGAGGATTTAACGTACTTTGAAAGATGTGCGCTTCACCCATCCCCCTGTAGTCCAGTTATTGGTGGTACGCCCTCCTCATCATCATTAATCTTCACTGCAGTTTAAGGATCAATTGGTGCAAATTATAAAGTTTAGTTTAGTTTAATTTATCATTGTCACGTGCACTGAGGTACAGTAAATAGTTATTCTTTTAGATTTATCGTTAGACTTTTTAGAGATACAGCGCAGAAGCAGGCCCTTCAGCTCACTGAGTCCGCGCTGACCACCAATCTCCCCGTACACTAACACTATCCTACACACTTAGGACAATTTTACAATTTTACCGAAGCCAATTAACCTACAAACCTGCACGTCTTTGGAGTGTGGGATGAAACCGGAGCGCCCGGAGAAATCCCACGCGGTCACAGGGAGAACCTAAAAACTCTGTATAGACAGCACCCGTAGTCAGGATCAAACCCGGGTCTCTGGCGCTGTAAGGTAGCAACTCTACCCCTGTTGTTGCCTGCTCTCCAGTCAGCGAAAAGACTGTACATGATTACAATCAAGCTGTCCAGAGTTTACAGATACAGGTAGAAAGTGGGAGTATATGGAACAAAGTGGATGTAATTGAAGAGGGTATAAGGAACTGCAAAAATCACAAAGTGCTGGAGTAACTCAGCTGGTCAGGGCTGGGACCCTTCAATGAATGTAAGGTGTGCGCGTTTAACATCAGTTTCTGAGGACCTGAGGCAATAAAGACATTTCACTTCATAAAATGTAGTTAAATTATAATTTAAAATCTCTTCAAGCCGGCATTGTGTGTGCAGGGTCTGGACATCTGTACTTGTTGTTCTGTGTTTCATGACAACAAAGAAGGCTATCGAGTTGATGCCTGCGTTCAGCATAATATCATTCTTCCACCTGCTTCTTTGTTAACCATTCTCTTTCACATGCCAGGTACAAAATGCTAGCGAAACTCAGCGGGGCAGGCAGAATCCCTGGATAGAAGGAATGGGTGACATTTTGGGTCGAGACCATTCTTCTGTCTGAAGATGTCAGCCATTCCCTCTACCCAGAGATGCTGCCTGTCCCACTGAGTTACTCCTGCATTTTGTGTCTATCTTCATGTAAACCAGCATCTGCAGTTCCTTCCTACAATCTTTCACATGCCCACTGATTCCTCTACCAGCCACTAATACAAGGGCCAATTTACAGCAGCCAAGGACAGCACAGTGGTGCAGCGGGTAGAGCTGCTGCCTCACAGCGCCAGAGATCCTCATTCGATCCTGACCTCGATGTGTGGAGTTTGCACGTTCTTCCTGTGACTGCGTGGGTTTCCTCCGGGTGCTCTGGTTTCCTCCCGCATCCCTAAGACGTGTGGGTTCAAAGGTTACTTGGCCCTCTGTAAATTGCCTCTAGTATTTAGGGAGTGGATGCGGAAGTGGGATAACATAGAACTAGTGTGAACAGATGATCGATGGTCGGCATGGAATCAGTGGGCCGAAGGGCCTGTTTCCGTGCTGATTCTCAAAATGTAAAAAAAGTTTTTTAAGAACAGAGCCACCTTTGGGATGTGGGAGGAATCCGGAGCAACCGGAGGAAACCCGATACAGTCACGGGGAGAACGTGCAAACTCCACACAGACAGCAGCAGAAGCCACTGGAGCTGTAAGACTTCTGCAGTGCCTGCAGGGCAGGGCTGAGTAACTATGCACAACTTTCCTGAAATAAAAACAGCCTGATATAATTCAGTCTTTCGGCATTGAGTCAAAGAAAATACATAGCAATATTCCCACAGAAACCATTTTTCAACTGTATATTTTGCACAGTTAACTTATTCTGAGAGAAAATAAGTTAAAGATTAGGAATTGCCAATAACAATATCAGCTGCTGTATCTCGAAAACATTGGAATGAAATTCTTCATGACTATAAACCATCTACAGTAACCATCAATCCCAAAGTTAACCAGAGATCAGAAGGACTGCGGTGATCAGTGGGTTGTCACTCAGGTAGAGCCATAGAATTACACAAAGTGCTGGAGTAACTCAGCGGGTCAGGCAGCATCTCTGGAGAACATGGATAGGTGACGTTTTGGGTCTGGAGAACGGATCAGACGGGAAACTTTACCTATGCGGCACAGTGGCACAGCAGTAGAATACGCTACAAAGCTGAGAACCATATTCTGCACTGTTTATCTGACTCTTTGCTCTACATTTTGTACTCGAGTTTGACTTGACTGTATTTATATACAGTATTATCTAATCTGATGGGATAGCACGCAACACAAGGCTTTTCACTGTACTCCGGTGCCTTGTGAATGAAATGAGGAAGTTAATTTCTAACAGTAACAGAAGGAGATTAGAGGTTGTCAGCAGCTCAGTGATGCTTCCCTTCAACAAAGAAGTCCCTGAATCACTGGGCTGACTCACGTTGGCTATCAATTACGGATTTGAAATAGAAACCGAGTGCTTATGAATAGATCCCACAGGGCAGTAGAAGTAGCTGAAACGTTGGAAGCTTGTGAATGTAATTGTGGCTGGTCACCAGTTTAGTATAACAACCTGTGGATGCTGGTTTACACCAAGATAGGCCGAAGATGGGCAGCACGGTGGCGCAGTGGTAGAGTTGCTGCCTTAAGGGCCTGTCCCACTTGGGCGATATTTTCGGCGACTGCCACAGTCGTAGCAGGTCACCGAAAAGGCGGCGACTGGGCCCCCTCCTATGACATTGTCTACGACAAGCTACGACAACCTACCACCTGGTCGGCATCAAGCCACGGCTAGCTACCGACAACTGGCGACCCATTAGGACGTCCACCTACGACCACACAGGTGACAACCTATGACCACACAGGTGATAACCTACGACAACCAAAGTCAACCTACGTCCACCCGCGACAAGCTACGACAAGCAACGACCCTGTCGGTCGACAACTGAAGACAACTATAGACAATTCAGTGGCCAGTGCCTGTCGCCGGTTGACGTAGATTAACGTAGGTAGTCACCAATGGAATTCACCGAAGTCAGCACCCAGCGACAACCAACGTCACCTGCCAACAACCTGCGTCATCCTGGCGACAACCTATGACAAGCTACGTCAAGCCCACAGTCGCCGAAACGTTTTGAACATTTCAAAATCCAGCGGCGACCTGAAAAACGCTATGACTCATTAGGCGACTTGAGGAGACTACTCACGACCATACAGGCGTCACCCCGTGACCATGTTGCGACAGCCTAGTCGCCTGTAGTCGCCAAAAAAAATTGCCTACGTGGGACAGGGGTTTTAAGGGCCTGTCCCACTTTCACGACCTGATTTACGACTTTTTTACTCGTGGACATTTTTCATCAGGCTTGAAAAACGCCCCGACCTACTTGATGCCACAAGTACCTACGACTAGCATCACGGCCTGCTACGACCTACCTACAACCTCCTACGACCTCGTGACGACCATGCTGCGAATATGAGTCAAGGGCAAACTCGACAGAGGTCGTGAATTAGGTCGTGAAAGTGGGACAGGCCCTTTACAGCCCCAGAGACCTGGGTTTAATCTTGACTAGGGGCGCTGTCTACACGGAGTTTCTACATTCTCCCTGTAACCTGCATGGGTTTTCTCCAGGATCTCCGGTTTCCTCCCACACTCCAGTTTGTTGGCTTTGGTAAAGAATGCAATTGTCCCCAGTGTAGAATAGTGTTAGTGTGCAGGGATCGCTGGTTGGTGCAGACTCGGTTAGCACCTGTTTCCATGCTGAATCTCCAACTAAACCAAACTAAACTAAACCAAATAAACACAAAATGCTGGAGTAACTCAGACTGGGTCTCAAGAAGGGTCTCGACCCAAACATCACCTATTCCTTTACTCCAGAGATGCTGCCTGACCGGTTGAGTTACTCCAGTGTTTTGTCTCCATTGCCAGTTTAGTTTAGTTGTGAGATAGAGCATGGAAACAGGCCCTTCGGCCCACCGAGTGCATGCCGAGCCATACACTAGTTCTATGTTATCCCAGTTTTGCATTCTACACACCAGGGGCAATTTACAAAGGTCAATCAACCTACAAACCGGCACATTTTTGGAATGCGGGAGGATACTGGAATACCTGGAGGAAACCTATGCATTCCAGGGAGAAAGTACAAACTCTTGTACAGACAGCACCCATAGTCAGGATCGAACCAGAGACTCTGGCACTGTGAAGCAGTAATTCTACTGTTGCATCAGGAGTTCTCAGGACTGGCCTTCAATTTTTATTCATTGTGCGATGCAAACCTTGTCACACTCACCGTGGTTACAACCCACAACAACAAGCCATGCGGCTTGGAAACAGGCCATTCAGCCCATCAAATCCATGCCAACCTGTGGTCTCCTATTTGTATCCATCCCATCTTCCAGTGCTTGTCCCAAAGCCTTCTATGTCTGTGGGATTCATGTGTCTAGACATTTCTTAAATGTTAACAGCAACTTGACTTCCATCACTCTCTCTGGCAAGGAAACCAATTGGAGACTTGGTTCTTGGTTCTTGGTTCTTGGTTCTTGGGCCCTCCAAAATATTCCAACTGGAATTTAAACTGGAGGTGGTGAAGGGAGGGATTAAGCCAGAACGGGTATAAAGAACACACACTATAGAATTTGACATAAAACATAAAACATCCCCACACAGCAGAATCAAAGTTTCCCACTGTGTGGGAAGGCACCTAAGTCAGTCTCTTCCTCCACTGTTCCCCGTGGTCAGGGCCTGGACAGAAACAGATTTTATGGAGAGGAAAGGTTAGAGGGATATGGGCCAAACATGGCAGGTGGGACTAGTGTAGATAGAGCATCTTGGTCAGCATGGGCAAGTTGGGCTGAAGGGCCTGATTGCCTGCTGTATGACTATGACTATTTTATTTCTTCATATTATTGTACCGAGATACACTGAAAATCTTTAGTTTTGCGTGCTATCCAATTAAATCGGGTAATTCTATACATGAATGCCATTGAGCCAAACACAAGTACAACAGGAAGAGTGAAGAGAAAAAAACCGGAGTGCAGCATCTAAAATTCTCAACATCGCACTAGAACAGTCTAGAGACAAAGTCCAATGTCCGCAATGGAGTAGAGGTGAATCTGACAGTACACTAGCTTATGGAAGGTTTAAGAAGGAACTGCAGATGCTGGAAAAATCGAAGGTAGATTAAAATGCTGGAGAAACTCAGCGGGTGTGGCAGTATCTATGGAGCAAAGGAATAGGTGACGTTTCGGCTTCTCCAGTCTGAAGAAGGGTCTCAACCCGAAATGTCACCTCTTCCTTCACTCCACAGATGCTGCCACACCCGCTGGGTTTTTCCAGCATTTTTTCTACCCTAGCTTATGGAAGGATCGTTCAGAAGCCTGATAACAGAAGGGAGGAAGCTGTTTGTGTAGGAAGGAACTGCAGATGCTTGTTTAAATCTCTGGAGAGAAGGAATGGGTGGCGTTTTGTGTCAGGAAGGTTCTCGACCCGAAACGTCACCCATTCCTTCTCTCCAGAGATGCTGCCTGCCCCGCTGAGTTACTCCAGCTTTTTGTGTCTATCTTCAGGAAGAAGCTGTTCCTGAGTCTGGTGATGTGTGTTCTCAAGTTTCTGTATCTTCTTCCCCTCTGTTATCAGACTTCTAAGCGATCCTTCCATTAGCTAGTTTACTGTACCGATTCTCCAACCTAACACATTGCAGAGATTGGACTTTGTCTCTGAAACTGTTATGTTACAATGCTAGGAAACTATATTCCACAGGGAAGGAAGCTGTTCCTGAGTCTGGTGGTGCGCACTTTCAAGCTTCTGTATCTTCTGCCCGACGGGAGCGGGGACAAGAAGGAATGACCAGGGTGGGACACCTTTGATATTCAACCTGCAATTTGTTGTATGTCGGTATCGCAAGTTCTGCTTGAATAAAAGGAGCTACCCTGCTAGAGAAAAAAACTTAGATCTGATTAAATCAGATTCGTTTGTTGTCAAAAACAGCAGGGGGCAAAGAAATTCTTTGTTGACATGAAGCTCACAGTGTAAACAGCATTCACACAGTACTGATGAATAGTACATTGAGTGAAACAGCGGACTGGAGCGAGATTGATGTGTAGTCCAAAGTGGTGCAAACAAAAAAACAACAATAATGAAATAACCGAGTGAGATGGAGCAAAGAGTAACGGGCCTGTCCCACTTAGGCCATTTTTTTTGGCGACAGCCAGCGACTGTCATAGTCGTAGCAGGTCGCCAAAAAAATCAGCGACTGGACCCCCTTATCACAATGTCTACGACAATGTCTACATCAACCTACCACCTAGTCGGCCTCAAGCTACGGCAAGCTACCAACAACCGGTCACCCATTAGGATCCACCTACGACCACACCTACGACAACCTACGTCCACAAGCTACAGCAAGGTAAGACAATTCAGTCGCCGGTTGACGCAGGTTGACGTAGATAGTCGCCAATGGAATTCACCGAAGTCAGCACCAGCGACAACCTACGTCATCCTGGCGACAACCTACGACAAGCACCTATGTCAAGCTGCGGCAAGCCCACGGTCGCCGACTGAAGCCAAAAGGTTTAGAACATTCCAAAATCCAGCGCAACTAGAAAAACGCTACGATTCTTTGGGCGACTGCAGAGGCCATACAGACGACACCCCAGCAACCATGTGGCGACAGCCTAGTCGCCTGTAATTGCCTAAAACATCGCCTAAGTGGGGACAGTTAATTCAAGGAAGAGTTAATTCAAGGAACTAGACTATAAATACTGGAGAACTGAGATTTCTATGGGTTTCTAAGAAACCAGCAGCCTTACTTCAGACAACAAATACTGAACCTTATTTAAATTTTAAGTGTGTACCAACTTTGAATGGGCAGTTTATTTAGACATTATAATTAATTTAAGGAACCAAAGTTGATGTATTTGAGTCAAGATTTTTTAATGAAAACCAGAAAAACATATGATTTTGTCAACCAATGTCAATAGCTGAAAAATACCTGAATATTGTAACAAAAAATGTTAAAAACTAATGACTGAGCCTGCTGATGTATTCATGCAATCCCTCTTGGGGAATGAGGAGGTGCCAGAGATTACCGTGAGTTTGTAAGGTTTTAATAATATTGAGCTAATGTGGTTGGAAAGTTCACAGAAGAGGAAAAAATAAGCGAAATATATATTTGGCTTGCGGGCAGCTAGCAGTCTTTGTGAATCGCCAGGGCAACCCGAACTCTTTTAAAAAGACGTGCCATTGGGCATTTGGGTTGGGGGGGGGGGGGGGGGGAGAGGGAGATTATTGAGTGCGAACAAATGGGGCTTTGAATGTCGGGAACGCCTGAGAAATACTTCTGAGGAACAGAATGTATTATGGAGGGAACACCAATGTTACAGTGTGGAAATGGACTCAGAATCTATGGCTGTGGTTCTATATATCCGGCTACATTAACTTTCTTAACAGGTAGTTAGTTCCTCATTGTTTCAGCAAGGGCTTCTCGGCAAGTTTAGTGAGGCCAGATGAAGGAATGTACTTGGGCATTATGATGCCAAAGGAAGATACATCTCCAACAGACGGGACGGTTGAAAGGCATCACCTCTCCATGAAACCAGCTTAACTAGAAGCTATCTAAAATTGAAGGGATGACACAGTGGTGCAGCGGTAGAGTTGCTACCTTTCAGAGGCAGAGACCCGGGTTCGATCCTGACCATGGGGGCTGTCTGTACAGGGTTTGTACATTCTCCCTGTGACCGCGTGGGTTTTCTCCGGGTGCTCTGGTTTCCTCCCACACTCCAAAGACGTACAGGTTGGTCGGTTAATTAGCTTCAGTAGAGATTGTAATTTGTCCCCTCATGTGTAGGACAGTGTTAGTGTACAGGGATCATTGGTCGGCACAGACTGAAGGGCCTGTTACTAAACTAAACTAAACAAAGCTAAACTAAACTAAGCTATTGCAAAATGATACAATAACAAAGAATCAATTGTGCATTTGTATTCCACATTAGTTAGTCCACATGCAATGTTCCATATGCCTCTGAATGGACTGTAATAACAAGGCTACATTGCCATTGTAGGATAGAGTCATAGAGTCATACAGCGTGGAAACAGGGCCTTCGGCCTAACTTGCCCATGCCGACCAACATATCTCATCTACACTAATCCCACCTGCCTGCATTTGGCCCACATCCCTCTAAACTTATCCTATTCATGGACCCGTCCAAATCTTTTTTAAACATTGCGACAGTACCTGCCTCACCTACCTCCTCTGGCAGCTCGATCCATATACCCATCACCCTTTGTGTGAAAAATTCGCCCCCTCAGCTTGCAATTGATCTCTCCCCATTCACCTGAAACCTACATTTGCACTATGCTCAGTTCCATTCACATTTTCTCAGCTAATGACCAGTGTGGACCTGTAAAAAACAAGAAAAAGTCACAGTTAGGTTGAAAAGAAATACCAAGTGGCAGGTAATGGGTCCGTTTCGGACCAATCAAGACTAACTACCTGCCCTTGACATCCAGGGTCAAGCATTGCCATTGCCAACACCGACACAATTAATACCATCGGCACCAGAGTAATTAACTTGACTAATTAGCATAACAGCAAAGCAGCTGGTAGAGCCACTGTCTCATGGTGCCAGAGACCCGGCTTTGATCCTGACCTCGGGTGCTGCCTGTGTGTAGAGTTTGCACGTTCTACCTGTGACTGGCTGGGATTCCTCTGGATGCTCCGGTTTCCTCCCACATCCCAAAGACAGATGGGTTTTCAGGTTAATTGGCCCTCTGTACATAGTACGTAGGGTGTGGATGAGAAAGTGAGATAACATGGAAGTAGTGTGGACTGGTGATTGATGGTCAGCGTGGGTGAACTCAGTAGGTCGAAGGGTTATTTCAATGCTACACCATTCAACTAATCAATCAATCAATCAATAATGGATCCATAGTCATATAGCACAGAAACAGACTCTTCAGCCCCACTCCCCATGCCGACCATCTACATTTGTCCCATTGCCTGCATTTGGCCTCCATCCTTTAAACTTTTCCTATCCATGTACACGTCCAAATGCCTTTTAAATGTTGCTATTACACCTGCCTCAAATACCTCCTCTGGCAGCTCATTCCATATACCCACCTGTGTGAAAAGGTTGCTCTTCAGGTTCCTATTTAATCTTTCCCCTCTCACCTTAAACTTATGTCCGAAGATAGACACAAGGTGCTGTAGTAACTCAGCGGGCCAGGCAGCATGGACAAAAAGGAATAGGCGACGTTTTGCTTCGAGACCCTTCTCCATCTGCAAAGTCCTTTCTACATATTTAACTTTGTGTCCTCTGTTTTTTTGTTTCCCCTACTTTGGGTAAAAGACATTCACCATATCTATTCACCTTATGATTCTTTTCAACTCGAGAAGGTCAACCCTCAGCCTCCTGCACTCTCAGGAATAAAGTCCCACTGTTACAAATTGTAGTAATCAATGTCAAACGAATGATGTCTTTCCGTGGACTGGATAGCACGCAACGAAAGCTTTTCACTGGACCTCGGTACATGTGACCATAAACTAAACTGAAGACTAGAAGGTGGTTGTTTCGATTTCCAGCTCCTGGAGTTATTTGCGTTCAGTATTTGCACACATTAACTTTCACCATTATGTTGAATGAGTAGATTAACGCGTTGGGTCATGTGGAATGTTGTGTTTGTACTTCAAACCCACACAGAGACTCAGGCACAGTGGCCGCAAACATTTTGTGCAGACTTATATTAAATCCTCTCCCCACTCACGCCAAGAGGTTGCTAATATTGAGTTTGGCTACCTTCCCATTTCCATTCATCAACTACCTCTGAAGTTGCTGCAGCCACAGAGTGAATGACCCCGCCAGCTAAAATGAACAGGGGAAGATTTATCGGACGCACGACAATGGGCGGGTTACATCGACCGGACGCCCGTGAATTCTTTCACTGGATCAACTCAGTGGGAGTTGTGTTCTCTTGCTAACCAGCAGCTGGGAGTACCATGCTCGACCTATGACCCACCAGCCGCTCGGTAACTAAATACAGCTGGGATCCAACAAGTAAACACACTGAACGGAAATTGTGGCAGGAATACATTTGTGTACGGCCACGTTGTATAAAAGTGGAAATGCAAAAATAATATGCAAAGCAAAACATTTTTACTACTATAACAACAAGACTAGAATCCCCAAAGATTCTACCTTCTGATGCGTGTGGAATGGAATGAGGCTCTTATACACTCTTGCCGCTTGAATATTCGGCAATGGAACAACAAAATTCTTACCTGCAACAGCACAGCAGGCCTGTAAACATAATACTTATAGATCAGGGATGGGGAACCTGCGAGCCTAAGGCCGCATGCAACCTTCTAGGCCATTAAGTGTGGCCTTTTGAATGAATCCAAATTTTGTAGAACAAACCCTTTTATTTTTATTAATATGTTTTTGTTCGTTTTTTATTATTTTAATTTTAATCTTAAAATGAACGTATTTAAAATACCGAAGGGTAAAAGAGAATTCAACGAAATAATCCTCTCCGCACGAAAAATGCGTTCTTGCCTTTCAACCACTTATCGCTGCGAATCTACATTCTCCTACCTAACCCAAATCAAGACGCCCTTAAGGACACAAATGACGGAAACCCATCTGGAAGATCATCTGAAACTGCGTACTTACATGTTGCAACCAAATATTCAAATGTTTTCCCACAAAAAGCATTCACAACAAAGTCATTAAACTTTAGAATTAGCATTTTTTTTTCATTTTCTTGAAGTTAGTACATAGTAGTTAGATTTGTACAAAATAATGTACATTTTGAAGTCAGGTCCCAGTCACACGGACGCCTGGTCCCCCAACACAACCCATTCCCCAACGCAATATTCCACCACTCACCCGTTCCCCCAACGCAAACCGTTCCCCCAACGCAATATTCCACCACTCATCCATAGCCCATAACTGCTCAGTCGCGGCTCATTTCCCCTCATCCCTGAGCACTCCCTCCCCCTCCTCTTCATGTGTGGGAGGGGAGGGAAGTGGGGTGTGTGGCGGGGGGGGGTATGTGTGGGATGGGAGGGGAGGAGGGGTGTGTGTGGACGGGGAGGTGTGGGGGGAGATGGTGGTGTGGGCGGAGGGGGGGTGTGGGCGGAGGGGGGGTGTGGAGGAGGGGGGTGGGGTGGCGGTGGGGTATGTGGTGGGGAGGAGGTGTACATGTGGGGGGCAGGGGTGTGGGGGGGAGGAGGGATGAGGGATGGGGAGGAGGGATGTGAGGGGAGGGTGTGTGTGTGGGGTGGGGGTGTGTGTGGTTGGGGGGAGGTGTGTGTGTTGGGGATATGTGTGGGATTGTGAGGGGGTGTGTGGGCGGGGGGTTGTGGGGGAGAAAAGACGGAGGAAGAGACATGGACAAGAGGAGGGTATCACAAGGGAGGGGGGGAGGAGCCAGCGTGGGGGACTAGAGGGGTAGTGGCTGGAATTGGTGGTGCGATGGGGACTCACAGCGGGCGCTGATCGCTGGTCGCTGGTAGTTCTCCTTTACTGGTATCAGAGTCTCCACTTTCCGTTTGACGACATCGGCGACATATCCGACTCCGGGCTGGGCTGGTTCTCCGACGCTGGGCTGGGTCTCTGACGCTGGGTCTCTGACGCTGGGCTGTTTGGGGCTGGGCTGCTTCTGGTCCCTCAGAAAATTGTGTCCGGAAGGAAACCTCCGCCGGCCATCCTCAGCTGCAGTAAAGACACGATGGCGCAGGAAGGGGCGGACCGTCCCGGTGAATGACAGGGGAAGAGACTAATCCGCGCGGTGCTGAACGGCAGGAGAAGAGAGCGATCTGCGCACACGCGGTTTTAAAGATTTTTTAAACCTCGTTAACTTTTAAGACATTCAACCAATCGGAAAGAAACTTGGTGCAATCGCAGCATAGGAGAATGGTGAGTGAACCGGGTAAAAATCTTAGCACTATCACGAACCGTTTTTGCGCAAATAGAATGACCGCACAAAACCGGAACATAACACGATCAGAGTTTTAGAGATAAATAGATAGATAGATAGATAGATAGATAGATAGATAGATAGATAGATAGATAGATAGATAGATAGATAGATAGATAGATAGATAGATAGAAAGAAAGATAGAAAGATATCTTAGACAAAAAATCAATACATTAATAACTCTAATACTAGTGCAAAAAAAAACCCTGTCCTTACTGCAACTAAAGACAATCTATAGGTCATCAGTTAGTGTTGTGTTGTGTTCAAGAGCCTGTAGCTGTTGTGAAGAAGCTGTTCTTGAACCTGGAGGTCATGGTTTTCAGGATCCTGTATCTTCTTCCTGATGGCAGGAGTGAAATGAGAGCATGGCCAGGGTGGTGTGGGACCTTGATGATGTTGGCTGCCTTTTTGAGGCAGCAACTCTTGTAGATGCCTTCGATGGTGGGGAGGTCAGTACCAGTGATGGACCAGGCGGTGTCCACCACTCTCTGTAATCTCCTTCATTCTTGGGCGTTCGAGCTGCTGAACCAGGCTGTGATGCAACCAGTCAATTTGCTCGTTACAGTACACATGAAGATCAAGAGGGTGTTCGTTGACATACTGAATCTCCTCAATCTTCTAAGGAAGTAGAGGCATCAATGTGCTGGGCTCAGGTTCAACTTAATGGAGTAGGGATAGGGATCATGTGCAAGTAGATGATGTTAATTTAACTTGGCATCATTATCGGCACAGACATTGTGGGCCAAAGGGCCTGTTCTTGTACTGTACTGTTCTAGGTGCTATAGGTACATCTAATTGGAAGCCCCCTAATTTTAATATTCATTCATTTTACCTACTCTTGGCCTTATTTGGTGCCACAGTTTCTCAATCCCAAGCACAAAACCTCTTCGATATATTCTCTCCAAAATCTAAAGAGTGTTTGGGAAAGTGTGGCCAATGTCAGCAGATCACACTGGGTGGCAGCACTGTGGTGCAGTGGTAGAGTTGCTGCCTCACAAGGCCAGAGACCCAGGTTCGATCCTGACCTTGGATGCTGTCTGTGTGGAGTTTGCACAATTTCCCTGAGATTGCATGGGTTTCCTCCCACATCGCAAAGCCGAGTGGGTTTTGAAGGTTAATTGGCTTCTGTAAATTGTCCGTGGTGTGTAGGATTGAACTAGTGTATGGATGGTCATTGTTCGGCACGGACGTGGTGGGCCGAAGGGCCTCTTTCCGTGCTGCCTCTCTAAACTAAACTAAACTAAAAGTTCAGATCCGACTTGAGGAGGAATTTCCCCTAAAAAAAAGACACAAAGTTACTGGAGTAATTTAGCAGGTCAGGCAGCATCTCTGGAGAACATGAACAGGTGATGTTAGTTCTCCCATTTTTCTCCCATGCACTGACTAATGGTGTTCCATTACAGTGTCGATTCACCAGCAAACGGAAAATATGGGTCTGTTCATCGTGTACAATGGGCTCCTTGTAGGAAGAAAGCAGGTAATGACTTTTAAAGATTACTTTTAAAGTAAGGATTTTTATGCAATGAATCACACTTGAAATGCTGTCAAAACACTCCAGTAAAAAAAATATTCCGGTTTTGTCCAACCTTTCCTCATAGGGCGGCACAGTGGTGCTGCTAGGAGAGCCGTTGCCTCATAGCAACAGAGATGCTGTCTGTGTGGAGTTTGTGCATTCTCCCTGTGACTGCATGATCCCAAAGGACGTGTGGGTTTGTAGGTTAATTGGCCCTCTGTAAATTGTCCCCAGTGTGCAGGGAGTGGATGTGAAAGAGGGTTGACATAGAACTAGTGTGAACGGGTGATCGTTGGTCAGCGTGGTCTTGATGGGCCGAAGGGCCTGTAACCATGCCTTATGTCTAAATTAAACTAAACTGATTCATTGAGGTAAATGAAGACAACAACAAACAGCATTGAAGTCGAGGATATAGACGTCTCCTTGTGGTGACAGGATCATTGGACAGGCCATTTCCCATTGCTTTGCCAGTATTGGCACAGGATCTTTGAACGCTGGGCAAAATCACCAGAAAATCCAAAGAGGGCCTCAGCTTCAACTCCTATGTAGCAGGTGCTGGCATCAGTCAAAATAATGACTCACTTCCTGAAGTGCAGCCTGATATATGTGGTGTCTGGGAGCTTTAGGGCAGAGTCCACAAAGTTCAAGACCTTCCCTTGTGGGCGACTACTGTAGATCCCTTCAATGGTGGGGAAGTCAGTAGTTTAGTTTAGTTTAGTTTAGTTTCGAGATGCAGCCCGGAAACAGGCCCTTCGGCCCACCGAGTCCACGTCGACCACAGATCCCCGCACACAAACACTATCCCACACACACTTGGGACAATTTACAATTTTACCGAAGCCAATTAACCTGCAAACCCGTACGTATGAATTAGGAAAATTATTATCATTTCAACAATTACAACTGAAATATAATTTGAAAAATAATCAATATTTTAAATATCTTCAAATCCGTGACTATCTGAAAAAATACACAAAAGACTATCATAACATGTCCACAGACTTATTGGATGAAGCCATGAAGACAAAGGCTGAATCAGCAAATCTAATATCATACTTATACAACATTGTTTTAAATATAGAAATACCTACAACCGATGGTATTAGAAGAGACTGGGAACAAGAACTAGCTATAAAAATTTCAAAAGAGAGCTGGGATAAACACTTACTATATGTGCATAAATGCTCGATCAACGTACGACATACGCTAATTCAATTTAAAACATTACATAGACTATATTATTCAAAAACTAAAATAAATAAACTTTTCCCCAATGTCTCACCCATTTGTGATAAATGTCAGTCACAAGAAGCTACCATAGCGCACTCTTTTGTTTTTTGTATAAAAATCCAAAAATTCTGGAACGAAATATTTGAAATCTTCACAAAATTAATTAAAATAAAACTTGTACCAAAAGCAGAATGGATCATTTTTGGAATATCGGAAGGTAACCCCGAACTAAACGTGTTTCAAAAGAACTTACTTAATTACGGGCTAATAATGGGAAAAAAGCTTATACTCAAATTTTGGAAAAATGCTCCAATACCAACAATAAAAATGTGGATTTCAAACATGTTCGAAACACTACACCTGGAAGAGATGAGACTCCTCCTAGCAGGCAAAGCAGACCACTTCCAAAAGACGTGGTCTGCATTTATGGAACTATTACAAGCATAAGGTGCAATAGTAATTTAAAATATAAATGGTACCAGGATCTGGTAACGGGGGGTATAAAATAAAAAAAATAAAAAAATAAAAAAACACGGTTGGTAAATCCTTTTTTGCGGAGTTTTGTATTATAATAGAGCGATTGTTTTTCCTTTTTTTTCTTTTCTTTCTAGGGTCTATTTTCTTTCTTTACTTCCTTCTCTAACTTCTTCCCTAAGGGGCTTTCTTCTCCCAACACTTTCCTGCACCTTCACGATTCTTGCTCACTTTCCTTACTTCTTTTATTTCTACCTTTTTTTAAAGCTCGAAAAACGAAGTGGTACAACAAAATGTAATAAGATATATGTGATGTGTATTACTGTAATTTACTGTACTAATAATAAAAATTATTAAAAAAAAACAAAAAACAAACACCATCCCACACACACTTGGGACTATTTACAATTTTACCGAAGCCAATTAACCTGCAAACCCGTACGTCTTGGAGTGCGAGAGGAAACCAGAGCAGGCGGAGAAAACCCACACAGGTCACGGGGAGAACGTACAAACAGCGTCCGTGGTCAGGATCGAGCCACGGGTCTCCGGCGCCATAAGGCAGCAGCTCTACCGCAGCGCCACAATGCCACCTTAAATGGAGTTTGTTCGTTGACTATGTTTGTTGAACAAAGTACGATAATTTTCGGAAACGTTTACTGATACAGTGCTGCCAATAAACACGGTTTGAAAAACACCTTGTTTGTCCTTGATTAATAAAGAATGGAACCGTGAAAGTATTGGGTCAATCCTCACAGTTCACCTGCTTTAAAGTAATCATTGCAATAAATCATATTTAATAGCTCCCTTGATGTGCATGAATTTATCTGACATACGAGTCAACGCTAAGTCAGAAATATATTACAGGAAGCAAAGTACTTTACTTCTTCCCCTTCCCCTCATCCCCTTCCACCTATATTGATTTCTCTGGCTTCACATTTCACACCTCTACTATCCTCCCGCGGGAACCTGCGGACTTTAACATCATGAAGCTCGTGGTCCCTGGTTAGAGACCGACTTCGGGAGCCCCAAGCTGCGGGAGCTTCGACCGCCCTGACACGGGAGCTTTGATCGCCCCGACTGCAGATGGTTCGACTGTCCCGACTGCGAGAGAATAAAGAGGAAGAAGATTAGACTTTAATGCCTTCCATCACAGTGAGGAATGTGGGGAATCCACTGTGGTGGATGTTTATGTTAACTTTTATGTAGTTGTGTGTCTTGTTGTTATTTTTTAGTATGGCTGTATGGGAATTCGTGTTTCACTGTATCTTAATTGGTACACGTGACAATAAACTGACCTTTGAATCTTTGAACCTTTATCTTATATCTCGTCACTATAGTTTAGTTCAGAGATACAGAACAAATACTTTACAATTTACAATTTTATGGAAGCGAATTAACCTACAAACCTGTACGTCTTTGGATGTGGGGGGATACTGGAGCACCCGGAGCACCCGGAGACCACGCGGTCACGGGGAGAACGTACAAACTCCATACAGACAGCACTTATTGACAGGACCGAACCCGGGTCTCTGGCGCTCTGAGGCCCCATGCCGCCCTTTTTCTAAAGATTCACATTTTTTTGGTGCAAAATTCTGTGCTTTGTTCCCTGCACTCTTTCTTTTGTTCTTTCATCTCGGTCTTGTGTTCACGCATCTGCCCAATCAAACCCTCTCACCTATATCCACCTATCACTTTCCAGGGTTCAGGACACGAAGTTGTGGAGTAACTTAACGGGACAGGAGGTATCTCTGGAGAACATGGATAGGCAACGTTTTGGTTGGGACCCTTCTTCAGACTGATTGTAGGGGTGGGGGGGGGGGAAGGGTGATAAAGCCGGAAGAGAGGAAGGGCAGGACAAAGTGTGGTCCCGATGCAGGAGCTGATCGCCGCAATGCGGGAGGCCCAAACGCCGCCGGCTACGGGAGTCAAGATCGTCCCGTCAACAGAGGGCTCAAGGCCCACGACTGCGGGAGAGCTAAGAAGAGACGATATTTGAACTTTCTTTCACCTTCCATCACAGTGAGGAATGTGGAGGAGTCACTGTGGTGGATGTTTATGTTTAAATGTATGTGTTGTGTATTATTGTAATTTACCGTACTTCTAATAAAACATTTTTTTTAAATAAATAAATAAATGTGTTTTGTGTGTTCCGTTGCTTTTTTATTTGTATGACTGACTTGGCAAATTAAATTCCTCGTATATTGCAAAACATACTTGGCTAATAAAGTATTATTGTGTGATTGTGAAGTAACAGGTGGACACAGGCGAAGGGGGGGGGGGGGGGGGGGGGGTTGATTAGCAAAGGTTGGATCGAAGGCCAGAGATTAAAGCAGTAATATGTGAGCCAGGGTTGAAGAGTTGCGACTTGTGAAGCTAGAGGAAGGAATGAATGCAGGAGAGGGGGAAAATAGGTGAGGGTCCAGGTGGGGCATGGGGAAGGTGGGGGGGGGGGGGATAAAAAATGGGGAAGGAGTGAGTGAGAAAGGCGTGATGGACGTCATCTAAAATTGGAGGTTTCAATGTTCATAAGCTACCTGAGCAGGATATGAGGTGCTGTTCCTCCAGTTTGCGTGTGGCCTCACTCTGGCAATGCAGGAGGCCCAGGACAGAAATGTCAGTGTGGGAATGGGATGGGGAGCTCGCAGTTGTCAAGCTGTGTCTCACCCCTAATCTCTCTGCCGGCTTTCTCCCCCCTATCAGCCTGAAGAAGGGTCCAGACCAGAAATGTTGCCTATCCATGTTCACCAGAGATGCTGCATGACCCACTGAGTTACTCCGGCACTTAGTGTCTTTTGAAGTGGATGAAGTAGATACATTAACCATAGCAAGTAGATTAAATGATTACACATCTGTAAGATTCTATGACTAAGTCTCTATGACATCTCTTGTGGGCTCATTCACAAATGAGACAATTTGTCTGCATCATCACAGTGCCAGCAATTCAAAGTTCTCGGAATTATTTTAAGAGATATTTCAGAGTCAATGTGAAGTATAAATCCATGTGATTTATGGTTTTGTTTAAACCATCATCTTGAAATAGCAGCACACTGGCGCAGTGTTAGAGCTGCTGCCTCATTGTGCCAGAAAATCGGTTTCAATCCTGACTAGAGGTGCTGTCTGTACGGAGTCTGCACGTTCTCCCCGTGACCTGCGTAGGTTTTCTCTGGGAGCTCCAATTTCCTCCCACACTCCAAAGACGTACAGGTTTGTAGGTTAATTGACTTGGTGAAATTGTAAACTGTCCTTGGTGTGTGTGTGTAGGATAGTGTTAGTGTGCGGGATCGCTGGTTTGCGCAGACTCGGTGGGTCAAAGGACCTGTTTCTTCTCTGTACCTCTAAACTAGACTAAACTCCAGCAGAGGCTAATCTATAAAAACCACAGGCAGAACCAAGCCAGGAGGCAATTGTCTTTAATTCCCTGTGAAATATTGTTTCATATACTATGTTCTGTTAACATGACCAACAAAGTCTCTATTGACTGCTGAATATCACAGTGCAATCATATATGTGAAAGCCAATCTATAAAATTAAGTACAATCTATAAAAAGTGCCTTGATTCTGGTTATACCTCAAGACATCTGGTAAAGTCACTTGAATTAGGAATAATCTTACTTGAAATATTTTTGTGCAGAATACTTCACTTCCAGTTGAGATTTCCCTTCTGCAAATTCCATGTTCCAAATGAAACATTGCCAGGAGACAATTTTATTTTTGTAATACTCAACCAGTGAGAAGAATGAGTCTCCAGGAGGAGCCAGTTCTAAGCAAAACACCACAGCTGGATTGGATGCCAGAAGATAATTTGTTCTGCAAGAAAAGGACAACTCTAAAGGAGCTGTACATGGGATGGGTCATTTATCCTACTATTCTGATTCAGATTCAGATCGAAACACGATATGCTGGAGTAACCCAACGGGTCAGGCAGCATCTGTGGAGGGAATGGACAGGCGATGTTTCAGGGCTCAAGGACCAGAGGACATAGGTTTAAGGTGAAGGGGAAAAGATTGAATGGGAATCTGAGGGGTAACTTTTTCACACAAAGGGTGTGGGTGTATGGAACAAGCTGCCAGAGGAGGTAGTTGAGGCTGGGACTATCCCAATGTTTAAGAAACAGTTAGACAACTACATGGACAGTACAAGTTTGAAGGGATATGGACCAAGTGCACCCTGTGGGCAAGTTGAGCCAAAGGGCCTGTTTCCACACTGTATCACTCTATGACTGAAGCAGGGTACCAACCCCAAAATGTCATCAGTCCGTTCCTTTCACAGATGCTGCCTGACCCGCTGAGTTCCTCCAGCACTTTGTGTTTTGCTCAAGATTGCAGCATCTGCGATTCCTTGTGTCTCTCAGATTCAGGTGGGGATAGAGTCGTATACACCAGGGTGCAATGAAATTCCATGTTCACATGAAGCCCACAGAGCAAACAGCATTCATATAGTAATGATAAATACAGAAATGAATATAACCACAAGGGCAAGAACAGCAGAATGGTACAAGATTTTAGAACAATCTGAAAAATATTGAAGCACAATTATAAAGTAACCTCTAATGAGCTGGAGATCAGAGTATGTGAGAGTAGAGGGTGTGAAAGAGGCGATTGGTTCTGGAGTGGGGAAGAAGTTGTTCTTTAGTCTGTACATCTGGGTCTTCAAGCTCCTGCATCCTTTAAATAGGATTAAAGATAGTCCGAGGGTCTCCATCGAGGTAGGTGGGAGGTCAGTACCGCTCTCTGGTGATAGGATGGTTCAGTTGCCTGATAACAGATGGGGAAGGAACTGTCTCTGAATCTGGAGGTGTGCGTTTCCACACTCTTGTACCTCTTGCCTGATGGGAGAGGGTGAGAGGAGGGAGTGACCGGGTTGAGATTGATCCTCGATTATGCTGCTGGCCTTGCCGAGGCAGCGTGAAGTGTAGATGGAGTCAATGGAAAGGAGGTTGGTTTGCGTGATGGTCTGGGCTGCATCTACAATTCTCTGCAATTTCTTGCGGTCTTGGATGGAACTGTTCCCAAACCAGGGCGTGCTGCATCCCGATTATGGTGGATATGGTTGTTTTGTGGGTTTACTGGGTATTATCTTTGAGGCGGGTCACAGAAGATGACTGGAATGACGGAGGTTTCCTTGAAGTAGATGGGGACAGTGGACTTGAAGTGAGAGGTTGTAGATGTTGGGGAAGACTGTGCCCTGTTGATCAATTTCAGAATCAGTCCAGGGACAACACCCATGTTGGCACTTTCTGAGTGTTTGACGACTGCCAGCGTGATGTGTGAGTGAGGGGGTCAGCAGAAGATAGGGGTGGGGGTGGGGGTTGGGGGGGAAGTGGAGAGAGACACACCATCACAATGGTAAACATTATGTCAGAACATGCTGTAAGTGGTGCATTTAAGTGGTGCTCTTATAGAAGTTTGAATGTGACGAGATTAGCAGCTGGAGTTTACAATGGAGTCAGTGAAATTTTAGTTTAGTTTTGTTTAGAGATACAGTGCGGAAGCCGGCCCACTGAGTCCGCGCCGACCGGCGATCCCCGCACACCAGCATTATACTACACACAGAAGCCAATGAACCTATGACTCCTGCACGTCTTTGGAGATGGGAATGGAAACGAGAGCACCCGGGGAAAACCCGCGCGATCACGGGGAGAACCGACAAACTCTGTACAGACAGCGCCCGCAGTCACGATCGAACCCGGGCCTCTGCCGCTGTAAGGCAGCAACTCTACCACTGCTGCACCAGGCCGCCCCTTAGCCCTCCCCCATCACATGGGACAAGAGTCAAGATGGTTTAATTGTCAAATACACCAAGACAGAACAATGACATTCCAAAGTCATCGTTAGCTTTTTAAACTTTATTCATAGCAACCCACAACAAGGCTGCATTTCCAACATTAATTTAAATAAAACAATTTGCCCTGTGGTTCCGCAACTACTTAATTACCTTTCAAGACATTGCAGGAATAAATTTGGGGTTCCAAATAAACATCGGGTTGCGGCACGCAAGATTATATCGAAGAACAAAGAGCAGTTTGCCCGTGAACTCAGGCAAGTTCTATTTATAACATAACTTGAAGTATTCATTACTGAATCATAGCTCTTCAATTTCAAAAAGAATTTGGACCTTCCCAGACAAATACAATCAAGTCCAATGCAGGAAGGAGAGCTGCTGTTTCCTTTATTAGTCAAACTCTTTCAGATCCCAAAATGTAATTCATAGCTGGAGTGTTCTGCCAACTCACAAAGAGAAATTAAATAGGTTACAGGTCGCAGTATCTAAAAAGTAAAAGAATAACTAAAGGAGGGCAGCACGGTGGTGCGATGGTAGAGATGCTGCCTTTCAGCGCCAGAGACCCTGGTTCGATCCTGATCTCGGGTGCGGTCTGTATAGAGTTTGTACATGGGTTCTCTCCAGGTGCTCTGGTTTCATCCCACGTTCCAAAGACGTGCAGGTTTGTAAGTTGATTTTCGGCAAGTTGTAAATTGTCCCCAGTGTGTAGGATAGTGTAAGTGTATGGGGTCAGTGAGGACTCAGTGGGCCGAAGGGCTCAGTGGGCCGAAGGGCCTCTTTCCACGTAGTGTCTTTAAAGTCTAAAGTAAAGCAAATGTATCTATGTCAAGGTTGAGCTTGGGCAGCTTACAAGTATGAATATTGAATTCTCCAATTTTAGGTACCATTCCCTGTTTTCCTCCCCCCCTTTCCTTCCTGTTCCCCTTTCACCCCAATGCGCACTCATTTCTACACTATCCCATTCTCCTTTTCCCCCCACTGTTGCCTTCCACCTATATCCCTCCCTCCAGCTATACACTCCTCCTCTCTCCTGATCAGACACTCTTTAGTCTCCTTGCTGTCCCCATTTGTCACCCTTTTGTCTCCTTCTCATCTCTAGCCTTTGTCCACCCATTCACCATTCAACCCCCTCCCTTCACCTGTATCCACCTATCACTTACCATTCTTTGTCCCGCCCCCCAACTCTCTTTTCCAGCACCTCCCCCAGCCCCCATTCCATAAGACCTACTAAGAGTTCGAACCGAAATTTTGCCAATCCAAGCCCTCCACAGATGCTGCCTGACCTGCTGAGTTTATCCAGCCGTTTGCATGCTCCTGTCGACTTCACGAACTAGCCATACAATATGAAATTAACGTTTGAACTTTTTAATTTTGTTACAGTGGTGAACTACAGCAGTGCATTCTGCTCTGGGTGTAATAGACAAACCGGTTACTCCATTCACAGTCAACTCAGTAAACACTTGTTGCCCATGGTCTGGAAGAGGCACTGGCATCTCAAGTTAGCCCCGGCCACTCAGGCTTAGCCTCGGGTAGAGGCACTGACTGTTTCGGGCTACTTCCCGGCAGCTCAGTCTTGACCACACAAATGTGCTGGAGGTCTCAGGTTTGTCCCAGTCTTTCTCAAACCTGTGACAGAGGCAGTAGGCAGGGAGCCTCCACCCTTTATCCTCTCCCCTCTCTTCAACCACTCCCGTCTCTTCCCCCTCTCTCCTCTCTTCCCCCTCTCCCCTCTCTTCCCCCTGCCCCACCCCTCCCCCTTTCCTCCCTCCTTTAAATGTCCTTTAAATGTTTTTATAGTACCTGCCTCAACTACCTCCTTTGGCAGCTCGTTCCATATACCCACCACACTTTGAATGAAAAAGTTGCTCCTCAGGTTCCCATTAAATCTTTCCCCCCTTCACCTTAAACCTATGTCTTCTAGTTCTTCATTCCCCTCCACTGGGTAAAGGAACCAGTGACTTTTATATGTTGTTATAGTTCACACCTCCATCTACCTCCTCTGGCGGTTTGTTCCACATCTGGATACACGGGATTCAGGAATGATGCCTGCATGTGGATTTACCTTGTTAGTTTCCTAATGCACAAGTTTGTTATGTTGGTTTAAGTTAGTTTCCTTAAAAGTTATAGCATCAGCTTGCATCCACCAGAATCCATTTATTGCCAAGGAGGTAAACTGCTCAGAAAACAGTTGGTGATTAAAGAAAATCACAGCCAACTCAGAAAGCCTCCAAATATACAGCTTAGCTTAGATAGTTTCATTACTGCCCAGTGCTTCTTACTCAGTGGATTACCAGGAAAGTCCAGTCTCCTTCGGCAACACTAGACGCAGCCTTGGAACCAATTTTATTGCAGCAATTGAATGATGTGGAAAGCCAAACAATCACCCAGGCATTGTTTGATATCCATGTTAGAAGCAAACACAGGAACAATGAAGGATACCTCTCTAGCTCTCAGCATTATGCTCAGTCGGCTCACCTAATATGGACAGTGGTACAAGCACAGTATATTACGTTGTATGCTTTGTGGAATCACATCCACAAATGAAAGGCTGTAGTTACTGAACTGAAGCTTAAATGATATTTAATATTAGGTTGGTTTTGAATTGTGAAAGGACTTCAAAAGAAATTGAACAGTGAAAAATTATCGCAACTGGTTTGCAAGGCAGTCCCAAGAGGGAAATGATGGTAAATCATCCTCAGAACAATGTTTATGTTTAATTTAGCACAGAGATACAGCGCAGAAACAGGCCGTTCGGCCCATCGAGTGCGCGCTGACCAGCGATCCCCGCACACTTACACTACCCTACGCATACTAGGGATAATTGACAATTTTTACTGAAGCCAATTAACCTGTACGTCATCGGAGTGTGGGAGGAAACCGGCGCACCCGGAGAAAACCCACGTAGGTCACGGGGAAAACATACAAACCCCGCACAGACAGCACCCGTGGTCAGGATTGAACCCGGGTCTCTGGCGCTGTAAGGCAGTAACTCTACCGCTGCGCCACTGTGCTCGGAGATGATTATTTTTTCAAAGGATTATTTGAAGGATATAAAGGATTCTAATGAAGCATTTTATTGCTAGTGGCTGATAAGATAAAGAGTAGAGGTAAATTTTTATTAGAGATATAGATTATTTCTGATAGGTTGGAAACAAATATTAAGCTCACAGAAGGAAGGGAATATTTTTTTACAGCCTGGAGAATGACTCAGAGACGCTTTCAAGCCATGGGCAGCAATGAAGGGGGCACGAGGTCAAAGATTTAAGAGCCACAAATATTAAAGAAATAAATCTGATGCTCAGTTAATAGCCTGCAGGCTGAGTACCAGAGTAGCATAGCGCCCAAGAACTGCTTAATGAGTAATTGGCCAGCACACTATGCAGTGTTATGTCTGCAGACTTGGAGCGGTGACAGGGTTTAAAGCAGATAATGTCCCAGTTTATGGAGCAAGATATGGGGAGGGAAGCACTGTGGCTTTTGATATTCAGAATCGGGTCTGCAAAAGACACACAATAGCCTGATTTGTATCGTTTCATAGAACATATTTCACAGTACAGCGCAGGAACTGGCCCTTCTCCCCACAATGCCTGTGCCAATAGCCAAGCCAAGATTAACTAATCTCCGCTGCCCGCACGTGACCCATATGCCGCCACATCCTTGTGCCCATCTATAAGCCTCTTAAACGCCACAATCAAATCTGCCTCCACCACAACCCCTGGCAGCACATTCCAGGCACCCACAACCTCTGTGGAAAAGAAACTTGCCCTGCAGAGGACTGAACTTTCTGATGCCTTTCCCCACAGAGGAAAATGTTGATTCTGTTGTGGGGGGGACGTTCATGTTGAATTTTATGATGTGTTGCGTTTTATTAATTTTTCTATGGATGTACGGAAACGTAATTATTTCTTCAATGCAAAGCACTTTTGTTTCAACGTGAGTTGATTTAAACGTGATATATAAATAAATTGTATTTACTTACTTGCTACGGAAGGAATCGACTATGAATAAGACAACTAGCACAGCAATTGACAGAGCAGCAGCCCCGGCAGGACATAAGCTACGAAGCTGCATCTGTGGCTGGGAAAAGATAACATCCGAGAAGGGTCTCAAGATCCACCAGGGCAGGGAAAAGTGCCTGGGAGAGCTTGGTGTGGGGCCTCGCATTGAGTCAAATCAGTCGAGTGAAGCCCAGTGGCAGGTTAACCACCACAGTCCACAGGGTATCAGCACCCCAGGCGAAGCTCAACCAAGTACTGTCCCACCAACGGACACGAGTCCAGAGCCCAACCAGCCACAGTCAGCGGTAGAGAGGAAGATGGAAGGAAAAAAGCCGAATGGAGCAGTCACTGGCTGTGGCTGAAGATAAAAGATGCTGTCTGGGCTGCCATATGACCATCTAGAGGCTAACAATAAGACACACGCCCAGGGCTGATCACCCTGCGATGGGCCTGCCTCGACTGAGGGTGTCTTGTGATAAAAGGCCGAAACACCCAGTGACGTTGAGGTACACAACGGAAGATGTGTCTGATTGGTAGCAAAATCACCTAGTGGTCACCCCCAAGAATACCGGGTGTCAGTTGTGGTGAAGAACCTTAGGGATTGTAACATCCAGTCCTACTAATCAATATGAACTTACTGCACATCTCCTTTAAACTTTTCCCCTCTCACCTTAAAGCTATCCCCTCAAGACTTTGATATTTCCACTTTGGGAAAAGGGTTCTGACTGGCTATCTTATCCATGCCTCTCTTAATTTTATATGGTTCTATCAGGTCTCCCCTCGACATCTGAGGCTCCAGAGAAAACAATCCATGCCTGTCCAAACTCTCCACCTATCTAACACCTTCTAGCCCAGGCAGCATTCTGGTAAACTACCTCTGCACCCTCTCCAGAGAATCCACATCCTTCCTGTAATGGGATGACCAGAACTGCACATAATACTCTAAATGTTGCCTTATCAAAGTCCTATAAAGCTGCCACATGGCTTCCTGGCTCTTATACTCAATGTCCCGACCTATGAAAGCAAACATACCATATCCCTTCTTTATCACTATCTACTTGTGCTGCCATTTTCAGGGCGTTATGGATTGGATCCCAATGCTGTTAAGGTTTGGTTTAGTTTAGTTTACTTTGGTTCAGTTTTGTTTCGTTTAGAGACACAGCGTGGAAACAGGCCCTTCAGCCCACCGAGTCAGCACCAGCCAGCGATCCCATTAACACTTGCCTACACACACCAGGGACAATTTACAATTATACCAAGCCAATTTACCTACAGACCTGTACGTCTTTGGGGCGTGGGAGGAAACCGAATATCTTGGAGAAAACCCACGTAGGTCATGGGAGAACGTATAAATTCCGTCCAGACAGCACCCGTAGTCAGGATCGAACCCAGATCTTTGGAGCTGTGGGGGAGCAACTCTACCACTGTGCCACCCTTCTTGCCATTAATTGCATATTTTCCCCTTACATTAGACCTCACAAAGTGTAACACCTCACGCTTGTTCAGATAGCTTCTTGTAAAGAAATGTTAATTCATTTACAGCTTTGCCTCATCGGGAAATCCACTTCAGTGGAGTCGCTTGAGTTAAGTCTGTATAGTGTAATGTTGGCCAAGGGGACTTCCCAGGATTCCAAGTGGTGATTGCAAGAGCACAAACGGTTCAGATTGCAACATTTGGGCATTGGGCAGGCTGAGAAATTGTATTTTAAAATCTATTTTCGACTAGTGGAAATATATCATCCAAAAAAGTTATTCCAAGCCAACACAGAGGGAGCCAAGGAAGAGAAAAGAATATATTACTTGAAGCAAAAAGTTCACCCAATAAACATTGGACAGGTACATGGATAGGAAAGGGTAAAAGGGATATAGGCCAAACGCCCAAATGGGATTAGCTTCGATGATGTGTCTTGATCGGCACGCACAAGTTGAGTTGAGTTGAGTTGCGTTTTTTAGTTTAGTGATACAACGCAGAAACAGGCCTTTCGGACCCCCCCCCCCCAATGTCTACAGATGCGCCGTACAAAACATTTTACTGTGATGCATCACTGCATGGTTGAGGAACCAGCTCCATCCAAGACCGCAGCAAATTGCTGAGAATTGTGGATGCAGCCCAGACCATCACACAAACCAACTTCCCTTCCATCGACTCCATTTATACTTCACACTGCCTCAGCAAGGCCACCAGCATAATCAAGGACGAATCTCACCCCCTTCCCTCTTCTCCCCTCTCCCATCGGGCAAGAGGTACAGGAGTGTGAAAAAGCACACCACCAGATTCAGGGGCAGTTTATTCCCAGTTGTTATCAGGCACCTGAACCATCCTATCAACAACTGGAGCGTGGACCTGACCTCCCACCTACCTCATTGGAGACTCTCGGACTATCTTTAATCGGACTTTTCTGGACATTATCTTGCACTAAATGTTATTCCCTTTATCCTGTATCTGTACACTGTAGAGGGCTTGATTGTAATCATGTATAGTCTTTCCACTGACTGGATAGCACATAACAAAAAAGCTTTTCACTGTACCTCAGTACACGTGACAATAAGCTAAAGTCAACTAAACTTTGACTGTGTGCGTGTGTCTGTATGTGTGTGTGTGTGTGTGTATGGGTGTGTGCACGTGTTCATGTGTGTGTGTGTATGTACGTGTGTGTGTGTGTGTGTGTGTGTGTGTGTATGGGTGTGTGCACGTGTTCATGTGTGTGTGTGTGTGTATGTACGTGTGTGTGGTATAGACAAAATCTGAGTTAACAATGGATTGTTAAAACAGCTCCGTGACTTGTCAAAAGCATTCTGTTCTGTTCATTATCAGTTCAACATTAGGCACAAATATGTAAATGCTGCAAATGCCACTGCCAACAGCAATCCCAATGTGCCCCAGAGGGCAGAACCAATTTAGTAAATTTGTGAGGAATAATTCAGCCATGCAACCTCTGACTTTGTCATCAACAATGAAATTAAAGTGTATTTAGAGTTTTGTCATTGAAAAGCTAAACCTCTGTAAAGAGGATTAATACTGTAGCCAGCCAGGCAAGCACTGCCAAAAATGAAAATGGTTTCATGAGATTATGGGAATTATGAAAGTGCCTCACAAGCTTACTATAGATCCACTAAAATTAAAGTATTTTTTCCAATAATGCGTAGAAAATAGAACAGAACAGCACAGAAACAGACCCTTCGGTCACAGTGTCCATGCCGAACATGATGCCGAGTTAAGATGATCTCCTCTGCCAGCGCCGTGATCCCTATCCGACCATCCCCTGCATATCCGTGTGTCTATCTGAAAGCCTCTGAAACACCATTATCGGTTCTGCTTCCATTACCACCCTTGGCAGTACGTTCCAGGCATCCACGACCCCCCGGGTAAAAAACTTGCCCCACACATCTCCTTTAAACATTGGCCTCTTCCCTTAAAGCTACGCGCTCTAGTCTTCAACATCGCCATGTTGAACTACATTCTACAATGTGTTCTCTTTTGCTTGAACAGATTTTTTAAATTAATTGATAACAGCAGTTAATTCTATAGACTTAATTATACTTTTGAGTAGGATTTGGAAGGATATTAATTTGATATGTTTTATGTAGGTTTATGCTTATGTACCACTGGATGAGAGATAAATGTCAACCAGGGCACTGCAAGTGTTAGTGGTGCAGTGGCGCAGCAGTAGAGTTGCTGCCTTACAGCGCCAAAGCCCGGGATCGATCCTGACTACGGGTGCTGTCTGTACGGAGTTGGTACTTTCTCCCCGTGACCTGCGTGAGTTTCCTCCAGGGTCCCACACTCCCAACACGTGCAAGTTTGTAGGTTAATTGGCTTGGTATAATTGTAAGTTGTCCCTGGTGTTAACGTAGAATAGTGTTAATGTGCGGGGATCGCTGGTCGGTGCAGGCTCAGTGGGCCAAATGGCCTGTTCCTGCACTGTATCTCTAAACTAAACTAAACTAAACTTGGCTGAAAAAGGGTCTCGACCCGAAACGTCACCCATTCCTTCTCTCCAGAGATGCTGTCTGTGCCGCTGAGTTACTCCAGCATTTTGTGTCTAAACTAAATGAAAGGTGTTCTACCTAGATGCTGACCCCTACGAGAGATCGTGAGCGTTGGCCAATTGTGGCACCCTCTTATCATTACCCAGGTACCAACAATGCGGGAGTCCTGACATTGACATCAGCTTGGACATGATTAGGCATGGGCCATTTTCTGCATTGTATGCCTCTAAAGCTTATGAGCAGAATAAAAATGACACCCTCTATGGTATGCAGTCTCCACTTTTCAATTTTGTTTCATTTCACAGATAAATTGGATGACATAATGCATAAATTGATAGATTGAAGGATTCAGCATGGAAACAGGCCCATCGGCCCACTGTCCACATTGACCATCGATCACCCATTCACACTGGTTCCATGTTATCCCAGTTTCTCATCCATTCCCGACACACTAGGGATAATTTGCAGAGGGCCAATTAACTGACAAACCTGCACATCTTTGGGATGTGGGTGCAAACTGGAGCACCCGGAGGTAACCCTCGCGGTCACAGGAGGAACGTGCGAACTCCACACAGAGAGCACAAGGTCAAGATCTGTGGGGTTGTGACACAACAGCTCTACCTGTTGCAACGCAATGCCACCCGAATTACGGCATAGAAAGCTTTAATTTCATGGAATCATAGAATCATATAGTGTGAAAGCACAACCATCGGCCAAACGTGACCATATCGACCCACATGTCTCTTCTACACGAGTGTCCTCTAGAGGTGCTGCTTTTAACCTGCTGAGTTACTCCAGCACTTTATCTTTTTTTTGTAAACCAGCATCTGCAGTTCCTTGTTTCTACTCGCTAATGTGTTTGCATGTCCAAGAATGTGCAGGTTTGGAGGTTAATTAGCTTCCGTAAGTTGCCCTGGTGTGAAGGACATAGAACTAGTATATGGGTGGTTGAAGGTTGGCGCAGACTCAGTAGGCCAAACATTCTGCCTGCTTAAGCTCACTCAAGCATGGCTCATTCCAAAAGTACATTGAAAGTGGTAGCTCTTAATGAAACCTCAACATACAATGGATAGTTCACAAAGGATTGCACCATTGGGTAAATATCTTGCTGTATATTATCTGCGAGAAAATTAGATATCATTAAATATCAGCAGGATGTATAATTAGTTCAGAATTTAGAGATACAGCACGGAAACAGGCCCTTCAGCCCACCGAGTCCATGCCAGCCATCGATCACGCTAGTTCTATGTTATCCCACTTTAGCATTCAGTCTCTAAACACCAGAGGCAATTTACAGAGGGCCAATTTACCTACAAAACCGCACGTCTTTGGGATGCGGGAGGAAACTGGAGCACCCGGAAGAAACCCACACACGGTCACGAGGAGAACGTGCAAACTCCACACAGAGAGCACCGAGGTCAGGATTGAACCCAGGTCTCTGGCGCTGTGAGGCAGCAGCTCCACTATTCTGGAGAAATTATTAATTTTACTGCTAAAGTCTAAATCAGCCACACAAAATGTTTATACAAAATTGATAAAATATTCCAATCCAAAAAATATAACATGAGGGAAGGTTACAATTAAATGGAGCATGAGTAACAGGTTATTTGGGATGAAAGCAATTTAAACACTTTAATAACCATTGACTAAAGATTATTTCAGATATCTGTTTGCTAGAATGCATATCTAAAATTAGAATCCCATTGGCATTATTAACACAGGTATTATCTAGGCTTGGAGGATATAAATAATTCTTAGTCATCCGAATCAGAAAATGAAGCATTCACCAAACCATTTTTCTCTGCAGCCTTTGTCCACCCATCTGCCAGTTAAGCCCCCCTCACCTGTATCCACCTATCACTCACCAGGCTTTGTCCCACTTCCACCCTTTTGCCTGCTTTCTCTCTACTATTACAATCAGTTTGAAGAAGGGTCTCGACCCAAAACATCACCTATCCATTTCCTCCACAGATGCTGCTTGACCTGGTGAGTTCTTCCATCGAAGATGGCCACAAAATGCTGGAGTAACTCAGCGGGACAGGAGACATCTCTGGCGAGATGGAATGGGTGACATTTCGGGACGAGATCCTGCATTTTGTGTTTTACTTAAGATTCCAGCATCTGCAGGTCCTTGTGTACGTACCTTCTGACCTTTGTCTTCCAACATTCAGAGAGAGAGCAAGAGAACGAGAGAACGGGAACGTCTTCCTTTATCTGGTTTGTTGACTCAGTTAGAATCTTACCTGTCTCTATAATGAGAGAACTTCTTCAAAGAAGGCATTCCTTGGGGAGTGGAGCAGTGGAGCAGATGAAAGTGTAGGAAGGAACTGCAGATGCTGGACACAGGCAGCACAGCTGGTAGAGCACCTGCCTCACGGCACTAGAGACCCGGGGTCAATCCAGACCCTGTCCGTGTGGGGTTTGCATGTTCTCCCTGTGACTGCGTGGGTTTCCTCCGGGTGCTCCGGTTAATTGGCCCTCTTTAAATTTTACGAGTGTGTAGGGAATGGATGAGGAAGTGGGATAACATGGAACTAGTGTGAATGGGTGATCGATGGTCAGTGTGAACTGGGTGGGCCTGTTTCCATGCTGTGTCTCTAAATTAAACTAATCTATGTGATCTCCTGTCAATCTTCTACACTAGAATGGATATAGTTTCTAAATGGCCCAGTGTCTCCTCATGTCTCAGTCCTACCATACCTGCAACTGGTAATCCTCGGCAAAACACAAAATACTGGAGGAACTCAACGGGTCAAGCAGCATCTGTAGAGGGAATGTACAGGCGCTGTTTCAGGTCAAGGACCCTTCTTCTGTCTTACTTCTTCAGTCTCCAGTAGTTCCTGTTCCACACGACTATTGTTTGACCAGACAGTTTGCAGATTAAAGTCACTCTTCATCACAGTCACAGCCTTGTGGCACAAATCTCAAATTTCCCGTTTAATTGCAGCCCCTACAACACCTATATTGAGGCACAACACAAATAAGCTCCTCTAACTGTATACTTCCCCTTTATCTTCACCCTTCCAACACCTCACACTTGCTCAGGTTAAACTCTATCCGCCATTCTAACCCAACGTTGAAGAAACAGTGAGACAGGTACATGGATAGTACAGGTTTGGAGGGATATGGACCAAATGTGGGCAGGCGGAATTAATGTAGATGGGACAGGGTGGGTCGAAGGGCCTGTTTCCATGTTGTGTGACTCTATGATGACTTCTCCGCCCATTTCTGTAGCTGATCTGTATCCCGCTGTATACTTTGGCAGCCTTCCTCACTGTCCGTGACCCCAGCAATCCTAGTGTCTTCTGCAAACTTACTAGCCAACGAGTCTACATTTGGTTTTAGTTTAGTTTAGAGATAAAGCGCAGAAACAGGCCCTTCGGCCCACCGGGTCTGCCGCAGCCAGCGATCCCCGCGCATTAACACTATCCTACACACAAGGGACAGTTTACTTTTTTTTTACCGAAGCCAATTAACCTACAAACCAGTACGTCTTGGAAGTGTGGGATGAAACCAAAAATCTCGGAGAAAACCCACGCCATTATGAGGAGAACGTACAAACTCCGTACAGAGAGCACCCGTTGTGAGGATCGAACCCGGGTCTCTGCTGCTGGCTGCGCCATCGTGCCGCCCATAAACTAACGTCATTTATAACAATGTCTTCCTGTAACAATATCCTTAACTTTTATCATAATAATGCTTGAATGCTATAAATTAATTAATTCTCTATTTTATCATGAACAATGCCATATGATTTGATGGCAGAATAATCCAGCACTAAAACTAACCTTTCCTTTAATATATAATCAAATGCAAGCTTTTGATTGATTTTAATCACAGGCTTAAAAATAATAAATTGAGGAATACTAATTATGATTGATAAGATTACAAACTGGGAATGAATTTATATGATATTTTCATCATATCTCTATGAAAATCAATGCCTGCGAATCGATCAGTGTTGTTAACCACTAGGTTATTTGGTTTTCATTCTGAATCTTGCAAGAGTGGAAAATAATTTGCCCTTCAACACTTATACATAGCATGTATACAGCTATTATAACATATTATCCAAGAGAACTAATTCCAATTTTATTTGATGTTTCCATATTAGTTGCAAATGTTCAACACACATAATAACTGCCTCATGGTACAATTTAAATATCAGATCAACCAGTTGAAAGCAATGTTTTAGTTACCAATAAGTGAGTCGTATAGTCATACAGCATGGAAACATGCCCTTCGGCCCAACTTGGCCATATCGACCGGGATGCCCCATCTACACTATGGCCAGGGTGATGATGCTGGCTGCCGTTTTGAGGCAGCGACTCCTGTAGATCTCTTGAATTATGGGGTGGTCAGTACCTGAGATGGACTTTGTGTAATCTCCTTAATTCCTGGGCGTTCGAGTTGCCGAACCAGGCCGTGATGCAACCAGTCAATATGCTCTCTACCGCATACCTGGCCAATTATCCCTAGTGTGTAAGGAATGGATGAGAAAGTGGATTAACATAGAACTAATGATCGGGTGATCGATGATCGGTGTGGACTCGGTGGGTCAAAGGGCCTGTTTCCATGCTGTATCTCTGTAACTAAAACTAACTCTAAATGTTCTTATTCAGGACAAAGACAAGACTAATGAAAATATTAATTTGCAGGTGAAGTAGTTAAACATGACAGCACTCTTGCTTCTCACAAAGTGCCGGAGGAACTCAACAGGTCAGGGGACTAGACAGGCCATGTTTTGTAGGTACACAAACTTGCTGGAGGAACTCAGCGGGTGCAGCAGCATCTATGGAGCGAAGGAAATAGGCGACGTTTCGGGCCGAAACCCTTCTTCAGACCATGTTTTGTGACAGGACCCTTCTTTAGATTGCTCTGAGTTCCTCCATTTGAATTCACAGAATAGAAGGCACAGTTTAAAGGTGAGAGGGGCAAAGTCTAATGGAAATATCCGAGGCAAGCCTTTTATATAGAGAATGCCTGGAACGCACTGCCAGGGGTGGTGGTGGTGGTGGTGGAGGCACATACGATAGTGAGGTGTGGGATGTTTTTAGATAGGCACGTGAATATGTAGGGAATGGAGGGATATGGATCACGTGCAGGCAGATCCATATCCATATTAGTTTACAAAAAGGACACAAAGTGCTGGAGTAACTCAGTGGGTCAGGCAGCATCCCTAGAGAACACGGATAGGTGACGTTTCTGGTCAGCACCCTTCTTCAGTTTATCTTGGCATCTTGCAAGGCACAGACATTGCGGGCCGAAGGGCCTGTTCCTGTGCTGTACTCTTCTATGTTCAGTGAATGGAGAATAATTCAACACCCGTGTAGGAAGGAACTGCAGATGCTGGTTTACACCGAAGATAGACACAAAATGCTGGAGTAACTCAGCGGGACAGGCAGCATCTCTGGAGAGAAGGAATGGGTGGTGTTTCGGGTCGAGACCTAGCAGTAATGTGTGAAGGCAAAAATGTTACAGCAAATGGTTCTGCTCAGTGATGTTTCACTGAATCAGGAGAGTCAAGAGTCCAAAGTGTTTTATTGTCTCAAAACGGAACAATGAAATTCTTACTTGCAGCAGCACAACCGATATATAAACATAGTGCAGAATCTCAGAATACACAGAATCTCTTGCCGGGGGTGGGGGGGGGGGGGGGGAAACGAGGACCAGTGGAAATAGGTTCAAGGTGAAGGGGAAAAGTTTTAATAGGAATCTGAGGGGTAACTTTTTCACACTAAGGGTGGTGGGTGTATGGAACAAGCTGCCAGAGGAGGTAGTAAGACTGGGACTATCCCACTGTTTGGTATAAATCCCACAGTTAGACAGGTACATGGATAGGACAAGTTTGGAGGTATATGGACCAAACGCAGGCAGGTGAGATTAGTGTAGCTGGGTCATGTTGGCCAGTGTGAGCAAGTTGGGCCGAAGGGCCTGTTTCCACACTACTCTGTAAAAATGTTTTTAAAAATCTGAAATATGCCTTACGGTTGGTACATTAAATGATTACTTTATTAAGGTGTCCACTGAGGAAGAAGGGAGCAATGCCCCCCCCCCCCCCCCCCCCCCCCGCCCCCTTTCACGACTAAATAACAATAATTTGTGCAGACTTAATGGATTCAGTCTAAATGGGGTGCAAGTGTTAAACATGGCAAATGCAACTCAAAACAAATGAATCCCCAGGGAGGGTTACAGAACACAATGACAAAGAAGATTAATGAAGCATTTATGAGTCATTGCCACAGCTAAATCATCTCTGGGGAGCTCTCCGCAGACTGAGTCACACAATTAATTGCCTTTTGGTTCAAATTGCTTTCTCCTTAAAATCCAAACCGGTCAGAAATCACTGCGAGGAGAATGCTCCCATGTGAACTCAGTATAAACGTCTGGGGTTTAATGCCTAGTTTCTGTGGGGAGGATCACAGTCTGGGCTCCTTACATTGTAGTACATCAGGGGGTTGGATCTGGTGAGGCCACCCCTCACACAAGGGAAGGGAGATCACCACAGGAGGCCACATGAGTGACACGGGTGCTAGGTGTAAGGATAGTTTGTAAACACTACCAAATACAATATTAATGAATGTATAAACACTGAAAATGTCCGAAGAGGTTTTGCACGGTTCTTATCTTGTAAATATTTTGGTATTTTTGGAAAACATGAGGGACTGCAGAATGTCGGTAGCAAAGATGCCCCTAATGGTATCTCCAGAGATGCTGCCTGACCCACTGAGTTTAGAGATACAGCGCGGAAACGGGCCCTTCGGCCCACTGAGTCCGTGCTGACCAGCGACCCCCGCACATTAACATTATCCTACACACACTAGGGACAATTTATATTTATACCAAGCCAATTAACCTACAAACCTGTACGTCTTTGGAGTGTGGGAGTAAACCGAAAATTTCGCAGACAAACCACACGGTCATGGGAAGAACGTACAAACACTCCGTACAGACAGCACCTGTAGTCAGGATCGAACCCGGGTCGCTGGCGCTGAAAGCGCTGTAAGGCAGCAACTCTACCTCTGCGCCACCGTGCTAACCTGCCGAGCACTGAGTGTCTATCACGAGGAACTGCAGGTGCTGGCATCTTAAGCAAAACACAAAGTGCTGGAGGAACTCAGAGGGTCAGACAGCATATGTGAAGGGAATGGGCAGGCAAAGTTTCAGGCACAGGAAACACATGTGGCTTTGTTTGTCAGTCTGGGTCAGAACATTATTGGAGAGCGAGAGAGCAGCAGGAATGTTCCTCGACTGGATAGCATGCAACAAAAATAGCTTTTCACTGTACCTCGGTACATGTGGCAATGATAAACTAAACTAAACTAACCATTTGTCCCTGCCATGGATTCACCAAAGAGCCCCCTTATGAGTCATAAATGTCCTACGCTTCAATAAAAATAACAAATGCATTACAGTCTGGAAATGGAGAGGGAGAAAGGGCCTTTAGCTCAATATCTGCAGACAGCAAACATAGCCCGAGGAATATTTCAGCAAAATGAGTTTGTCACATTTGATCAATGTGGTCCATTGCAGGAGTATCAAAGTGACAAGTCAATCAGGCATTCTCTGCCCAGCTTCCATGCCTTGTTCTCAAATATAGTTAGCTGCCAAAATAAGAGGGTGATGAAAATCATTGTCATTGTGTTATGCAATTTGTATTAAATTTAGGTTTTATGTTTATTATTGTTATGTGTTCTGAGGTACAGTGACATTTTTTTGTATGCTATTCAATCGAATCAGATAATACTATACATAAATACAATCAAGTCAAACTCAAGTACAATAGATAGAGCAAAGGGGAAGATACAGAGTGCAGAACATAGTTCTCAGCATTGTAGCGCATCAGTTCCAGAGACAAGGTCCAATGTCCACAATGGGGTAGAGGTGAATCGGACAGTACCCTAGCTTATGGAAGGACCGTTCGGAAGCCTGATAACAGAGGGGCAGCTGTTCCTGAGTCTGGTGGTGCACACTTTCAAGCTTCTGTACCTTTTGCCAGATGGGAGCAGGGAGAAGAATGAATTACCTTCCACATGAATGACCTTCCTCATGACCTTCCATCAATCTGAAGAAGGGTTTCGGCCCGAAACGTTGCCTATTTCCTTCGCTCCACAGATACTACTGCACCCGCTGAGTTTCTCCAGCACTTTTGTCGACCTTCCTCATGAGATGTTTGGAGGTGTGGTTAATTGAGCATTACGCAATTATCACCTAACATTCCAACATACCTGTGGAAGGGTAGGTTTGCCAAATTTACCTTGTAGGGCTTTATGTGTATTTTAACAAATGATTTATTATTTGAAGCCTGCTCTATTTTACTTCGGAGTCACGTGAGTGACTACGTGAAGAACCCCGCTTCCAACGCATGCGTGTCATATCGCTACACGCATTGCACGAGTCAACAGGAGGGGGGAGGACGTCCCCCAGTAGCGTGAGAAGGAAAAAAGGGCCAGCAAAAGGCAGGTAAGGCACTCTGCATTTTTATTCACAGCAAAATGGACAGAGTGAAAAGGGAAGCGGTCTGCTAGAAAGCTGCCCGAGAAACGCGTTGAAAGCGCGGATGAAGGGCAGAGACAACAGCCGTCGGCACTAGATGCCTCGGTAGAGGAATCAGCTGTGCCAGAAATCGTTCTGGCACCGACTAAAGTTACTTCCCGGCCGGGAGGCAAAGTTCAAAAGAAAACTCACCATCTAGAAGAGCCCGACTTGGAGCAGCAGCGGGCGACCAGTCCGTATCAATATCGGACCAGGGCCTGGACAAAACAGAGCTAACTAAAGACCACTAAGATGCACTAGCCCTGTTTTGTAATGTACAAAATGAGCTGAAGAGCATGCGGAAGGCTGCTATTCAGCCAGCACTGGATCCTAGATATGCAACAATTTGCAAACAAAGAGCCGTTAAAACCCCAACCCTTTTGTTTGGGCAAGACTTGTGCAAACAGGTAAAAAAACTGGACGAAGAAGCCAAGACACTGGGGCTCATCAAAGCCAGCGCAAAGGCTTATTTTGGATCACAGTACCAGCCACATGGAAGACCGAAAAGTGTGGCTTATACCAGTGGCAGTGCCAGAACCCAATATAACCCGCAGCAGCTTTTTTTAGGGTATGGCCAGGGACGGCCACCCTGGAAGATGCGGAAGCCTCAACCTCCAGTAAACCCCTCTTTTTCAAAAAACAAAGAAAATAGTACAACCACCAGTAACCATGGAGGTTGGTGGGTGTGGTTCTTTTGTAAAAAAGAGACCCACGACGGTGGGGGGGGGGAGGTTGCAATACTACAGTGACGAATGGTGTAAAATCACTACAGACTCGTATATTCTAAACAGTATTCAGGGTTATCTGATAGAATTTACTCATCCCAATAACCCCCCAGTACAACATACACCAGAAAGGCATTTCGTCCTTACAAAAACCGAACAATCTAAAGCCCACACGGAGCTACGACGATTGTATACAAAAGGTGTAATTGAGCATACTATTCATGAACAATTAGAATTTGTATCAAACATATTTATTAAAAATAAAAAGATGGGGGTTGCCGGATTATCATTGACCTTTCAACCCTAAACACATTCATTCAATATGTTCATTTTAAGATGGATACCTTTATCACTGCTAAAGAATTAGTGTCAGCTGGGTTCCATATGGCAAGCATTGACTTAAAAGATGCATACTATACAGTACTCATCAGAGGGGAACACAGACGGTATTTGAAATTTAACTGGATGAGGGGAACTTTGGCAATATAGAGCCTTACCAAATGGGCTAACATCAGCCCCCAGATTATTTACTAAAATTCTGAAACCAGCTTTGGCATTGTTACGTAAACAAAGCCATAGGGTGATGGCATATTTAGACGACATTTTTATTGTTGGCACAACTTACGAATTGGCACATCAAACAGTACTTGCCACAAAACAATTGTTTGAACAACTAGGGTTTATCATCCATCCAGTTAAGTCTAAATTGATACCAGCAACTAATATGGATTATTTAGGATTCACCATTAACACGGTCAATATGTTAGTAACTTTGCCAATAGATAAAGCCGTAGCCCTACAGGAGGATTGCAGCGAGCTTCTTAACACCAACAGACCCTCCATTAGACGGGTAGCCCGGATAATTGGGAAGATTGTGGCTACATTCCCGGCCACACAATTTGCGCCATCACATTATCAAAATTTGCAAAGAACAAAAATTAGAGCACTCAAATTTAACAAGGGTCATTTTGATAGGCCTATGGAGCTGCCTACGGAAGCTATACTTGAACTACAGTATCACTTAACACACGTGGTATTAATTACCTAGAGATGTTAGGGGCATTTTATGGCCTTAGGTCATATTGCTCAGCAATTAAGCACCAGCATGTACGATTACAAATTGATAATACCACCGCGGTGGCATATATTAATCACATGGGTGGAAATATATCGACTTCTTGTGATCAATTGGCAAATTTAATTTGGCAATGGTGTATCCAAAGAAACATTTGGATATCGGCAACATACCTACCAGGTAAGCTAAATTCAGTGGCAGACACCAGATCACGCAAATTTAACGAAAACACGGAATGGATGTTAAATAAAAATGTATTTGCTGAAATTTCAGCAAAATATGGTAGACCAGATATTGATCTTTTTGCATCCAGGTTGAATCACCAATTACCAACGTATGTGTCCTGGGAACCAGACCCTGGGGCAGAAGCTACAGATGCTTTCTCACTGCATTGGGGGAAATGGCTTTTTTATGCATTTCCCCCGTTCTGCCTCATCAATCGGGTACTAAGGAAAATTCAACAAGATTCGGCATCTGGGATTCTCATAGTACCCGATTGGCCTACTCAACCGTGGTATTCGGTCATACAGGGGATGGTGTTAGAACCATGTTCCCTTATTGGACATAGCCCCAAAAGTTATTAATTCATCCAGTGACTGGGGGCAGTCACCCATGCCATAAGACTATGGATTTGTTGATTTGTAGAGTCTGAAAGACCCACTACACGGCATGGGGCTGTCAGACAGGACGATGAATCTCATCACATCCGCACAAAGACTGTCAACACGGAAGCAGTACCTCGGACACATCAAGAAATGGGGCATATACTGCTTTGACAACAACCTAGACCAAAGGGCCAAGAACATTCCGGCCGTATTGGAATTCTTAACAGCCTCCATTGTGATAAACGATTAGGCTACAGTGCCATCAATAGTGCCAGAAGTGCACTCTCCAATTACCTATCGCAAGGAACGGAGCGGCACACGGTGGGAACGCACCCCCTGGTAACAAAACTTATGGGGGGCATATTCAATGCAAAACCCCCTAAAACCAGGTACTCCAGAATCTGGGATGTGGGTGTCGTTTTGAACATGCTGAGGAGTTGGTCGCCCATAACAGCATTATCACTTCGGAAACTGACCATGAAGATGGTTATGCTCATGGCGTTAGTTACCGCACAACGAGTCCAGTCATTAAACAAACTGAGGCTGGACTGCTTGATCATCTCACCCGAGAAACTGGAGTTTGTCATACATGATTTAATAAAACAAAACAGTCCAGGTTCATCGGGTCAAGTGATTGAATTTATGGCATATCCAAATGACGAACGCCTGTGTATAGCTAGACATATCCAATTATACATGGAATATACTAAGAGCATTCGAGGTCAGGAAATGGCTCTGTTAATTTCTTACAAGAAACCGCACAAAAGGGTCACGACCCAAACTATCTCAAGGTGGCTCAAATGTGTCCTAAAGATGGCAGGAATGGACACTAATGTTTTTTAAATCTCATTCCACCAGGGCTGCAGCAACATCCGCAGCAAAAATTCTGGAGGTGCCAACAGACCAAATCCTCAGAATGGCAGGATGGTCATCGGAAAGGATTTTCCAAAGGTTTATAACAAACCAGTTTTGGAGCCATCATCGTTTTCTGAAAGCATTTTATGTTCAATAATATAATTTGCCCGAAAGGTTACAGGGCTATGATTTCAATTTAATAAATTTATTTTTCGTTATATCACACAAATCTTTGTATGAGTGTGTTTAAAATTGCTAATGATACTTTCTCCCAATACCCAAGGCAGTTGTGAAGCATGGACTCGTTCCACGGCGTGGGGTCACAGAGCTTTGAAATCTTCACGTAGTCACTCACGTGACTCCGAAGTAAAATAGTAAGATTAAACGAGAACTTACCAGTTTGAAGTTTGATCTGTATTTTATGAGGAGGAACGTTGAGGGAATACGTGCCCTCCGCTCCCACCCTCCTATGATCATATCAAAAACTGGTATCTCTTTGATAATCTTGCTATGTTAGGTCATTATAGTTTCTGTGACCTCACACCGCTGCTTTGAAGAATGACACGCATGCGTTGGAAGCGGGGTTCTTCACGTATTCCCTCAACGTTCCTCCTCATAAAATACAGATCAAACTTCAAACTGGTAAGTTCTCGTTTAATCTTACTATTTTGGTTTGGTCACAAATATTTACAAATATTTTTTTTAAATCACCGCAAGTTTCTGGAGGGATAGGGCATTAGAGGACACGGTGGCGCAGCGGGTAGAGCTGCTGCCTCACAGCTCCATTGAACTGGGTTTGGCCCTGACAACAGTTGCTGTCTGTGTGGAGTTTGCACATTTTCCCTGTGACCATGTGCATTTGTTCCGGGTGCTCCAGTTTCCTCCCCCATTCCAAAGATGTGTGGGTTTGTAGGTTAGTTGGCTTCTGTAAATTGCCCCTAGTGTGTAGGATGCAAAACTGGGATAGCATAGAACTAGTGTATGGGTGATTGTTGGTCAGCATGGACTCGATGGGCCGAAGGGATTGTTTCTATGCTGTATCTCTAAACTACATTCAACTAAACTAAACTAAACTAAACCATCCAATCACCAACTACAGAGCGGCCTTGAGCTATCATCTACCTCGTTGGAAACACTTAGACGATCTTTAATTGTACTTTTCTGGGCTTTATCTTGCAGTAATTGTTATTCCCCTTAACCTGTATCTGTGAACAATGGGCAGCTTGACTATAATCATATATAGTCTTTCCTCTGACTGGATAGCACGCAACAAAAATGCTTTTCACTGTACCTCGGTACACGTGACAACAAACTAAACTAAACTAAAAATCTAAACTAAACTAAGTCCATCAGCTTTTTTCATTCGTAGACAAAAATGCTGGAGGAACTCAGTGGGTGAGGCAGCATCTATGGAGCCAAGCATTTCCTTCGCTCCATAGATGCTGCCTCACCTGCCGAGTTTCTCCAGCATTTTTGTCTACCTTCGATTTTCCAGCATCTGCAGTTCCTTCGTAAACATGAAGCTTTTTTCATTCATTCATTCATTCATTCATATTAACAAACACACAAAAAAACAAATCATTTAATAAAACCAGACAACATCAGTAACGAATCAAAATCTAAATTAAAATAATTTGATAAGATAAGATAAGAGGTCTCAGCTGGTGAGTTTTGTTTTGGCAACGCCATTCCCAAATATTTATCCAAACTAAATCTCAGAGGAATTAATGGAATCTAAGGGTGAGTGTAACTTTTACTTCAAACAGTTATAAATATTGGATCATAAATCATATAATAACAAAACCAAATTGTGAATATTTCAACTCGCCTTCCCATTCCCACACTGACCTTTCTGTCCTGGGCCTCCTCCATTGCCAGTGAGGCCACATACAAACTGGAGGAACAGCGCCTCATATTCCACTTGGGTAGCTTTTTTAGGTAACACCATCTGACCTATTTCCCCTATTGAATCTGAAGCAGAATAAGGGTCCCTACCCGAAATGTCACCTGTCTAATATTGAATTTGAAGAAGGCTCCCTGCCCGAAATGTCACCTATCTATGTTCTCCAGAGATGCTGCCTGACCCATTGAGTTGGTGTCTTTTTTGGTAAACCAGCAACTGCAGTTGCTTGTGCCTCCTTTTTTCCCCTCCCTTCCTTCTGCCCCACCCTGGTGTGCACCCATTTCTCCCACCATCCTGCTCCCCTATCCCCTTCACCCCCGTCCACTTCCATCCATATCTCCCCCTCCGGCTTTACATTTCACTCCTGTTCTCTCCTTATCCGACACCCTTCTGTCTTCTCATCATCTCCCGCCTTTATCACTTGCTCCACCTATCTGCCAACCAAAACCCTCCTCACCTGCATCCACCTATCACTTGCCAGCATTTGTCCCACTCCAACCCCTCTTTTCCAGCTTTCCCCCCACGACTCCACTCAGTCTGAAGAAAGGTTCTGACCAGAAATATCATCTACGCATTCGCTCCAAAGATGCTGCCTGACCCGCTGAGTTCCTCCGGCACTATTTCTTTGAGAACATAGTGAGTTTCATTAATAAGCAAGCCAAAAGAAGGACCCAACCTGCCTGGCAGAACTTAAAAAACAGTGACTATATTGACAAGGAACTGCAGATGATGGTTTACAAAAAAAAAACCCACAAAGTGCTGGAGTAACTCAGCTGGTCAGGCAGCATCTCTGGAGAACATGGATAGGTGACGTTTCGCGTTGGGACATGCCAACATAGTTTTAAAACCCGCAGTAGATATATGCTACACTGAGGTGGAGATTTCACATTCATTACAGTAGGATCACGCAAGCCAGTAACTACTATTTTCGATTGCAATGAATCCAATTTGCTAAGCCCTGCAAGCCCTATTTAATTAGTTCCTGGGCTATTATTATTTTAATTAACCTCATTTTCCGTTGGGTTCAGTGAGTAGTTTTGTTGTGATCTGCAGTCTGCAGATTGTGAAGGGCATGATTTACAGGAGGCAACTGAAGTTAGCTGAAGTAGTTGGATAGTGGCCTAAAGAGGCTAAAGAGGCTAAAGGATGGCACATTGCAATATCAGATCATTAATCTCGGCAAAGTGTTTAAACTGAGCAATGAACATCAAATTACAGCCGGATGTCTATTTGAAAGTGTTATCAATTGAACCAAAGTAAAAGTCTGCAGAAGGGTTCCGACCAGAAACATCACCTATCCACGTTCTCCAAAGATGTTTCCTGACCTGCTGAGTTACTCCAGCGTTCTGTGTCTATCTTTGGTATAAACCACCATCTACAGTTCCTTGTCATTACATTGAACGAAAGCAAACATACCCACAGGTGGACACAAATGCTGGAGTAACTCAGCAGGCAAGGCAGCATCTGTGGAGAGCATGGATAGGTGATGTTTCAGGTCGGCACCTTTCTTACGACCCACGACTGCTTGTAAAAACGTGAGCTGTTAGACACTAGGCTGATTAATGACCAGTTGTGATCCATTCATCACAACTCTTCCCTTCTTTTCCACGTCCACTTTACACAAGCATTCAAAATGTCATTAGATCCATCGTCAAAGTATTAAACCGCAGGCTTATTTTTTTTCCTTTATTTTTTTTGCAGACACTTACAGTAAGTAAGTAAGCATGGGGAATTGAAAGGTCTCTAACCATAACCACATGTTAACAGTACTTTCATAAGAACCCTGTCCACAACATCCAGTTACTTAAACTATTATATGTGAGGCTTTCCAATAGCTTGCAACACTGAGGCAATTGTTGTCTGGAATCTCCTTCGCCCAATTGCTTTTCATTTAGTCTGCTTACAACTTCCACAATCCAAGACTCAAAATCACTACAATTTGAACACAATGCTTTACTTTCATCAAAGTCATATCTGGTGAGTATTTACCACCAAAGCTGATATCCAATAAAGTTTTACAAAGTCAAACATTACTCTTTTTAGTTAAGTTTAGGGATACAGCCGGGAAACAGAGGCCCTTCGGCCCATCGAATCTGCGGCGACCATCGATCACCCGTTCACACTAGTTCCATGTTATCCCACTTTCTCATCCAATAATGTTTTAGTGAAACTTCTTCTTGAATGTTGGTTCTGGAAGTCTTAAAGACTATTTTCATCTTAATTCGAACCACAGTGCGAACTCCATCATCAAGTTTGCTGATGACACCACCATCGTGGGGCGTATCACTGATGGGGATGAGTCCGAATATAGAAGAGAGATCGAGCAACTGTCCATATGGTGCCAGCGCAATAACCTGGCCCTCAACACCAGCAAAACCAAGGAACTGATTGTGGACTTTGGAAGGAGTAGGAGGGGGACCCACAGCCCCATTTATATCAACGGGTCGATGGTTGAAAGGATCAAGAGCTTCAAATTCCTGGGCGTGCACATCTCTGAAGATCTTTCCTGGTCCGAGAACACTAATGCAATCATCAAAAAAGCACATCAGCGCCTCTACTTCCTGAGAAGATTACGGAGAGTCGGATTGTCAAGGAAGACTCTCTCTAACTTCTACAGGTGCACAGTCGAGAGCATGCTGACCGGTTGCATCGTGGCTTGGTTCGGCAATTTGAGCGCCCTGGAGAGGAAAAGACTACAAAAAGTAGTAAACACTGCCCAGTCCATCATCGGCTCTGACCTTCCTTCCATCGAGGGGATTTATCGCAGTCGCTGCCTCAAAAAGGCTGGCAGTATCATCAAAGACCCACACCACCCTGGCCACACACTCATCTCCCTGCTACCTTCAGGTAGAAAGTACAGGATCCTGAAGACTGCAACAACCAGGTTCAGGAATAGCTACTTCCCCTCAGCCATCAGGCTTTTAAACCTGGCTCGGACAAAACTCTGATTATTAACAACCACTTTCTGTTATTTGCACTTTATTTGCAGTTTATTTATTCATGTGTGTATATATTTATATCATGGTATATGGACACATTTATCTGTACTGTAGTAAATGCCTTACTATTTTTCTGTGTGCTTAAGCAAAGCAAGAATTTCATTGTCCTATACAGGGACACATGACAATAAACTCACTTGAACTTGAACTTAAATGTGAAGCCATACAACTAACTACATTGGTCTGAGCGAAGTATTTTAAATAACCTTTTGGCTTTATGCAGTAGACAGCAGCTAAAATACTGTGTGTGTGTGTCAGAGAATTTTAGGATCAAATGTGTCTTTGTTTGCTTGCAATAGAACTTAGAACAGGAATGGGCCCTTCGGCCCACAATGTCTGTGCCAAACATGATGCCAAGTTAAACTGATCTCATCGGTCTGCTTATGATCCATATCCCTCCATTCCCTGCATATCCATGTGCCTATCCAAAAGCCTCTTAAACACCACTAGTGTATCTGCCTCCACCACCACCCCAACATTGCAGGGCACCAGACCCCTCTTTGTGAAAACAACTTGCCCCTCACATCTCCACCAAACTTTCCCCCTCTTGCCTTATACCTACGCCCTCCAGTTTTAGACATTTCCACCCTGGGAAGAAGATTCTGACTGGCTACCCTACCTATGCCAAATTATTCACTTCACAATTATATCATTTAAACCCATTTTGCAGAAAGCAGACAATTTCTTTAACTAACAATAAGGTAGCCAACAATAATCTTCAACATGAAAAAGCCTCCTTTATTAGTCATAGACAACTCAAGCAATTATTACCTCTGCAGCCCCGTACTTCCAAACTAACTCCGCCAGTTCCACCTGAGGTTGTGGAAAATTGGCAGGGAGTTAGTTAGTTTAGTTTATTTATTGTTAAGTGTACAGAGATACATGCTTGTTCTGCAGCTCTCCAGTTAAAGCCCACTAGACAAGAGTACAATAGATCCTCCTCTGGAACAGCACACAGAGAGTCGCCATGTTCCCGTGCCATCTTGCATCTTGTAATCCTCTGAAAAGTCCGATCTGGGCTCAAGGAGATGTGCATGTTGTTATTTTCTCACTCTAAGGCCGGGTGTCCAGGCGGCACAGGATGGATGAAGTAGGCCTGACCCAGCGCGATGCTGTCGGCTCCTTCCACCGCCGCTCTGTGCAGCTGCCGCGGGCTGCGCTCGATCCGCTCACTCGCACGCACGGCTGCTGTAGGGCCTCCCGTGGCCACCTCCACCAACACCACCGCCCGTGACCACTGCAAACGCGTCTCCAGTGGCCGCTCTTCCACTCCCGTGCGCCAAGGTCGCCGTGTCCCGCTTCCCGAGCTCATCACAGAACTTTAGAGTGGTTCCAAGGTGACTTTGCCCTTCACCTTGCACATCGATAGGTAACCCCTCTTCAGTGTCAGTCTGAAATATCACCTATCCTTGTTCTCCAAAGATGCTAGCTGACCCGCTGAGTTACGCCAACATTTTGTGTCCATTTGCATTTAACTCCTGACAGTCAACCCAGTCATTCTGCGCTTTTGCAGCTTACAACCTGGCAGTATGAACCTTGATATCTCCAACCCTGCATTCCCTCTTTCCCTCCCTCCCCCACCCTGGTCATCCTACTAGTTCCACTGTTCGCACCCGCAACATCCCTTCATTATCACCTCTTCCCCAGCCAACAATGGGCCATTGTGGGCTCCACACTTCCTTGGTTGTCTATTGTCGGCCCTGGTTTGGTCTGGCCTTTTCCTACCTTCCAGATCCCCACCCCCACTTCTACTTCCGAAGAAGGGTTCCGACCCAAAACGTTGCATCCTTTTTCTCCAGAGACGCTGCCTGACTGGATAAGTTACTCCAGCACTTTGTGTCTATTTTTGGTATAAACTAGCATCTGCAGTTCATTTCCACACTCCTGCTTTATACCGTCCAATCCTGGAGTACTGTCCTCCTTCCTGCATGGTAAATGAAGTCCACTACTCAATGGATATCAGGTTGTAACCAATCCATAACTACATTCTGGCCTCACATCTACAAGGTATATGGGGTGATCGAAGGTCTATCATACCTATCCCAGATATCACAGTAGAAGTTCACAGGGCAGTATCCTGGACTCAGCCATCTTCAGTAGCTTCCCATGTTCATGGTCAGAGAGGAGCTACAAGCTGATGACCGCACCAAGTTCAAATCCATTCACAGCCTCTCGCACGCATCAAGAGCTAGGGAATGTGTAGGAAGGAACGTTTCAACCAAAGATAGATTTTTAAAAAAAGCTGGAGTAACTCAGCGGGACAGGCAGCATCGCTGGAGAGAAGGAATGGGTGACGTTTCGGGTCGAGACCGGTCTGAAGAAAGGTCTCGATCCGAAACATCACCCATTCCTTCTCTCCCGTTGATGCTGCCTGTCCGGCTGAGTTACTCCAGTTTTTTGTGTCTATCAAGAGCTAGGGAGTTGTTGGACACAGGCTGATAAGTAGAAACAAGGAACTGCAGATGCTGGTTGACAAAAAAAAAGACACAAAGTGCTGGGGTAACTCATTTGGTCAGGCAGCATCCATGGAGAACATGGAGTGGTGACATTTCGGGTCGGGACCCTTCTTCAGACTGATTGGAGTAGGGGGGAGAAAGCTATAAGAAAGGAGGGGCAGACCAAAGCCTGCCAGGTAATGGATTGATACAAGTGTGGATGTACTATTGGAGATTGGGATATTCCAGATGTACACACAGTATATATAGGATAAGAAATCTTTGGTTATCCTTTATGTGATTGAATCTCAGGGAAACATCTGAATCACAAACTGTGAACGGAACATGATGCTATCACCCATTATTGACTATAGAGACATAGAAAATAGGTGCAGGAGTAGGCCATTCGGCCCTTTGAGCCTGCACTATCATTCAATATGATCATGGCTGGTCATCCAACTCAGTATCCTGTACCTGCCTTCTCTCCATACCCCCTGATCCCTTTAGCCACAAGGGCCACATCTAACTCCCTCTTAAATATAGCCAATGAACTGGCCTCAACTACCTTCTGTGGCAGAGAATTCCAGAGATTCACCACTCTCTGTTCTTTGTTAAAAGTATTCAAAATGACGTGGGTTGAATGGCCAAACTATGTTCACTAGCGGTAAGATCGGTACTGAGAGAGGATAGATGTCAAGTACTTGTCAACACAACGTTCTGGGGAACAATGAGGAGATATTGTGGCCACAAGGAACTGCAGGTGCTGGTTTACGAATCAAAGACAAAAAGTGCTGGAGTAACTCGGAGGATCAGGCACCATCTGTGGATTAATGAAGACACCACTGAGGTTAACGGTGCTCTGTGCACTGACTGAGTTTATTGCTAAAGATCTGGAACTGCAGCCTAAAGGGCCTGTCCCACTTTATGAGGCAATTCACAAACTCTCCTGAGTTATTCCCCTTGATTCAAACTCGCAGAATGTTCGTAACGGGTCCGTAGGTGGCCGTGGGAGTCCGTGGATATATTGTAGCGGCTCGTTATGCCAGCCGTAGGTACTCGGGGCATCAGGTAAGTCGGGACGGTTTTTTCCAGCCTGACAAAAAATAGTCGGGAGGATGCCCCGAGTACCTACGGCTGGTTTACGATATATCTACGGACTCCTACGGACCCGTTACGAACATTCTGCGAGTTTGAATCAAGGGGAAAACTCGGGAGAATTTGTGAATTATCTCGTAAAGTGGGACAGGCCCTTAAGCTGTCTTTGCAACACCTTGCCAAGGGCTCTGTCAGAGACTTGGTCCACAACACCTACTGACTGCTTATCAACACGCCTGTAAACGTTGGGGATAATTCATGGAGGAATGTGACATTTTGTTGGCATGCTATGTGATATTAATTGCCAAATATCTCTGGCTTCGGAGTAGGTTTTGCAACTATGGAGTTCTTCCCTTCAAAATGCAATACATTTTACAGATTATGTTAAGAGCATTATTTTACTTATTCCAGTCTTATCTCTCTCTATCTCTCAGAGAGCAGAAAAAAGACAAAAGAGCGAGAGAGAGAGGACGAGAGATTGAGAGGAGACAGAGAGGAAAGAGAAAGAGGAGAAAGAGAAAGGGAGAGAGAGGAGAGAGAAGAGAGACGAGCGAGAGAGAGAGAGAGGAGCGAGAGAGAGAGAGAGAGAGAGAGGAGAGAGAGAGAGGAGAGAGAGACGAGAGAGGGAGAGAGAGAGGAGAGAGAGAGAGAGAGAGAGAGAGAAAGAGAAGAGAGAGAGAGAGAGAGAGTGAGGAGGAGGAGAGAGAGAGGAGAGAGAGAGAGAGAGAGAGAAGAGAGAGACGAGAGCGAGAGAGAGGAGAGAGAGAGAGAGAGAGAGAGAGGAGAGAGAGACGACGATAGAGAGCGCTCGCGCGCTCGAGCTAGGAGAGATCGAGAGATCGACCTCTCTCTCTCTCTCTCTCTCTCTATTTCTTTCTCTCTCTCCCTCTCTCTCTCTCTCTCTCTCTCTCTCTCTCTCTCTCTCACTGTCTCTGCCACATATTGCAATTTGTAAATCCTTTTTTATGATCTGGGTCAGACACAAAATGCTGGAGTAACTCAACGGGTCAGGAAGCATCTCTGGAGAGAAGGAATGGGTGACATTTCGGGTCGAGACCCTTCTTCAGATCTTTTGATCTGGGCTTGATTTAGTTGGAATACAGATCAAAAACTCACTGGTGCAACGTCCTGCTGTGTCTCACAGTCTATCTTCAACAGGAATGATGCACCATGGTGAAGTGTCTGCTCATTATCGAAGTGCAGCACATCCTCTCATGACGTGGTGGTCTAATACCCGTCCAGGACACTCTGACATGTGTATGCAACTAATCCACAGTGTAGACAACATATAGGAAACCAGGCTTAGAGAGCATAAAATCACCGGGATGTGCGAGTTTGTATTTTAGTTTAGTTTTGAGATACAGCTAGAAAACAGGCCCTTCGGCCCACCCAGCCCATGCCGACCAATGACCACCCGCACAGTAGTTCTATCCTGCACACTAGGGACAATTTTGCAGAAGCCAATTAATCTGCAAACCTTTGGAATGTGGGTGGAATCCGGAGGAAACCCATGTGGTCACAGGGAGAACGTGAAAACTCCGTACAGACAGTATCTGTAGTCAGGATTGAACCCTGGTCTCTGGTGCTATAAGGCAGCAACTCTACCGCTACACCACCGCTGTGCCTTCCCAGTAGGTTAATTGGCCCTCTGTAAATTGCTCCTGGAGTGTAGGGAGTGGACGAGAAAGTGGGATAATATCGAACTAATCTGAAGAAGGGACTTGACCCAAAACGTCACCTATCCATTTCCCCCAGAGATGCTGCCTGACCCGCTCAGTTACTCCACCACTTTATGTCTATCTTTGGTATAAACCAGCATCTGCAATTCCTTTTTATTACTTAGAATTAGGATGAATGGGTGATCGATGGTCAGCGTGGAATCGGGGGCCGAAGAACCTGATTCCACCTGTATCATTAAATCAATCAATCAGTCTGAAGAAGGGTCATGATTCGAAATTTTGCCTATCTCCAGAGATGCTGCGTGACCCGCTGAGTTGCTCTAACACTTGGTGTCTTTTTTTGGAAACCAGCGTCTGCAGTTCCTTGTTTCCATTCTGGACGTATATGTTGGGGGTATTGAATGGGCAGAGATATCGTACTGTACAAACTGACTGAACACTGATGCTGCAAATACGGTTTGCCTCTGCACTACAAGCTCCTCAAGGTTTCCTCTTTCAGAAAACCCAACAGGTTGGTGGACAGAAGATAGACACAAAAAGCTGGAGTAACACAGCGGGGTCGGAGAGCGTCCTTTGAGAAAAGGAATAGGTGACGCTTTGGGTCGGAACCCTTCTTCACATTGAAAAATAGGGAGAGAGGGGGGGTAGAAACGAGAGACAAGAAAACAAGGTGAGCAGAATTGGCCGATATGGGTGTGTTACCTGGGGATGCGTGAAGTTATATATCTTAGTTTAGTTTAGTTTAGAGATACAGTGCAGAAACAGGCCCTTCGGCCCACCGAGTCCACACAGACCAGCGATCCCAGCACATTATCTCTACCCTACACACACTAGGGACAATTTACATTTATACCAAGCCAATTAACCTACATACCTGTACGTCTTTGGAGTGTGGGGGGAAATCGAAGATCTTGGAGTAAACACATGTAGGTCACAGGGAGAATGTACAAACTTCATAGAGGCAACACCTGTAGTCAGGATCGAACCCAGGTCCCTGGCGCTGTTAGGCAGCAATCTACCATGTGAAATTTCACTACAAAGCAGTCATTATTACTGCTTCAGCAGCTTGGCATTAATCTGATTTGAGCTGTCTGGCCCATTATTTACTGGGACATTGCAAGTCCCCATTTTCCTTACATTGATAATTAAACTCATATCTCCAGTGCAAAAATGGGTTGTAACTGTTGAGGAAATCTCAGATGTTTCATAAAATTCCTACTATAATTTTCAGATCAAAGGTCAACACCCATGACAGAGAAGAAGTCAATAAAAGCACGTCTGCAACACAATCGTGAAAATAATCTATGTAGGAAGGAACTGCAGATGCTGGTTTCAACCGAAGATGGACACAAAAAGCTGGAGGAACCTAGTGGGCCAGGCAGCATCTCTGGAGAAGATGAATAGTTGATGTTTCGGGTCGAGACCCTCTTCATAATGAAGTCTGAATAAGGGTCTTGACTGATTTGTTTTCTGCAGAGATGCTGCCTGACCCGCTGAGTTACTCCAGCATTTTGTGAAAATAATCTAATTGTGCGTTGTCTACTTTTATAGTGTTAAAAAAAAATTATTTTAGTTTTATACGTATGAAGTAGTAACCAAGTGTAAATTGACAGATAGGTAGGAACTGTTGTGTCTGCTTATGTAGCACAATCAGGTGAATAGGGTTCTGTCATAGGATAGTACGGCACAGAACAGGCCATTCAGCCCAACAATCTGTGCTGAACATGCTGCCAAGTTGAACTGAATACCCAATCTGCCTGCACTTGATCCATATAGAATAATAGAATAGAATGCCTTTTATTGTCATTCAAACAAAGGTTTGACCAAAATTTCGTTCCCTGCAGTCATAACAGCAAAACTAACAAAACACACAATTAACACAGTTTAACACAAACATCCATCACAGTGAATCTCCAGACACCTCCTCACTGTGATGGAAGGCAAAAGTCTTATCTTTTCCCTGTTTCTTCTCCCGTGGTCGGGCAGTCAAACTGTTGCATCGAGGTGATCGAGGCTCTTGATGTTAAAGCCCCCGGCGGGCGATGGTAAATCCCGCGCCCGATTAAGCCGCGCCAGGCGATGAAAGGCCCTGCGATGGGCCGATTCAAACCCTGCAATTCGGGGAGGATGAAGCTGCCATTGCGGGAGCTCCCGAAAATTGGTCTCTTACCAGGGACCTGCGAGCTCCCGATGTTAACGTCCACACGGCCCACGGTCGATGCCTCCGAAGCTCCGAAGTCGGGTTGCAGCCGCAGCGCCATCACAGCCTCTGAAGTCAGCCAGCTCCACGATGGTAAGTCCACAGGCTCTGCGACCGATTCCAGTTGGAGGCCGCCAGCTCCACGATGTTAGGCCTCAGCGAAAACGGAGAAACGACAAGGAAAAGGTCGCGTCCCCGTACAAGGAAGTGATTTAAAAAAAGTTTCCCCCACCCCCCCGCTTATCTATATTACTAAATCTCTGATCTTGACCGCTTTTGGCCTACTGTGCTGCGATTTCCGACAGAACGCCGCCACCTACGGCCGTCATTTTTGGCCACCTCGCCCAGAGCCCCCCTCCGCCTTACGGGTGCGGAGGATTTTTCCCATCGATGACAAATCAGAAACATATTAATGTTTATTAAAAATTCACCATTCTCTCTGCTGCCCCTGCTGGAGGGAGGGGGAGGGACTATAAAACCAGGAAGTGGTGTGCCTCACTCGCTCTCTGCAAGATGGATGAAGCCAAGGGTCACGTCTCTCTGAGCTCTGAATAACACTGAACAAATGTCTACAAAACTGTGAGTACCCTTAATGTGGTTTGAAAATGAAAATATGGGTTGTTTGAAGTAAAAAGGCACTGCCTGCAAATGGTTGTTTGGATGCTTTGGCTTGAAGTTGAAAGGCACTACTTACTGCAAATGGTGGCATGAAGTTGAAAGGCACTACTTAATGCAAATGGTGGCTTGGGTGCTTTGGCTTGAAGTTGAAAGGCACTACTTACTGCAAATGGTGGCATGAAGTTGAAAGGCACTACTTAATGCAAATGGTGGCTTGGGAGCTTTGGTTTAAAGTTGAAAGGCACTACTTACTGCAAATGGTGGCTTGGGAGCTTTGGCTTGAAGTTGAAAGGCACTACTTACTGCAAATGGTGGCTTGGGTGTTTTGGCTTGAAGTTGAAAGGCACTACTTACCGCAAATGGTGGCTTGGGAGCTTTGGCTTGAAGTTGAAAGGCACTACTTACTGCAAATGGTGGCTTGGGTGTTTTGCTTGAAGTTCAAAGGCACTACTTACTGCAAATGGTGGCTTGGGTGCTTTGGCTTGAGGTTGAAAGGCACTACTTACTGCAAATGGTGGCTTGGGTGCTTTGGCTTGAAGTTAAAAGGCACTACTGCAAATGCACTTACTTCCTGTTTGCACTGTATATTGATTTTAGATAAAACACTACACTTACGGCTGTGATTTTTGTCCATCTTACTCAGTCCCCCCTCCGCTGAGCAGTTGCAGAGAATTCTTCCCATCAATGAAAAATAAGTGTTATTAGTGTTTAAAAAATATTGAGAATCTCTCTCCTGTCAATCACGCCCTGAAAGCCACACCTTTTCCGGTGGGAGGGGGAGGGGTTATAAAACCCGGAAGTGTGGGTGTGGCTCAGTCTCTGCTTGATGGGGGAGGGAGAGGTCATGACTGAGCTGTGAATCAACTGAACACACTGAATGTCTACTGAACTGTGAGTTTGGTGTTTTGTGTGGTTTTATGGTGGTTTCACCCTGCATGAAATGGTATGAAGCTGCATTTGAATTTGGTGGCCTTGGACCCTGCTTGAAGTGGAATAAAACTGCACTTGTATTTGGTGGCCTTGGATCCAGCTTGAAGTGGTATGAAACTGCACTTGAATTCGGTGGCCTTGCACCCTGCTCATAGTGGTAAGAAACTGCACTTGAATTTGGTGGTCTTGAACCCTGCTTGAAATGGTAGGAACATGGATTTGAATTTGGTGGACTTGCACCCTGCTTGAAATGGTAGGAACATGGATTTGAATTTGGTGGACTTGCACCCTGCTTGAAATGGAATTTCAAGGAATAGTCATTAGTCAACAGCCAGCCCACCAGCCGTGAGTGAGCTGCCAGCAGATCAGGCTTGAGGGACTGAGCTGCCACCCCAAGAACCCATACCAGCACTCCAGAAAGCCCCCGCACTGGCCACCAATATTGGAATTGGTGGAGAGGTGGAATATTGCGTTGGGGGACCAGCCCTCCCGTGTGAACATGGGACCCAACGGGTCCCACTTAGTCTAGTACACAACTAAAAATAAACCAAAACATACCTCGAACAAGACAAAAAAAGGACAAAAAGAAAAAAGACAAACAGACTGCAGGCGAGCCGCAACTGCTTAAGCTCCAAGCCTATCCCTCCATTCCCTGCATATCTACAGTATGTGCCTAAACAAAAGCTTCTTAAGCATCACTATTGTATCTGCCTCCACCACCATCACTGGGAACTCACCATTCTTTGTACCACCATTCTTGGCATCGTGTTCAGCATAGACATTGTGGGCCGAAGGGCCTGTTCCAATGATGCACTGTTCGATGTTCGATGTCCAATTTTCCAGTGTTATCCCAAAGTAATGTTGTGCGGTCTGAGTTACCAGCCTTGAGATGAAGAATTAACCTCTGGGGCGACCTAAACCCTCAGTTGGACATTAAAAGTTCAGTGGTGCTGTCTGAGTTCTCCTGGTATTCTGGCCAATGCTTAACTCTCAGCTGCTTGTTATTACATAGAACATAGAACAGTACATGAAAGGAACAGGCCCTTCGTCCCACAAAGTCCATGCCAAACATGATGCCAAGTTAAATTCATCGTCTCCAACTGTACATGATCCATATCCCCCCATTCCCTCCATATCCATGTGCGTATCCAAAAGCCTCTTAAACACCAGTACATTCCAGGTACTCACCGCCCTCTGTGCAAATAAACTTACCGCGCACATCTGCTTTCAACTTTGCCCCTCTCACCTTCATGTTATGCCCTCTGGTCCTTGATATTTCTACTCTGGGAGAGAAAGGTTCTGACTGTCTACCTTATCTATGCCATCTACGAGCAACAGAGAGCAGTTAATGTGCAGTTAAACTGTGATGAAGAGCTCAATGCTAAACTCTCCACACATGGAAGAAAGTTGTTGTCTGGCGACCAATTCCTGTTGCTTGTTTTTCAACTCCGTGACAAATTGTGTTTATTTGAATCTGTAAACATTGTCACGGATGGTTATAAAATATCTGGACGAGAATGAAATAAAAATTTCTCCGGAGAATTCAGTTGGCCGTTTGGACGGTATTGAGAGCCCATGTCATTTTGATTACAATTGGAGAGCCTCTTGCCAAGATCCCAATTAAATCATTTTGTATTGTTTATTGTTTGAGTCAAGGATTGGGTTAGAGTCCAGATATCCAGGGAGTATATCCCAAATGAAGAAGCCTCTCTTCTTTCAATGTTCTTTTAAAAATTAAATAAGACTGTTTAGACAGCATGGTGGCGCAGCGGTAGAACTACTGCCTTACAGCGCCAGAGACCTGGGTTTGATCCTGTCCACGGCCTCTTGTCTGTACGGAGTTTTTATGTTTTCCGTGACCTGCGTGGGTTTTCTCCCACACTCCAAAGATGTACAGTTTCGTAGTTTAATTATCTTCATATAAATGTAAAAATTGTCACTTGTGTGTGTAGGGCAGTATACATTTCATAAGGTCATATGGTCATAAGTGATGCAAGCAGAATTAGGCCATTCGGCCCATCAAGTCTGCACCGACATTCAATCAATAGACAATAGGTGCAGGAGTAGACCATTTGGTCCTTCGAGCCAGCACCGCCATTCACTGTGATCATGGCTGATCATCCACAATCAGTACCCCATTCCTGCCTTCTCCCCGTATCCCTTGACTCCGCTATCTTTAACTCTATCTAACTCTCTTTTGAAAGCATCCAGAGAATTGGCCTCCACTACCTTCTGATGCAGAGAATTCCACAGATTCACAACTCTCTAGGTGAAAAAGTTTTTCCTCATCTCCATTCTAAATGGCCTACCCCTTATTCTTAAACTGTGGCCCCTGGTTCTGGACTCCCCCAACAACGGGAACTTGTTTCCTGCCTCCAGCGTGTCAAATCCCATAATAATCTTATATGTTTCAATGAGATATCCTCTCATCCTTCTAAATTCCAGTTTAGAATTCCTTCTATACTCAATTCCTCTTGTTATAAAGGCCAACATGCCATTCGCTTTCTTCACTGCCTGCTGTACCTGCATGCTTACTTTCATTGACTGATGAACATGGACCCCCCAGATCCCGGTGTACTTCCCCTTTTAGATAGTAACACCATTTAGATAGTAATCTGCCTTCCTGTTTTTGCAACATATGCAGATGATTTCAAGGTAATAACCTCACATTTATCCACATTAAACTGCATCTCCATGCATCTGCCCACTCACCCAACCTGTCCAAGTCACCCTGCATTCTCATAGCATCCTCCTCACAGTTCACACTGCCACCCAGCTTTGTGTCATCTGCAAATTTGCTAATGTTACTTTGAATTCCTTCATCTAAATCATTGATGTATATTGTAAATAGCTGTGGTCCCAGCACTGAGCCTTGCGGCACCACACTAGTCACTGCATGCCATTCTGAAAGGGACCCGTTAATCCCTACTCTTTGTTTCCTGTCAGCCAAACAATTTCCTACAAACTCCCTTTCTTGGGGTCCAGTACCAAGCTGATTTTCCCAGTCTACCTGCATGTTGAAATCTCCCATAACCACCGTAGCACTACCTTTGCGACATGCCAATTTTAACTCTTGATTCAACTTGCACCCTTTATCCAGGCTACTGTTTGGGGGCCTGTAGATAACTCCCATTAGGGTATTTTGACCCTTACAATTCCTCAATTTTATCCATATTGACTCTACATCTCCTGAGTCTATGTCACCCCTCGTAAGGGACTGAATTCCTCACCAACAGAGCTACCCCACCACCCTCTCTGCCCACCTGTCTGTCTTTTCAATTGGACGTATGTATACCCCTGAATATTCAGTTCCCAGCCCTGGTCCTCTTGCAGCTATGTCTCTGTAATTCCCACAACATCATACTTGCCAATTTCTAATCGAGCCTCAAGCTCATCCACTTCATTTCTTATACTTCACGCAATCATAGCTGATCTATCTCTCCCTCCTGACCCCATTCTCCTGCCTTCTCCCCATAACCCCTGACACCCATACTAATCAAGAGTCTATCTATCTCTGCCTTAAATGTATCCATTGACTTTGGGCTCCACAGCCTTCTGTGGCAAAGAATTCCGCAGATTCACCACCCTCTGACTAAAGAAATTCCTCATCTCCTTCCCAAAGGAATGTCCTTTAATTCTTAGGGGATGTGCTGGTGTTTATTTTATATGCCGTAGATATGATTTGCTATGTAGTGAAAAGACTGATCCTTACGAAGCAATTCCACCTATCGTTTAAAAGTACTTTGAAAGAATGAGAGTCTTCCACTAAATACCACCGCAATAATTAGTCAGTAAACTATTGCTTATTATAATGTACTTTTAGCTCCATCAACATTCTGAAATACTGTAAGTATGATTCATCTTTTCAGTGAGAGATTGGCTAAATACCCAGGAGTTTCTAGAACTGCAGAAGAGGTTTACCAGAATGATGCCTGGATTAGGAGGCATTAGTACAGGGAGAGGTACGACAGACTTGAATTGTTTTCTCTGGAATGTCGGAAGTCAGAGACATACAGCATGAAAACAAGCCCTTAGGCCCAACTCGTCCCTGACGATCAAGACCTAGACGTGTCCCACACGCCTGGATTTGGCCCATATCCCTCTAAACCATTCCTGTCCATGCACCTGGCCAAATATCTTTTAAAGATTGTTATAGTACCTGCCTCAACTACCTCCTCTGGCAATTCATTCCATATAAGCATCACACTCTGTGTGAAAAAGGTCCCACACTAAATCTTTCCCCTCTCACCATAAACCTATGTCTTCTGGTTCTTGATTCTCCAACCCGGCTTAAAAGACTGCATTCACCTTATCTATTCCCCTCATGATTTTGATCTATAAGATCACCCCTCGGCTCCTGCACTCTGAAGGACTAAATTCCTAGTCTGCCCAACCACTTCACATTGCTCTTGCCTTCAAGTCCTGGCAACATTCTCGTAAATCATCTCTGTGCCGTTCCCAACACCTTTCCGATAGCAAGGTGACCAAACTGAACACAATACTCCAAATGTGGCCCCATCAATGGTTTGTACAACTGGAGACCTGATAGAGGTAACGTTACTGGAGGTATAGATAGGGTAGACACTCAGAACCTTTTCCCCAGGGTGAAATGTCGAAGACCGGTGGCTCTTAGATTTAAGGTGAGAGAGGCAAAACATAATGGGGATGCGCAGGGCAAGTGTACAGGCACATGGATACGCAGGGATCGGGGGGATATGGATCATGTGCAGGCAGAGGATATCAGTTTAACCTGGCATCATGTTTGGCACAGATATTGTGGGCCAAATGGCCTGCTCCTGTGCTACACTGTTCTATGTTCTATGAAGAAACTAGGTTGCAAATTCCTTATTTTGTGCGTGATTGGCTGCAACTGAATGGAGATCTTTCAATGATCAGACTGAAGGAGGAACACAACCTGAAAAGCTGTCTATCCATTCCCTCCATGGATGCTGCCTGACCCGCTGAGGATTTACTCGAGATTCCGACATCTGCAGTCTCTTGCACACAGCTCCTATAACACGGAACAGAGCCACATTTTTGAGGGGCTGTTAAAAGAATACTGATTAGGCACTAGATCGACCTACCACCACACAATTACATGCGTAAAAATGCTTGCACTCGATTTAGACAGTGAGCATTAGATATCCCCATTTCTGTGTGTGGCTTCACATTTCATGGCCCTATTATCCTTAATTCACACTTTTTGTGTTTTGGCCTTTGGCCTTCCATCTGACAATCAGTAACCTCTCTCATCTGTACCCACCTATCACTTGCCAGGCACTGCCCAGCCACCAGGAGGAAACCCATGCGGTCACAGGGAGAACGTGCGAACTCCACACAGAGACAGCACCCGAGGTCAGGATCGAACCTGGGTCTCTGGCGCTGTAGGGCAGTGGTTCTACCAGTGTTTCACACCAGCTTGCGCCAAGGTACCGCCCCCCCCCCCCCCCCCCCCAATGTATTTTGGTGTTCTTGTTAACCGTGCAAGACAGAGACAGTGCCATCTAATTCCCACACCCGTGGGATTTACACTATGGTTGGAACAACAGCGATGTATCTGATTAACTGCACCCTAAATAACTTCCCCAGTCACTGCAGTCTCACTATAGTTTGAAACCCTTCTTGTTTGAAATTTGTCATGTCCACCAAACCTCAAGGGAAAATATATCTGATGGAAAAAGACTCCACGTACAAATGACTAAATTGTATTTTATTCTCCTGCCAGTTCCAAATTCTAAAAAGATAATTACAAGGAAAATTAGTTCCTTTAGGGCTCGAGTGGTTTTCCGCTCAATCTCGTTAATACCGAGCGGTAATAAAGGCGTGAATTTTAAATCACACTTGCGGCCAATTTTAATGGATGTGATTCACTGGGAAGCTGCTGCCTAATTGCCTGACCAACCTGCTCCCGCTGGGACTAACAAGGAACGGCTGAAGATGGTTTACCAAAAAAAGACACAAAGTGCTGGAGTAACTCAATGGGTCAGGCTGCTTTTCTGGAGAAGGTTGGGACCCTTCTTCAGACCAATTGTTGGCAGGGGGGGTAGGAGAAACGGGGCTGTTGAAAGCCTGAGGAGAGGAGAGGCAGGGCATGTGATAGGTGAGTACATGCAAGGAGAGATTTGATAGGCAGATGGTTGGACAAAGACCAGAGATGAAAAGACAAAAGGTCACCCCTGATATAAGGTCACCCCTGATGTGTGTTTCCAAGGAGAGCAATCTGTATTGCTCTCTATCTCTCTGACTTAAATACAGCTTCTTCCCCTCTTGCTATCAGGATTCTGAATGGTCTTTTCAAAGGTTAGGGTACTGTCCGATTCACCTCTACCCCAATGCAGACATTGGACTGTGTCTCTGGAACTGATGCGCTACAATGCTGAGAACTACATTCTGCACTCTTTGCTCTACCTAATATACTTAGGTTTGAATAGATTGTATTCATGTTGAATATTATCTAACCTGATTGGATAGCATGTAAAACAATGCTGTTCGCTGTACCTCAGTACACGTGACAATAATAAAACTAAACTTAAACCTCCTTCTCTACTGAAAACAGTTAGAATCCTCCGTGCATCTCCGGGCAGGACTAGTGCTTCTACATCTGAGTCCTCAGAAGGGTCCCGACCCAAAACATCACCCATCCATGTCCTCCAGAGATGCTGCCTGACCCATGGAGCTACTCCAGCATTTGTGTCTTTTTTTGCAGACCGGCATCTGCAGTTCCTTATGTCTCCTTCAACATCTCTCGTACCGTGTAACCAACCATGTTATACACACTCTCATTAAGACAAGATAAAACATCACAACATCGTAGGAGAGGAGTTTTATGGATTCCTCCCACTTCACAATGTCACAATGTTTATATTAACTTTCTTTGTGGTGATATCGCCACTAAATGTTTTTGGAAGTGATGGGGAAATTAAAAATTGAAACATTAGTCATATTTTCTGTTCACAAAAGGGCACAAAGTGCTGGAGTAACTTGGGGGTGCAGCGGTAGAGTTTCTGCCTTACAGCGCCAGAGACCCGGGTTCGATCCCGACTACAGGTGCTGTCTGCACGGAGTATTTCGTTCTCCCTGTGACCGTGTGGGTTTTCTCTGAGATCTTCGGTTTCCTCCCACACTGCTAAGATGGACAGGTTTGTAGGTTAATTGGCTTGGTATACCTGTAAGTGCAAATTGTCCCTAATGTGTGTAGGATAGTGTTAATGTGCAGGGATCGCTGGTCGGTGCCGACTCAAGTGGGCGGGAGGGCCTGTTTCCGCTCTGTATCTCAAAACTAAACTCAGCAGGTCAGGCAGCATCTCCAGAGAACAGAGATATGACGTTTCGGGTCGGAACTGTTTATCAGTGTTACTCCAGCACTTTGTGTCTTTTTTGTAAACCAGCATCTGCAGTTCCTTGTTTCAATGTTTTTTTGTTCATATATCCAGCACCTGATCTACCTCTGAGTCCAGAGGAAGTTCTAACAAAGCACCAACAAAACTCCAACGTTGAACCTTCTAGAGTTTGTTTCCCTTGACAAGTTAGAGCTGCTTCGGACTGGCGCCCAAGCCAAACCCGACCTACAATTGCCCAACAACTTCAATGGAAACAGAAATTGGTCACCTGCACTAAGATAGAAGCTGTGTATCACCTTAATTACACTCAACAAGTGAACTTGGCCATGAGCCAACATAAATTGTCAGCAATTCAAAAATGAGCTACATGAATAATACAAGTCGGAAGGAGTTACAGGGCAACGAGGTGATTAAAGAGCTCTAATGAAACTGGAATTATAATCTGAAGATACACTGCGTACATATCCTGTAATATGGCAAAGTGCCATCTGGTGCATGCCTTAGCAAGATTTAACTTTCTTCTAATGTTTGAACTACATGGATAAGACAGGTTTATAGGGATATGGGCTAAATGCAGGCAGGTGGGACTAGTGTAGAGGGGACATGTTGGCCGTGTGGGCAATTTGGGCCGAAGGGCCTGTTTCCACGCTGTAAGACTTTATGACCCTATGTATAGGAAGGAACTGCAGATACTGGTTTACAATGAAGATAGAAACAAAATGCTAGAGTAACTCAGCGGGACAGGCAGCATCTCTGGCTGGAAGGAATTAGTGACGTTTCAGGTCGAGACCCTGTGCCCTTTTAAGATGATTCCTGGTATTCACCACCATTGAAATGTTGTATTAAAACTCTTCATTAGCTCTTTGAGGGAAATAATGGCGAGTGTTTTCCAGAGGAGAGAGTCGGTGGGTGGGATTGACACTGAGATAGACCCTGGGAGATGGAGGTGAAAGAAAAGGCTTGCACAGAAAGCAGCAGAAACAGGGATTGCAGTGTTGGAGATTCTACAGGCAACAGCCATGAGAACAGAGCACACTCACAGAGGGGTTATTGGCATTGAACAGTACAGAAACAGGCCCTTCGGCCCACCGAGTCCACACCGACCAGCGATCCCCAGTACATTAGCACTATCCTACACACTAGGGTGAATTTACAATTTTAACTGAAGCCAATTAACCTACAAACCTGTTTAAGAAGCAACTGCAGATGCTGGTAAATCGACGGTAGACAAAAATGTTGGAGAAACTCAGCGGGTGAAGCAGCATCTATGGAGCGAAGGAAATAGACAACGTTTCGGGTCAAAACCCTTCTTCAGTTTAAAGAGAAGAAATGGGTGATGTTTTGTTCTGCAACATTTTGCCTTCTTCGTTTAGTTGGGTTTAGAGATACAGCTTGGAAACAGGCCCTTCGGCCCACCGAGTGCGCGCCGACCAGCGATCCCCGCACATTAACACTATTCTCCACGCTCGAGGGACAATTTACAATTTTACCAAGCCGACTAATCTACAAACCTGTACGTCCTTGGAGTGTAGGAGGAAACTGGAGCACCTGGGGAAAATCCACGCAGGTCACGGGGAGAACGTACAAACTCCGTACAGACAGCAGCCGTGGTCAGGATCGAACCTGGGTCCCTGCGGCTGTAAGGCAGCAACACTACCGCTGTGCCGCCCTTCTCTGCCACTTTCCTTAAAGCCCCACGGTTGCACCAGGTTCCCTGAGGAGATGGTGCTGCGGCAGCAGGCCAATTGTCACGAATGAGATCACTGGAAGCTCGACCACGCGGGGCATAGACTGAGAACGAGCGACCACTGGCACGTGTGGGCCTCCCATCAACCCCATCTCCAGGCAACAGCTTCCTTAAAGTGGCTTCACACTGAGGTGTAAAATACCACACAGCACGGCATGTTATTATTATCCAGCGTTTCTTCAAGTGCTGTTAAAGTGGAATCAGGAGGCAGCACAGTTTTTCTATCAGTCCGGAAAAACATTATCAACTCAATGCTTTTACAGCCTTAGTCACACAGCACGGAAACAGGCCCTTCAGCCCAACTCGTCCATACCGACCACGATGCCCCATCTACGCTTGTGAGGGTGTGCTGTTTTAAATATCTGGGAGTCCACATCTCTGAGGATATGACATGGACATCACATGCCGTAGGACTCGTGAGTAAGGCAAGGCAGCGCCTTTACCACCTCAGGCAATTGAGGAAATTCAGAGTGTCTCCGAGGATCCTCCAGTGCTACTACTCAGCGGCTGTGGAAAGCATCTTGTCCGGAAATATTACCATATTACCGAGAGCAGTGCGTTCGGCCGAACGCACTATGGGAACTTCACTCGCCCCCCTGCAGGAACGATATGTCAGGAGGTGCAACTCCAGAGCCAACAAAATCATGGGAGACCCCTTCCACCCCTGCAACAGACTGTTCCAGCTGCTACGGTCAGGCAAACGCCTCCGTTGCCATGCTGTGAGAACGGAGAGGTTGAGAAGGAGTTTCTTCCCAGAGGCCATTCGGACTGTAAACTCCTATCTCACCAGGGACTAACTTTTACTGTACCACTCTACTGCTTTTTTTAAAATTGCTGTTTTTTTCCCTTTTTCCTTCCGCCCACAATATTTAATATGTAAAAGAATATGTGATTCTGTTCCATTCTGTTTGTAGTTTGTTTGGTTGTTTGTTTGTTTGTCTTTTAGCACAAAGTCCGCGAGCATTGCCACTTTTTCATTTCACTGCACATCTCGTATGTGTGTGACGAATAAACTTGACTTGATCTACCCATGTCCCTCAAAACGTTTACTATCCATGTACCTGTCCGTGCAAACTCCGTACAGACAGCACCCTGGGTCAGGATGTAATGGTGCTAAATCACGGCGACTATTCAAGGTACCTTGCGTTCACGAGTGCTCCCCTGTTGCCTGGTGACCAACAGTATGGCAGCATATCACAGCAGCGGGTGGAGGGAGATGGTACACTCAGCCCCCATCAGATGGAGAGAAGTCATCCCTCGGCAAGATTCAAAGTCCGTGCAAGTTCTCTGCTCTCCCCCGTCTCCTACTTATCTCATACCTAACATTATTACAACAGATTTTCTGATCACTGTGGCTTGTGGCAGCTTGTTGTCTCTTGAGCTTGCTGGCTCCTGCCTGGTTAGTACAGTGAGTGATACAATGAAATGCTTGCTCTGCCTGCCATCCAGTCGAATCACACTGGCCATGAATACAATGGGTCGTCTTCTGCAACAACATGCAGAGTCGCTACGTTCCAGCATCATTTTGCAACTTCTGAAGCGTTCGGCTCATCAATGCTCCTCCGCCATTCAATCATGGCTGATCTATCTTTCCCTCTCAACCCCATTCCCCTGCCTTCTCCCCTTAACCCCTGACACCCGCACTAATCAAGAATCTGCCAAATTCCATCTTAAAAATATCCATTGACTTGGCCTCCACAATGAATTCCAGATTCACCACCCCCTGACTAAAGAAATGTCTCCTCATCTGTCTAAATATATGTCCTTTTATTCTGAGACTATAATTTCTGGCCCTGGACTCTCCCACTAGTGGAACCACCCTCTCCACATTCACTCTATCCAGGCCTGTATAGGATGATTGGACTGGATAGCATTCAGAACAAGCTTTAAACTTTACCTCTGCACTCATAATAGATCAATTAAATGGCATCATCTGGTGCACCATGGACTTCCTGGTTGCAGATGGGAAATTCCACAACTAATATCTCCAGCTGAATGAATATAAAGTCTTAGCGGGCAGTGGGTATATGGAATGAGATGCCAGAAGAGGTAGTTGGGACAGTTGGGTACTATAACAGCATGTATAAGACATTTGGACAGGTACGTGGATAAGTACATGTATAAATATCATTGATCATTGGACAGGAAACGTCTGGAGCAATATGGACCAAACGCGGGCAGTTGGGATTAGCTTGGATGTGGCATGTTAGTCAGCATGGGCAAGTTGGGCCGAACAGCCTGTTTCCCTGCTGTATGACTCTAATGCTTGTCTGCAGCCTAAACAGTTGGTTTTGCTGTGACGTGTCAGAGACAGAGATGTGTAAAGGACGTACTGGTACTCTCGGTTTCCCCGTATAACACACCCGCACACTGCCGCACCCACCTCCACTAGCAGATCCGATCGCACCTGGCAAGTTGGAACTTATCAGAGCACAGAAATGTGTCAATCGGTTTGAAGAATAGCAAATATTTCAGGATTTATTTTACATGACAAAGCCAGTTACAACAATGATGAGTCAGTAAATATATACCAGGAGACATCTATTGTACATTTGTTCAGTATTCAAAACTTGGAATGCATTGGAGAAGTGAATCAATTGTGCACAGGGACATTTTTTTACTGCAGAAAGAATAAATGACAAGACATTTTTAATATTATGGGAACACAGGAGACTGCAGATGCTGGAATTTTGAGCAAAGAACTCTTTGGGAGGAGCTCAGCTGGTCAGGCTGCATCCGTAGAGGAACATGGACAGTTTTCGGTTGGGACCCTTCTTCAGACTGATCTGAAGAGAGGGGTCCTGACCAGAAAAGTAATCTGCCTGCTCTCTCCATAGATGCTGCCTGACCCTGAGAACCTGGGGAACTGAAGGGCCATTGTTTAGCACAAACGGCGGTGGGTGTATGGAACGATCTTCCGGAGGCAGTTGAGGCAGGCACTATCACAATGCTTAAGAAACATTTGGACAGGTACATGATAAGATATTTTTAATATTACGGGAACACAGGATGGGTTTAGAGGGATATGGGCCAAACTCATGCAGGTGGGACTAGTGTAGATGAGGCATGTTGTTCGGTGTGGGCAGGTCAGGTCGAAGGGCCTGTTTCCACACTGTATGACTCCATGACCTGCCAAGTTCCTCCAACATTCCTGGAGAGAAGGGATGGGTGACGATATCTCTCGTTTCCCTTTCCCATGACCTTCAGTCTGAAGAGTCTCGACCCGACACGTCACCCATTCCTTCCCTCCAGAGATGCTGCCTGTCCCGGTGAATTACTCCAGCTTTTTTGTCTCCCTTCGTTTTAAACCAGCATCTGCAGTTCCTTCCTACACAAGTTCCTCCAACACTTTCTTTTTACCCCATTTTCAAAATCTTGCCACCGAATTCTGAATTTGTAAAGTATTAAATTTGTAATCAGCGGGACTTGGTAAGAACATTACCTTTGCGTTTAAATTCATTTGGACTTCCTTAACTAAAATCATTGAGCACATTTATTTTTAAACAACCAATAAATTTACTTCCCATGGGAAAAAAGAACATGTGGAAAGATTACATGTAACATAAAAACCTTCTATATTTTTAGCAGTTGTTTGCTACTTTAATAACTGATTAATTTATTTAATGTAATCGTTTGAATCTTGAGTCACCACAACATCAACTAACAAAAATCGTCATCCTTGCATTCATTGTACACAGTGGTGGGTAAGTAGCAGATGTGAGATAGCCAAGCTTGGATTTAATAGTAAACTCCAGCTGATTCTATTAAAAGGACTGACAGTATTTCCAAGCAAAGCATAAACTAGATGTTATCAGCAAAACCTTAGATAAACAAGCTGCAGATTTGCTGGACCTAATAAACCAACACAGTATTCAATAAAAAAGACCCAATGCTATCTGAAGATTTGAAAGCAGCTCACATATATTTGCAATCTAAAAATCTTTCCTCCCTCCGTTTATTAGTGGGTATTACATCAATGTACAACGAAGATCTTGTCCAATTCTTCACCCTGCCCTTACAAGGTCCAGCTCAATAGGACGTTGCTCAGGTGCCATTTGGAGCATTGTGTGCAGTTCTGATCGCCCCATTTACAGGAAGGATGTGGAGGCTTTGGAGAGGGTGCGGGAGAGGTTTACCAGAATGATGCCTGGATTGGAGGGTGTTAGCTAGAAGAAGTGGCTGGTCAGACTTGGGATTGTTTTCTCTGCAGCGTTGGAGGTTGAGGGGGAGACCTGACACAAGTGTTTACAATTATAGGAGGCATAAAAAGGATAGACAGTCAAAACCTTTTTTCCAGGATGGAAATTCAAGTATTCGAGGGCATAGCTTCAAGGTGAGAAGGGAAAAGTTTAAAGATGCGCAGGCCAAGTTTTTAATTACACAGAGGGTGATGGGTGGCTCTGCCTGGGGGTGGTGGTGGAAGCGGATATGACAGTGGCATTCGAAGAGGTTTTTAGATAGGAACATGGTTATGCAGGGAATGAAGGGATATGGATTAGGTGCAGGCAGGTAAGAGTTGATCTTGACATCGTGTTAAACACAGACACTGCGGGCGAAAGGACCTGCTCCTGTGCTGTACTGTTCTATGTTCTGTCTCTATTGGGAGCCAAGAATCCAATTCCATCGGAGATGATTGCCCTTATTTGTGACCAGTTTTCACGGCAGTGAAGAAGTTCTCTGGTCATTGGTTTGAGCCTGGTTGGATGGGGGTATGAAGGGAGGGGTGGTTGGCATAGGGAGGGGCAGGGTGGGGGTGGGGGGACAGATTGGCAAGCAGATTCAATCCTTTCCTCTAAATGAGCAAACATTCACACCTATGGCGAGTGGCCGACTCTGAAGTAATTGAGAGTGGGTGCCAAAGGAACATTCTCACGAGTCTGTCTCCTGAGCTCAGCTGCCCCAGAGCGGACCATGAACTGACTCCAGGCCCAACCTGATCTGTAGACCTGTCCTTACCACCACCAGGTAAACTTGATCGTCATCTGCTGGTGAAGGGATCTTGTTCCCTACACTCTCACACGTTTAATTCCAAGGGGAACGGGAAACCTTAATTGGAATGTTGAAGGGCAGCACAGTGGCACAGCGGCTGAGCTGTTGCCTTACAGCGCCAGGGACCCCGGTTCAATACTGACCTTGGGAGCTGTGTGTGTGCGTGTGTGGAGTTTGCACCTTCTGCCCGTGACCTCGTGGGTTTCCTCCGGGTGCTCCGGTTTCCTCCCACATTCCAAAGACGTGCAGGTCCGTAGGTTAATTGGATCCTGTACATTTTCCCTAGTGTGGAGGATAGAACTAATGTACGGATGATCGATGGTCAGCATGGACTCGATGGGCCGAAGGGGCTGTTTCCACACTGTATTTCTAAATTAAATAGTATAACACAGCAACAGGCCCTTTGGCCCACAATGTTTGTGTCGAACATGGTTCCGTTAAACTGATCACACCTGCCTGTACGGGATCTATATCCCTCTATTCCCTGGCCGATCTAAAAGCATCTTAAACACCACTATTGTATCTGCCTCCATCACCACCCTTGGCAGTGCGTTCCAGGCCCACAACACTGCAATAGAACTTAAAATGAGTGCACCTGTGAAAAGGTTTCAAAACCCAAAGTGGTTTTACAATTTCACTTTAGCCCGCTTCACCTTGGAATGAATCAGTAAACCTGTACACAAGGGTTATTAGTTTGACATACACTCTTATACATGGTAATATATTACAGAACATGAGGGGAATAGATAGGGCGAGCGGACAGAGTCTTTTACCCAGGGTAAGGGAATCAAGGTTCAAGCTGAGAGGGCATAGGTTTAAGCTGAGAGGGGAAAGATATGATAGGAACTTTTTCACACAAAAGGCAGTGGGTATATGGAACTACCAGAGGAGGTAGTTGAGGCAGGTATTATAACAGCCTTTAAAAGGCTTTCTTGATTAGTACGGGTGTCAGGAGTTATGGGGAGAAGGCAGGAGAATGGGGCTGAGAGGGAGAGATAGGTCAGCCACGATTGAATGGTGGAGCAGACTTGATGGGCCGAATGGCCTAATTTGCCTGTACAATTTATGAATCTTGGATCTTATAGGGGGGATCTTATAGAAACGTACAAAATTCTTAAGAGGTTGAACAGGCTAGATGCAGGAAGATTGTTCCCGATGTTGGGGATGTCCAGAACAAGGGGTCACAGTTTAAGGATAAGGGGGAAATCTTTTAGGACCGAGATGAGAAAAACATTTTTCACACAGAGAGTGGTGAATCTGTGGAATTCTCTGCCACAGAAGGTAGTTGAGGCCAGTTCATTGGCTATATTTAAGAGGGAGTTAGATGTGGCCCTTGTGGCTAAAGGGATCAGGGGGTATGGAGAGAAGGCAGGTACAGGATACTGAGTTGGATGATCAGCCATGATCATATTGAATGGCGGTGCAGGCTCGAAGAGCCGAATGGCCTACTCCTACAAAACTATTTTCTATGTATGTTTCTATGAAAAGACTTGTGGACAGGTTCATGGATAGGAAAGGTTTGATGGAATATGGAGCAAATATGTGCAGGTTGGACTAACTTAGATGGGACATCTTGGAGTTGGGCAGAAGGGCCTGAATGACTCTGTGACTCGAACACCATTTTTTTTTTCCTGTCAGAATGATGCTTGGTTTAGTCCATTCAGGTGACTTTGGGAAGCTAACACCCTCAGCTGTGTGTTTTCTATCACGCGGCTGCAGTTTCTCCTCAGTTCTCAGAGAGAGTTTCCCCGCGCGGGGGATTTAGCTGCTGATCTTGGTCAGCATTTTGTTGATGGCCTGCTTGACGTGAGTGGTGGAGCTTCTCCGCCGGGTCTTGCCCTGGATCATTTTGCGGCGCCTCACCTCGCGGCACAGTTCGTAGAAGGCTTCGTTGATGTTGCCCTCGCCGGTGCAGGCCGAGCACTCGTAGAAAGCGCAGGCCATTTCCGTCGCCACCTTCTCACCTTCCTCCGTGGCAACCTGCCTGGAGTGGTCCAGGTCGGCCTTGTTGCCCACCAGGATGAGCGTCACGTTTTTGGGCTTCTTGATCTCGTCCAGAAAGTTCTTCAACGAAATCACCTCCTCAAAACTGATCCGGTCCGTGATGTCGTAAACCAAGATGAAGGCCTCTGCCCAACGCATGTGGCTCTCCCTCTGAACAACGTCTTCCTGGGGAAGATAATGTCGCGTTAGATAGGATTCACATCGCACAACACTGACATTATAGATGGACACAAAATGCTGGAGCGGGACAGGCAGCATCTTTGTAGAGAAGGAATGGCTGATGTTTCGGTTCGAGATTCTTCTTCAGACTGACATTATAACTCGGTCTGCGGAAGAATTGCTGCCTTACAGCGCCAGAGACCCGGGTTTGATCCTGACTATGTGTACTTGTCTGTACGGAGTTTGTACGTTCTCCCCGTGACCTGCGTGGGTTTTCTCCAGGATCTCTGGTTTCCTCCCACACTCTAAAGATGTACAGGATTGTAGGCTAATTGGCTTGGTAAACTTGCAAATTTTCTCTAATGTGTGCAGCATAGCATTAGTGTGTGAGGATCGGTGAACTGAAGAGCCTGTATCTCTCAACTATCTCTGAACTAAACTAAACTTCAAAAGGCAAAATAAAACAATCATGTTGCAATCACTTCGCATTCTAGATGAAACAACCCTTGCGTTAAGAAATGGCAGCCAATCTGTGCCAGTAGACAAAGCAAACAAGAGTAACTTTCTGGAGACAAAAGGAAGTGCAGATACTGGAACCTTGAGCAAAACACTCCATACATGCGTGGGTTTGTAGATTAATTGTCCCTCTGTAAATTGCCCCTAGTGCGTAGGGAGTGGATGAGAAAGTGGTATAACATAGAACCAGTGTGAACGGGTGATCGATGGTCGGCGTGGACTTGGTGGAGTGAAGGGCCTGTTTCCAAGCTATATTAGAAATCTATGCAATAATCAAATCACACTTTGTTACAACCAAGGATGGGAAGGTGGTGAGTGAGCAAGAGTGGTAATTACTGAGATACAAATTGTAATGGAGACCACTTTTACAGGGGTGGCACAGTGGTGCAGCTGCTGGAGCACCTGAGTCCCTTGTTCAGTCCTGACCTCAGCTGCTATCTGTGTGTGGAGTTTGCACGTTCTCCCTGGGTTTTCACAAGAGTTTTCTCCCAAGTCCCAAAGACATGCAGATTTGTGGGTTAATTGGCTCTCTGTAAATTGCCCCTAGGGAGTGGATGAGAAAGTGGGATAACATAGAACTAGTGTGAACAGGAGATCGATGGTCGGCGTGGACTTGGTGGGCTGAAGGGTCTGTTTCCATGGTGTAATTCTAAACTAAAACTCACATGGATAGGACAGGTTTAGAGGGAAATGGACCAAGAGCAGGCAGGTGGGACTAGTGCAGTCGGGACAGGTTGGCAGGTGAGGGCAAGTTGGGCGAAGGTCCTGTTTCCACTCTGTATTACTCAATGACTCTATAAAACTAAACATTGGTGAGGTATTCAATGTAGGAATGAAACTGCATATCCATTGAACGCAACATACAGCTAAAACATACAGTGTGAAGAAAGGTCCCGACTGGAAAACGTTGCCTATCCATATTCTCCAGAGATGCTGAGTTCCATATAACCACATCTCTGGCCTATAATAAATTCATACAGGCAGAACCTTCCCCAGAGTCCGTCAGTGCATTAGGAATTACACAAGATCTTATTTCTAATTTAACTACACCTCCAGAATCCTTTTTCCATCCTCCTTACAGGAAAAGAGGGCATAAGAACCGATCACACCTAACACTGCCTGTAAAAAGCGCTGAAATGTACAAACTAATGAGAGGAATAGATCGGGTTGATGCACAGAGTCTCTTGGCCAGAGTAGGGGAATCGCGAACCAGAGGACATAAGTTTAAGGTGAAGGGGAAAAGATTTAATAGGAATCTGAGGGATAACATTTTCCAACAAAGGGTGGTGGATCTATGGAACGAGCTGCCAGAGGAGGTATTTGAGGCAGGTAATACTGCAACATTTAAGAATCATTTAGACAGGTACAATAGGACAGGGTTAGCGGGATATGGGCCAAAAGCAGGCAGGTGGGACCAGTGTAGATGGGACATGCGGATAAAATGGAATGAGAAGCCCACCATTACTCATCTTGCCTTGAACTGAAACACACTGCAGTACCCCTCTCTGGAATCCAAATAAAAGAGACCTGGGGTGCTTAGAGACTCTTCACAAAAGTGAGGCACAGGTTTCGATTGATTATTGTCACATGCACTGAGGTACAGTGAAGAGCTTTATCTGCATGCTGTCCAAGCAGATCAGATAATGCCCTACAATAAGACAATCCAGTCAAACTCAAGTACAATAGGTAGAGCAAAGGGGAAGATACAGAGTACAGAATGTAGCATTGTAGCGCATCAGTTCCAGAGACAAAGTCCAATGTCCGCAATGGGGTAGAGTGGAATCGGACAGTACCCTAGCTTGTGGAAGGACCGTTCAGAAGGTTGATAACAGAGGGGAAGAAGCTGTTCCTGAGTCTGGTGGCGTGCGCTTTCAAGCTTCTGTATCTTCTGCCAGACGGAGCGGGGAGAAGAAGGAATGACCGGGGTGGGACAAGTCTTTGATTATGTTGGCTGCTTTCCCGAGGCAGCGTGAAGTGTAGATGGAGTCAATGGAACGCGCTTTCAAGCTTCTGCGAGTTGCAGCAATCAGGAAAGAACCGTTCCTTTCCTCACATCGACGGATGGCCTTATTAATATTGTCTCTAGACCCCAAGCAGTGCTGTAGCTAGAGGGTGAATTCAATGTCCTCTATGGGGTAGAGGCGAGCTGTTAAGTGGGTCATGGTGCGCATGGCCAAATGGCATTAGATACAAATCAGGAGAGGGAGTAAAGGGCTGGATGCTCCCGTGGTGCGTGACGCAGTGCCTGAACGATGAAGCCCATCTGTCCCATGCTCAATCTAGCTCGCTGATCATTGTTATTTTTAAAACAATTGCTAATAAAATGATATTTACGATCTATTATGACAGAAGTTGAATACTCCATTAAAAAGGGCACAAAGTACTGGAGCGGCTCAGCAGACCAGGCAGCATTTCTGTACTACATGGATAAGTGACATTTTGGGTCAAGACAGAGTCTGATGAAGGGTCCCGACCCAAAACATCACCTATCGGTGCTCTCCGCAAATAATGCCTGACCCGTCGAGTTACACCAACGCTTTGTGTCACTTTTTGTAAACCAGCGTCTGCAGTTCCTTGTGTCTACACAAAAGTCACCAATTGCGACATATTCTTAAATGTTAGAGATTTTTTCCTTATGTTGAAGGTGCTATCATCGTGCTAATTGAAAGGTCCCGAAGTTACAGAGCACTCAAATGCATTTCCTCATCATATGCCTGGCTCTGTGTGATTGAGGGCAGTGAATAAGTAATGTGCACTCAATAAGGCCTGACAAATAATGCATTCTTGACAGGAAAGTCATCTCTCGCCCGTCAGTATATTGATTCTCCTGCAGTCTGCGCCTTGTCAAGAAGAAACAAAGGGAAAGGAACCTTATCACCTACACCCAAAGATATCACAAAGACCAACAATTTCCACCTTACCTCCCCTAGTGAATATCTGTGGATGTCCCACAGTCTGTCGAAGTTCCCAACCACCCTTCTCACCAGACTATTTAATTGTTTTTCTGGCTGCCTCTCTCCAGTACGCCCGGATCGGTGGTGGTGGACGCCAATATGCCAGTGGCGTTTAAGAGGCTTCTAGATAGGTTTGTGGATGTGTAAGAAATTGAGGGCCATGGATCATGTGCAGGCAGAGGAGATTAGGTTAGCCTGGTATTATGTTCGGCACGGACACTGTGGGCCGAAGGGACTGTTCCTGTGCAGTACTGGTCCACGAGTCTTCACATCGCATCATCTTCAACTCGTCCAAAATCTACTGCCTTTATTAAACTCACAATCTTTATTTAACTTGCAACCTCGTTCTAGTGGCGGACAAGGCAAAGGATATAGATATAGTAATTGATTCATAAAGCACAGAAACAGGCTCTTCATCCCGACTCATCCATGCTTATCAAAATCCCCATCGAAGCTAGTCCCATTTCCCCCGTTTGGCCCATATCCCTCTAAACCTTTCCTATCCATGCACCTGTCCAAAAATCTTTAAAATTTGTCACAGTATCTGACTCAATTATTTCCTCTGGCAGTTTGATCCATATACCCACCACCCTCTGCTGACCCTCAGGTTCCTATTAAATTGTTGCCCACTTACATTAAACCCATGTCCTCTGGTTCTTGATTCCCCTACCTTAGTTAAAATACTCTGTGCATTGACCCTACCTATTCTCCTCATGATTTTATATAACTCTATAAGATCGCCGCTCATCACCCTGCGCTCCAAAGATGCAATCCTAGCCTGTCCATCCTCTCCCTGTAGCTCAGGCCCTCGAGTCCCGGCAACATCCTCATAAATCTACTCTGTACTCTTTCCAACTTAATAGCGTCCTTCCCATAGCTGAGTGACCAAAACTGAAGGCAACAAAGCAAAACTGAACACAACTGTGTGGCTCAGTTTAGCAAAGGATTAAGAATGGAAGACAAACGTATACCAATTCTATTACATCAGAAATAATTTCATAGTTCCCATACCTTGTTCTGGTATATTTTCAAGCATGCACGTGGAGAGGATATAATATAAGAAAAAAATCAAGGTGGTAAATAAATGTTTAAATAATCAATGTAATCATTGCCAAGTTTAACAATGACCTCACAACTTGGGCTTTGAGGTAACTTTGCATTAGCGGGCGGCATGGTGGTGCAGTTGGTAGAGCCCGCGGCCTCACAACCCCAGAGACCCGGGTTCGATCCCGACCTCGGGTGCTGTCTGTGTGGAGTATGCAATTTCTCCCTGCGACCGCGTGGGTTTCCTCCGGATGCTCCGGTTTCCTCCCACTTCCCAGAGATGTGCGGATTTGTAGGTTAATGGCCCTCTGTAAAATTCCCCTGGTGTGTAGGGAGTGGATGAGAAAGTGGGATAACATAGAACTAGTGTGAACGGGTGAATGACGGTCAGAGCAGACACAGTGGGCAGAAGGGCCTGTTCCCATGCTGTATCTTTCAATTAATACAACTCACCTGCCCAGCAGTGTCTAAGATTTCCATGGAAATCACTTCATCATCGATGGTGGCTTGATGGCGATAGGTTGATTCTGGCAAATTTGTATACAAAAAAAAATTCCTGCATTAGAGCAGATATCTACAGTCCTTCAATGTTACAAAGTGTACATATAAATTGACCTCAAATCCAGACAACTGGGATTTCTTAATAAAACTGCTCAAAAGCAAATCTTTAATCAGGTCAGCCCAAGAATTTAAATACATTGGAAATTGACTGAAATCTCCAGACAACCATGTTTTAAAAGCAAAGAATGGTCCCGACTGAAACGTCACCTATCCATGACATGCTGCCTGACCCGCTGAGTTACCCCAGAACTCTAGATTTACTGATGTTTAGGCGACACGATGGTGTTGCAGCAGAGTTGCTGACTTACAGCACCAGAGACGCTGATTCAATCCTGACAGGGGCCGTGTGGGTTTTCTCCTGGTGCTCAGGTTTCCGCCCACATAAACGTGGAGGTTTGTGGGTTAACTGGCTTTTGTAAAGTGTCACTCATGTGTAGGATAGAACAGGTGATCGCTGGTCAGCGATGAGGTCGAGATCGCCCGCCTCACCTGGCCCAGGCGCCACATTTTCAGGGGGGACTTCCCAGGGGGATGGATTTGTCCCGATTACGGAGGGGGGATGGGGAGGGTGCTGACCACTAGTTGCCGTTAAATCAGTGGTCAACCTGTACTTCAGAACCCGGTGACATGCCAAAGGTGGTCTCTGCACTCCAGCTGAGATATCACCTACGGATTCACCAAAAATACAGAAGCTGATTCCAGCCCACAACATTGTGTGGCTGATGCAAGGGCTGAGCTCTTTATGCAGCTCAACAACTCTTCAAATGTTCTAGCTTGGCTGAAGCCAGCAACATTTTTATCAATTGTCTATCTTAGCGCCTGCAGATCAGAACAAATATGCCTTCTCTGCTGCAAATCAAATGTGACCCAATTGTATCTATGTATAGTATATCTGATGGGCGGCATGGTGGCGTGGCAGTCGAACTACTGCCTTACATCGCCAGAGACCCAGGTCCTGACTACGGATGCTGTCTGTACTTTCTCCGTGACCTGCATGGGCTTTTCCGAGATCTTCGGTTTCCTCTCACACTCCGAGGACGTAGAGGTTTGTAGGTTAATTAGCAGGGTACAAATGTAAAATGGTCCGTGGCGTGTGTAGGATAGTATTAGTGTGCGGGGATCTTTGGTCGGTGCTTACTCGATGGGCCGAGGGGCCTGATTCCACGCTGTATCTCTAAACTAAACTAAATCTGATTGGATGGCATGCAAAGCAAAGTCTTGCGCATGACAATAATAAACCTCAACCTAATATCGTTTCCATTGCTCCATTCTTTCTATAGTCCATCCACGACTCAATTGAACTCTTTTAAAGAATCTTAAGTATCAACTGTGGTCATCTTGACTTTATTCTGCAAAGACACAACTAATGCAAGAACAAAACACTAAATCAGAGGCATTCAACTCGGTCTTGGCACACCACATGTTATGGAGAAGGAGCCTAATGTCTCACCAAAAGTGAGATCGTCTTTAGTGGTTCATTCTATCCACCAATTATCATCATGGCAGTTTTCAATACGAGATCTCAGATCTATCCACAAAGTATGCGAGGCTGCCGAGATCCAAGAGGACCATTGGGACTACATGAACACTTTGTAGCTTCATCGACGCACTATACCTGGCGACTCTTTACATACTTTGTGCACGGCATGCAAAACAAAGATTTTCACGGTGACACGTCACCTGTGATAATGAAGTACAAAATGTCTATTTTACAGTCCAAGTATAAAGTTGCCATTCGGATGCTGATTCCCGCCGTTAAACTTGAATTGGTGATGATGGTAGGATTAGGGCCGAGCTCTTTATGCCCGCCAAGAACTCTTCAAAAGTCCTTAATGCCTGGCTGACTTGGCTGAACCAAAAACATCACCTATCCATGTACTCCAAAGTTGATGCCTGACCTGCTGTGTTACTCCAGCACTTTGCATTCCGTGCAGAATTCCAGCATCTGCACTTCCTTACTTGACTTCAATGTGGGGCATGTTGGGCGGCTTGGACGAATTGGGCCTGTCTCAGTGATGTAGGACTCCGTGACTCTGACTATTACAGAGAGTCTAATCCCTCTGTATCCATTGGTGATAGGACTCTGGACTGTGGTGCTTTCTGAAGGGCTATTGCACTGACTGCACCCTTCAGCGCTCCCTATTTTAAGTCAATGGCTGCATTTTAAACAACGGTCTATAAATTGCTGTGGACATGACAGCCTCTAAGTAAATGCTGGACTGTTCATCTCATCTAAGGGTGAACTAAATGGGAAATAATGGCTTCAAATCCTGTGCACATGCACGTCATAAATTTACATCTGTAACATTGATCAGAATATTACCTACAAATGGCTTATCTTTGATTGCATCGTTTATTCTGTGAAGAACCACATTCCTTTCATCCGTGTCCAGTTTAATTATAGCACCACCGAACACACAGCCAAACATTCGAAAAACCAGTCACCCAGACAGGAGGATAATTGATGTATCAGCAAGACATAACTGAAAGGTGAATGGATTTAATGAGAGCTTTTTTTTTGTTTCTCTTCAGCATCAGAAACTTCAAAAGATTTTGAAGTGAAGTCATTGTTGAGTTTCATCCAGTTCGCCGACATGATCCTGACTCAACTAGTCTTGTGATGAGATGAGCGTGATTTGGTTGGTGGGTAACTAAACTGTTCTCTAGCGGAACATCCATTGTTTAAAGAATGTTTAACAAAATAGACACAAATTGCTCAGTCTGCGGAACTTTCCTAACCCGAAACGTCACCTCTCCATGTTCTCCAGAGATGCTGCCTGACCCACTGAGTTACTCCAGCACTTTTTAAATCAGCATCTGCAGCTCCTTGTGTATACTGTATTGGTCGTATCCTGTGTTATTTGATTCGATGTCCCTCATATTGAACCAGAATTCCATGATTAACATTCGTGAACCTAAATGTTTTGAAAGAGCCTCTCTTTGTAGGGTTTGATCGAAAGAAACAGGCCATCCGGCTCACTGACTCCATGCTGACCACCGATCACCCATTCACACTAGTTTGAATGTGGTAACAAGCAACTGCAGATGCTGGTTGATACCAAAGAAAGGCAGAAAATGCTGGAGTAACTCAGCGGGGTCAGGCAACCTCTCTGGAGAAAATGGATAGCTGACGTTTAGGGTCAAGATCAAAGATCACAGGATTCGGGTGCCAACCGGAAACGTCATCTATCTGTGTCCTATTTGAAAAAACTGCTGCTGCTGGAAACGTGAGCAAGCATAACATCCCAATGTCTATACTCAGTTCCCTGACTGATGAGGGCCAACGTGCCAAAAGTCTTTTTCACCATCCTATCTACCTGCAATGACTGTGTACCTATACTCACAGATCCTTCTGCTCTACAACACTCCCCAGGGCCCTACCGTTCAATGTGGCGTTCCTGTCCTGGTTTCCCCTACCAAAATGTTAACACCACACACTTACGTATCTGTACTAAACTCCATTAGCCATTCCTCGGCCCACGTAACCAGCTGATCAAGATCTGCTGGTCAAGTCAGAACCCTTCATGAAGGAGGATCCTACAATCATTGTGAAGAAGGGTCCCGACCCAAATCGTCACCTGTCCATATTCACCTGTTAAGTTACTCTAGCACTTTGTGTCAATCTTTGGCATAAACCAGCATCTGCAGTTCCTTTATATTACATTTAAGATCCTGCTGTGATTTTTGACAACCAATGATACCACCCACTTTAGTGTCATCTGCAAAGCTTATTAATCATGCTTTCTGATTAATTTACTCATTTATCTTTTAAGCAAATCTTACCAATTAGACATTTTATCAATGACTGTTCAGTCCTGATTAGTGATCAAACCATTAATATTAATAAATAGTATAAAGGATTCTCACCCAATGTAGGATCATATTCCCAGATGAATCTCTTGGTGAGAAACCTGACCACGATAGCTGTAATGAAAAGGAAATGAGTTAGTGCCTTTTCAAAGGTGATAGTGTTACAAACAGGAAATAGTGTGACCTTCTAGTCAGTCACCAGATAAGTATGAATGAAAAGGACCACGTCACCTCGTACCGACAATACAGCATTCACTTGTCTGTTAATTGATTGAAGAATTTCGGCTCCACTATCTCACATGATGATGTATTCCACATATCAATTACTCTTTAAAAGCCACAAAGTGCTGGAGTAACTCAGTGGGTCAGGCAACATCTCTGGAGAACATGGATAGGAGACGTTTCGGGTCGGGACCCTTCTTCCTAAAGGAAAACAACTTTTCCTAAAGGACGATCTTCCTAAAGGAAGATAATCTCATTGGTTTTATGGGATGTTCAAAGGTGCTCAGAGCGGTATAATTCTGGTGAAACTAATACGCAATATACATTTACCATTGATTCTGTACTCTCCTATCATGTGCCCCACTGAGAAAAACACTTTGTATTTTATTTTTAACCAAGAAGTCACATTTCCTCAGATACTTGTGGATGAATAAAAATAATGGATTCTTAAGAGTGTAGACGCCAGGAACAGCAGATGCTGGTTTACAACAAAAAACACACAAAGTGCTGGAGAAACTCAATAGGTCAGGCAGCATCACGGATGAACATGGATAGGTGACGTTTTGGGTCAGAACCCTTCTTCACACTGATTTCTTGCCACATCTTTTGAATTAGCCTTTTGAAAATGATTTGGAGCATGCTTTTGAGATTCATAAGAGTTATTTTAACGAAGCATGGGATAGGAGGGAAAGAATTCATTGATAAATTTATATTTCGTATTGGTTTGAACAGAGATGTGCTATTATGAGCACCATTGAATATCCATTAAACCTTGGAGATTATACAATGTGGATTCATCAGAGTTTATATTTTAGTTTAGTTTAGAGATACAGCGCGGAAACAAGCCCTTCCGCCCACCGGGTCCACGCCGACCAGCGGTCCTCACACACTTAAACTATCCTACACTAGGGACAATTTACAATAATACCCAGCCAATTAACCTACAAACGTGTACGTCTTTGGAGTGTGGGGGGAAACCGGAGCTCCCAGAGAAAACCCACGCAGGTCACAGAAAGAACGTACAAACTCGCTACAGACAAGCGCGCGTAGTCGGGATCGAAACCGGGTCTCTGGTGCTGGCGTGTTGTTGGATTCTTTAAATTCAGATTTTCAAGCTTTTAAAACGATATCTGTACTACCAACCCTGTGGTGTCACAATTACACTGCCTTAAATGCAACTCTACTGCTGAGTCACCGTTCCACCCTGTTACTTGAGGCTGTGGGCTATAATTCTAAACGGAGATCTGAGATACTACAGCTGTCCACTGCAACGCAAGAGGGGGAGAGGAGTTAATTGTGTTGATAAAATTATTCTAGTCGGAGAGACAGCAATGCTGGGGAGTCAACGATAAGGGATCACACACTTAAATTTATAACCAGTGCTTGACGACACAAGTTATGAGATTTATCCATTAGCTGGAAGCTACTGGTGAAAGATATGCTTTAAAAACATTAGATATAGAAACAGAGGGTCACATAGCCCTTCTAGCCAAAGGGCCTATTCCTGTGCTGTCTGTGGAAAGTCTGTGATGCAACCAAACACAGTCCATTGATAATCTCCTGTCCCTCTTTCTACAGATGTTGCCTGATGTGCAGAACTGCACATTTTCTGCCAGTCATATAGTGTGGAAACAGACCCTTTGACCCAACTTGCCTGCGCTGACCAACATGTCCCACCTACACAGGTGTCACCTACCTGCATTTGGCCCACATCCTCCTAAACCTTTCCTATCCACGTACCTATCTAAATGTTTCTTAAATGTTCCAATAGTCCCTGCCTCAACTACCTCCTCCGGCAGCTCATTCCATACATTCACATTAAAAACATACCCCTCAACTTTCCATTAAATCTTCTCCCTCTCACCTTAAACCTATGTCCTCTGATTCTCGCTTCTCAGGGCAGGAGACTCAACCCCCCTACGCCTGTAATATTAGGCCCTGGTGGTCTCACCAACCCTAGCACCACTCATAGAGTCACAGAGTGGAAACAGGCCCAGCGACCCAACTTGCCCACGCCCAGCAACATGTCCCATTGACACTAGTCTCACCCGTCTGTGTTTGGCCCATATCCCAGTTGCGATAGTACATGATGATAGACAATGTTTTGGGCCAGGTTTGAAGAAGGGTGCCAACTCGAAACATCGCTTATTCATTCCTTCCACAGGTGCTACCCGACCCGTCAAGTTACTCCAGCACTTTGTGTTTTGCTCAACAAATGAATAACCTTGGCGTAGATAGGGTAGACAGTCAGTACCTTTTTCCCCACAAGATGGAAATGGCAAAGACTGGAGGGCACAGCTTTAAGGCGAGAGGGGCAATGTTTAAAGGAGATGTGCAGGGCAAGCTTTTTTTTACACAGAGGGTGGTGGATGCCGAGAACACACTTGCAGAGGTGGTGGTGGTGACAGAGATGAGAGTGGTGTTTAAGAAACTTTTCAATAAGTGCATGGATACGCTGGGAATGGAGGGATATGGATCACGTCAGACAGAGATTAGTTTTATCTGGCAAGAAATTCAGCATAGACAATGTGGGCCAAAGGGCCTATTCCTGTGCTGTTTTAAGTGACCGTTTTTATACAAAGAAAAGGAAAGTCTGTGGTGCAACCAAAGACACAGTCCATAGATAATCTCCTGTCCCTCTTTCTACAGATGTTGCCTGATCATTTTCTGCCAGTCATATAGTGTGGAAACAGACCCTTTGACCCAACTTGCCCGCACTGACTAACATGTCCCACCTACACAGGTGTCACCTACCTGCATTTGGCCCACATCACTCTAAACCTTTCCTATCCATGTACCTATCTAAATGTTTCTTAAATGTTCCAATAGTCCCTGCCTCAACTACCTCCTCCGGCAGCTCATTCCATACATTCACCACCCTCTGTGTTAAAAACATACCCCTCAACTTTCTATTAAATCTTCTCCCTCTCACCTTAAACCTATGTCCTCTGATTCTCGCTTCCCCTACTCAGAGCAAGAAACTCTGTGTGTCTACTTATAAAAACCGTTAGCTTATGAGTTATGCGTTCATTCTTATGGGTCAAAGTTCAAGTCAGACTGACTCCGGTGAATCTGGCCTCATCTATCAGAGGCCAGTGGTAGGGCTTGCGACAGAGACTACATATGACCTGCATACACTGTAGAATTATAACTTCATGAGAAAGATCAAGCCAACTCTGCCAATATGCTAGAAAATTATTGTTGTGTAGTGAGAAAATATAGGTATGTATTTTGGACAAAAAGCATAGCAAAAGAAAACACAATATCAGATTATGACCAGTTTAACTAGCCTGGAACGTGGTCAGTGTTAATCGTACTGTCAATGGTCCCTCTGACTATCAGTGGTGCAGCTGGTAAAGCCTCATAGCACCAGAGACTCGGGTTCGATCCCGACCTCAGGTCCTGTCTGTGTGTGGAGTTTGCACCTTCAACCTGTGTCGGGTGCTCCGGTTTCCTCCCACATCCAAAAGACATGCTGGTTTGTAGGTTAATTGCCCCTCTGTAAATTGCCCCTGGTATGTAGGGAGTGGATGAGAAAGTGGGATAACATAGAACTAGTGTGAACAGATGATGGATGGATTATTTTAACTATTTTCAATCAATCATACATTAAGTTCGAGAAAACCCATTTGTTCTTTCAGGTTTGTTGCAACTCACCCAATCTTGGCAGCCAACAGTGTTATGAATGTGCCCACTGTCTTTGAAAATCAATGGGTACACCATTTCCAACATACATCACTCTTTGTGAGAAGAATTTCTATTTTATAACTCATCTGTTTCAAATTTGTTTCTACGCCAAGTTAAATTTATATCCTCTGTCACTGACTTGACCCGTTAGAGTGATATTCCAGGATAATTTATCCCTTCTACAAATACCTCACGTATCTCATGGCAATCCTCTTCCCAGCACCCAATTCACACTCACTCATCCCTCCACAATCTTTCCAGGCTGAACATCATTCCCAACTTTTCCCATTCTACCCATCGACAACCAAGTAAGTTCCTGTTGAAGAATGGTAATAAACTGTGTGCATGATACAGTGTGTGAAGAGTCATAGAGTCATAGAATCAGAGTCATGGAGTATGTACAGTGGCCCTTCGACCCAACTTGTCCATGTTGACCGAGCTACCCCATCTAAGTTAGTTCCATTTGGTCCATCTATACATTACTAAAACTCTCATCTTGTATGTATATGTATTTGTATGTATGTATGTATGTATATATGTATGTATGTTCCTGAAATACAGCCAAAACGGTACACAATAGCGCAACAATTTTACACCCACCTTACTCACCATTCGCCTAGGGTGTGCAGTAGCAAGTTTTGTTCGATTTTACAAAGTATTACCCTTTATAAACTTTAATTACTTTATACCGTGAGCGGCACAGTGCCCCCACTTGCCGGGCCCGTCAGCCGCGCCTGCGCAGTTGGGTGAGGGTTGCCGGGTCCGCTATCTGTGCTTGCGCAGTTGGGGGAGGATCTCCGAGAAACAATGTTCCCAAAATGTCGTAGCACTGATGAAGATATTTCATCTATGGTGACAGGTCCTTTCAGAATATCCTATTTTTAACTATAACGCCTGTTATTTATGCCGGGCCCATTATCCGCGCGTGCGCAGTTTGGGGAGGGTTGCCGGGCCCACTGCCATTTTCAGATCGCCATTTTGACTGGCGTCACAACGGGGTTCTCTGGCGTCACAACAGGAACCCAAAGGGTCCACGGGTTGTCTAGTATCTCTCTAAACCTTTCCTATCCATGTACCTGTCCAAGTGCCTTTTAAATGTTGTGATAGTACCTGCCTCAACTACTTTCTCTGGCCGCTCTCACCTTAAATCTATGTCTATGGTTCTCGATTCCCGAACAGTGGTCTAGAGACTCTGTGCATTCACCCTATCTATTCCCCTCATTGTACACATCTATAACATCGCTCCTCAGCCTCCTGAATCCAGCGAATACTAGCCATCGCAACCTTTCCCTGTAACTCACGCCCTCGACTTCTGGCAACATCCCTGTAAATCCTCTGTGCCATTTCCAGCTGAATGACATTCCCCCGGCTCTCACAACTAATCTTTTTCCCCGAGCACCATTTTCGTGCACTGTCCCTACATCCTTTTAATAACGAGATATCTGTCAATCTCCGCTTCAAATTAAAATGATGGCTGGGTTTCTACAGCTCATAAATACACCGTGCATTCACCCTATCTATTCTCCTCGTGATTTGATACGTTTCTATAGGAGCACCCCCTCAGCCTCTTGCGATCCACAAATATGGGTGATAAAGTATTAAATCATTTCTGACTATGTAACCAATATATATTTTGCTTGCTAAATACTTTGGTCAAATAAGACATCCAGCATGTTGTCATGGTGTTCATTTAGAAAGAACTAAAGCAGTATGTTAGGCAAGACGGATTCAATCAACCTCTGGAGAAACAGCTGGAACACTGACTAAAATCAGAAATTCCCAAAGTCTGAGGAAGGGTCCCGACCTGAAATATCACCTATCCATGTTCTCCAGAGATGCAGCCTGACCCACTGAGTTACTCCAGCGTTTTGTGCCTTTCCTTGGTAAACCAGCATCTTAAGTTCCTTATCTATGGAGGCTATGGAGTGACCTTGGAGTAGTGTATAAAATCATGAGGGGAATCGATAAGGTGAATGAATGCACCGAGTGTTTGCCCCGGGAAGGGAAAGCAAGAACCAGTGGAGATAGGTTTCAGGTAAGACTAATTTTTTTAAATTCACTTCTGCGGACAATCCTCATCCAATTGTCTTAAACCTAGCAGCTTCTTTGCGGATGAAAGTAAACGGTAATGAAAGTGACGTGCCAAAGATGAACGACCAAACTCAATACTCTTGACAACTAACTGCAGGAGTGTTTATGAATGTAATCAGGATTCACATTGTTTACAATGAAACTAATAACCCAGGAGGACCGTCAATGGAGAAAAGCAATGTCTGATTGCGGCTTTCGCATCTGATAGGGATCAGGCACACAACTGCTGAAGAGCATGATTCATTCCCAATATTGTCATTATCAATTATCTGCGGAAAAATGTAGGCACAAGGTATTGCGGATGCTGGTTTACAAAAGAAAGACATAAAGTGCTGGAGTAACTCAGCTGATCAGGCAGCTACCATGGTTAGGTGACGTTTTGGGTCGGGACACTTCTGTAGACTGATCCGTCTGACCACCAGTCTGAATGGTCCCGACACAAAACGTCACCTATCCATGTTCTACAGAGACGATGCCTGACCCGCTAAGTTACTCCAGCACTTTGTGTCTACTTTTATGCATAGCCTGAGCAGATAGCTCGAACACAGTCTCCACAGGACTACCATTGGTCAGAATGTCCTTTTGGAAGGATTTTCAGAAAGCTTTTCGGAAGCTTTACAGATTAGGCCATAATAATGTACTTGAAAAATATGTGCAATCTTTTTCAGGGCGGTGCAGCTGAAAGATGCAGCTGCCTTAAAGTGCCAGAGACACAGGTTCGATCCTGACCTTGGGTGCTGTCTGTGTGGAGTTTGCATGTTCTCCCTGTGACTGCGTAGGTTTCATTCAGGTTTCCTCCCACATCATCAGGAGGTGTGGGTCTGTATGCTAACTAGCCCTCTGTAAATTGCCTCTAGTGTGTAGGGAGCAGATGAGAAAGTGGGATAACATAGAACTAGTGTGAACGGGTGATCGATGGAACGGGTGGACAAGGTGGGCCGAAGGGCCTGTTTCCACGCTCTCTAAACAAAACTAAATCTGTACGAGAGAAATGTACTTCTGTACAGAAGTGTGAAAACGCACACCTCAGATTCAGGAACTGTTTCTTCCCCACTGTTATCAGGTAACTGAACCATCCTACCAACAACTTGAGAGTGGTCCTGACCTACCATCTACCTCATTGGAGACCCTCGGACTATCTTTAATCGCTTTACTGGACTATATCTAAATATTATACCTTTTACTCTGTATCTGTACACTGTGGACGGCTTGATTGTAATCTTGTATAGTATTTTCGCTGACTGGATAGCATGCAAAAAAATCACAGCTTTTCACATGTATCATGCACCTCGGTATACATAACTGTACCTAAAACTAAAGACCTTGGCATTTCAGAGACATCAACGGATAAAAAAAATGTCGAGTGGAGACGCACAACCAGGGCAAACACTGCCGTCATCCGTAAACGTTAAGTCACTCAATCTTTATTTAGCACCTTAATTCAGAAAAAGACCTTGCAGCAGCTCGAACATGAAGCTCTGAGAAACTGCTGCCTTCACTCAATGAACAATTCCCATTCAACAACAATGTCTTTGTGGCGGAGACCAGAGTACCTAGTCACCTTAAAGCGCTGCAAGATTTTCTTCGCACTGTTTGGGCAGAATTGCATTTTTTCTAACCCGTTTCACAAAGGGAGGCTGAGTCACTGATGGATCCAAATCAGAGTTAATTTGCGTTGCCATGTTTCCTAAGTTAATAGGCAAGCGACTGAGTGAAATGCCACATCACCTGGACACACCAACAAGCACAGAGACCTGGCTTGGTTGCCAGTGAGCCGGGGCCCACCTAGTCAGATCCTTCCTGCTCCACTGCAACGGAGAGACCTCTTTGAATTGAATTGAATACCTTTATTGTCATTCAGACCTTACGGTCTGAACAAAATTGCAGAGTGTGATTTGCGAAGAGGATCTGGAGAATGATGTCTTGTCATGGTTCATCCCGAACAGTGGAAGGCTTGGATAGAGTGGATGTGGAGTGGATGTTTCCACAAGTGGGAGAGCCTAGGATCAGAGGTCACAGCCTCAAGAATTAAAGGACGTTCCTTTAGGAAGACGAGGAGGAATTTCTTTAGTCAGAGGGTGGCGAATCTGTGGAATTCATTGCCACAGAAGGCTGTGGAGGCCATCCATGGATATTTTTAAGGATTCTTGATTAGTGTGGGTGTCAGGGGTTATGGGGAGAAGGCTGGAGAATGGAGTTAGGAGGAAGAGACAGATCAGCCATGATTGAATGGCAGACTTGTCGGGCCAAATGGCCTAATTCAGCTCCTATCACATTAACATGAACAGCTCTATAACAGAGGACTCTCTGTTTTACAAAGTGTTGCCAGGGACACATTCGTAGACAGATGTTTACATGCTGCATCTTTCAATCAATTCAATCCCAACATCTCGGCAATCATTTCATTCCTCAAAAACTGCAAAAAGCATACGTTCCAATTAGCTTCCACATTATTGTTTGTGGCACCTCGCTGTGTGTTAATAAGCCAAGATGATTACTTCCACAACAGGAATGGGACTTCAGGAGATATGTTATTGCTTTACAAAATAAGTGATTTATAAATACCTATGCTTATTAAGAATGTTTTGATGGAATAATGCAGGTCCACCACTGATTTTCTGGCACCCTTAGTTCCAGAGCCTTGCCGTATGATCCATTTTGCCAGGATGGTGCTCACGGCCTGAGGGGGGGGGGGGGGGCAAATTCAGCCCCGGAAGTCGGATATGGGAATGGTCTTCAAGTCTGAGGAAGGACATTATTGCCATAGAGGGAGTGCAGAGAAGGTTCACCAGACTGATTCCTGGGATGTCAGGACTGTCTTATGAAGAAAGACTGGATAGACTTGGTTTATACTCTCTAGAATTTAGGAGATTGAGAGGGGTTCTTATAGAAACTTACAAAATTCTTAAGGGGTTGGACAGGCTAGATGCAGGAAGATTGTTCCCGATGTTGGGGAAGTCCAGGACAAGGGGTCACAGCTTAAGGATAAGGGGGAAATCCTTTAAAACCGAGATGAGAAAAACTTTTTTCACACAGAGAGTGGTGAATCTCTGGAACTCTCTGCCACAGAGGGTAGTTGAGGCCAGTTCATTGGCTATATTTAAGAGGGAGTTAGATGTGGCCCTTGTGGCTAAGGGGATCAGAGGGTATGGAGAGAAGGCAGGTACGGGATACTGAGTTGGATGATCAGCCATGATCATATTGAATGGCGGTGCAGGCTCGAAGGGCCGAATGGCCTATTCCTGCACCTAATTTCTATGTTTCTATCTGCCAGCTCTGGCCGGGCCACAGTTCCAGAGCCCCAGCCGCGGGTGTCAAATTCGACCCACCGATCATCGTGGAAGTCCCGATGAGGTCGGGATCGGCCATCTCGCCCGGTTTGGTGAGGCAGCTGATCTCGACCTCATTGGGGGGGGGGGGGGGGGGGGGGGGGGGGGGGGGAAGCAGGGAGAAAAGGAATAATCTGGGTAAAACAAGTCTTTGATTATGTTGGCAGTGTGAAATGTAGACGGAGTCGATGGTGGGGAGTCTTGGTCTGTGCGATGGACTGGGCTACATCCACAACTCTGCAATGTCTGCGGGATTGGAAAGAGAGCTGCGGTACTAATTCTGATCCACGCCCCTGTGCAGCAGGGGTTCTTAATGGCAGTGTAGGATTACATGTATTCTTCCACATGCAAATGACCACAGTGCAAAATAAGGTTTTTAACCAGAACTACCCACCCCAAGGTCCACAACGAGTAGGAAGCTGTGGATTTTAATCTTCCAAAGCTCAGTGCAAATATTTTCACAAGCAGGTGTTTGATGACAGATGGAATGGGCTTACAAAAATCTGTCTATTATTGTAAAATCAGTTTCAAATATATCGGACGGTTGCATTAAATTCTAAAAATAATTGAATCCTTACTACCTCACTACGGTCAATACAGAAAAGAACTCGGCCCAATTTTGCCCGGTTGCTGCAAGCACAAGAATGGAAAATCACGAGTCGGGAGTGTTTAATTGTCATATGTACCGTAAACAGAACAATGAGTTTCTTACTTGCAGCAGCATAACAGGCCCTGTAAACACAATGCTCATAGATAACACAATGAACCAAAGAGATGCCAATGAATTAAAGAAAACAATATTAGTACAAAACTAAAGACCAAAGCCCCTAATACAACCAAGAAAGTCTGTAGTTTGTAGAAACTAGGAACTGCAGATGCTGGTTTACAGAAATCGACACAAAATGCTGGAGTAACTCAGTGAGTCCGGCAGCATCTCTGCAGAACATGGACAGGGGACGCTTCGTAGCGGGACAAGGAGCCAGCTCACGGACACCTCCACATACCCAGCCCTTGACCATGACCTCAAAGACGAACTCCAGGCCATTATCTCCTAGACTGTTGCTGATCTCATCACCTCTGGTGATCTGCCCTCCACAGCATCCAAACTTATCCCTTCTTCCCCAGCCCCATATTTCCCACTTCTACCTCCTCCCTAAAGTCCACAAACAGAACTGCCCTGGCAGTCCTATTGTCTCTGCCCGCTCCTGCCCCCACTGAACTCATGCCCACATACCTTCATTACATCCTATCCCTCTTTCCCACTAAAAATGGTCTGAAGACCCAAGAACGTCACCTATTTGTGGCTTAGTTGGTGTTTGTAGTGTTCAAGGGCCTGATTTCAGTTTTCAGACTCCTGTCCCTTCTTCCCGATGGCAGGAGTGAGATGAGAGTGTGGCCAGGGTGGTGTGGGCCCTTGACAATGCTGGCTGCCATTTTGTGGCTGCGCCTTTCATAGATCCATTCGATGGTGGGGAGGTCAGTACCTGCGATGGGTCGTCTATCCCCAGCCTATGCAAATATTTTGTTCCATCACTCCCGAGTTAAAATAAACAACCTGTCTTAACACGTTACCCTGATCTTAGAAATGTCCCGCACCCACTGACAAAAATATACAACTTCTCACAATAATAGCTGTATTGGTTTTCTATTTTAGTTGTTCTAATGTGGGTGCGCAGGCAGACCTGAGATTAAGGGACTGGCGGTTTGCTTTAATTAAATGTTCTTTCTCTCCCAGAGCAGCGTGATGATTATGTTGGTTCCCTCTCTGTTATTCCTCTGAGTTTAGAAACTTCATTTAACTTCTGAGTCAGTGGTTAAGAAATAGGTTTAGAGAAAGTGACAGAGTGGCAACCTACACAGTGGTGACGTCCACAGATTGCCAGCTACAATTTGTGTTTTAAACATGGATAGGAAAGGTTGCGAGGGATATGGACCAAACGCAGGCAGGTGGGACTTGTGTAAATGTTCTTATAGTATCTGCCACAACTACATCCTCTGGATGTACACACCGCCCTGTGTGGAAAAAGTTGGATGTACACACCGCCCCTCAGGTTTGTATTAAATCTTGCACTCTCACTTTAATCCCATGGCCTCTGGTTCTTCAAGCACCTATTACCTGCCACACTTTGTCCTGCCCCTCCTCCCTCCCAGCTTTCTACCCACCCCCCACAATGCCATCAGTCTGAAGAAGGGTCTCGACCTGAAACGTCACCTCCACATGTTCTCCAGCGATGCTGCCTGACCCGCTGAGTTACTCCAGCACTCTGTGTCGTTTTGTCTATAGTCCAAACACTCGCCGTGTGAGGGAGTTCATTCATATGAAACATACCCCACGGTAATAAGCATTTGGCTGAGAATTATGAATCCACTGCTGCGGAACCACTAACCGTTAATCCTTCCTTTGTGGACAAGACCGACATCTACTAAAACTCAAAAGGGGCCCTAACCCTGCCTCCTCAAAGATGTTTATCTACAAGGTCCGAGTTTTTGTTCTGGGTTATACAAAATTAATAAATTCAGTTCCTTGGCAACACCACACTACATTTTCACAGCTTATTGGCTTCCCATGGCCAATATTTTCAAATAATTAATTCCATGCTAACATGAAAATCATTCAAGGGCATCAAGATTTGTAAAATCGGTCTGAAAGCATCCGTCAGATGGGACTGTGATGACTCCACGTATTCAAATACTTGTGTTTGTGACGTTCTCGAAAACAAACTAAACAATTGAGTTACTCCAGCACTTTGTGTCTATCTTCGGAATGAACCAGCATCTGCAGTTCCTTTCTAAACAAACTGGCATTCCTCAACATCAGCCTCTTGTGCATCTCCCAACATATAAGGAGCGTTAGATGGCCCTGGGCCTTGTATTTGCTGGAGTATAGAAGGATGAGGGGTACCACTGCGCCACCCCTTTACCTTCAGCTATCTGGACCATGAGACGGTATTTTCATTCATAGTCCCACCAAGTGCTTGGTTGATGGAGAGGTTTTAGCCACAGCAGAACATCTCTGGCCAATCGTTCCTTCACTTGCCTTCTTTGGTAAAGTGTCATATACATGGGCGGCTCAGTGATGCAGCGGTAGAGTTGCTGCCTTACAGCGCCAGATACCCGGGTTCGATCCTGACTAAGGGTGTTGTCTGTATGGAGTTTGTAAGTTCTCCCAGTGTCCGCGTGGGTTTTCTCCGGGTGCTCCGGATTTGTCCCTCATTCCAAAGACGTGCGGGTTTGTTAGGTTAATTGGCTTCTCTAAATTGCCCCTAGTGTGTAGGATGTGAAAGTGGGATCACGGGGGATCGATGGTCGGTGAAGGTCCGGTGGGCCCGAAAGGCCCGGTTCCACGCTGTATCTCAAAACAAAACTAAAATAAATGTCAGCCCAGTTGCAGCCCAGCAAAGCGAACTTGAAAGCAAAACCACAAGGGCTACCTAAATATAAAGGTGAGAAGCACAAAGTTTAAAAGGAGATGCATGGGGCAAGTTTTACACAGAGGCTGGTGGGTGCCTGGAATGCAGCACGTTTGGCACAGACTCTGTGGACCAAAGTGTTAATTCTCGTGCTGTGGATCTGTGGAATCTGTTCATCAGTGGGGCTCATTGCCATGGAGGGCTGTGGTGGCCAAGTCAGTGGATATTTTTAAGGCAGAGATAGACAAATTCTTGATTAGAACGGGTCTCAAGAGCTAAGGGGAGAAGGCAGGAACATGGGATTAGGAGGCAGAGATCAGCCATGATTGAATGGCGGTGTAGGCTCGATGGGCCGAATGGCCTAATTCGTCTCCTATAACTTGTGAACTTGTGCTGTACAGTTCTGCCTTCTCTGTTCATTATGTACACCAACTCTCTAGTGCACGATGACTCAATATCAGACACTGCATCATTTAATGTGGTAAGGACAGCCACCTACTCCTTTTACAAACCTCTACGCTCGTTGCTTCAACAAAGAAATGCCGTCCCCTTAAGCCACCGCCATGCAGTGCAATCTTCTCAAAGTATAGATTAGGGAGATAATCCTGGCTTTAGCAAAACATAACAGATGGAAAGTTTTTCAATCTGTACTTAAAAATAAACAGCGGAGAATTCAGGGATTTAAAGTTATGTTTTTTTCCAAGAATTCAGTTTTGGTTCAGAACTTTCTCTCTTTGTTTCTCAGTAGTTCTGGAGACGTGTCACTTGAATCAGGCTGAGAACAGCGTCCTGCCAATTCAGAGTAAGTGGGCCAGTGGGTAATGCTTTAGATTAAATATTCGGGAGTGCCGCAGCGGTAGAGCTGCTGCCTTACAGCGTCAGGGACCCAGGTTCGAGCCTGAACGCGGGTGCTGTCTGTACGGAGTTTGCACATTCTCCATATGACCACGTGGGTTTTCCCCGGGTGCTCCGGTCCCCTCCCACGCTCCAAAGACGTACAGGTTTGTAGGATTATTGGCTTCTGTTAATAGCTTTAAGTTTCTGGGCACTCACATTTCAGAGGACCTCACATGGTCCACCAACACCGCTGCGCTGGTCAAGAAGGCACAGCAACGACTGTTCTTCCTGAGGACATTAAAAAAGACTGGTCTGCCCCAACAGCTGCTGACAACCTTCTACCGCTGCACCACAGAGAGCATATTAACGTATGGCATCTCTGTGTGGTATCTCAGCTGCACGGAGGCGGAGAGGAGAGCTCTTCAGCGCGTCGTCCACAGAGCGCAGAAGATTATTGGGACACAGCTACCAGCCTTGGAGGGCATCTACCACACACGGTGCCTCAGGAAGGCCGTCAGCATCCATAAAGACTCCTCACACCCTTGTAATGGACTGTTCGAACTACTTGTAGGACGACAGATGGCACAATAGGCTAAGTGTTCGGCTGGCAACCGGAAGGTAGCTGGTTCGAATCCCGCTTGGAGTGCATACTGTCGTTGTGTCCTTGGGCAAGACACTTCACCCACCTTTGCCTGTGTGTGTCCTTGGGCAAGACACTTCACCCACCTTTGCCTGTCTGTATGGAAGTAATTGTGTGAAGCACTTTGGGGTCAATGCAAGTTGACTAAAAATGTGCTATATAAATAAAGACATTATTATTATTATTATTATTACTTCCCTCCGGCAGACGTTACAAGGCCTTCTACGCCCGAATCTCCAGACTCAGGAACAGCTTCATTCCCAGAGCTATAGCTCTGAACCAGCCCTGCTGAGTTCCCCCCACCCCCCCTGGACTGTCTCCCTCGGATGGTCACGTCGCACAGACACATCTGCACTTTAGTCTGTTGAACTGTTTTGACTATTTAACTGTTCTTTTTACAAACTATGTTCTCGGGGTATCTAAATCTAAATTTTATTAGTTATTTAAGTTATGACATCGGATGGAAGCTGCATACCAAATCTCGTTGTGCTTATGTGCAATGACAATAAAAGATATTATTATTATTATTCTGTAAAGAGTAAATTATCCCCAGTGTGTAGGATTGTGCTGTGTACAGCTGGTCGCTGGGCAATGCGGACTTAGTGAGTTGACAGGTCTGTTGCCGTGCTGTATCTTTAATTAGCTTAGAGATACAGCACTAAAACTCCAGGATGCCCATGATCCAGTATAAGAATTCCTGCATTCCCTTCCTCCCCATCCCAGTCATCCTACCACTTCCACTCTTCGTATCACTATCGCTAGCCCAGGCAACAATGGGCCATTGTGGGCTCAACCCTGAGGTCATCTGAGGCCTTTTCTCACTTCCAGTTCTCCCCCACCACCATCTTTCAGTCTGAAGAAGGGTCCCGACCGGAAATGTCGGCTATTCTTCCTTTTCTCCAGAGATGCTGCCTGACCTGCCGAGTTACCCCAGTATTTTGTGTCCATCCAGAATAGGGCAGGTTTAAAGGGATAATGGGTCAAACGTGGGTAGTTGGGACTAGTGTAGATGGGGCATGTTGGTTGGCGTGGGCAAGTTGGGCCAAAGTTTATTTTAGTTTAGCATTGTCACGTGTACCAAGGTACAGTGAAAAGTTTTTTCAGCGGATAAGACTACACTCGATTACAATCAAGCCGTCCACAGTGTACAGATACAGGATAAAGGGAATGTTTAGTGCAAGATAAAATCCAGTGAAGTCCGATTAAAGATAGTCCGAGGATCTTCAATTAGGTAGATGGGAGATCAGGTCCATTGATAGGATGGTTAAGTTGCCTCTTAACAGCTGGAAAGAAACTGTCCCTGAATCTGGAGGTGTGCGTTTTCGCACTTCTGTGCCTCTTGCCTGATGGGAGAGGGGAGAGGGAGTGGTCCTTGATTACACTGGCAGCCTTGACGAAGGGCCTGTTTGCATGCTGTATGACTCCACCACTCTATCCATGCCCCCTCAAGCATAGGGTTAAGACATACACTTTTTAGAAAACGAATAATACATTTCTCCCTGCCTAAATTCAGCAGAAACGTGCCCCCCTCCTGCACAAGATGAGACTTCAGCTCCTCTCTGCTGCTGAAGAGGAGTGTAAAAGGTAATGAAACAGGCATTTGAGGGTTTGAGGCTTTGAGCAACGTTCTCTGGCAGACTTGGTTCATTAGGCTTCCAACATGTCTGTTTCCAATTGGCAAGCCTGCTACATATTTATTTAATTAGTTCTCTTCCTTTTCATTACACACACATAGAAACCCACTCACACACACATACACAAAGCACGCCTTCTCCACGACTCTGAAACTGCAGCCTGCATAATCATCACTGCCAGCGGTTCTGGCCTCTGAAGGTTTCTGCATCAAGCTTCTTTTCTACCCTCAAGATGGAAATATTCTGCTCTGTTCTACATCTGAACATTACACAGCAAAATGTATGCTCCGGTACCTCACTGAGCTACCATGCTAAGATCCGCAGGGCAAAATCCACTCGGTAAATCCTGCATCTGTTGGTCCCTCACCAGCAGAATCATAATTCTTACAGAGACAGATCGAGTGTTAATTGTTTTATCTGACTGCTGTTTCTGTATTATAGCCGGCTCTATAATTCACAAAGCGCTGAGTAAGTTCTTCATCGGCTGCTACAGCGGGTACAGTCATGAATAAAGCCAGGATTTTGCCATAAATGCCATGTCCCTTTTCATGCCTTTTTTGATGTTTTCACCAGGATAATACCTTTGTCATGATCGAGTGCCTAAATCAGCCTTTATTTGCCGTTTTGCTAAAAGGCCGTGCTGTTTTCTCTAGTTGTACGGCAATTACAATGGCGTTTTCTATGTTAACACGTTAATATTAATGTTATTATTTACGTGTTAACATAGTATAACTTACAAGAAAACTTCCACCACCGGGGCGAAACCCGGGGCGCCACCGTCGGTCGTTCATTCGTTCGTGCTGCTTCCCGCTGGTTCAGTCTTCTCCAAGATCTATTTAAGAAAGAACTGCAGATGCTGGAAAAATCGAAGGTAGACAAAAATGTTGGAGAAACTCAGCGGGTGAGGCAGCATCTATGGAGCGAAGGAATAGGTTGAGACCCTTCTTCAGACTGATGTGGGGGGGGGGGCGTGAAAAAGAAAGGAAGAGGCGGAGACAGTAGGACTAGAAGGAGAGCTGGGAAGGGGGAGGAGGGAGAAGACAAAGGGCTATCTAAAATTAGAGAAGTCAATGATTGATACCGCTGGGGTGTTGACTACCCAAGTGAAATGCCCAAGCTTGTCCCCTCACTACATTTACTGCTGGCTCCAGTCACAAATCTGTGTTTTCGAGTGATCTGTGCAAGGCATTCATTGATGCTGGAATTCCACTGTGGAAATTGGAAAACAAATCTCTCAGAGTTTTTTTTAGAGAAATACAGAGGAACATATACCAAGCAAGTCATCATTATGGAAAAATTATGTTGACAGCAATTTCAACATTGTTGTGCAGAAAATTAGAGATTAAGTTGCATGCAACAAAAGATGGATCCTAATAGGCGAGACAACGGATGCTGTGGGGAGATATGTTGCCAATGTGGTCATCTGTACACTGGAGGCAGGTCAACCATCAAAGGAGTTGACATCGGAAGTATTGGAGAAGTCAAACAGCTCAACTATTGCTCAGTTGTTTACATCTTCACTTGCTGTCCTTTGGCCAGAAGGTATAAAACATGAGAATGTACTTCTGTTTGTGACAGTTTTATTCCTCAAAATGTTGCATTTGACATGCTTAGCTCAAGGACGTCATAGAATTGCCAAGCACAGACGTAGCTTGTTTCCAAACGTCAATCGCCTAGTTTCCAAAGTCAAGAAAATCTTCCTCAAAGTACCGTCACGTGTGCAGTTGTTCAAGGAAATGGCACCCAAGATTCCGCTATCTCCTCAGCCCGTTTTGACTAGGTGGGGTACATGGCTCTCTGCCGTACTCTACGATGCTGCAAATTTTGAAAAGACAAAATCGTCTACTGTTTTGATGAAGAAGAATCTGCTGCAGTCAGGATCGTCAGTGAAATCGTGCAGAAAAAGTCCCTCCACCGCGATCTTGTGTTTATTGATTCCAATTTTGCAAACTTCCCACAAGCTATCGCTTCCCTTGAAGAACGTGGCAAAACATTAGTGAATAACTTGCAGGTTTTCAACAAAGTAACTGACGATATTCGTAAAGTTCTTGGTGATGTAGGTAAAGACATACAAGGATAATGTGAGACAGTGATTTTAGCTAACAAAAATCTTGAAGAAATACAAAACATAGCTAAAGTTCTCAAAGGTAGTTGTAATGCACAAGATATTGACATGAATATAGTCGGTAGCTTGTTTCGGTTATGCACCAGTGACCTCAGCTGGGGTAGAAAGAAGTTTTTCACAACTGAAGCATATTCTGACTGACAGACGGCATAGTCTAACACCAGATAATTTGAAAAAAAATGCTAGTAATTATGTGCAACCAGGCAACTTTGGTCATTTAATGAAGCATACCTTTATATTATTATTTTTAACCATATTTTGGTGGTGGAAATAAATGCATTTTTATGCCTTTTTTGGTCAATAAATGCCCTTTTTGTAATTTTATTATGCCTTTTTGCCTGCCTATTTTAGAGTTTTTTAGTGCCTAAACATCCTGGCTCTAGTAATGAAGGTACTTGCTCTCAGTACTGCAACAGCACGGCACGGTGGCGCAGCGATAGAGTTGCTGCCTCACAGCGCCAGTGACCCGGGTTCGATCCCGACCTCGGGTGCAGTCTGTGTGGAGTTTGCAACCTGTGACCCCGTGGGTTTCCTCCGGGTGCTCCGGTTTCCTCCTACATCCCAAAGACATGCGGGTTTGTCGGTCAATTGGCCCTCTGTAAATTGTAAATTGTCCCAAGTGTGAAAGGAGTGGATGAAAACAGGGAACATCCATCAGTAGAGCACAGGAACTGGCCCTTTGGACACAATGTTTGTGCCGAACATGTTGCCAAGTTAAAGTGATTTCATCTACCTGGACATGATCCACATCCGTCTATTCCCTACACTTCCATGTGCCTACCTAAAAGCACTTAAATACCACTATCGTTAAAATGGGATAACACTATGATGTTGAGTTAAACTAAAGTGTTAAACTAACCCATCGATGGCCAGCAGTGTTTCCACGCTGTATATCTGAAACGAAACTGAACTAAAAATATGACTGAAGCACTAAAGCGGAGGGAGATCTACATAAAATCATTAGAAAGGCACGGAGTGCCCGCCAGATTTATTTGCTCACTCTGACTTTGGACTTGAATCCATGACCTTCTGATTTAAAGTAAAAAAGAATAATTGGCACCTTAGCCAAGAATAATTGTCATTACGTTTAAAATTATGAAGCATTTTGCAAGAGCAAACAGGAGAACAGTTTGGGCGGCACGGTGGCGCAGCGATAGAGTTGCTGCCTTACAGCGCCAGAGACCCGGGTTCGATCCTGACTACGGGTGCTATTTGTATGGAGTTTGTACGTTCTCCCTGTGACCGCGTGGTTTTCTCAGGGTGCTCAGGTTTCCTCACACATTCCAAAGATGTACAGATTAGTAGGTAATAATTGTAAATTTTCCCTAGAGTGTAGGACAGTGTTAGTGTACAGGGCCGATTGCTGGTCGGCGCGGATTCGGTGGGCTGTAGGTCCACGCTGTACTTCTACAGTCTAAAGGTTACTTGCGACTGGGAAGTGAATGATCAACGTTTGTCACTCTAAAATTACAAAATAACTGAGGAGAAGGGTTTGGAGTATTATTTACCCCGAGTGAAATTAAAAGCCTGGGGCCACCTTGCCAGAGGCAATACCACAGACAAAACATCTTTGGCTGAGGGAGACCTGATAGAAGTATATAAAATGATGACAGGCACAGAGAGGATAGACAGTCAGAACCTTTCTCCCGGGATGGAAATATTTAGGTTTAAATTCCTAATTTTCATGTACCGAGGTACAGTGGAAAGCTATGTTTTGCATGCTATCCAATCAGTTCAAATGATACTGCACATAAATACAATCAAGCCAAACTCAAGTACAATAGTTAGAGTAAAGGGGAAGATACAGAGTGCAGAATATAGCCCACAGCATTGTAACACATCAGTTCCAGAGGCAAAATATTAGATATGTAAAAAGGAAAATGTACAAAGGAAAAGATTAGTGAAGACAAATATAGATCCCTTACAATCAGAGACAGGCAAATTTATAATAGGAAACAAGGAAATGGCAGAACTGTTAAACGAGTACTTTGGTTTTGGCTTCACTAAGGAAGACACAAACAAAGTCCCAGAAATACTTGGGGACCGAGGATCTAGTGGGAGGGAGGAACTGAAGGGAATCCACAATAGTCACTAAATGGTGTTAGGTAAACTGTTGAGACTGAAGGCAGATAAATCCCTAGGACCTGATGGTCTGCATCCCAGAGTACTTGAGGAGGGGGCCCTAGTAATCGAGGATACATTGGTGATTATTTTCCAATGTTCTCTCGATTCTGGATCAGATCCTGTGGACTGGAGGGTAGCCAATGTAACTCCACTTTTTAAGAAAGGAGGGAGAGAAAACAGAAAATTATGGACCAGTTAGCCTACATCGGTAGTGGGGAAGATGCTAGAGTCGATAATTAAAGATGTTATAGCAGCACATTTCGAAAGCAGTGATAGAATCAGTCAAAGGTACACAAAAATGCTGAAGAAACTCAGCAGGTGCAGCAGCATCTATGGAGCGAAGGAAATAGGCAACGTTTCGGGCAGAAACCCTTCTTCAGACTGGATCAGTCAAAGTCAGCATGGATTTATGAAGAGGAAATCATGCTTGACTAATCTTCTGGAATTTGTTGAGGATGTAACAAGTAGAATGGAGAAGGGAAAGCCAGTGGATGTGGAGTATCTGGACTTTCAAAAAGCCTTTGACAAGGTCCCACACAAGAGATTAGTGTGCAAAATTAGAGCACATGGTATTGGGTGTAGGGTATTGACATGGATAGAGAACTGGTTGGCAGACAGGAAGCAAAGAGTTGGACTTAACGGGTCCTTTTCAGAATGGCAGGCCGTGACTAGTGGGGTGCCGAAAGGCTCGGTGCCGGGACCCCAGTTATTTACAATATATATTAATGATTTAGACAAGGGAATTAAACGTGACATCTCCAGGTTTGTGGATAACACAAAGCTGGGTGGCAGTGTGGGCTGCGATGAGGATGCAGGGTGACTTGGATAGGTTGGGTGAGAGATTGGATGCTTGGCAGATGCAGTACATTGTGAATCAATGTGAGGTTATCCATTTTGGTGGCAAGAACAGGAAGGCAGATTATTATCTGAATGATGCCCGATTAGGAAAAGGGGAGGTGCAACGAGTGTGCTTGTACATCAGTCACTGAAAGTAAGCATGCAGGTACAGCAAGCAGTGAAGAAAGCTAATGGCATGTTGGCCTTCATTGTGAGAGAATTTGAGTTTAGAAGCAAGGAGGTCCTACTGCAGTTGTACAGGGCCCTGGTGAGACCACACCTGGAGTATTGTGTGCAATTTTGGTCTCCTCATTTGAGGAAGGACATTATTGCTATTTAGGGAGTGCAGTGTAGGTTCACCAGGTTAATTCCCAGGATGGCGGGACTGGCATTCGATGTGAAAGAATGGGTCAACTGGGCTTGTATTCATTGGAATTTAGAAGGATGAGGGGATCTTATAGAAGCATATAAAATTCTTACGGGATTGGACAGGCTAGATGCAGGAAAAATATTCCCGATGTTGGGGAGTCCAGAACCAGGGGTCACAGTTTAAGAATAAGAGGTAGGCCATTTAGGATTGAGATGAGGAAAAAAAAATTCACCCAGACAGTTGTGTATCTGTGGAATTCTTTACCACAGAAGACAGTGGAGGCCAATTCACTGGATGTTTTCAAGCGAGAGTTTCAATTTAGCTCTTAGGGCTAAAGGAATCAAGGGATATGGGGAAAAAGCAGGAACGGGGTACTAATTTTAGATGTTCAGCCATGATCATATTCAATGGCGGTGCTGGCTCGAAGGGCCGAATGGCCTATTCCTGCATCTGTTTTTCCGTTTCTAAGCCCAATGTCCGCAAAGCAGTAGAGCTGAGTCGGACAGTAGCCTAGCTTATGGAGAAGCCTGGTGTCAAAGTCAAGAGGTCTTTCAGGTGAGATGGGGGGTAAGTTTAAAGGAGATGTGTGAGGCAGGATTTTGTACACAGAGGGTGGCGGGTGCCTGGAACGCGCTTCCAGGAGTAGTGTTGGAGGCGGATACAATAATGGCGTTTAAGAGGCTTTTGAATATGTTGGGAATGGAGGGATATGAATGATGTGCAGGCAGAGGAGATTAGTTTAAATCAACATCATGTTCGGCATGGACATTGTGGGCCAAAGGGCCTGTTCTCGTTCTGTGCTCTACTATGTGTTGTAAACAATTTCCAGGTTAAAGGCTAGATGCAGGAAGATTGTTCCCGATGTTGGGGAAGTCCAGAACAAGGGGTCACAGTTTAAGGATAAGGGGGAAATCGTTTAGGACCGAGATGAGGAAAACATTTTTCACACAGAGAGTGGTGAATATCTGGAATTCTCTGCCACAGAAGGTTGTTGAGGCCAGTTCATTGGCTATATTTAAGAGGGAGTTAGATGTGGCCCTTGTGGCTAAAGGGATCAGGGGATATGGAGAGAAGGCAGGTACAGGATACTGAGTTGGATGATCAGCCATGATCATATTGAATGGCGGTGCAGGCTCGAAGGGCTGAATGGCCTACTCCTGCACCTATTTTTCTATGTTTCTAAAGGAAAACTGTCAGAATGTGAAACTAAGAAAGAACAGGCAGTAAGGTCGGATTTTGATTGATGAAACAAAGAGCGTTGCAAACATGGGTTATAAAACTTCACACTTATATAAGTGACAAATAAAATCACTGCACAGCCGTGGTGAGATGTCAATGCCCACTCTGAGAGAAGCAGCGTTTTCAGAATTTCTTCACGACTGTTCATCTGAAGAAGCATTTAGACAAGTACACGGATAGGAAGGGTTTAGAGGGATACGGGCCAAACGCAGGCAGGTGGGACTAGTGTAGATGGGACATGTTAGCCGGTGTCGGCAAGTTGGGCCGAAGGACTTGTTTCCATGCTCTATGATTTTATAAATTGGCAGGTAATTGGTAGGAAAATGTTTTACATTGAAGGAAAATTAGAAAACAATCTGAACTATCCTGTTTCCGTGTTGTCTGTCTCTGGGCTATTTAGCTCCTAGCACCCTCTCCACCTATATAGAACATAATTTCTATATAGTTTTCTAATTTTCCTTCAATGTAAAACATTTTCCTACCAATTACCTGCCAATTTATAAAATCATAGAGCATGGAAACAAGTCCTTCGGCCCAACTTGCCGACACCGGCCAACATGTCCCATCTACACTAGTCCCACCTGCCAGCACAGGAACAGGCCCTTTGGCCCACAATGTCTGTGCCGAGCATGATGCCAAGACCCAACTCTTATCTGCCTGCACACAATCCATATCACCCCCTTCCCTGCACATACAGTACATGTAGCTATCCAAAAGTCTCTTAAATGCCTCTTCAGTCTCTTTAATGTCCAATAGCATTCATGCACTTATGTGTAGGCTATCCAAAAGTTTCTTGAATGCCTCTTTAAAGTCTCTGCAATGTTCAATAGCATTACTGCCGATCTTTCACCTCAGCTCCCCTTTCATTCACTAATACTCTTTCCTCCATCTCCTTAATCCAAAATGATATGCACTCAAACTTAGCTTGCGCATCCCCCTTCAGTAGAGCAGTTCGATGATTCTCTACGCTCTGGGTGAAGAAATGTCTTCTCCTATGGATAACCAATGTTTTTTCTAAGACTGTAACCCATGGTTTTAGATACCCCAATCATGGAAAATATAGTCTGTGTAGAAACATAGTGGTTAAGGAGGTACTATAACAACATTTAAAATGCATTTGGACGGGTACATGAATAGGAAAGGTGACGAGGGATATGGGCCAAATGTAGGCATATGGGACTAGTGTAGCTGGGACATTGTTGGCCTGTGTGGGCAAGTTGGGCCGAAGGGCCTGTTTCCACACTGTATCACTATGACTAATATCAGCCTGATCTGTTTAATCTCTCTTCATATCACTCTTCCCCATCTACAGGAACCACCCTACCCTCCACCAACTTCAAGCCCTTTCATTTCCTCAATATCTAAACAAAACGCTCAATCTCCACCTTAAATATGTTTACAGCTCACGCTCCAGTTCTCTTGGGATGGAATTGGGTGAAATTTTAATGGGGTTGGAGAAGACCTGTTAACACAGGAGGGACACGATATACCTTATTTCCCCAATTCTACAATTCTATTCAACCAATCATTATTTTTTTGGCTCATGCTGTACTAAGCATTTCGATAAAGTCCCAGATGCCTTCATATAATTCCATGAGCTAACTTACATTTGTTCTTATTTTCTCTGATATCCTTTGAGTTGAGATTGGTTGCAATTTCCTACCTCTATAAAACTCAACACTCTAGACTCTCTTGAGAATATTATGATGGATTATACCCAAAATTAATCCGCTCTGAATTATACAAGCATACAAACCAACACCAATCTTTACTATGCAAGACAGAAGGAGCTGGGGGAACTCAGCAGGTCAGGCAGCATCTGTGGAGGGAATGACCAGGTCTGACCAGGTCTGTCCATCAGGCAAAGGGGGGAAGATTTAATTGGAACCTGAGGGGCAACTTTATCACAGAGGTTGGTGAGTGTATGGAATGAGCTGCCAGAGAAGGTAGCTGAGGCAGGTACTATAACAACATTTAAAAGACATTTGGACAGTTACATGGTAGTTTGTTAGTTTAGTTAATTGACACGTGTACCGAGGTACAGTGAAACGGTTTTCTTGCATGCTAATCAGTCAGCGGACATGATTACAATTGATTGTGTTCAAAAGGGAACTGCAGATGCTGGAATATCGAAGGTACACAAAATTGCTGGGGAAACTCAGCGGGTGCAGCAGCATCTATGGAGCGAAGGAAATAGGCGACGTTTCGGGCCGAAACCCTTCTTCAGACTGAAGAAGATGGATTATGTAGGCGACGTTTCGGGCCGAAACCCTTCTTCAGACTGAAGAAGGGTTTCGGCCCGAAACGTCGCCTATTTCCTTCGCTCCATAGATGCTGCTGCACCCGCTGAGTTTCCCCAGCAATTTTGTGTACCTTTGATTACAATTGAGCTGTCCACAGGGTACAAATGTGTCATAAAGGGAATAGCATTTAGTGCAAGGTAAAGTAAGAAATGCTGCTGTTGGAATAGAAGTGGAGTGATAGTAATGCGTGATTGCAGATCCACTCCTGTGGCCAGCACACAAAGAGTCGCCTGGGTTGCGCGCCAGACAGGTTAGAGGGATATGGGCCAAACGCAGGCAGGTGGAACTAGTGTAGATGGGGCATGTTGGTCGGCGTGGGCAAGTTCGGCCGAAGGGCCTGTTATATGACTCTGCCCACTCCACCGATGCTGCCTGACCCGCTGAGTTACTCCAGCACTTTGTGTCTTTTTTTCTTTTGTAAACTAGCATCTGCAGTTCCTTGTGTCTCGGATCTCCTCCAGCACCTTGTGCACTGACTGCAGAAACAGGCAGGGCCGGGAACTGTCGGGCAAGGACATCCCATCTTAACGAAATAAAAATGTACAGCCACACATATCAAAAGAAACAGCCCCAGTGTTGACATGTTTGCATTGCATGCTCCAGTGATTTACAACTCGGAACACATCAAAAGGCAGCTTGGCCACAAGGCGATAACTGAAAACAAATACAGCCGTGGGGCTGTAATGCAAGACCCCGGCAGCTTACCTGACTTGCCCACGCCGGCTCTCCCAAAGACAGCCAGCTTCACCTCGGCGCTCTTAGCCATGGCACAGTGACGGGGGATCTCAATCAGCCAGCAAACGCACAGCAGCAAAAACGACAGCAATCCGAGCCCAAGCCAATCCTCACCATCTCATTCCCTCTGGAGCACCACCCTGGGCGTGGGATGGGGAAGAGATAAGAGGTGAAAGTTACTTTAACATTTGCAGCAACAGACAGCCAACAATGAAGAGAACTCGCTCACTGTCAGTCGGGTCAGTGTAGCAATGAGAAGCAAGTCTTGCACTTTAAAGGGGGTCTCTTTGAGTTTGCCATTCGCTGCGACGCTGAAATATGACTAGGGAGGAGGGGGCATCATTGGCACATTGCAACAGGAGGCTTGCGCTTCAGAAGGTGCGTTGCAAACGGTTGCAATCAAATCAACTTGGCCCCTTGCAATGTCCGCGACGGGCGGGGAGAGAGGAGGCGGAGGGCTCGGGAGACTGCGGTGCATCGGAGGGGGTGAGCGCTCAACTCTGCAACCGGCGGCTTGGTGCAAAATTGTTTGCAAGGGTTGCGCCGCATGCAATCCTCTGGTAGTTTGTTTGTTTGTTTGCAAGCGTTGCGACTCGTGCAATAAATATCCCGGCAGATTATTTGCAAAGGTTGCGACTTAATGCAAGACCCCGGCAGATTGCAAAGGTGCAATATACCCGTAGATTGTTTGCGACTCATGCAATCTCTCGGCAGATTGTGTGCAACGGCTGAGACTCATGCAGTAACATTGCAGACGTTTGCAAAAGCTGAGACTGGGGTCCCGCTGATGCACACTCGCCCTCCACTCACCATGTGAAGCACGGTGCTGCAAAGCCAGACTAGCCCCGAGCAAACACACACACCAGGCTGTTTCTCTGACCCGCTGCAACAACCCAGTCCTGGGCAGGATTCCTTGCACGATGAGCGGCAGATTGCAATTTGCAAAGGGAGTTTTTTTTTGCAATGGGACAGGAGGGGTGTGCGTGAGGTGGGGGCGAGCTGCAAGCGATCCAGCCACTCACGGGAGAAGCGCTCGCCCTCTGGGCTGCGATACACCACCGACACATCACTGTAACCCTCCCACCCCCCCGGCCACCTCCAACACACGGACCGGAGTGCGGGCAAACGCGGACGGGATGGACATTGCCTCTGACATTGCCTCTGATCACTCAGCCTCGGAGTTGGGAGGGAACGATGTTGACAGCTCACAACAGCAAGGAATAAAATGTGCCCTCGTTTTTAATTTTACTTTCACGAGATCAGAGCTGTGCCCTCACTTGTCTAGCTGTTCAATATCGTTTTGCAGAACACAGAATGTAGAAACGAGGAACTGCAGATGCTGGCTTTCCAAAAAAGGACACAAAGTGCTGGAGTAACTCAGCGGGTCAGGCAGTATCTGTGGAGAACATGAATAGGTGACGTTTTGGGTCAGGATTGTGGAATAATTTCGGCCGATAATGTCCATGCCACAGTTGCCACAACTAACCAATCTCATCTGCTTGACCCTTCGGCCCAACTTACCCACACCAACCATCATGCCCCATCTACACTAGTCCCTCCTGCCTACGTTTGGCCCATATCCCTCTATGCCTGTCCTATCCATGTACCTATCTAAATGTTTTTTAAACGTTGCCTCAACTACCTCTGGCAGCTCGTTCCATACACTCACCACCCTCAGTGTAAAGAAAGTTACCTCTCTGGTTCCTATTAAACCTCCCCCCTCACCTTAAACCTATATCCTCTGGTTCACGATTCCCCTACTTTGGGCAAGAGACTGCACCTACCCAATCTATTCCTCTCAAGAGCGCCTTAAAGCCACGGACACCATTATGTCTGAAATACTGATAAAGGCAGTATTTTTATATTGCAACCTTGGCTGACTGGTTACATTCTCATCTCTGCATCAGTGGCCGAAGCAGGGAGGCTGCAGAAGGACTTGGACACGTTGGGACAGTGGGCAAAGCAGTGGAATTTCCTGATTGGGATGGGCGTTTCTTGATTAGGAAGGGAGTGAAAGGTTACAGGGGAGAAGGTAGGAGGTTGATCAGCCATGATTGAATGACGGAGCAGACACGATGGGCTGAATGGCCAGATTCTGCTCCTATGCCTGATGGTCTTATTCCAAAGGCTTGGATACGCTCACACTTCATTGCGGCTCTGAGCCACATTGTTAGAGGTGCCCTTTTAGGTGAATAATTCAGATGAAATTATTAAACCGTTTATTCCTTTCCAAGCGGATAGGAAGGATCTTGTGGTGATGTTTTGAAGAGCAGAGGAGATCTCTTTGGCGAATATGGCGACATGGTGGCGCAGAGGTAGAGTGGCGCATACAGCCCCAGAGATATGGGTTCGATCCCGACTGCGGAGTTTGTACGTTCTCCCCGTGAACGTCTGGGTTGTCTCCAAGATCTTCGGTTTCCTCCCACTTTCCAAAGACGTACAGGTTTGCAGGTTAATTGGCTTGTATAAATTGTCCCTGGTGTGTGTAGGATGGCGTTAATGCACGGGGATCATTGGTGGGCGCGGACTCGATGGGTCGAAGGGCCTGTTTCCGTGCAGTATCTCACTAAACACCCACTTCAAAAATCCTCAGGAAAGAATGGTGTCTAACCACCATTGTCTGTAGGAGTCCACTGCCCACAATGCAAGCAAATTGGCTGGCCATTTCTAATTAGGATGAGGCTAATTTTGTTAATAACAGAAAATTGATTGTATTTAAAAAAAATTAAGATTGCTTAACTAAAAGAATATGGAATGTACGCACAAAAATCAACAAAGCTGCAGTAAATCTATTGTCCGTCAGAAGGTGCAGAAGAGGTTTACCAGAATGGTACCTGGATTAGAGGGTGTTACTACAAAGCAGATGTTAGACTAACTTGGATTGTTTCCTCTGGAACACCAGAAGCTGAGGGGAGATCTGATGGAAGTATATAAAATTATGAGGCACAGATAGGGTAGACAGGCAGAGCCTTTTATCCAGGGTGGAAATGTCAAAAACAAGATCACAGCTTTTAGGTTGGGGGCCTGGAACTTGCTTTCAGGTGGTGGTGGAGGCAGACATCTCTCCTGATTTGACTCCTTGTTTCCCTTTTGTCTCCTTTTCATCTCAAGCCTTTGTCCGCCCATCAACCAACCAACCTCCCCCTATCCACCTATCACTCGACAGACTTTGTCCTGCTCCCACCTCTCTTTCCTGCCTTCTCCTTCCCAAACTACAATCAGCCTGAGGTAGGGTCCCAACCCGAAACGTCGCCTGCCCATTCTCTGCACAGATGCTGCTTGACCTGCTGAAGTTCCTCCAGCACTTTGTGTTTCAAGCAAGATTCCAGCACCTGCAGTTCCTGGATTCCACCACATGACAATGCCTGGATTTTGGAGTTGTGGCTTCCCGCTGTATTGCCACTTTGGAGCACTTTGAAGGATCTTCCACAACTGGGAAGAAGCCACTCTCAAAGCTAGTGCAGGTCAGAGCATTCCCTGCATCCCACGCGTATTACTAACAATTGCAGCTTCCCGCTGAGACAGTTGAATTAGCCAAATATTACTGCGATCTTGTTCAGCAATAACTGTATTCTAAAAGTGTTCCATCAACTATATAGTATTCTGTAGACTCCAGGAACTACGGATGCTGATATATTAAAAAAAAAGACACAAATTGCTGGAGTAACTCAACAGGTCATACAGCATCTCTGGAGAACATGGTTAGGTGACGTTTCGGGTTGGGACATTTCTTTGGAGTGATTGTAGTGTGGGGGGAAGTAAACTGGTAGAGAGGACAGGGCGGGGTAAAGTCTGTAGAATGATAGGTGGATACAGGTGAGGGGGGGTTGATTAGCTGATGGGTGGACAAAGGCCAGGGATGAAAACACAAAAAGTAGTGAAATAATGACAGAAGATGCAAAAAATGTGAAGCCAGAGGTAGGGATATTGGTGAAAGAGGATGGGGAGAGAGGGGCGAGGGGGAAAGAGGGGAGAAGGGAAAAGAGGGAGGGAGGGGGAAAGAGGAGTGGGATTTGGGCTGAAACAGGTAATGGAGAATTCAACGTTTATACCGCTGGGTTGTAAGCTACCCAAGCAGAATATGGGGTGTTGTTCCTCCAGTTGGAATGCGGCCTCACTCTGGCAATGGAAGAGGCCTGGGACAGAAAGGTCAGTGTGGGGATGGGAAGGGGAGAGATCCAGCAGGCTTGGCGGACCGAGCATTAGTGTTTGGCGAAATGCTCAACGAATGTGCATTCATGCAGTATGCTGCCTGTTAGTGGATTGCAACGACTTATCGTGGATGTGGATTCAGCTGTCTTATCTTCCCATTCTTCTCCACGCAATCTTAAACTTCATTCATTTGCGACAGGCACTTACGCATGTGGCATGACTGCAGATAAGCAGGATGCGATTTACAGCTTGTTCAAAGCCCAACACAGTAAAGGGAAACAGTTCAACAAATGCAGCACAGCGTAGCGGTAGAGCTGCTGTCTTACAGTGCCAGAGACTCGAGTTCAATCCTGACTATGGGCGCTGTCTGTACAGAGTTTGTACGTTCTCCCCTTGACCTGTGTGGGTTTTCTCCAGGTGCTCCGGTTTCCTCTCACACTCCAAGGACATACAGGTTTTGTAAGTTAATTGGCTTCGGTAATAAAGATTGTAAACATTTTCCTGGTGTGTCGGATAGTGCTAGTATACGGGGTGATCACTGGTCGGTGCAGTCTTGATGAGCCTCCTTCTTCTTCTTCTTCTTGCGTATGGCGTGTACAGCCTAAAGTTGTAGGACAACTTGTTCTATTTAATCTTATTTGATTGTGCACGCCAGGTTGATTGCATTCGTGGAAACAGGGCGAACCACGTGAATGTTGCAATCTCAATTCAATTCAATTCAATTCAATTCAACTCAACTTTAATGTCATTGCACAAATACTGAGTATGGGTACAACGAAATGCAGTTTTGCGTCAGTCCGTAGTAGTAGTGCAATATAGAAATTTAAAAAAAAAGAGGATACAGAATAATAAAAAATACAGAATAATTAAACAATGGGGACGGAGGGACTGGAGGAATCTATCAGCGGGACTCCGAGTTCAGCAATGCGACGGTATAATTGTAGAAGCTGTGAGCTTGGTGAGCCGAAGGGCCTGTTTCCGTGCTGTATCTCTAAAGTCTAAAAGTAACATCTGAATAGCAGCATTGCAGGGACAAAGGAATGTCTGGGGGAAAAGCTAAAGCTTAGTCTGTAGGGCCCATCCACCAAAACACAGACTGGTCATAACCTTTTCCACATAATCATCTTTTACTATCTACTGAGCTAGGGCCTAATTCATTGCTTGATTCCAGCTTTATTTTCCACTGTCATAACTATCGCGGCAGCACGGATCCCATAAATCGGGGACGTAACTGAAGCAGCCATCATTTGGTTAATTTGCCCCTCTATTCCCGATGCACCAGTCTGATCAAAAAGAAAGAGTGGGAAACACAAATGTGGCATGCATCCAAAAGTCAGCGGTTGCCAATTAGGCCCTGTTAATATCTTGATTAATGGGGTTTTAAGGAAAGATGCTATAATTTTCCACTGCTGGAGATTAAACCACCATGTGGCAATTAGCTCACCCACTCAGCTGTGGCTAATTCAATGACAGAGCAGAGAAAAAAAAAACCCTCGTCGCCACAATCTCAACTCAACTTGGATTTTACAGCAATTTGAACTAGATGGTTGTTGCTTTCGGGAAAAAAACAGTTTCGTTAACTTTTAGAGATACAGCACGGAAACAGGCCCTTCGACCCACCGAGTCTGCGCCATCCAGCGATTCCCGCACATTAACACTATCCTACACACACACACGAGGGACAATTTACACATACACCAGGCCTACACACCTATACGTCTTTGGAATGTGGGAGGAAACTGAAGATCTCGGAGAATACCCACAAGGTCACGGGGAGACTGTACAAATTCCGCACAGCTAGCACCCCTGGTCGGGATCGAACCCGGGTCTCCGGTGCTGTGTCATCGTGCCACCCTGAGCTGGTACAAAGCTTATACAACGCTGGAGGGCAGCTTAATCTACCACCTTTAGGATGGAAACGTTGACCCAAATGTGGGTGGACCTCATTGAAACTTACCGAATAACAAAAGGCCTGGATACAGTGTATGTAGAGAGGATGTTTCCACTAGTAGAAGTGTCTAGGACCAGAGGGCACAGCCTCAGAATAAAAGGATGTTCCTTTAGGAAGAAGATGAGGAGGATTTAGTCAGAGGGTGGTAAATCTGTGGAATTCATTGCCACAGATGGCTATGAAGGCCAAGTCAAGGGATATTTTTAAGGCAGAGATAGATACATTCTTGATTAGTATGGGTGTCAGGGGTTATGAGGAGAAGACAAGAGAATGTGGTTGAGAGGGAAAGATAGATCAGCCATGATTGAATGGAGTATACCTGATGAGCCGAATGTCGTAATTCTGCTCCTGTAAGATGTAGACTTAAATACTGCACAGAGAAAGCCTGTACACCAAATAGAGTCCTAGAGTTAGTCTTAGTGCTGACTGGATAGCACGCAACAAAAAATGTTCACTGTACCTCAGTACATGTGACAATAAACCAAACTGAATTGAACTGGAGTCAGACAGCATGGAAACAGGGCCTTCACACCAACTTGTCCATGCTGACCAAGATGTCCCATCTAAACTTGTCCCATTTGCCAGCGTTTGGCTCATACCCCTCTAAACCTCTCCTATCCATGTATCTTTGTCCAGATGTCTTTGAACTGTTGTTATTGTACCGGCCTCAATGACCTCCTCTGGCAGCTTATTCTATATACCCACCACCCTCCCAGTGAAACAGTTGCCCCTTATGTTCATATCTTGCCCCACTCTGCTTAAACCTATGCCCTCTTGTTTTTGATTACCCACCATTTTCACCTGCAGGTTGAAAACATTAGCCTAAGTACCACAACAGATAAGACATGAGTACCACGTCAACACAAAATACTGCGGATGCTGGTTTACAAAAGGAAGACACAAAGTGCTGGAGTAACCTAGCGGGTCAGGCAGCATCTCTGGAGTACATGGATAGGTTTTGGGTCGGCACACTTCTCCAGAACAACAACACTTTTGTTATTAAGTTTCAAAGAAATTGTAAAGCTGGGAAATCAATTGGTGACACCTTGGACTTCCTCTACAATTCCCAGGGTTTAACATCGCTCCAGGGCCCGGACCTGAGCCACATAGAGGATGCCCAGCACATCCGTAAGTGAGAAGCTCTTTCCGACATATGACGGAGGTTACACAATGCGCACAATTACCACAACTAGAGAACAGCCCTGAACTACTATCCACCTCATTGGTGACCCTCGGACTATCTTTGATTGGAGTTTACTGGCTTTACCTTGCACCTTGCACGGGTGTCAGGGGTTATGTGGAGAAGGCAGGAGAATGAGGTCAGGAGGGAGAGATAGATCAGCCATGATTGAATGGTGGAGTAGACGATGGGCCGAATGGCCTAATTCTTCTACTATCACTTTATGAATGTTATAAACGTTATTCCCTTATCATGTATCTATACACTGTAAATGGCTCGATTGTGATCATGTATTGTCTTTCCACTGAATGGTTAGCACACAACAAAAGCTTTTCACTATACCTCAGTACAAGTGACAATAAAACTAAACTGAACGAAACTTAACTAATACTGAAAGCACTTCACGATTTTCATTCAGCGGAAATCCATCAAACCATCTCATTTTATGTATGCCTAACCCCTTGTGCTTCATACTTGCAATTTTTTTAATATAGTTCTGTCCCATGATCATTACATAGAAACATGGAAACATAGAAAAAAGGTGCAGGAGTAGGCCCTTCGGCCATCCGAGCCAGCCATTCAATATGATCATGGCTGATCATCAAAATTCAGTACCCCGTTCCGACTTTTTCCCCATATCCCTTGATTCCATTAGCCCTAAGAGCTAAATCTAACTCTCTCTTGAAAACATCCAGTGAAGTGGCCTCCACTATCTTCGGTGGCAGTGAATTCTACAGATTCACAACTCTCTGGGTGAAAAAGTTTTTCCTCATCTCAGTCCTAAATGGCCTCCCCCTTATTCTTAAACTGTGACCCTTGGTTCTGGACTCCCCCAACATCTGGAACATTTTTCCTACATCTACCATGTCCAATCCTTTAAGAATTTAATGTTTCTATAAGATTCCCTCTCGTCCTTCTAAATTCCAGCCAATGCAAGCCCAGTCGATCCATTCTTTCATCATACGTCAGTCCCACCATCCCGGGAATTAACCTGGTGAGCCTACGCTGCACTCCCTCAATAGTAATAATGTCCTTCCTCAAATTAGGAGACCAAAATTACACACAATATTCCATGAGCTGTCTCACCAGGGCCCTGTACAACTGCAGTAGGACCTCCTTGCTCCTAAATTCGAATTCCTTCGCAATGAAGGCCAACATGCCATTGGAATTTTTCACTGCCTGCTGTACCTGCTTTGTTATTTTCAGTGACTGATGTACAAGCACACCCAGGTCTCGTTGCACCTCCCATTATCCTAATCTGACCATTCAGATAATAATCTGCCTTCCTATTCTTGCCACCGAAGTGGATAACCTCATATTTACCCACATTATACTGCATCTACTATGCTTCTGCCCACTATCCAAGTCACCTTGCCTCCTCCTCGCAGCTCACACTGCCACCCAGCTTTGTGTCATCTGCAAACGTAGAGATGTTACATTTAACTCCCTCGTCTAAATCGTTAATATATATTAACCGATATATATTAAGCACCGAGCCTTGCGGCACCCCACTAGTCACTGCCTGCCATTCTGAAAAGGACCTGGTAATTCCTACTCTTTGCTTCCTGTCTGCCAACCAGTTCTCTATCCATGTCAATACCCTACCCTCAATACCATGTGCTCTAAAACCTTGATGTACAGCATTTCAAAGGAGATCATGGATTAAGAGACTACATTAATCCCAAAGAGCAGATTATTGCGAGTATATTTTTTAATCTTCAGTATATTGAATTCTACAGTGATAGATGATTACAGCACATCTGCTGCTTGTAACTCACAACAGCGAGGTCTACTTTTGAAAACTGCTTTTTAATCACTAGGGGTGAGAATAGCTCTTTACATTTATCAAACAGCTATGGTTGAAGTGGCAAAATAGATAAGTGATGTTAGATGTGTGGAAGAAGTTGGAACTGAATGCACCACCTCAATAAATACGATTACTTACGTAACTCCTTTACTTAAAATCATTCCCGTCAGAAATTTGCTGTGCTGGAGGAACTTAGTGGTGGAATGGAATGGAGGAAGGGTCCCGACCAGAAACGTTGCCTGCCCATTCCCTCCGCAGACGCTGCCTGACCTGCACTTTGTGTTTTGCCCACCATAATACTGTATCACCACTGCCTTCTGTGCACATGCCACAGTTTAGCTTTAACCTCAGCAAGCATATCACATTTCACAAAAGAATTTCGTAGACTAAAGTAAGAAAATGACTGGTGCTTAGGTTGAGAGATAAAAAATGGAATTGATTGTTCTCATAACATCACAATAGACGATGACCCTCACCTACCTGAGTGGTTTTATAATACTTTCTGAATGTAGTCTAGTCTATTATGTTAATTTAGTCCGATATGAAAATGAACAGCAGAGAAAAAAAACCAAGTGGTGGTATGTAGAAGATAAATTAAGTATTCCCTTCCCCTCAGATGTAAATCTTACATAGAACATAGAACAACTGTGCAGAAATAAAAAATACAAATTGTTGCAGTAACTCAGCAAGACAGATAAGTCACTGAGTTACTCCAGTGAAGACGACTGTGTTTTTATTTGTAAACCAGCATCTGCATTTCCTTGTTTCTCCATAGAACAGTACAGCGCAGGAACAGGCCCTTCGGCCCCCATTGTCTGTACTCTGCTCTGCCTGTACATTGTCAGGGCTGCCAACTCTCACGCATTGAGTGTGAGAATCACGCATTTCGCCCAGTTCTCACGCTCTCACGCTGATGACAAATTTCACATGCTCTATCATAAGAAATTCTGTGATCAATGAGAATTTCAAAACTAATATCAACTGCATGGGTCGCGGGTGTTGGAGAGCCGGGGCAGATGCGAACGGGGAGCCGGGGCTGGCGAGTGTTTGCTGGGCTAGCGAGTCGCTCGCTGCAGCTCCGGCCATGAAGCGGCCTCAGTGCAAGAGTCCTGGGCCGTCGGAGGCGTCCGAGGTGTCGGAAGCGTTGTGCCGCTGCCGTGAGAGTCTCTGTGCCGAATTCGCCCTGGTGACCGGCATGGACCAGGCTGCGGCTCGGCGCATCCTGGAAGACAACCAGTGGCTGCTGGAAGTAGGTTCTAAGCACTGGGTAGAAGCTGTGGAAGATAGTGACCTTCAAATGGGGGTGGCTGGAGAAAGCATCCTGCTTGCCTGCTAGATTTTCACTTACTGTAACTGCAGGAAAAATGTTCCCGATGTTGGGGGAGTTCAGAACCAGGGTACACAGTTTAAGAATAAGGGGTAGGCCATAAGGACTGAGATGAGGACAAACTTTCTTCACCCAGAGAGTTGTGAATCTGTGGAATTCCCTGCCACCGAAGGCAGTGGAGGCCAATTCACTGGATGTTTTCAAGAGAGAGTTACATTTAGCTCTTGGGGCTAGCAAAATCAAGGATATGGGGAAAAAACAGTAAAGAGGTACTAATTTTAGATGTATAGCCATGATCATATTGAATGGCAGTGCTGGCTTGGAGGGCCAAATGGCCTATTCCTGCACCTATTTTCTATGTTTCTATACTTGAGAATATGGCAATAAAACACTTGATTTTGAAGCATTCATGCATGGTGGAGGTATAATGTAGTCATAGAGTTATACAGTGTGAAAACAGGCCCTTCGGCCCAACTTCCTCACACCCGCCAACATGTCCCAGCTACACTACCTGCTTTTGGTCCATTCCCTCCAAACCTGTCCTATCCATGTATCAGTCTAACTGTTTCTTAAATGTTGGGATAGTCCCTGCATCAACTACCTCCTCTGGCAGCTTGTTCCATACACCCACCACCCTTTGTGTGAAAAAAGTTACCCCTTAAAAAGTTACTTCTTAAAAATACTTTAAACAAAAAACATTGTTTACTTCTACAATACATGATTTTAATACATCAAATTTCAAAAAGTCCACATTTATTCACAAAGATCAGAAAGATTTTATGGTAATAGTATCAATACCTAAAATCCCTCCGGTTTGTATAAAGATTTCTTTATCACTCTTCACAGAGTGAGCCTATAATTGCAAGGTCTATAAAATGGCTTTTACAGTCACCCGCAGAACAAATATTCATTAAAATACTCATCTTAATCGTTTTCTCCCTGTCTGTTTGATCTGTCTGCTCTGATCTGTTTTCTTGCATTCTATCGACCCTTCCATTGACCATTCCATCTACATATCTCGCTGCCTCGACAAGCCCCCAGCATAATTGAGGACAGAAGTTTAAAAACACCTACCATGAGATCGGGGACAGTTTCTCCCCAGCTGCTTTCAGGCAACTGAACCAATCCTCTCATCAGCTAGAGTGTGATCCTGACCTCCCATCTACCTTATAGGAGTCCCTTGAACTTTCTTTAATGGTCCAATGTTATATCTTTGCACAAAATGTTATACCCTTATTCTTTGTCTCTACACTATGGATGGCTTGATCGTATTCATGTATAATCTTTTCTTTGACTGGATGGCATGCTAACAAAGCTTTTCACTGTACCTCAGTACACATGACAACAATAAACTAAACTAAACTAAACTTGTATTTTCTATAGCTAATGCCTTTCCCAATTCCCTTTCTCTGTCAATGCCTGATTCCCATCCGTATTCAATTTTAAGTCACTTCTGCAGTTGTACAGAGCCCTAGTGAGACCACACCTGGAGTATTGTGTGCAGTTTTGGTCCCCTAATTTGAGGAAGGACATTCTTGCTATTGAGGGAGTGCAGCGTAGGTTTACAAGGTTAATTCCTGGGATGGCGGGAATGTCATATGCTGAGAGAATGGAGCAGCTGGACTTGTACATTCTGGAGTTTAGAAGGATGAGAGGTGATCTCATTGAAACATATAAGATTGTTAAGGGTTGGACACGCTAGAGGCAGGAAACATGTTCTCGATGTTGGGGGAGTCCAGAACCAGGGGCCACAGTTTAAGAATAAGGAGTAAGCCATTTAGAATGGAGACGAGAAAAGACTTTTTCTCACAGAGAGTGGTGAGTCTGTGGAATTCTCTGCCTCAGAGGGCGGTGGAGGCAGGTTCTCTGGATGCTTTCAAGAGAGAGCTAGATAGGGCTCTTAAAAATAGCAGAGTCAGGGGATATGGGGAGAAGGCAGGAACGGGGTACTGATTGGGGATGATCAGCCATGATCACATTGAATGGCGGTGCTGGCTCGAAGGGCCAAATGGCCTACTCCTGCACCTATTGTCTATTGTCTAAGTCTGCGTTTATCTTGCCTTCATGAAAGAAAAACAAAATCCCCTTACCATCGACGATCTTTGCGTTTGGCCCATGACGGTCGGAAATAATCGATCTCTCAGAGGCCGTGTCACGAACGCACACTCAGCCGTAAATGACCGTGGGGAGTAAGCAAGAGTTGGCTACATCTCCCTTCCTAAAAAGAAAAAACATCCCCCTCAACAACACAATAAATCCCCTCTCTTCCTAACGTTAATGTTTGTTTCAGAGACACAACTAAACTATCAGGACCTTGTATTCCATTGATTCACAGGCGATTCTCACACAAAGGGCTGTGTCTCTGCCATTCTACATCATATAGATTTGGCCAAAAATAACTATATTTATACAAAACAGGATGATCATTTTAATTCATTTTGAATCGAGCTAAAAATAATCACAATTTTGCCCGTAATTATATTTTTTAATCCAGCTTTACAACACTGACCCATTTTCAGGACAAAGGCTTCAAAAGACCATTGTAAATCCATATTGGACACTTTACAAAAAACAAATCCTCCTTGCTAAAGGTTAGCACTTCATGATATTAAATCAATTTAAATCTGTATCAAAAGTGTTGGCTGAGAGCAGGCGAACACGGGTTTAACGCTGCCCTCTGTTAAAGGCCCACGCTCTGCACATGGTGTTTTGCTGTGTATTTCCCCCTTGACCTTGATCTCAAACAGTGGCCTTGCTAAAAGTCTAAAGAAGGGTCGTGACTCGAAACATGAGTCTGACGAAGGGTCCCAACCCAAAATGTAATCTATCCACGTGTAAAAAAGAACTGCAGATGCTGGTTTAAACCGAAGGTAGACACAAAATGCTGGAGTAACTCAGCGGGACAGGCAGCATCACTGGAGAGAAGGGATGGGTGACGCTCCGGGTCGAGACCCTTCTTCAGACTGATGTCGGGAGTGGGCAGTCAGAGATAGAATGTGGTCGGAGACCTGGAAAGACTGGTGGGAGAACTGGGAAGGGGAAGGGGATGGAGAGAGAGGGAAAGCAAAGGCTATTTGAAGTTAGAGAAATCAATGTTCATACCGCTGGGATGTAAGCTACCCTAGCGAAATATGAGGTAAGGGTCCCCCAATTTGTGCTGGGCCTCACTCTGACAATGGAGGAGGTCTAGGACAGAAAGGTCAGATTGTAAATGGGGGGGGGGGGGGGGGGGGGGGGGGGGAGTCAAAGTGCTGAGCAACCGGGAGATCAGGTAGGTTGAGACGGACTGAGTCGAGGTGTTCAGGGAAACAATTGTGGAATTACTTTTGTTTAGTTTAGAGATACAGCGTGGAAACAACCGCACTAGCACTAGTGCTATCCGCTGCGTGTGTCTGCCTTCGGTGTAAACCAAAGATCCTATAGCGGAGCAAGATAGACCACTCCTGCTAAATGCAATGGGCTGACGTGTACTACGCAATGGAGCGGAACGTGGGCCTTTTTACCATCCATTTCAGTAACACGACCTGACTTTGGGTATCCCTCTCGCAACGTAATCAATGTTGCGGGGGGACAGTTTGTGTTAATAAATTATAATTCTGAAAATGAGGAGAAGAGTTTTACCAAAGAACTTTGATTTTTACGAGGATGTTTCCGTAACCTGCTTCCGTCTCCGCACTAGTATTTTTGCTCCGTTATGGGATCTTTGGTGCGGAGACGGAAGCCGGTTACGGAAATGGGGCCGAAAATTACCCGTGAATCTGCCCATGACCGTACTACGTCTTTTTCGTCGAGTGGTCTATCTTGCTCGCTTTAGGATCTTTGGTGTAAACCAATAGTTCCTTCCTACATAAGTTGTGGTTTTACAGGTTCTGTCAGAGCTGGACTTGGTTGGATTCCGAGCAGCCATGTGGCACTTAATCCTTGAGCATATATTTAACTGCTTTTTGTAAGTCAGTTTGTGCAAAGTCTCTTTGAAGAGAACATCCAGAATCAAGCAGGAAAAGAGAGTAACAGAAAATAGTGACAACGTTTCAGAAAAGCTCAATACTCCTCATGTAATCAAAGATCCAAGGGGAGAGCTGACCAGTAATTGTATCCTCAACTGTAACCATACACCTTTCAACAGTCAAAAAAACTATAAATAACACTTGTACTCTCTGTGTGTCAATGGGCCTGGCTACATTACCCACAAGCTAAACATTGAAATGAATGACAAAGGTAACATACTCTCCATGTGTAAAGAGGTTGTTCCATGGTCAGAAACAAAGGGCAGGATGCCTGCATTACTCATACACACTCTTCATGGTTGAAACAGTGGCCAGCTATGCATTGAGCTCAAAGAACATGAGCTGAAAATATAAACTGACATAACAATTCTGTATCACTAAGAACAAATGTTTCCATTCGATTGTGCCTCTCCTTCATTTCGGGTATCGTATTTAAACGTAGAACAACACAAAACACAGAACGGCACAATACATGATAGGTTAAACCAACTGGGAAAAAATAGACGCACAGTGCTGGAGAAACTCAGCGGGTCAGGCAGCATCTCTGGAGAACATGGAGAGGTGACGTTTCACAGAGTGCTGGAGTAACTCAGCGGGTCAGGCAGCATCTCTGGAGAACATGGAGAGGTGATGTTTCACAGAGTGCTGGAGTAACTCAGCGGGCCAGGCAGCATCTCTGGAGAACATGGAGAGGTGACGTTTCACAGAGTGCTGGAGTAACTCAGCGGGTCAGGCAGCGTCTGTGGAGAACATGGAGAGGTGATCTTTCGGATCCTTCATAAACTACTTGAGTCTTGGGCCTCTTTAAAGCCACTATCATATCTGCCTTCACCACACCACCCTTGGCAGCACATTCCAGGCACCCTCGACACTCCGTAAAAAACACCTTAATACTTTGTCCACTGCTTTTTGACATTTTCACTCTGGGGAAAACGATTCTGACTGTCTACCCTATCTACACCTCTCATAATTTTATATACCTCTATCAGGTCTCCCGTCAACCTCCAATGTTCCACAGAAAACTATCCAAGTTTATCCAACTCTCCCTGTAGCGAATTCCCTCTAATCCTGGCAGAACCTGGTAAACCTCCTCTGCACCCTATCCAAAACCTCCACATCTTTCCTGTAATGAGCGACCAGGACAGCATGCAATAACACTCCAAATGCAGCCACACTAAAGTCCTCTAGAGCTGCAACATGACTTCCTAACTCTTATACTCAATGCCCAGACCAATGTTAAACAAGACAAGGACATTTTCTAGCCCTATCTAATATTTATCTCTTGAAAAGCAGCAAAGTTGAACAGATGGCCTTGTCTGGAAATGGTCTATTGTAGAGTCAGTGAGCGCTGCATAAGATAAACACTGGGAGACATCTGAAACATCGGAATTAGTGCTAACTCCTGGTTAAAGGCAGCCAACAGTCGCCATATGTGCTTACATCACACATGTGCAGCATTACAGTTACAGAGGAAAAAGTCCAATGTCCGTAATGAGGTAGGTTGGAGAATTGGGACTGTACCCCAGCTTATGGAAGGGCTGTTTAGAAGTCTTATAACAGTGGGCAGGAAGCTGTTGTTGAGTCTGATGGTTCATACCATTGGGTTGTGTGTTAAGTAATGATTCACAGCTAATATTGAATGACCTTGTACACCATTTAAAAGACACTTGGACAGGTCCATCAAGAGGAAAGATTAGATGGGCAAATGTGGACAAATGGGACTTTCTTAAATGGCCATCTGGCTTTTCACTGTGCCGTCGTGTTTGCTGTGATCATTTGGGAACTTCTTCCAAATCTGAAAATACTAATAGTGACAGTGAGAAGCATATGTTGTTTAGAAAGCCTATGATTTATTTACCGGAGGATCTTGTCTTGTGTTGACAGTTTGCTGATGACTGAAGGAAACTTGGGCTAAGATTATGGACCCGACAGGTTTAGAAAGATATGGGCCAAATGCAGGCAAATGGGACTAGCTTAGATGTGCCATTTTCACCAGCATGGACAAGTTGGGCTGAAGGGCCTGTTTCCGTGCTGCATGATAGTTCTGTGTATATGTGGTGAGTTACATTCACACCCTCCTACATTTACTGGATTTGGCAACTGTCTTAAAGTAATAAGAGTCACGGCTCTCTGACGCTGTGAGGCAGTGGCTCTACCAGCTGCGCCACTGTGCCACCCTAAAAAAATGAATGCACTTTGTATTTTTCAAGTTTGATATTTTGGGCGAATAAAAACATTCTATAGAGAGAGCTAAAAGAGCAGAAGACAAAAGCTTGAGCATACTCCTTGCATGAGTTCACACCATCTCTATGGACACATCTTACCAAACAATCTTTGGTTTTGTTCGTTAATCCATACCTGTATGTTCCTTGTCTCCCTCTAGGCAACTAATCCAGCAGTAGACACTGCCTGGGTATTGGAGAGAGGTTGACTCCCTGTGTGTGTGTATCTGCAGCTGTCAAGCCTTATTGCCCAACACGTTCTCACTTGTGGCTCTGTGGAACCTTGAGCTTCTAACAGTTACACTCTCCACCTGTAAAGTTTCAGTCAGTAGACACAGGGAACTGCAGATGCCAGTTTACAAAAAAAGACACAATGTGGTGGGGTAACTCAGCGGTGTGTTTTCGAAGGAACTACGGTTCCAGTGGAGTTACTCAGCGGGTCAGGCAGCATCCCTGATGTAGGTGACGTTTTGGGTTGGGAGCCTTCTTCAGTTTTCTGTCAGTGCTCAGTTGCTGCAAGAGTTGAGTGGACAGTGTCAAGGGGCGGCACAGTGGTGCAGCTTTATGCCCCTGTCCCACTTCGGAAACCTGAACGGAAACCTTGGGTGGGGCGCAAAGTCTCCAGAGGTTTCCATTCTGGTTTTCTAAGTGGGACAGGGGCATCAGAGTTGCTGCCTTACAGCAGCAGAGACCAGGGTTCGATTCTGACTACAGCTGCTGTCTGTATGGAGTTTATACGTTCTCCCTGTGACCTGCGTGAGTTTTCTCTGGGAGCTCTGGCTTCCTCCCACACTCCGAAGGCGTACAGGTTTGCAGGTTAATTAGCTTGGTAAAATTGTAAATTGTCCCTAGTGTGTGTGTAGGACAGTGTACCTGTGCAGAGATCAGTGGTCGGTGCGGACTGGGTGAGCTGAGGGGCATGTTTCCGCGCTGTATCTCTAAACTAAACTAGAAAGATAGATGGATTAATTAATTGCATATGGAAGGGTGGGGGTGAGCTGAACGAGGGAGGTCGATTATCCCTCTCTGCAGGCAAGGGGAAATGTATTTTTGTCAATGTTCCGCAAGCACCAATATGCAGTGGAGCATCCGGCCATGATGATCAATAGTGCAGCATCATTGAAGAGGCTGTGTTTTAGTCAGTCTGCTTGCAACATCCATCTACATCAATAATTAATCCAACGATTTTCCAAAATTATTTTTCCTGATGAACTAAATTATTTTTCCTGATGAACTAAAACAAATATTAAAAACGGAACCTCGCGTGAGTCGGTGACAAAGAGTCAAGAGAGTCAAGCGTGTTTTATTGTCATATGTCCCAGGTAGATCATGAAGAGTTGGTTGGGCATAAGGCAAGTGGTTCACCAACGATCATCCTGCCATTTTTTACAGTGCTTATGATGATAGAGGTTTTGACCAACGTATAAAACCATCAAACGTCTCTTCCACCACTCAATGAGATCATGGCTGATCTGTATTTTACTCAGCAATGGACAGAGGAGAGCAAAGATCCTAGAGGAGCTCTGCTCTAGAATCTTTGGAGGAGAGGGTTGGTGCTGGTAGGTGGGCTGTGGGCTCAGCTCTCGTGCACTAGGAGGCACTCTGGAGATTCCGAGCTGGGCTCTGGGGCAGGGAGGTGAAGGATGGCCGGCATGTCGGCTGGTCTTGGTGCCCTGTGTCGAAGGGTGGAGTGAGTGGGCCGCTGGAGGTGAAGGTGGTGGAGACACCAACACCATCGCCAGGCCAGGCCCACCCCTGCAACTCCTACCCACTGCCGTCGCCAGGACAACGGGACTTTAAAGCCGAGATATGACTCGATATTTTACAACATTTTGAAACCTGAAGTATACAAGTTGGTGCTGGAAATGTGGTGATTCTTATGCACTGGCTCGGTGTGACCTACAATTCTTAGACTACAGTCATTACACTCTTACACTTGGGTACAATTGTGCCGATAATGAGTAATATTTTACTGAATGGAATGCTAAACAAAGAATTCCACCGTATCGAGGCAGATGGGACAATAAAGTACCACTGAATCATTGGGGCAGCACAGTGACGCAGCGGTAAAGCAGCTGCCTCACATCACTAGAGACCCAGGTTCGATCCTGACTATGGGTGCTGTCTGTGTGGAGCTTGCATGTTCTCCCTGGGACCAACTGGGTTTCCTCCGGGTGCTCCGGTTTCTCTCACGTCCCAAAGGCATGCAGGTTTGTAGGTCAATTGGCTTGGTATCAATGTAAATTTCCCCTAGTGTGTGTTGGATAGTGTTAGTGTACGGGGATCGCTGGTCGGCGCGGACTCAGTGGGCCGAAGGGCCTGTTTCCGTGCTGTATCTCCGAACTAAAATAAACTGAACCAAACACTCACAGTAAAATATGAAACAGCGCTGGGAATGAAGGCCAAATGATGGCGTCTATCTCCCTCTTGTGGGATGTATACAAAGTGCACTAAACTTGCTCTCCGATCAGGCATTTGTGTCATTTATAATGTTACATATTGATTTTTGTTAAGCTACGAGGCTGTAAATAATTAACTTTACTGTCATTTCAAATGATATTAATATAGTTGGGTTCCTAACCAGTCATTTTCTTGTTGTTAGATCAACCCCAGCTCAGCACTGGTGCCACAGTCTGTACATCAAGCTGCCATTTATCACGCGAGCAAGCTTCAACCTGCATTAAAAGTGCAAAACATCACAGAAGCCTTTTTTTTTCTTTCAAGCAGGACTAATGGTGTTGTGACGAAGGCAGAGCTGTGATGATTAGCGCACGTTTGCAGACTCAGCAGGTCTTTGATGTGAATCTGCAGAGTTTCCAGTGAAGCACCAGCCAGATAAAGTGACACCCCTGTTTGTGTCAGACTTCCTTTTAACTTTTATATCACATTTACAGCCTGCGGAGTTTCAATTTGCCTGGGATTAGTACCTTCAGCAATATAAGCATCTCCAGTCTTTGTTCAGTGTATGTCAGGCAATATCATACAGAAAAGGACACAAAGTGCTGGAGTAACTTGGCGGGGCCAGGCAGCATCTCTGGAGAACATGCATAAGGGACGGTTCAGGTCGGGACTCTTCTTCAGACTCACAGAGGGGGGGGGGGGCAGTGAGAGAGGGTCTCACAGAACTCCCATCAGAGAGAGAAGAGCTTCTTCAAAGGAGAGTCAGTAGATGTTGTTTACTTAGATTTTCAGAAAGCCTTTGATAAGGTGCCACACGTTAGGCTGCTGAGGAAGATGAGAGCCCACGGTATCTCAAGCCAGATATTAGCACGGATAGCAGGTTGGCTGGATGGCAGAAGACAAACAGTGGCAATAAAGGGGGCTTTTCCTGGTCGGCTGCCAGTGACTAGTAGAGTTCCGCAAGGGTCGGTGCTGGGGCCAATACTCTTCACGTTGTATATTAATGATTTGGACGAGGATGATTGAAGGCTTTGTGGCAAAGTTTGCAGATGATACGAAAATAGATGGAGGGGTAGGTAGGGTACAAAAAGCAGGGACTCTGCAGAAGGACTTGGGCCGGTTGGGAGAGTGGGCAGAGAAGTGGCAGATGGAATACAGTGTAGCAAAGTGTGGAGTCATGCATTGTGGTAGGAATAAAGGTATAAACTATTTTCTAAATGGGGTGAGAGTCCAGATATCGGAGGTGCAAAGGGACTTGTGAGTGCTGGTGCAGGATTCCCAAATAGGTAATCTGCATGTCGAATCGGTAGTAAAGAAAGCAAACTCATTTATTTCAAGAGAACTTGTATACAAAATCAGGGAAGTAATGTTGAGGCTCTATAAGGTGCTGGAAAAGTCGCATTTGGAATATTGTGAGCAATTTTGGGCTCCATATCTGAGGAAGGATGTGCTGGCTCTGGAGAGGGTCCAGAGGAGGTTCACAAGAATGATTCCAGGAATGTGTAGGTTAACCTATGATGGGCGTTTGTCGGCACTGGGCCTGTACTCGCTGGACTTTAGAAGAATGAGGGGGGACCTCATTGAAACATACAGAATAGTGAAAGGCTTCGATAGAGTGGATGTGGAGAAGATGTTTCCATTATTGGGAGAGTCTAGGACTAAAGGTCATAGCCTCAGAAAGCTGGAAGAGAGAAGTGCAGGACGGAGCCTGGTAAGTAACAGACAGATAAAAGAAGGGGGGTCCCGACTCCGAACGTCATATATCCATGTTCTCCAAAGATACTGTCTGAAGAAGGGTTTCGGCCCGAAACGTTGCCTATTTCCTTCGCTCCATAGATGCTGCTGCACCCGCTGAGTTTCTCCAGCATTTTTGTGTACCTTCAATTTTCCAGCATCTGCAGTTCCTTCTTAAACATACTGTCTGACCTGCTGAGTTACTCCAGCACTTTGTACCTTTTTTCTAAAGCAGCATTAGCAGTTCATTTTGTCTCCATGTTAATAGTCAGCACAGATTTCTGCATTTTATTCTTGTCAGGCACTAGTTGTGATGATCTGCTTAAGTCGTTTTATATATTATGCCTCTCTGTGCCAAATGGCAATGGTTGTAGACCCTGAGGCACAACCAGTAATTCGGAATCCTGTACTTCCTTTATGATTTTTTGGATTGACTCCTCCAACAAAACGTACTGTAAAACAAATTTCATGCTGTTCACACTGAGACATTTGGTAAATGATTTTAAATCACTAGGGGGAACAAGAATGAACCCTGTTTTGTTACAACTAAAAGTGAATTTGCATTTGCAAGAAACACAAATTTAGCTTGAGCTTTGGAAAGATGCCAGAGTGCATAGTACAGATACAGGCTGCTTGGCCCAACTTGACCAGGCTCCACAAGCAGGCTCGGCAATCGTTTCGTTGAACACCTCCGCTCAGTCCACCTAAACCTACCTGATCTCCCGGTCGCTAAACATTTCAACTCCCCTTCCCATTCCCACACTGATCTTTCTGTCCTGGGCCTCCTCCATTGTCAGGTTGAGGCCCAACACAAATTGAGGGAACAGCGCCTCATATTTTGCTTGGGCAGCTTACACCCCAGTGGTATGAATATTGACTTCTCTAACTTCAAGTAATCCTTGCTTTCCCTCTCTCTCCATCCCTCCCCCTTCCCAGTTCTCTGACTAGTTTGACTTTCTCCAACCACATTTTATCTCTGTTTACTTTGTTGTACCTTCTCCCAGCTAACAATGATCTATTCTACATTTTCCTTGATCTTCATCCCCATTTGTCCTGTTTTCACACCTTACACTTCCTTATCTATGTGTCTCCCTCTCCCCTGACTTCAGTCTGAAGAAGGGTCTCGACCCGAAATGTCACCCATTCCTTCTCTCCAGAGTTACTCCAGCATTTTGTGTCTATCTTCAGGCTCCACAACACTCTGCTTCAACTAACCCTATCACCATAACCTTCTGTTTCTTCCTTCTTCTTGTTCAGTCCAGCTTCTCCTGATTTCCAAGGGACTTCAAGAGCAACTGGTTCAATCAGAGGGTAGTCCTTATCTGAAATGAGCTGCCAGGGGAAGCTGTAGAAGTGGATACAATTACGACTTTTAAAAGACACTTGGACAGAGATTTGGTTTAATCTTTAGTTTCATTTACTATTGTCACATGCACCAAGGTACAAACTTCTTCTTGCGTTTGGCGTGCACAGCCTAAAGTTGTAATACAACTTGTTCTGTTTGATCTTCTGTTTGTGCACACCAGGTTGATTGCATTCGTCGAAACAGGGTGAACCACGTGAAGGATGCAATCTCCCACCCCACCAAGGTACAATGAAAAGCATTTTAACTGCATACTATCCAGTCAGCGAAAAGACTGTACATGATTACAATCAAGCCGTCCACAGTGTAAAGATACAGCATAAAGGGTATAACATTTAGTGCAACATAAAGTCCAGTGAAGTCTGATTTAAGACAGTTAGCAGATCTCCAGTGAGGTAGGTGGGGGATCAGGACCACTCTCTAGTTGATGAGAGGATGGCCGATAATAGCTGGAAATAAACTGTCCCTGATTCTGGAAAGGAAGGGTTTCAAGGGCTATGGGCCAAATGCAGGCAAATGGGAATAGCCCAGAATGCCAACTTGGTCGGCATGGACAAAGTAGGCCAAAGGGCCTGTGTCTGTGCATAAATCTCCACGACCATATGATTCTAAATCTTGCTCCAATAACAATCATGAGGTTCATCATCATTCAAGGGTGTCGGTACCTGGAACCAGCTGTAGAAGCTGATACGATTACGACTTATAAACGAGACAGCGACACAGCAGGTAGTGTTGCTGCCTCACGGTGCCGGAGACCCGGGTTCGATCCTGATCCTGATCTCAGGTACTGCCTGCGTGTGGAGTCTGCATGTTTTCCCTGTGAACGCGTGGGTTTTCTCCGGGTGCTCCGGTTCCCTCCCACATTCCAAAGACGTGCGGGTTTGTAGATTAATTTGGCTTCTGTAAATCGTAAATGGACCCTAGTGTGTGTAGGATAGTGCTAGTATATGGTGACCTCTGGACAGCATGGAATCGGTGGGCCAACGGGTCTGTTTACTCTTAACCAAACTAAACTAAACCAAACTAAACTAAACTAAACTAAACTATTCCAAGGATGATAATTACCTCAAGGTTAGTGGTAGTCGGTGAGTGGTAGAATCGTGGGGGAGGGGTTGATGGGGATGTGGGGAGAACAGTGTACGGGGGATTGTGGGATTGGTGATTGAGGTAACGGAAGTCTGAATGGGCCAAAATAGCCATTTTCTATGTAATAAGGCTGTGTGGAATTTGGAAATATATCACCATCTTTGCCAGATTGAAACCCTAGAACTTCTTCCCGCAGTAACTAAAAATATGGAGTCAACCCGGTGAAGCTATTGAAGAGGGCTGCATGTATGCTAGGCTACAAATCAGACCGTAATGTACCAGGATTTTAATAGTGCAAAACCCTATGCTGGAGGAACTCAACGGGCCAGGCAGCATCTCACGAGATCATGGATAGGTGATGTTTGCAGGTCTTCAGACTGATGGAGCTGGGTGGAGAAAGGTGGATAAGAGAGGGGAGGGGGGGGGCAAAGGCTTTAGATTTTAGAGATACATTGTAGAAACAGGCCCTTTGGCCCACCGAGTCCCCATCAACCAGCGATCCCCATGCACTGGCACTCTCCTACACACTAGAGACAATTTACAATTTTACCGAAGTCAATTAACCTACAGACCTGGACATCTTTGCAGTGTGGGAGGAAACCAGAGCACCCAGAGAAAACCCATGTGATCGCAGGGAGAATGTACAAATTCCGTGCAGACAGCACCCACCTTCAGGATCGAACTCTAAAGCAGCAACTCTACCACTGCGCCATCATGCCACCCTTAAGGGGGCGTAGGGGGGGAATTTATCCTTCCCAGCTTTCCCCCACCTACTCCATCAGTCTGAAGCAGCGTCCGGACTCGAAACGTCACCTATCCACGTTCTCCACGGATGCTGCCTGACCCGCTGCGTGAATCCAACACATTTGATTTGTGCAAGATTCCAGCATCTGCAGTTCCTTGTGTCTCCAAGATATTGACTGAGACAGGGGGATATATCAGATCAGGTGTTAAATAACAGAAGAGCTAAATATCGACGGATCCACTCAGAGTTCAGCCGTCCTGCAGTCTGGTAATAGTTTCAATGTAGGAACTGCAGTGGTTTAAGAGGATGACTCACCACCATCTTCCCAGAGACAATTAAGGATGGGGATCAAATGTTGGCTTTGCCAGGAACACCCATATTCTGGGAACGGATGAATTAAATGGAGTTCAAGGTCACTTTAACCATTCACTGATGCTGACAAGGTTAATGGCGGCACTGGCTTTAGAAATAATGGTAAAATGAAATCCCGTATAAATCCATGTTACCGTGGGAGTTACTGGAACTTAATGCAAGTTGAGCATAAAAGCTTGAACCTGTACAATGACTTTGGCCTCTGAAATTCTATATTTTAATCTTCTTAGTTCTTACATTTTATTTTACTTTGACCCCGGCAATAGGTGATAAACTGGGCTATTTTTATTTTGCGCCTGTTAGCAATTTTAAATGGTAAGATGTTATTTGACTGCCATCTTTTATAGGTGGGGATATAATGTAGGCACAGCACTTTGCAAACAGAGCATATTTGCACAGTGAAGCTGTATGTTGTGTTGAGTGCAAATAAATTTTTAATACATGTGAAATATGGCATAAATAGAAACATTGCATCGAACTGTAGCCTTATAAAGATAGTGTTATAAGCTATAAATACACAGCATATAAACAGGCCCTTCGGCCCACCGAGTCCACACTGACCATCGATCACCAGTTCACACTGTTTAAGAAAGAACTGCAGATGCTGGAAAAATCGAAGGTGGACAAAATGCTGGAGAAACTCAGCAGGTGAGGCAGCATCCATGGAGCGAAGGAATAGGTGACATTTCGGGTCGAGACCTTTCTTCAGACGAAGGAGGGTCATGAAGAAGGATCTCGACCCGAAACGTCACCTATTCCTTCGTTCCATAGATGCTGCCTCACCCGCTGAGTTTCTCCAGCATTTCTGTCTACACCTGTTCAAACTAGTTCTATGTTAACCCACTTTCTCATCCACGCTCTACATCTTTGGGATGTGGGAGGAAACCGGAGCACCCGGAGAAAATCCCCGAGGTCCCCAACCTTTCTTTTTTAAAGAAAGGCTTGAGAGAGAAAACAGGGAATTATAGACCAGTTAGCCTGACATTGGTGGTGGGGAAGATGCTGGAGTCAATTATAAAAGATGAAATAGTGGCACATTTGGACAGCAGTAACAGGATCGTCCGAGTCAGCAAGGATTTATGAAGGGGAAATCATGCTTGATTAATCTTCTGGATTTTTTGAGGATGTAACTAGGAAAATGGAGAAGGGAGAGCCAGTGGATGTAGTGTACCTGGACTTTCAGAAAGCATTTGATAAGGTCCCATATAGGAGTTTAGTGGGCAAAATTAGGGCACATGTTATTGGTGGTAGAGTGCTGACATGGATAGAGAATTGGTTGGCAGACAGGAAACAAAGAGTAGGGATTAACGGGTCCCTTTCAGAATGGCAGGCAGTGACTAGTGGGGTACCGTAAGGCTTGGTGCTGGGACAGCAGCTATTTACAATATATATTAATGATTTGGATGAAAGGATTCAAAGTAACATTAGCAAAATTGCAGATGACACAAAGCTAGGTGGCAGTGTGAACTGTGAGGAGGATGATATGAGAATGCAGGGTGACTTGGACAGGTTGGGGGAGTGGGCAGATGCATGTCAGATTAAGTTTAATGTGGATAAAAGTGAGGTTATCCACTTTGGTATAAAAAACAGGAAGGCGATTACTATCTAAATGGCATCAAGTTGGGAAAATGGGAAGTACAACGGGATCTGGGGGTCCTTGTTCATCAGTCTATGAAAGTAAGCATGCAGATACAGCAGGCAGTGAAGAAAGCGAATGGCATGTTAGCCTTTATAATAAGAGGAGTCGCATATAGGAGCAAAGAGGTCCTTCTACAGTTGTACAGAGCCCTACTGAGACCACACCTGGAGTATTGTGTGCAGCCCTAATTTGAGGAAGGACATTCTTGCTATTGAGGGAGTGCAGCGTAGGTTTAATTCCCGGGATGGCGGGACTGTGATAGGCTGAGAGAATGGAGCATCTGGGTTTGTACTCTCTGGAGTTTAGAAGGACGAGAGTGGATCTTATTGAAACATATAAGATTGTTAAGGGTTTGGACACGCTAGAGGCAGGAAACATGTTCCCGATGTTCATGTTCAGAGGGCGGTGGAGGCCAGTTCTCTTGATGTTTTCAAGAGAGAGCTAGATAGGGCTCTTAAAGATATCGGAGTCAGGGGATATGTGGAGAAGGGAGGAATGGGGTACTGATTGGGGATGATCAGCCATGATCATATTGAATGGCGGTGCTGACTCGAAGAGCCGAATGGCCTACTCCTGCACCTATTGTCTATTGTCTATTGACTTGGACAGGTTGGGTGAGTGCAGTTTAATATGGATAAATGTGAGGTTATCCACTTCAGTAGCAAAATCAGGAAGGAAGATTATTATCTAAATGATGTCAAGTCGGGAAAAGGGAAGTACAACGGGATCTGGGGGGTCCTTGTTCAACAGTCAATGAAAGTAAGCAAGCAGGTACAGCAGGAAGTGAAGAAAGCGAATGGCATGTTGGCCTTTATAACAAAATAAGTTCAGTATCGGAGCAAAGAGGTCCTTCTGCAGTTGTACAGGGCCCCAGTGAGACCACACCTGGAGTATTGTGTGCAGTTTTGGTCAAATTTGCGGAAGGATATTCTTGCTATTGAGTGAGTGCAGCGTAGGTTCACACTGTCATATGCTAAGAGAATGGAGTGGCTGGGCTTATATACTCTGGAATTTAGAAGGATGAGAGGGAATTCTTATTGAAACATATTGAAACATATAAGATTATTAAGGCTTTGGACACGCTAGAGGCAGGAAACATGTTCCCGGTGTTGGGGGAGACCTGAACTGGGGGCCACAGTTTAAGAATAAGGGGTAAGCCATTTAGAACGGAGATGAGGAAACACTTTTTCTCACAGACAGTTGTGAGTCTGTGAAATTCTCTGCCTCAGAGGGCAGTGAAGGCCGGTTCTCTGGAAGAGAGAGCTAGTTAGGGCCCTTGAAGAAAACGGAGTCAGGAGATATGGGGAGAAGGCAGGAACGGGGTACTGATTGGGGATGATCAGCCATGATCACATTGAATGGCGGTGCTGGCTTGAAAGGCCGTATGGCCTACTCCTGCGTCTATTGTCTATGGTCACAGGGAGAACGTGCAAATTCCACACAGACAGCTCCTCACATTAACCATATAACCATATAACCATATAACAATTACAGCACGGAAACAGGCCATCTCGACCCTTCTAGTCCGTGCCGAACACATAATCTCCCCTAGTCCCATATACCTGCGCTCAGACCATAACCCTCCATTCCTTTCCCATCCATATAACTATCCAATTTATTTTTAAATGATAAAAACGAACCTGCCTCCACCACCTTCACTGGAAGCTCATTCCACACAGCTACCACTCTCTGAGTAAAGAAGTTCCCCCTCATGTTACCCCTAAACTTCAGTCCCTTAATTCTCAAGTCATGTCCCCTTGTTTGAATCTTCCCTACTCTCAGTGGGAAAAGCTTTTCCACGTCAACTCTGTCTATCCCTCTCATCATTTTAAAAACCTCTATCAAGTCCCCCCTTAACCTTCTGCGCTCCAAAGAATAAAGCCCTAACTTGTTCAACCTCTCTCTGTAACTTAGTTGCTGAAACCCAGGCAACATTCTAGTAAATCTCCTCTGTACTCTCTCTATTTTGTTGACATCCTTCCTATAATTAGGCGACCAAAATTGTACACCATACTCCAGAATTGGCCTCACCAATGCCTTGTACAATTTTAACATTACATCCCAACTTCTATACTCAATGCTCTGATTTATAAAGGCCAGCACACCAAAAGCTTTCTTTACCACCCTATCTACATGAGATTCCACTTTCAGGAACAGTGCACAGTTATTCCCAGATCCCTCTGTTCACCTACATTCTTCAATTCCCTACCATTTACCATGTACGTCCTATTTTGATTTGTCCTGCCAAGATGTAGCACCTCACACTTATCAGCATTAAACTCCATCTGCCATCTTTCAGCCCACTCTTCCAACTGGCATAAATCTCTCTGTAGACTTTGCAACACTACTTCATTACCCGCAACCCCACCTATCTTAGTATCATCTGCATACTTACTAATCCAATTTACCACACCATCTTCCAGATCATTGATGTACATGACAAACAACAGTGGACCCAACACAGATCCCTGTGGCACCCCACTCGTCACTGGCCTCCAACCTGACAAACAACCATCCACCATTACTCTCTGGCATCTCCCATTCAGCCACTGTTGAATCCATCTTGCTACTCCACCATTAATACCCAACCATTGAACCTTCTTAACCAACCTTCCATGAGGAACCTTGTCAAAGGCCTTACTGAAGTCCATATACACAACATCCACTGCTTTACCCTCATCAATTTCCCGAGTAACATCTTCAAAAAATTCAAGAAGATTAGTTAAACATGACCTTCCAGGCACAAATCCATGTTGACTGTTCCTAATCAGACCCTGTTTATCCAGATGCTTATATATATTATCTCTAAGTATTCTTTCCATTAATTTGCCCACCACTGACGTCAAACTAACAGGTCTATAATTGCTAGGTTTACTCTTAGACCCCTTTTTAAACAATGGAACAACATGCGCAGTACGCCAATCCTCCGGCACTATTCCCGTTTCTGGCATTATTGGATAGATGGTTTGCAGTTATAGGTATAGAATAAGCTTGGGCACCTCGCCAAGTATTCCTTGTCTGTGCTTTGACTAGTTTTCCTGCTCCAAGAAAAAAAATCGGTTACATTTTTGACATTTTCACTTATTTCATATTCCACGCTGTGCATGTCGAATAACAATTTATGCTCAGGCCATGAGCTTATTGTATTGGAATATAAATGTGTTTGCTTACAGGAAATGTATGCCAATGCTCCACTGCAGACTGATTGATTAATAGATTGATGTATTGACACAGCATGCAAACAGACCCTTCGGCCCATCGAGTCTACACCAACTAGCTATCATCTGTTTGTACCAGTTCCATGCTATCCCACTTTTGCATCCACTTACACACTTGGGGGTAATTAACAGAAGCCAATTAACCTACAAATGTGCACGTCTTTGGGATGTGGGAGGAAACCGGAGCACCCGTGGGATGAAACTCCCAAGTCACATGGAGAACGTGCAAACTCCACACAGGCAGCACCTGAGGTCAGGATCAAACCCGGGTCTCTGACATTGTGAGGCAGCAGCTCTACCAGCCGTGCCACAATGCCTCCCTGCTATATTGACGGTGCCTATGTCAACTGCTAAGACCTATGATCGGAGTTACACAAAAAGGATGTGAATTTGAAAATATATATTCTCCAATTACAATCCAATAACCGGAGGAAATAAATGACATTGAGGTTACTCTCGGTTTTATGAACTTCTGCCAAGAATGCAAGCAGTACATTTCAGTGCCTTTGTCATTTATCTTGCATGCGTGCAACTGTCAGCTACATTCAAGCAATGTTCCCTGATGTGTGCAGAGCACCACTGTTGGAGGGTAAAGGTTACACTGTGTGCAGAGCTTGCTATGCAGGGCTGCGAACATTGCTGGCAGGAAAATCGAGGGAATCACAGATGGACTCGTCAACATTGCAGTCTTGTTTATTTATCTATCTACCTATCCATCCGTCCATCTATTTTTATTTATTTTTTAATTTAGAGATATAGCGTGGAAACAGGCCCTTCGGCTCCCACCGAATCTGTGCCCTGCACACTAACACTATCCACACACACACACACTAGGGACAATTTACAATCTTTGCCAAAGCCAATTCACCTACAAACCCATACATTGATGGGAATGTTGGAAGAAACAGGAGCACCCTTGTGTCACAGTGGGTGGTGGTGGTGGAGGAAGATACGATCGTGGTGTTTAGGAGGCTTTCAGATAGGCACAGGGGTATGTAGGGAATGGAGGGATATGGATGACGTGCAGGCAGAGGAGATTAGTGTAACTTGGTATCGTGTTTAGCATGGGATTTATGGATCACATGCAGACAGAAGGAATTAGCTTCATTTGGCACGGACTTTGTGGGCCAAAGGGCCTGTTCCTGTGCTACATTCTACTAAATTCCACGTTGTAGAAATTACAAGCAACAATAAAACACACAATATAGTCCATTTGCAATGATGGAAATCGACACCAAGTCAGGAGAGTGTCTTGGACAACTACAACACCAGCTAACTTGCTGGCACACATAGCGCTGTGTGAAAACGTGTTGTCAAAACAAGTCACACTACAACCAAGCTGCTGGCTAAAGCACTGCAAAGCAACAAACTCAGAACAGTAAGACGGATGCCACAGGAGATATAGAAACAAGGAACTGCAGGTGCTGGTTTACCAAAAAAAAAGACACAAAGTGCTGGAGTAACTCAGCAGGTCAGGCAGCATCTGTGGAGGACATGGATAGGCGTTGTTTTGGGGTGACTTGAAACGCCACCTATCCATGTTCTCCAGAAATGCTGCCGTGACCTGTTGAGCTACTCCGGCAACTTGTGTCTTTTTTTTAACCAGAGGAGGTAGCTGGCAGTTACACTGTGAACTAGCAACTGCTGAGATGTGTCTGATGAAGGGTCTCGACCCGAAACGTCACCTATTCCTTTTCTCCAGAGATGCTGCCTGGCCCGCTGAGTCACTCCAGCATTTTGTGTCTAACTGCTGAGACGTGGTGACGTTAGTGATGACATTCGATGGAGTTGCTGATAGTGATAGGGCTCCTCATCACAAGCTCCAATGCCCAGCGCAATACAACAAGTTATTCAATGGTCCCATTTACACAAGGCTCAACAGTCTGCTATCATAGTTCAGTACACTTTAGCAGCATTGAGTCATGGTTCATTAAAAACTATGACTCAGACACTTATCGAACACAAAGGAAGCATTGTCCTAATTCAGAAGTTTTTTTTTAAATCAGGGAGTTATTAGGTGGGGGACTGGAATGTGCTGCTGGGGGTGGTGATGGAGGCAGATATCACAGTGGTGTTTAAGAGGCTTTTAGATAGGCACATGGATATACAGCGAATGGAGGGATATGGATCACATGCAGGCAGTGGAGATTAGTTTTAGCACGCTCAGCATGGACATTGTGGACCGAAGGACCTGTTGTTCCGTTGCAGTACAGTTCTATGTTCATAGGAACACACAATGCATTGACATAGAATGCATTGAGGATAAATCTGCACCCTACCTTCCTGCACTGATTAATTATTAACTTTGCAGTGATTAAATATCTAATGATATTTATATTCATGATAATGATATTTAAATATATGCTGATATTTAATATATTCAAATAAGGTTGGTAATATGCTGAAAATATTTTAATAACTGAGCAGTCCCAGACAGAGAGTGAAAGTGGAGAATCTCTGAAGTAAAAGCTAAGGTTTTGGGAAACTTACTAAATCCAACTAATTTCTCATCGTAGTGAAAGCTGTCAGGAACAACCACCTTGGTCATTTCGTCTTCCCCCCTACTCCTGTCCAGAAGAAGGGACAGAAGCTTAAAAGCACCAGATTCTGGAACAGCTTCTTCCCCTCTGTTATCAGGCTTCTGAACGGTCCTTCCATAAGCTAGGGTACTAGGGTACCGTAGCTAGCCCTCTCAGTTAGATCCTTCCTGCACCGTCGGAACCTCACTACCAGCGCACGCTGCCCCCGGGACGGTTGCTATGGAGAGGAGACGGTTGCCCACCTCTTTGCAGAGTGTGGATTTGCAAAACGAGTCTGGAGAGGTATGAAAGGGTCCCTGGAACGATTTATCCCGAACAGCTCCGTCACAGAGGACTCTGTGATTTACGGACTGTTCCCAGGGACACATTCAGAGACTGACATCGAGTGCTGCTGGAGGGTCATCAACTCGGTGAAAGACGCTCTTTGGTCTGCCCGAGCGTTGCTCACCACCCAGCAGAGCGAGATGTCCGTCGGGGAATGTTGCCGACTGGCCCACTGCAGACTGCAGGAGTACGTGCTAAGGGACTCGCTGAAGCTTGGTGCAGCCAACGCCAAGGCTCGGTGGGGGAGGGCCACAGTCTAGGGTCCTTCCGCTGCTGGACATGGGGGGCACAGTATGGTGGAGACGCCCCTCAAATTAAATTAAGGGAAGGTATCCCACACCAGGGGGCCACATGAGTGGCACAGGTGGGGGACATCTTTTGTGGAACTTGAAATGTCAGATGGAAATTTTCGCACTGTGTACACATTGTATATATTTATTACTTGAACAGGGGCCACAGAGTGGCACTGGTGGGGGACTGTTTGGTGAAATTTGACAAATGTAAAAAATTGTACTGGAAAAAGTTTGTATAGTCTCCGAAAATGTCGGATGAATTTTGTTTTGAATGGTTCAGAAATTGTATATATTTACCAATTGAATAAAGTATATTTTGAAATTAAAAAAAAAAAAAAAATAAGCTAGGGTACTGACCTGTGCTGTACCTGGCAGGAAAATCTCAGACAGCCTAGCGCTGCTGAGAGATACCATCGCCTACGTGCAGGACAGACGGGTGGATGCCTGCCTAGTCAGCTTGGACCAGGAGAAGGCCTTCGACAGGATAGCGCACACGTACATGAGGGACGTGCTCTCCAAAATGGGTTTTGGGGAGGGAATCCGAAATTGGATCAAACTGCTCTACACCAACATCCGTAGTGCAGTCCAAATCAATGGGTGGGAATCAGACAGTTTCCCTGTAAGGTCTGGAGTCAGGCAGGGTTGCCCTCTTTCTCCTGTCTTGTTTGTTTGCTGTATTGAACCTTTTGCCGAGTCCATCAGGAAGGATGCGAGCATAAGAGGAGTGACATTGCCAGGCAGTGGGGGCATTCAGGTCAAGACCTCCCTGTACATGGACGATGTCGCCGTCTTCTGCTCGGATCCAAGGTCGGTCCGCAGATTGATCAGCATCTGTGACCAGTTTGAGTCGGCCACGGGAGCCAGGGTGAACCGCAGGAAGAGCGAGGCCATGCTCTTTGGCAACTGGCCCGACCGATCTTCCATCCCCTTCACCATCAAGCCTGACTTCTTGAAGGTGCTGGGAATCTGGTTCGGGGGGGCTGAGTCGAGTAACAAGAATTGGCTGGAGCGGATAGCCAAGGTGGGGAGGAAGCTGGAGCTGTGGAAGCAACGCTCCCTCTCCATAACCGGGAAAAATTTGGTCATCAGGTGTGAGGTGCTCTTGGGTCTGCTGTACTTGGCACAAGTGTGGCCTGTCCCTCCCTCCTACGCCACGGGGATCACCCGGGCCGTCTTCCAGTTCATCTGGGGGTCGAGGATGGACCGGGTACGACGGGTCACCATGTACAAGTCGGCAGACAACGGGGGCAAAAGCGTGCCCAACGTCGCCCTCATCCTGATGGCCACCTTTGTGTGTGGCTGCATCAGGCGGAGTGTAGAGCCAAGGCACGTGGGCACTAAGTGCCACTACCTGCTGAGGTTCTACCTGTCCCCGGTGTTGCGAAGGATGGGCCTGGCGCAGATGCCACGCAATGTACCAGTCAGCTGGACATTGCCGCCCCATCTGACGTCTGTTGACAGGTTCTTCCGGACCAACACCTTTGACCACAAGTCCATCGGGCAGTGGTCAGCACGGAATGTCCTGCAGGCACTGCAGGGAAAGGACTCGATGGATCCGGTGGCGTGGTTCCCAGAGCAGACTGCCCAGCTTGTCTGGCAAAATGCCTCATCGCCAGAACTGACCAACAAGCACCAAGACCTGGCTTGGCTGGCGGTGAGGGGAGCCCTCTCGGTTAGATCCTTCCTGCACCGTCGGAACCTCACTACCAGCGCACGCTGCCCCCGGGACGGTTGCTATGGAGAGGAGACGGTTGCCCACCTCTTTGCAGAGTGTGGATTTGCAAAACGAGTCTGGAGAGGTATGAAAGGGTCCCTGGAACGATTTATCCCGAACAGCTCCGTCACAGAGGACTCTGTGATTTACGGACTGTTCCCAGGGACACATTCAGAGACTGACATCGAGTGCTGCTGGAGGGTCATCAACTCGGTGAAAGACGCTCTTTGGTCTGCCCGAGCGTTGCTCACCACCCAGCAGAGCGAGATGTCCGTCGGGGAATGTTGCCGACTGGCCCACTGCAGACTGCAGGAGTACGTGCTAAGGGACTCGCTGAAGCTTGGTGCAGCCAACGCCAAGGCTCGGTGGGGGAGGGCCACAGTCTAGGGTCCTTCCGCTGCTGGACATGGGGGACACAGTATGGTGGAGACGCCCCTCAAGTTAAATTAAGGGAAGGTATCCCACACCAGGGAGCCACATGAGTGGCACGGGTGGGGGACATCTTTTGTGGAACTTGAAATGTCAGATGGAAATTTTCGCACTGTGTACACATTGTATATATTTATTACTTGAACAGGGGCCACAGAGTGGCACTGGTGGGGGACTGTTTGGTGATATTTGACAAATGTAAAAAATTGTACTGAAAAAAGTTTGTATAGTCTCCGAAAATGTCGGATGAATTTTGTTGGAATGGTTCAGAAATTGTATATATTTTCCAATTGAATAAAGTATATTTTGAAATTAAAAAAAAAAAAAAAAAAAAAAAAAAAATAAGCTAGGGTACTGAAAAAAAAAAAAAAATAAGCTAGGGTACTGTCTGATTCACCTCTACCCCATTGCGGGCTTTAGACATTGTCTCTGGAACTGATGCGCTACAATGCTGAGAACTATATTCTGCACTCTGTATCTTCCCCTTTGCTCTACCTATTGTATTTGAGTTTGACTTGATTGTATTTATGTATAGTATTATCTGATCTGATTAGATATCAGGCAAAACAAAGCTTTTCACTGTACCTCTGTACACATGACAATAATAAACCAAAACCTAAACCAAATGGACAGCCAACAAAATAGAGGTATGGACCAGAAGAAACCAGGAAGAACAAAGCCAGTGATAGGTAGAAGCAGCAAGTGTGAGTGGAGTAGAGACAGAGGTGGGCTTATTTCTATGTCATTTGGTAGTACAGTACGGTAAATTCCAGTTACAGCAAATTCTTTCTCCTTGTTTCATGTTTTCCGATGTTCCCCAAAGCCTGTTTTTGGAACTGCCCTCTCTTGTTCTTTACTGGGTTTCTCCTGACCTCAGGTGCTGTTTGTGTGGAGTTTGCACGTTCACCCTGTCTTCTTCTGTCGTCTGTCTTTTAGACTTGCAGCTCCGTTGAGGCGAGCCAGGCCAACGTGTCATCGTCCAGGTCAATCAGACCTCGTTCACCATTCGGTGGCCGGTGTTTGGGGAAACTGGCGACTATGTGCTCCACTTTCTGTGCTGGGTCCCCACACTCGCAGGAGGCGCTGACCACGAGGCCCCACCTCTTCATCGCTACTCCTTAGCGTCTGACGCCCGTCCTCATGCGGTTGAGGGTTGTCCACTGCTTTTGGGGCAGGTCCTCGCCAGGAACGTCCATAGGGACATTGATGTAATGGTGTAGCCTGTGACCACGTGGGTTTCCTCCGGTGCTCCAGTTTCCTCCCACATCCCAAAGACGCACGGATTTGTAGGTTAATTGGCCCTCTGTAAATTGCCGCTGGTGTGTAGGGAGTGAATGAGAAAGTGGGATAACATAGAACTAGTATGAATGGAGCCCACGGCTGGAGAAGTTGTTGGAAAATGTACTTGGCAGGGTTGCTGAGCGCATGTGAAGGATATTTGAATGAAATTAAGACTGGAACAACTAACAGGTGAGCTCTGGACTTTGAACAAAACCTTGGAATATCTTCAGGGAAAGGATATGGTAGCTTTGGGAATTACATTAAACAGGAGCTGAGATGCCTGAGGCAGCTTTTTGGCAATGGCCAGTGCAACAGGAGCCCAGACAATTCCCCCAAGGAAATCCTTCCTATTCCAGCACCACTCAGAACTCATTGGAAAGGAACAGAATTTGAAATAAATTGAGAAGGACACAGCAAGTAAAATACTTGCAGGAAGAAGGATTTTTTCAGGCTGAAAAAAAGGTTACGCTGAAAATTATTCCTCTGGTGACCATCAAACGTTGAGCAACAGGTGAGAGAGTTTAAAGAAAGTGGTAACTGTAGATGGACATAAATGCTGGAGTAACTCAGTGGGTCAGGCAGCGTCTCTGGAGAGAAGGAATGGGTGACGTTTTGGATTGAAACCCTTCTTCAGACCCTTCTTAAGAAGAAGAAGAAGAAGGGTCTCGACCCGAAACGTCACCTATTCCTTCTCTCCAGAGATGCTGACCGTCCCGCTGAGTTACTCCAGCATTTTGTGTCTATCTTCGGTTTAAACCAGCATCAGCAGTTCCATCCTACACGAAGCTGGAACTGTGCCAGCTCCATTTGTGCAGGTTCACCATTGCTCAAGATGCTACTAGAGGTAATGCAGGGCAGACAACCAGAGGGGGGACATTGGAACAGCAGCTAGCGATGTGGCCTAGTGCTCTAGCTCCTTTCCCCAGCAGTTGGAGATAGTCTAGTAACTTGAAAGCAACTCACAAAGCAAATGATCAGGGTTCGATTAAAGATGCATGACAGCCACTTTTTCTTCATCCTCTGTTATAAATTGAGAATGGGCTCAATGTCTATTTAGAACATCACATCCCTGAACTCAGTAAATTCCCAGGATATTATCAGATGATGACAAATAATGTGCTGAGATTTGTTGCTGAGAAGTCTATCCTTTTAATAATGCATTCATTCACGGGATGTAGACATTACTACATAGAACAGTACAGCACGGGGCCAGGCACTTCAGCCCACAATGTCCCTGATCAACATAATGCTTTGCCTCAACACATTGATGGACACAGTGTGTACAACATAGCGCACATCAGGCCCTTTGGCCCCAGTGTCTGTGCCAAACATGATGCCAAGTTAAACTGATCGCCTCTGAGATCCATATCCTCCCATTCCCTGAGTATCCATGCGCCCATCTAAAACCCTCCTAAACACCTCTTTCATATCTGCCTCCACCACCACACTCAGTGTAAAGATCTTGCCTCACACATCTCCTTAAATTGGACTTCCTGATGCTTATACTCAATGCCCAACCAATGAAGACAAGTTCCCATTGCCTTCTTTCCCACCCTATCTGCTTGTGCTGCCACCTTCGGCGAGCTATGAACTTGGACCCAAAGATCCCTCTGTACATTAATGCTGTTAAGGCTCCTGCCATTAACTCTATACTTCCCACATACATTCGACCTCCCAAAGTGCAACACCTCACACATGCTCGGGTTCAGCTCCGTCTGCCACTTCCCAAACCTACAACTGTAACGGAGCTAAACCCCGCTGTAGTGGGATTTGTAGTGATAATGAGCTAAAGGGGGAACATGCTAGGATTGGCTTTGAGCTACCACACAAACCATGGGCCAAATGTCCCATGCTGTAAACCTTTGAAGTTCTACAAAGCAGATGCTTGGTGCCTGACATTTGTCTGTCCTTAAAATCCCATCCTTCACATCAGGGACAAATAATTCAACTCACAAAGCAGATTATCAGGGCTCAATCAATGATATACAATGCCACTTTGCCTCCAACCAGTAAGAAAAGTGGCTGTTGTAATTCCTCTGCTATAAATGGAGAATGGGCTAATTGTCTGTTAGGATCATCACATCCCTGCTCAATAAATTCCTTGGATGTTATCAGATGATAACAAATAATGTGCTGACATTTGTTGCCTAGAAGGCTAACCTTTTCAATAATGCATTAGTTCAGGAGAGGTAGACAACACTACAGAGAACATAGAGCAGTACAGTACAGGGACAGGCCCTTCAGCCCACACTGTGCTGAACATGATGTTCAACTAATCTCCTCTGCCTGCACATGATCCATATCCCTCCATTCCCAGCACATCCATGTGCCTATCAAAAAGCCTCTTAAACCCCACTATTGAACCAGCCTCCACCACCACTCCTGGCAGCACGTTCCAGGCACCCACCTATGTAAGAAAAACTTGCCCAGCGCATCTCCTTCAAACGTTGCCCCTCACACCACAAAGCAATGCCCTCTAGTCTTTGACATTTTCATTCGGGGGAAAAAGATTCTGGCTGTCTACTCTATCGACAGTATGTCTTTCATAATTTTATATTTTTCTATCAGGTCTCCCCCCAGCATCCAACACTCCAGAGAAAACAATCCAAGTGTGTCCAACCTCTCCGTTTAGCTAATACGCTCTAGACCAGGCATCATTCTGGTAAACCTCCTCTCCAAAGCCTCCACATCGATCCTGAAATGGGTGAGCAGACCAGCTTTAATTGTCCATCCGAGTTTGCTCTTGCACTGATTGGTTTCCATATCGTCCCAGAAGGCAGCTAAAACAACACAAAACAAAAAAGACACTAAGAGCTGGAGTAACTCAGTGGGTCAAGCAGCATCTCTGGAGAACACGGATGGGTGACATCTTGGGTTGGAACCCTTCTTCAGTCCCTGAAGAATGGTCCTGACCTGAAACACCAGTCTGAGGGGTCCTGACCCCAGACATCACTTATGCATGCTTCTCAGAGATGCTGCCTAGCCCGTTGAGTTACTCCAGCACTGTGTTTTCTTTTTTTTTGTAAACCAGCATCTGCAGTTCCTTGTTTTTCGTCATTTGCAACACCAGGGGTCTGGAGGTACATGGAGGCTGGATTGGGAAGAGTGGCAGAAGGACATGGAGGAACCATTTGATGCTAATATTATATTACATCTCTTAATATTTCACACTCATCATTACTAATGCATGTTGTAGTATTGGAAAGGTGACATGGAAAGGTGACATTTTGGGTCAGGACCCTTCTTCAGATTGTTATTCTTGTTGAAGCAATGCAAACATTTTTAGACGTGCTTCAAATATAATATTCATCACTTTCCTCACATTATTGGATAGATGGTTTGCAATTATGTGTCGAATAACATTGGGCACAATTCTACCTCCCCAAGTACGCCTTGCCAGTGCATTGACTAGTTTTCCTGCTTCAAGAAAAGATCTGTTAAATATTTGACCTTTTCACGTATTTCTACTTTGTTCCTTCCACTGAGAGCAATTTGTTCCCATGTAAGGATGTAAAGGAGAAGCTGTAATACTTGGCATTGAATATTCCATGCTGTGGATGTCAAATAGGAACAATATTCAGGTCACGAGCATATTGTATTGGAATAGAAATGAGTTTTCTTGAAGGAGGTATATTACAATGCTCTACTGCAGACTGAATGATTGATTTAGTTTAGAGATACAGTGCGGAAACAGGCCATTCGGCCCACCGAGTCCGCGTGGTCCAGCGATCCCCACATTATCATTATCCTACACACACTAGGGACACTTTACACATACGCCAAACCAATTAACCTACATACATGTACGTCTTTGGAGTGTGGGAAACTGAAGATCTCAGAGAAATCCCACGCAGTCATGTGGAAAACGTACAAACTCCGTATAGACAGCGCCCATAGTTGGGATTGAACCCGGGTCTCCGGCGCTGCAAGCGCTGTAAGGCAGCAACTCTACCGCTGCACTATCGTGCCGCCCACGTTGATTGATTGAAAGACACAGCATGAAACCAGACCCTTTGGCCCACTAAATCCATACCGACCATCGATCAGCCGTTCACACTAGTTCCATGATATCCCACTTTCACATCCACTTCTTGCACACCAGGGACAATTTACAGAAACCAATTATTCCGCACGTCTTTGGAATGTGGGAGAAAGCGGGAGCACCCGGAGGAAACCCATATGGTCACAAGGAGGTAGACATAAATGCTGGAGAAACTCAGCGGGTCAGGCAGCAACTGTGGAGCGAAGGAATAGATGACGTTTCGGGTCGAGACCCTTCTTCAGACTGATGTGGGGGTGGGGTGGGGCGGGCAGAAAAAAGGAAGAGGCGGAGACAGTGGGCTGTGGGAGAGCTGGGGAGGGGAAGGAGGGAGAAAGCAAGGACTACCTGAAATTGGAGAAGTCAATGTTCATACCACTGGGGTGTAAACTACCCAAGCGAAATATGAGGTGCTGCTCCTCCAATTTGCGGTGGGACTCACTCTGGCCATGGAGGAGGCCCAGGACAGAAAGGTCAGATACAGAATGGGAGGAGGAGTTGAAGTGCTGAGCCACCGGGAGATCAGGTTGGTTAATGCAGACTGTGCAGAGGTGTTGGATGAAGCGATCGCCAAGCCTGTGCTTGGTCTCACCGATGTAGAGCAGTTGACACCTCGAGCAGCGGATGCAATAGATGAGGTTGGAGAACGTGCAAACTCCACACAGCCAACAGCCGTGTATAGATGGAGTTGATGGAAGGGAGGATGGTTGTGTTTTGCTACGCCCACAACTCTCTACATTTTTTTATGGTCTTAAATGGAGCTGTTCCCAAACCAGTCTATGATGCATCTTGATAAAATGCTTTCTATGGTGCATCTGTGGAAGTTGGTGAGCGTTGTTGGAAACATGCTTAAACCTTCAAAGAAAGTACAGGCGTTGTTGTGCGTACTTAGCGATAGTTTCGATGTGGTTGATCCAAGATAAATTGCAGATAAATTGGTGATATTTCTTCCTAGGAACAGCTTTTAAAGTTCCACTTCAGCCCCATCAATATATACTGGGGTTGCGTGTACTGATATTTCGACCTGCTACATTTAGCGTGCTATCACAGGTAAATAAAACATTTATACATTATTAAAATGAAGCTGCAGCAAATCGTTCGATCAGCTGAGAAGGTTGTTGGCTGCAACTTTCACCCCATTGACGAACTGTACACTGCAAGGGCCAGGAAGCGAGCGGGCAAGATCATCTCTGACCCCTCTCACCCTGGCCACAAACTCTTTGAAGCACTTCGCTCTGGAAGGCGACTCCGGACTGTCGAAGCCATCACAGCCAGCCATAGAAACAGCTTATTTCCACGAGCAGCAGCTCTAATCGATAACTAAAAGTCTGTAGCCTCCTTTTGCTGTGGAATTTTATTTCATTTACATGTTTGAACTATAATGTTTTATTCTTAATGTTTTAATGTTTTAATGTTTTATGTTTTGTTCGTAATTGTTTACTGTATGTTGTGTTGTTACTTGCGAGCGGAGCACCAAGGCAAATTCCTTGTATGTGTACATACTTGGTCAATAAACGTATTCATTCATTTAAATCAGGAGGATACACAAGTATAACAGGTACTGTAAAGAGAATGGAAACAGAATGCAAGGCGTTACAGCTGCAGACAAAGTACAGATTTTAAAAAGTGCAAGGTCCACAAGAGGTAGGTTTGGTGTCGGGAATACATCCCTTGGCACGTCTGAGGTCAATGATGATTCATTAGGAACAACAAAACAATTGCTCCCAAGAATTTATATTATGTTGAGTTATGTAATCATACAGCACGGAAACAAGTCCTTCAGCCCCATTTAGAACGGAGATGGGAAAACACCTTTCCACACAGAGAGTTGTGAGTCTGTGGAATTCTCTGCCTCAGAGGGCGGTGGAGGCTGGTTCTCTGGATACTTTCAAGAGAGAGCTAGATAATGCTCTTAAATATAGCAGAGTCAGGGGGATATGGGGAGAAGGCAGGAATGGGGTACAGATTGTGGATGATCACCCATGATCACATTGAATGACGGTGCTGGCTCGAAGGGCCGAACAGCTTACTCCTGCACCCATTGTCTATCTCGCCCATTTGCACCATCTGCCTCAGTTGATGAATGGTTGTAGGAGACTGAGAGTACAACCTGATTTGCGAGTAGCTTTAGACATGCCATAGTAATATGGATAAACTGGAGTCTGGAGAAAGGAACTGCAGATGCTGGTTTATACCAAAGATAGATACCAGGTGCTGGAGTAACTCAGCGGGTTAGGCAGCATCTCTGGAGAAAAAGGATGGGTGGCGTTTCAGGTCAGGACCCTTTCTCAGACGGGCGTCTATATTTCCCAGAGTTAGACGGTGCAACCACTTACATTATTTAATGTGGCTGTTCCATGATTTGTTTGATATAATAGTAACATTTAAGAGACTCTCAGATAGGCACATGGATGTGCAGGGAATGGAGGGATATGGATCACATGCAGGCATCATGTTCGGCAGGAAGATTGTGCTCACCAGTTCTGTGTTATCCCACTTTCTCATCCACTCCCTACACACCAGGGGCAATTTACAGAGGGACAATTAACCTACAAACCCGCACGCCTTTGAGATCTGGGAAGGAAATCGGAGAGTCCAGAGAAATCCCACATGGTCACAGGGAGAAAGTGCAGACTCCACACAGACAGCAGCTAAGGTCAGGATCGAACCTGGGTCTCTGGCGCAGTGAGGCAGCAGCTCTACCCCTTCTATCACCTCATCTATCAGTTTGCCTACCGCAAGAACAGGAGTACGGAGGATGCCATCTCAACGGCACTTCACTCCGCCCTCTCCCACCTCGACAACAGAGACACTTACGTAAGAATGCTGTTCATCGATTACAGCTCAGCATTCAACACCATTATATCATCAAAACTGATCACCAAACTCGGTAACCTGGGCATCGACCCCTCCCTCTGCAACTGGATACTGGACTTTCTAACCAACAGACCCCAGTCTGTTAGGTTAGACAAGCACACCTCTTCAACCCTCACCCTGAACACCGGCGTTCCACAGGGTTGTGTGCTGAGCCCCCTCCTCTACTCCCTCTTCACCTATGACTGCACACCTGTACATGGTACTAACACCATCATCAAGTATGCAGATGATACAACGGTGATTGGCCTCATCAGCAACAACGATGAGTCGGCCTACAGGGAGGAGGTCCAGCACTTAGCAGCATGGTGCGCTGACAACAACCTGGCCCTTAACTCCAAGAAGACCAAGGAGCTCATTGTAGACTTCAGGAAGTCCAGGGGCGGCAGGCACACCCCCATCCACATTAACGGGACGGAGGTGGAACGTGTTTCTAGCTTCAGGTTCCTGGGAGTCAACATCTCCGATGACCTCTCTTGGACCCACAATACCTCAACTCTGATCAAGAAGGCTCACCAGCGTCTCTTCTTCCTGAGGAGACTGAAGAAGGTCCATCTGTCTCCTCAGATCCTGGTGAACTTCTACCGCTGCACCATCGAGAGCATCCTTACCAACTGCATCACAGTATGGTATGGCAACTGCTCTGTCTCCGACCGGAAAGCACTGCAGAGGGTGGTGAAAATTGCCCAACGCATCACCGGTTCCTCGCTCCCCTCCATTGAGTCTATCCAAAGCAAGCGTTGTCTGCGGAGGGCACTCAGCATCGCCAAGGACTGCTCTCACCCCAACCATGGACTGTTTACCCTCCTACCATCCGGAAGGCGCTACAGGTCTCTCCGTTGCCGAACCAGCAGGTCCAGGAACAGCTTCTTCCCGGCGGCTGTCACTCTACTCAACAACGTACCTCGGTGACTGCCAATCACCCCCCCACCCCCCGGACACTTATTATTATTTATTCAAATCATTCGCTATGTCGCTCTTCCAGGGAGATGCTAAATGCATTTCGATGTCTCTGTACTGTACACTGACAATGACAATTAAAATTGAATCTGAAATTGAATCTGAATCTGATTCCACATACCCACCACCCTCTGAGTAAAAAAGTTGCCCCCTCAGGTTCCTATTAAATCTTTTTCCTCTCACTTTAAACCCTAGGGCTCTTGACCCCCCTCCTCCCCTGGGCAGAAGTCTGTGCATTCTCCTTATCGATCACCCTCCTGATTTTATACCCCTCTATAAGACTCCCGCCTCATCTTCCTGCACTCCAAGGAATAAAGTCCTAGCCCACCCAACCTCCCCCTGTAGCTCAGGCCCTTGAGTCCTGGCAACATCCTTGTACATATTCCCTGCACCTTTTTCCATGCCTAAGGTGCTGCAGGAAGGAGTGGGCCCTATAATCAACAAATGCTTTTTGTTACTTGCCCTTATTCACCATTACACAGCAAGGTGCCTTGTTTTATTCCAATTGCTAACACTGGAGTAATCAGATCCCTAGGATTTACTCCAGTAAACCCAAACACCTGATAATCATTAGCATCATACAACAATAAATGCCTTCATGCTGGGCTTGAGAGGTGCACAAGTGTTTTAGATTAGAATTAATTTCAAAGTTGGGGATAAATAAATTCTTAATGGAATCTGCAGCTACTCCTGTTGCAGGAGATAAGGTATGGGTCATGCTTACATTTGGGTTTTATTGAGTCCATATCTGGAGAACTGTGTATATATTAGCTCTTTAATGTATGGATCTATTTGCCTAGGTGGCTGTTCAAATTCTTAATGTGAAAGTGTGGTGAATCTGTACAATTCATTGCCACAGGAGGCTGTGGAGTCCGTGTCAATGGATATTTTTAAGGGATAGATAGATACTTGATTAGTACGGGTGTTATGGGGAGGGCGAGGGAAAGATAGATCAGTCATGATTGAATGGTGGAGTAAACTTGATGGGCCGAGTGGCCTAATTCTGCTGTTATCATTTGAGCTTGTTAGCTGCTGGAGTTCAGAAGAATGTTAGATTCTGAGGAAGGTTGACAGGGTGAAGTTGTAAAGAGGTTTCCTCTCCACGACAGTTTCGGAATACACAGTTGCCTATTTAAGGGGAAGATGTATTTTCTGACAGTCACAAATCTCTGGAACTCTTGGATTCCAGAGAGCCGAGGATGCTGAGTCACTTGGGGCGGCACTATGGTGCAGCGGTAGAGTTGCTGCCTTACACCACTTGTGGTGCCGGAGGCCCGGGTTCGATTCCGACTACGGGTGCTGTCCGTACGGAGTTTGTACGTTCTTCCCCTGACTGTGTGGGTTTTCTCCGAGATCTTATGTTTCCTCCCACTCTCCAAAGACTTACAGGTTTGTAGGTTAATTGGCTTGGTATAAATGCAAATTGGCCATAGGGTGTGAAGGGTAGCGTTAATGTGTGGGGATCGCTGGTCGGCCTGGACTCGGTGGGCGATGGGCCTGTTTCTGTGCTGTATCTCGAAACTAAAAACTAAACTAAATACACTTAAAACCAAGATTATTAGATTTCTGGTCTGTGAGAAATTAGAGTGTTGTGGGGATAGAATGAGGGCAATCATAAGCTTGCTTAACAGGGAAGCAGCCAAAGGGGTCAACTGGTCTGTACCTGTTTGTTTTATTATGTTTACTGTAAGCGCATTTGTAGCACAGGCTCAGTAAACACCTTTAGTCTTTACACTTCGGCCCACTGAGTCTGCGCTGACCAGCGATCACCCCGTGCACTAACCTACACTAGGGTTGCCAACTGTCCTGTATTAGCTAGGACATATTGTATATTGGGTTAAATTGGCTTGTCCCATACGGGACCGCCCTTGTCCCATATTTGACTGTTACTACTCGGGTCGAGGAGACTGCCAGGTCTGAGCACCGCGTCTGGCCCCGTCTCACCCGTCCCGACGTAGTGCAGCCCATGGAGTTCAGCAGCAGCGCCTCGCCCGTGGCCCCGTCGGTCGGCAGCCCGGCCAGCTGTCCGACATTCGGACCTTCGCTTACCGCCGACACCACCACCCCTCCTTCTCACAGTTGGATAGCCCGCTGGACGCCCGGGCCCAAACTCCTCAGCTGGCCCGCTGGCTGGGCTTTGTGTGCAGTCCAGCACCCGGGCCAACTCATCATTCACACAGCCATGGCCGAGTCGGTCAAAGAATTGCCATCAGGAATTTGTCCCTTAAGTTGACTTTTTGCCCCTTATTTGGGAGTGAGAAAGTTGGCAACCCTAACCTACACACACTAGGGGGAATTTTACAACTTGCCAAAGCCAATTAACCTTTAAACCTGTACGTCATTAGAGTGTGGGAGGAAACTGGAGCCACTGGAGAAAATCCACGTGGCCACAGGGAGAACGTGCAAACTCCATACAGGCAGCACCCATTAGTCAGGATTGAACCTGGGTCTCTGGTGCTGTGAGGCAGCAACTCTACCGTTGTGCCACAGTGCTGCATGAAAAGACAAGAAAACGGCCTCTCTCTCAAATTCAGCAAGATGAAGGTGGCAATTATAGGCTTTAGGAAACATAGACTTTAGTACATGACCCAACTAGTTCAAATGGTACTGAAGTGAAGAGGGTTGAGAGCTTTGTTACTGGGTGTAAAGAGTCAAAGAGGAGAGTCATAGAGTGATACATTGTGGAAACTGGCCCTTCGGCCCAACTTGCCCACGCCGGCCAACATGTCCCAGCTACACCAGTCCCATCTGCCTGTGTTTGGTCCATATCCCTCCAAACCTGTCCTATCCATGTACCTGTCTAACAGTTTCTTAAACATTGGGATAGTCCTGGCCTCAACTACATCTTCCGGCAGCTTGTTCCATACACCCGCCACCCTTTTGTGTGGAAAAAGTTACCCCTCAGATTCCTATTAACTCTTCCGCCTCACCTTAAATCTATGTCCTCTGGTCCTCAATTCCCCAACTCTGGGCAAGAGACTATGCATCTACCCGGTCTATTCCTCTCACGATTTTATACACCTCTATAAGATCACCACTCATCCTCCTGTGCTCTGGAATAGTGTCCCAGCCTACTCAACCTCCCCCGATAGCTCAGACCCTCTAGTCCTGGCAAACCTGGTGGTAAATATCACCAATAATTTGTCCTGGACCAACTGCATTGAAGCTATGGTCAAGAGAGATTGGGGGGGGGGGGGGGGGGGAGAATAGAGGACTACCCCTGGGTTAGGTCCTGGTTGGCAGGGCGGTGCAGCGGTAGAGTTGCTGCCTTGCTGCACCAGAGACCCGGGTATGATCCTGGCCTTGGGCGCTGTCTGTACGGAGTTTGTATGTTCTCCCTGTGACCATGTGGGTTTTCTCCAGGTGCTCTGGATTCCTCCCACATTCCAAAAAAAACGTGCAGGTTTATCAGTTAATTGGCTTTAAGTTGTCCCTAATATGTAGGATAGAATTAGTGTGCTGGTGATTGTTGGTTGGTGCGGACTCGGTGGGCCGACTTGTGCTTTTTTTAGTTTAGGGAATGCTGATTAGAGAGCATATTGTCAGGTGGCATCACAGCTTGGTTTGGGAACAGTTCTAGCCAAGACTGCCAGAAATTGCAGAGAGTTTTGGATATAACCCAGTCCATCACACATACCAGACTCCCCACCATTTACTCCATCTACACTTCTTGCTGCCTTGGGAAAGCAGCCAACATAATACTGTATAGGGAACATTGTCACCCTGGTCACTCCTTACCTTCCTCTCTCCCATTTTGCAGAAGAGGCTAAGGTTTGAAAGAATGTACCAGTGGATGCAGGAACAGCTTCCCTCGACCTCTGAATGGTCCTGGGCCTACCATAAGCTAGGGTGTCGTCCTGATCTCCCAACCTACCTCGTTAAAGAACTTGTATGTTTTTCTTATCTGCACTTTCTCTACAACAGTAAATGTAGACATAGAAATGTAGAACATAGGTGTGGGAGAAGGCCATTCGGCCCTTCGAGCCAGCACTACCATTCAGTATGTTCATGGCTGATCATCCAAAATCAGTACCCTGTTCTGGCTTTTTCCCCCCCATTATACCTTGGCCGTAGCTTCCCTTAGCCCTAAGAGCTCAATCTAACTGACAGTAATGCTGTGACATTCTGAACACTGGTATTTTCCTCTTTGCACGTCCTGTTGTACTTGTGTACGGCAAGTATACCTTATAAAAGTTTACAACTGGACAGAGGCATAGAAAAGGGAAGACACTCAGAACTTTTTTCCCAGTGGAAATGTCACTGGCTGGAGGGTATATCTTTAAGGTGAGACGAGTGAAGTGTAAAGGAGATGTACAGGGAAAGTGTTTTTACTCGGAGGGTGGTGGGTGCCTGGAACATGCAGCAAGGGGTGGAGGTGGAGGCCGATACAACAGTGGCATTTAAGGGGCTTTCAGATTGGCACATGGACATGCAGGGAATGGTGGGATATGGATCAAGTGCAGGCAGAGATTAGATAAACTTGGCATCACATTGGGCACATATGTTGTGGGCTGTAGGGCTTTCTCTTGTGCTGAACTGTTGCGTGTTCTATGGCTTAATTGTACTTGTGTATAGTATGATTTGACTGGATGGCTCACAGACAAGGTTTTTCACTGTATCATGACAATAATGAGCCATTTGCAAAATACAACCCTGGCTACATTTCCAGCCTGTATTACATTTGTATTGTAGGCACAAACAGGAGCAGCTTCTTCCCCTCTGTTATCAAGCCTCGGAAAGGTATTTCCATAAGCTAGGGTACTGTCCGATTCACCTCCGCCCCATTGTGGACATTTGTCTGTGGAACTGATGTGCTACAATGCTGAGAACTATATTCTGTACCCCTTTGATCTATCTATTGACCTGAGGTTCATGTCATAGGAGCAGAATTAGGCCATTCAGCACATTGAGTTTACTTCACTCTTGAATATCTTACTTGTATCTCTGTATGTATATTTGATTGGATAGCATTCAAAACAAAGCTTTTCATTGTACCTCAGTATACGTGACAAAAATGAACCTAAATCATGATGTTATATGTGTGTGTGTGTGTAAATACACACGTGCATGTATAAATATAATATGTGAATGCATATATGTCATATTATAATATATATGTTATAAAAATAGTGCCTGTTATCGTAAGGATCAGAAGCCTTATAGAGTGTAAGAGCTGGTCACTTAAAGGTATGTATTAGTTTTGAACATGAATTATAACTGGTTACTATTGTGGACATAATCACTGAGATTAACTCTGAATAATAATCTAATGAATTGTGGGTAACAAGTTATCAAAATTATCAAATCCTAGTCATGCAGCCCTTTGGCCCAACTCATTCATGCTGACCAAGATGTTCCAGCTACACTAGTCCCACTTGCCCATATCCCTCTAAACCCTTCTTATCCATGTACCAGTCTGAAGAAGGGTCTTGACCCGAAACGTCACCCATTCCTTCTCTCCAGAGATGCGCTGAGTTACTCCAGCATTTTGTGTCTGGCATCGATTTAAACCAGCATCTGCAGTTCTTTCCTACACGTGTACCAGCCCAACTGTCTATTAAATGCTGTCATAGTACCTGCCTCAACTACCTCCTCTGGCAGCTCGTTCCAAAATTACCCACCACTCTCAGTGTGGAAAACTTGCCCCTCGGGTTCCTATTAAATCTTTTCCTCTCACTTTAAACCTATGTCCTCTGGTTCTTGATTCCACAATCTATTTATGGGGATGTTGCCAGGACTAGAGGGTCTGAGCTATAGGGAGAGGTTGGGTAGACTGGGACTCTATTCCCTGGAGCGCAGGAGGATGAGGGGTGATCTTATAGAGATGTATAAAATCATGAGAGGAATAGATCAGGTAGATGCATAGAGCCTCTTCATGGACCAGAGGAAATGGGTTTAATGTGAAGGGGAAAAGATTTAATAGGAATCTGAGGGGTAACTTTTTCACATGAAGGGTGGTGGATGTATGGAACAAGCTGCCAGAGGAGGCAGTTGAAGCTGGGACTATCCCAACGTTTAAGAAACAGTTACATGGATAGGACAGGTTTGAAGGGATAAGGGCCAAACATAGGAGGTGGGATTAGTGTGCTGGCTGGGCATTTCTGGACAAGTTGGGCCGAAGGGTGTTTCCACACTCTGTGACTGATACGTGAGAAGGGTCTCGACCCAAAACGTCACCCATTCCTTTTCTCCAGAGATGCTGCCTGACCCGCTGAGTTGATCCAGCTTTTTGTATCCATCTGTGGTTTAAACCAGCATCTGCAGTTCCTTCCTACACAGGAGAGAGGGTTTGGTTATCATTGATTTGATTTGTGGCAGATAAATAAAGGCTTTGATTATATTAAGTGTGTGTATAACATAAATAGATTCACTGTAAAGTTGTTCATGACCCTGAATTTGAAAAAAAAAAAAAAAACCCTTTCGCTTGTTCATCCACATTATTACAAAAAAAATGAGAAAATTGTGAACTCTCTTTGTTAGCTGCCTGGATGAACAGACTTGAAGGAAGATCTTTGTGACCTTACAGTCTTTCGTTGTATTTGAGTGCACAGTTCGCCCCCCACCCCCCTCCTCCAAGCCGAAGGACCAAGCCCTCTGTCGTTCGAGAAAGGCGTCTTATTAATTGAACACAGTCGATCAGAATGACTTGACATTTAAATGTTCACACGAGACTATCTGCAGGGAGACATTCGCGAATTAGCGCGGTGTTGTAACACTCGCCCTGCTCCCCTTTCCGTATTGAGAGCTTCTCTGGATTTCACAGCCGTTCCTTGCCCTACATATGATGATGGAAGGTTCTGTTAAATGCAAAGGAACGGAAAGCTCTCGGGCATTTAAAGCGGGTTACAAGATTCAGTCAGAGTCTCTGTGGAGAGGAGAGGGAGGGCGGGGTTAGCAGGGGAGAATGAGCTTTTTGTATGGGGATGCTCTCTGCCCATTGATCATTGCAACACAACGTACTGGTGGAGAAAGCTGCCTGCAGGAATCGTGGAGAACAAAATAAAACGGAAGGGTGCAGATTTTTTTGGATTTTTTGCAAGTGTTGTAGTTGCAAGCGGAGTCGTGACAGGGGAGGGGAGGGGGGAGAGGAAAGACAAGGACTCAATCTCCAGCATACAGAGTGGGCAGAGAGGGATGGTGTGGGGAAGCGCCATTGTCTGTGCTAACAGCCTTGCCCCTGCTGTGCCGTCTCTATCTTCATTAAATGCCTTGGGATCTGCAAAGAGGAGCCGCCTGCCCAATGGTGCTTTTTATCACTTGCTTCCTTTTCGCCTTAAAGGTAGGTGGGGATGTAGTGTGAAACAACACTGTTCCACCGTGGAGCAGTGCCGCTTGCATGGGTCGGGTCCCGGGGGGGGGGGGGGGGGGGTAGGGGGGGTTGTTGCTGTAATTGCTTTGTTAGTCGGTATTATGCTAGTATATTTGTTTTAAGCATCTTTGCAATTGCTTTCCCCTTTCATGACCGAAGCTGGCAAACAAAAAAAGGCCGATTTAGCATAATATATTTGCAGACACAGCCAGGAGACTTTACACTGCTCTAGTCTCCATGTTTCCTGGATTAACCACGTTGGATAAACGTGATCTTGTACTGGATACTTGTTTAGAAAGGGAGTCTGATTATGGACATTTTTATTCAACCTTTTTTTTGTTTTAATTGTCAACATTGTCTGTCTGAAATTCATTGTGTTTCTCTCTCTCTCTCTCTCTCCCTCTCTCTCTCTCTCTCGCTTCCCCCCTCTCTTCCCCCCCCCCCCCCCACCCTCTCCCTTTTTAGCATGTAGCAAGATGAATTTATTTTTAAATACCCGAGATCCAAGGAAAGAACATTCACCTTTTCATTGCATGGGTTTAAATAGACCAGTTTCCCAAGGGCCACCCAGCTCTGCTTTTTAGTGGTCCTTGTTCAGCGGGTTGTATGTAGCCTTGTACAAATTGCAGGAGCTACATAGAAATTGCCTGTGACACGTGTCAGCATATTTTGATAAATTTGACAAATCACCTGAGAAAAACAGATTTTAAAAATAACAAACGCAGCTTTTCTTGCGGATGAAATTGGTCATCTCAAGGTTGTGGAAGATCTACATTTTCACATCAAGAATTGTAGATGTGTGTTACTTTGTGTAGTACGTGACACACTTGCATGCATAGTGTGTGCAACTGCAGCGGTAAATTTGTGTAAATCTAAATTTTAATCCATCTGTTTGTGGAATGGATTGTTTTAGTCAAAATGTGTCCATGGACCAATGGTAATGGATGTCAGCAGAAGGACCCAGGTTGCGGCAAGAATGTATTCGAGGACATTATCATTCAAGGAACTTTCCACCTTGGATATTCCTCTATCTGTTCCTGGTTGCTACAGAGGTTTTCCCCAATTATCCAGGCTGACATTCCAGTTCAATTCTGTGGACGTGCCATACTTCCAGGGAGTTTTGGCCTTGCATGGGAAGCAATCCAAGTGTGTGTCTGCTCTCATCCGTGGACATATCGACATTATTCCGTGCTAGAGCAGGCAACGTGTTCCTAGTCCCTCAAATAACATCCCAGAAACAAATTATCAGCCTATTATTGTATTGCTGTTTGTGAAAGATTGCTGTGTTTAAGTAGGTCACGCTGTCCTGTCCCAACAACCATCAGGCTATTGAATGCTACAAACTCCAACTAATGCCCCTGTCCCACTTAGGAAACCTGAACGGAAACCTCTGGAGACTTTGCGTCCCACCCAAGGTTTCCGTGCTGTTTCCTAAGTGGGACAGGGGCATAAGCAATGGGGCGGCACGGTGGCGCAGCTGTAGAGTTGCTGCCTTACAGCGCCAGAGACCCAGGTTTGATCCTGACTATGGGTGCTGTCCGTACGGAGTTTGACCACGTGGGTTTTCTCCCACACTCCAAAGACATGCAGGTTTGCAGGTTAATTGGCTTTGGTATCATTGTAAATTGTCCCTGGTGTGTAGGACAGTGTTAATGTGCAGGGATCGCTGGTTGGTGCGGACTCGGTGGGCCGAAGGGCCTGTTTCCGTGCTATATCTCTAAACTAAAGCCGCACATGTTCTTGGTTGCTCGGGGGGGGGGGGGGGGGGGAGCTTTCTGATTTATTGAATTTTTTTTTGTTTTATCATGTTATCTATTAAGTGCGGTGTTCACAGACCTGTCATGCTGCTGCACCCAAGAGTTTCATTGTTCCGTCTCAGTACATATGACAATGAAACACTCTAGACTTAAGTCTTATGTTTTGTACATCTCTACAAATGGCCACTTTATTGCATGCAAAGCACCTCTGATAAAATCTAGGAGTTGTTAAATCCACTATGGATGTGCGTGCATGAGAATTGTCACTGTTGCTCATTCAGTACGTTACTGGGTTGCGATGTGGAGTAGCTGTACTAGAAAGATTAGTTGGGTGAAACACAATGTGCTGGTTTTGTTTAGCGATTACAGGGCAGAAACAGGCCCCTTGGGCCACCCATCCGAGCTGACCAGCGATCGTCCCATACACCAGCACCATCCTACATACCAGGGACAATTTACATTTTTTCCCCAAAGCCAATTAACCTGCAAACCTGCACGACTTTGTAGTGTGGGAGGAAACCGGAGCACCCGGAGAAAACTCACGGGGAGAGCGTACAGACTGCGTACAGACAGCACCCGTGGTCAGGATCAAACCCGGGTCTCTGGCGCTGTACTCTTCTGCGCAACTGTGCAGCCCTTACTAGAAGAACTCAAGCGGGTCAGGCAGCATCTGTAGAGGGAGTGGATGGTCGATGGTTTGGGTTGGGAGCTGTTCTAGTTTCTGGCCTTAATCTGTGATCTGGAGTTAGTTGTCATTCCTGAGGTGGAATGTTACTAGCTTCCCTGCTGGGTTAGGACAGGGAATGGCCTCATTGGTCCTCCTACCTTGCTGCCAGGTCTTATCTGCTGGAGGTAGTCGGCTGGGGATCACAGATGATGACGGTTCCACTCTGGCCCATGCCACGGTCAAATCTAGTTGCAGTCACCAAGTATAATAAATGCTGCAGATGCAACAATCTGCAGATGCTGGTTTACAAAAAGAAGCGCAAAGTGCTGGAGTAAGTGTGGCACAGGTGGTAGAGTCGCTGCCTCACTGCACCAGGGACCCGGGTTCGATCCCGACCTTGGGTGCTGTCTGTGTGTGAGTGTAGAGTTTGCATGTTATTCGTGCGGGTTTGTACGTTAATTTTCTTCTGTAAATTGTCCCTTGTGTGTAGGGGGTGGATGAGAAAGTGGGATAACATAGAACCAGTGTGAACGGGTGATCAACAGTCGGTGTGGACTCTGGGCCGAAGGGTCTGTTTCCAAGCTGTATCTATTAAATACATTTAACGCTAAAATTAACTCAGTGGGCCAGGCAGCATCACAGGGGAACATGGATAAGCAATGTCTTCGATCGGGACCCATCTTCAGACTGGTCCGTGGCACCAAGCAGAGATGTAACTAATGCTGCAATGGTTCACAACAAAATGCACAGTCCTTCTTTGCAAATTTGTTTTATCTTGTGCGCCAATGTTCATCTTGACTTCGAGCCTGTTCCTGGGTAAAAGCATCTTGTATATCACATTCCTGTTGTGCGATCCATCTGTGGTGGATTTTCACACGTAATGCCTGCTTAAACGCATAGCAGCTGAGTTTAGGGCTGTTTTAGCAGCGTGAAATCAAAGTTAAATGAGGAAGAAATGCCCGTGTTCTAATATAAAATGGGAAGATTTGTATTTGCTTTGAATTATGCATCATGTGTGGGTTTTCAGCAAAAGGCAATGACAGTTATTTGCGTAAGAAAGAACCACAGATGCCTGTTTAAATCGAAGATAGACACAAAATGCTGGAGTAACTCAGCTGGGTGAGGCAGCATCTCTGGAGGGAAGGAATAGGTGACATAGAAACATAGAAACATAGAAATTAGGTGCAGGAGTAGGCCATTCGGCCCTTCGAGCCTGCACCGCCATTCAATATGATCATGGCTGACCATCCAACTCAGTATCCTGTACCTGCCTTCTCTCCATACCCTCTGATCCCCTTAGCCACAAGGGCCACATCTAACTCCCTCTTAAATATAGCCAATGAACTGGCCTCGATTACCCTCTGTGGCAGGGAGTTCCAGAGATTCACCACTCTGTGTGAAAAAAGTTCTTCTCATCTCGGTTTTAAAGGATTTCCCCCTTATCCTTAAGCTGTGACCCCTTGTCCTGGACTTCCCCAACATCGGGAGCAATCTTCCTGCATCTAGCCTGTCCAACCCCTTAAGAATTTTGTAAATTTCTATAAGATCCCCTCTCAATCTCCTAAATTCTAGAGAGTATAAACCAAGTCTATCCAGTCTTTCTTCATAAGACAGTCCTGACATCCCAGGAATCAGTCTGGTGAACCTTCTCTGCACTCCCTCTATGGCAAGGTTTCGGGTCGAGATCCTTCAGCCTGAATGAGACCTTTCATTCAGTCTGAAGAAGGGTCTTGACCCAAAACGTCACCTATTCCTTCTTTCCAGAGATGCTGCCTCACCGGCTGAGTTACTTCAGCACTTTGTGTCCACCAATGACAGTTATTGCTGCACCATGCCTGCATCAATCTCCTAAACTGGAGTGGATTGTATGCATGCATTATTTAATTTCACAATCTTGCTCCGAATATATTTAAATGCCTCAAACTTGTACCGGAGTTTCAAAAAAGCAAGATTAATGGAATTGCTAATGGAAGGTTTTTACTTAAAAGTTTCTAAAATGGTAGGTTGGATTGCAAAGAAATCCACAGTCCAGTCCATCAGCACCTCCTGTTCCGTTTGGGTAGTGCACAACCCAACAGTATGAATACTGAGTTCTCAGACTTCAATATACCTTGTTACCCCCCCCCCCCCCCCCCTTTCTTTTGCAAGCCCCCGACTGGTGCTCCCTTGTGGTTCACAAAAAAAGGCACGAAGTGCTGGAGTAAATGCGTCACGGTGGTGCAGCGGGCGGAGCTACTGTGTCGTGGCACCGGGGACCCGAGTTCGACCCCGACTCGGGTGCTGGCTTTGTGGAGTTTGCAGGTTCTTCAAACAGGTCTGGAGGTTAATTGGCCCTGTGAATTGCTCCCAGTGTGTAGGGAGTGGTTGCGGAAGTGGGATAATGTTCCCTCCTTCCCATCCCCTTGCATTCATATCTACCTGGCGGATGGCGGATGTGGTCTCGCCAGATCCCTGTGCAGTTGTGGCAAGGTTTCTCTGCATTAATCCTCAAAGCCTAGTGACAAAGGCTAGCATTTAATTTGCTTTCTTAATTACCCCCTCTACCTGCATACTAACCATCTGTGTTTATTGTACAAATGCACACAGATCTCTCTCAGCACCACATTCATTAGTCTCTCACGACTTCAATAATTTGCTTCTCTTGTTATCCACTGTGGTGGAAAGAACGTGACATTTGTCCACATTGTGCTCCATCTGCCATCTTCTCAAATGGCTCCCAGCCATTTGCAGGTTCCTTGTCTCATTCCCACAACTTGCTTTCCCACCCGTCTCTGTACTGTTAACCCATTCTGCCAACTGAAGTAAACTTGGTCTCTTCATCTGAATCAACAAATATAAAATGTGACATTTTGGCCTTGATGCCGATCTGTAACCGCATCTTACCAATCTGAAAATCATCCATTTATCCCAGCTATTTGTGCTAAATTGTTGTTATCCTTATTATTAATTCCATGCATCCTCATGGAATAGTTTTAAAAGGCATTTGGACAGGTAAATGGATCGGAAAGGATGATAGCGATATGGGACTTGCACCTATTTCTCCCCTCCACCTAGTTATTCCTCTGGCTTCACAATTCACAACACTTCAATCCTTCTGTCTCGCACCTTCTGCTTTTATCTCTGGCCTTTGTTCCAATCATCTGCCTTTCAACCCCCACTTGCCTGTGTCCACCTATTTATTACCTGCCACATTTTGTCCTGACCCTCCATCCTCACAGCTCCCTCTCCCTCCCCACAATCCGTCTGAAGAAAGTTACCAACACGAAACGTCACCCATCCACGTTCTCCAGCGATGCAGTCTTATTAATATTAACAGTTGCCTTTGGCAGTTTCTATTCTGATGTCTTTGGAGAATCGAGGGAATTTTGAAGGATTCAAACAACTGCTGCTGTGGCCCCTTCCCTTGGAACCCTTGGATTAGAATCCATGGTTCATCACATTGAGTATGTGTCAGGAAGTCATTTGCTTGAGAGGACTTTGGTTCAGTCACATCTGGAGTGTTGCGTGCAGTTCAGGTCACCCCATTGCAGAAATGATTTGGATGCTTTGGAAATGGTGGAAGATGAGGACCAGGCAAGTCTATCTTTGCCCAGCTAATATTAACTAGCTTGTTTCAATCTCTCTGGGAGTGAAGGACGTGCCCAACATGACCTGGTGAGCATATACTCCAGCTTTGCATTTCACAGCTCCCACATTTTGCCCGGGTTCTCATCTATATTCTCCCTCTCCAACTATCCCTTTTCATTCATTGACCAAATAACCTTGTTTAGAACCCATCCCCTTTGTTGCCATGGTTTTTATTTTTGAAGAGACATTCCTGTCTCTCAGCCTCCCTGTGTCTTTCTTTGTCTCCTTTCCAGATATAACATCGACCAGTTCAGCCACAGGCCCGTTGGCTCACAATCTTTGTGCGGAACATGATGCCAAGATAAACTAATCTCCTCTGCCTACATGTGATGCCTACCCCTCCAGCCCCTGCATATTCATGTGCCTTTCTAAAAACCTCTTAAATGCCATTATCATCTCTTCCCCTCTCACCACTCCGGCAGCACGTTGCAGGCCCCTGCCACCCTCTGTGTATATATTTAAAATAAAATTAAACCCTGCCCCAAACATCTTATTTAAACTTGGCCCCTGTGTAAGGTCTCCAGCCTGAAACATTAACTCAGTTTAGGGCCTGTCCTACTTGGCGATTTTTTTTTTGGCGACTGCCGGCATAATTGACTGACGTATCAGATCTCTGAAAAAGTAACGGCGTGATGACGTATTGACTCGCGGTGATTCCTCGAGTGTCGCAACTTTCTTTTGTCGCCGCTGGATTTTGAAATGTTCAAAATCGTTTGCCGCCCCTGATATGACACCGGCAGTCGCCGAAAAAAATCGCCAAGTGGGACAGGCCCTTTACTCTTCCCACAGATGCGGCCAGACTCGCTGAGTACTCCCAGAATCTTCTGTTTTTATTTCAGATTTCACACATCTGCAGTTTCCCTTTTAATAACTTTCAGATAATTGCCCATTTCGATTCTAGTGGTTTTGCGTATTGAAGAACATCCGGCCGTTTTAATTGCCTTTTGATTCTGGAGATTATTGGTAGCCCATGTGTAAACACTTCAGTTATATTTAGTGCGTAGGAAGGAACTGCAGATGTTGGTCGAACTTCTTGAAGAAGGGCGACACAATGTTGGAGTAACTCAGCGGGACATGCAGCATCTCTGGACGAGATCTCTGAAGACGGGTCTCGACCAGAAACCTCACCTATTTCTTGTTTCCCGAGGGGCTGCCTGACCCGCTGAATTGCTCCAGCATTTTGTGTCTATCTTTGATTATATTTTATGTTGCCTTGGAGTTGTTTCCTAATTCTCCCAAGCCGCAGTATTTACACAAGCTTTATTTGTGAAAACGAGCTGTCGCCCAGTTCCAGGTCTAGGTAGCTTGCACGCCAAAGGTCTCTGCACTGAAATCTCAAGTTTTAAGTAACAACCTCCCTTTACCACTGCCGCCTCATTCTGTTTCTCCCACCCCCTTGCACACACATTTCTCCCACTCTACTGTTTTTCTTCCTCATTTCCCTATCCCCTCCCTCTGGCTTAACAACTCATTCTTCTCTCTTTATCTAATATCCTTTTGTCTCCTTTTCAACTCTAACCCTTGTCCTCCAAACTACTAATCAAACCTCTCACCTCCATCACTTGCCAAGAGGAGACGCAGTACTGGAGTAACTCAGTGGGTCAGGCTGCTTCTCCGGAGAACATGGATAGGTTAGACTGTGGACTGACGAAACGTCACCCATCCATGTTCTCCAAAGATGGCACTATGTATCCATTTAACCAGCATCTGCAGTTCCTTGTTTCCACAATGACTTGCCAGGCTTTGTCCCGCTCACACCTCTCATTTCCAGCTTTCGCCCACCCACTACAATCTGCCCGAACAAGGGCCCAGAACATCGTCTGTCCATTCCCTCCACAGATGCTGCCTGACCTGCTGAGTCCCTCCAGCATATTGTGCCTTGCATCAGGTCAGAATCCAGTTGTGTCCCATCAATTCCAAGGAACAATGAAGTATAATTCTCTCATTTTCCAGAGGTGTGAACTTCCTGTACAGTTCATGAGATGAAACTGTATCCTGGCAACCACGTTAATGTTTGGCTTAAAGGCAGACACTTAATTTAGAAACAATTGACACCAGCTCTCCTTAAATTAACATTTCCGTTCCACATTATCTGTCAAATGTAGTATGATTGATGCAATGCTTTCTTTTCTTTGCTTCCCTGCTGCTTAAATCATTCCCAATCTTGTTGATAATGTTAATAAAATCTTACCCTTGAAGATTGCTAGAGAATCAAAGATATGCTTTGTTTTTCCTTATTTAATCGAGTGGAAAGGAATTAATTAAAAAAAAAATAGAACTTTCCTGAATATAATGGCATTCTGGCCCTAATTCTGTGTCATGTACAATATTCAAGACAAAATATAAACAGCCATTCACCTAATTATTTTTGAGGTGATGAGAGTGTCGGAGACCCCATTTTGATTCTGACCTTGTGTGCTGTCTATGCAGAGTTTGCATGTTCTCCCTGTGACTGCGTGGGTTTCCTCCAGGTGTTCCGGTTTCCTCCCGCATCCCAACGACGCGTGGGTTTGTAGGTTAATTGTCCCCCTGTAAATTGCCCCCTGGATGAGAAAGTGGATCACTGAATCAGTGTGAAAGGTTGATCGATGGTCGTCGTGGACTCGGTGGGCCTAAGAGCCCGTTTCCATGCTGTATCTCTAAACTAAGATAAGATATTGACGTTAGTGGATAGAGAGGGGGGCGGGTGGTGTGAGGAAGGGAAAAGAAGGGGTGGAATTGTGGGAGAAATGGGTGTGCATGGTCCAGGCGAGGCACAAAAGAGGGGGTCTCTTCTACATTTGCAAGCTCTATTCTGGAAATCTACCATAAATCTTTGATCTCTTAGTCATAGAGTGATACAGGTTGGAAACGGGCCGTTCGGCCCCACTTGCCCACACCAGCCAACAATGTCCCAGCTACACTAGTCCCACTTGCCTGCGCTTGGTCCATATCCCTCCAAACCTGTCCCATCCCTGCACCTGTCTAACTGTCTCTTAAACAATGGGATAGTCCCAGCCTCAACTACCTTCTCTAGAAGCTTGTTCCATACACCCCCCCTGCCCTTATGTGAAAAGTTGCCCCTCAGATTCCTATTAAATCTTTTCCCCTTCACCTTGAACCCATGTCCTCTGGTCCTCAATTCCCCTACTCTGGAAAGAGACAATGTGCATCGACCCGATCTATTCCTCTCATGATTTTATACACCTCTATAAGATCCCTCCTCATCCTCCTGCGCTCCATGGAATAGAGACTTGGCCTAATCAACCTCTCCTTATAACTCACACCCTCTAGTCCTGGCAACATCTTCGTAAATATTTTCTGAACCCTTTCATGCTTGACAATATCTTTCCTATAGCATGGTGCCCAGAACTGAACACAATATTCTAAATGCGGTCTCTCCAACGTCTTAAACAACTGCAACGTAATCTCACAGCTTCTGTACTCAATACTCTGACTGATGATGGCCAAAATGCCAAAAGCCTTTTTGTCCATCTGTGACTCAACCTTCAAGGAACCATGCACCTGTACTCTTAGATCCCTCTGTTCTATAACGCTACCCAGAGGCATACAATTTACTGTGTAGGCCCTGCCCTTATAACCAGATCCCGGTTCATCCGGATGACGTACCCAAGACAGCGATCATCACGCCATTCGGACTTTATGAGTTCACGCGGATGCCGTTCGGCCTTAAGAACGCTGCACAGGCCTTTCAACGCCTAATGGACGGGGTTTGTCGCGACCTCGATTTCGTGTTTGTGTATCTGGACGACATCCTGGTGGCCAGCCGCTCGCAGCAGGAGCACTGCGCCCACCTTCGGCAACTCTGTCAGCGGCTCAGCGAGCATGGTTTGGCCATCAACCTCGACAAGTGCCGTTTTGGTGTAACCGAGATTGACTTCCTCGGCCACCGCGTGACTGCGCAAGGCGCGGTTCCCCTGCCTGACAGGGTCGACGCCATCCGTCGGTTTCCCCGCCCACGCACGGTGCGTGGCCTGCAGGAGTTTGTCGGCATGGTGGCGTTTTACCATCGTTTCGTGCCATCCGCGACCCACATCATGCGGCCGCTGTACCAACTCCTGGCGGGTGGGCAGAACAAGAACGTTGAATGGACCCACGAGGCAGTGGCAGCTTTTGACGGCGCGAAGGAGGCCCTTGCTCGGGCCGTACTGCTGGTGCATCCGTGGGAAGATGCCCCGACTGCTCTCACAGTGGATGCCTCGGAGTCGGCGGTTGGTGCTGTGCTGGAGCAACTGACGGGCGGAGGTTGGTGGCCCCTGGCCTTCTTCAGTCGGCACCTCAACCGCGCGCAGACAAAATACAGCGCGTTCGATCTCGAGCTCCTGGCTCTGTACCTGGCAGTGCGCCATTTTCGCTACTTCCTGGAGGGCCGCCCGTTCACCGCCTACACGGACCACAAGCCGCTCACTTTCGCCCTGGCGAAGGTTTCCGTCCCCTGGTCCGCACGACAGCAGCAGCAATTGGCCTACATATCGGAGTACACGACATCTATCTGCTACATCGAGGGGAAAGAGAACCGGGTGGCCGACGCATTGTCCCGCCCCGCTATCAACGCCGTGTTCGAGGTGGCGCCCGGAATTGACTATTCTGCTCTGGCAGAGGCACAGCTCACGGACGATGAGGTGCCCGCCTACCGGGCTGCCATCTCCGACCTCCGCCTTGAGGATGTCCCTCTCGGTCCTGGAGGAGTGACAATCCTGTGCGATGCCGCGCCCTATCGTTCCTGCCACCTGGCGCCGGAGGGTGTTCGAGGTGATCCACGGACTGGCTCACCCATCAATCCGGGCGACAACGGCACTAGTGGCCGCTCGTTTCATGTGGCACGGTCTATGCAAGCAGGTTGGCCATTGGGCTCGCACCTGCATTCCGTGCCAGATGGCAAAAATCCAGCGCCATGTCCGTGCGCCTCTCCAGGAGTTTGGTCTACCTCACCGGCGATTCGACCATCTCCACGTAGACATTGTAGGGCCTCTCCCGCCGTCCCAGGGCATCACCCACCTTCCCACAATGGTGGACCGCTTCACGCGGTGGCCGGAGGCCATTCCGCTGGCCGATACATCAACGGCTACATGTGCTCGTGCGTTGTCCGCGCACTGGTTTGCTCGCTTCGGGGTGCCGGCGCACATCTCCTCAGACCGGGGGCCACAGTTCACCTCCGAGCTGTGGTCAGCCATGGCTCGCTTGCTGGGGGTGCGGCTGCACCACACCACGGCTTACCACCCGCAAGCTAACGGTCTGGTGGAAAGGTTCCACCGGCAGCTGAAGGCAGCACTGAAGGCGCGACTCTCCGTCCTGGACTGGATGGACGAGTTGCCGTGGGTCATGCTGGGCATCCGGACTGCTCCCAAAGAGGACTTGGCCTCATCATCGGCGGAGCTCGTGTACGGGTCGCCACTCACGGTGCCCGGGGAGTTCGTGCCGTCGGCGTCGGGGCAGCAGGGAACGCCCTCATCCACCCTAAAGCGCCTTCGTGAGCGAGTTGGCAGGCTCGCACCCGTCCCGACGTCCCGCCATGGGACATTTCGCCCGCACGTGCCATCAGCCCTCAGGGATGCCCATACGTCTTCCTGCGCCGTGATGCCCACCGGATGCCACTCCAGAGGCCGTACGAGGGCCCGTTCCGGGTGTTGGAACACGGGCAGACGACTTTTGTCCTGGACATGGGGGGCCGGCCGGCCGGAGACAGTGTCGATCGACCGTTTGAAGCCGGCACACCTGGACATTGACCAGCCGGTGCTGGTTGCCCAACCTCGGCCTCGAGGGCGCCCCCCCCTTCACGGCTCCCTTCGCCTGTCACTCCACCTGTCCTCCTGCCGGTCCCTCAACCTATCCCTCAACCTATCCCTCGACCTGCCCCTCCATCTATGCCTCCCCCAGCCCCACGATCTGCTGACTTACGCACGCGGGCTGGCCGGGTCGTGCGCCCGCCGGTGCGTTTCGTGCCTCGGGTTCTGGGGGGGGTCCTGTGGCGGCTCCCAAGGGTCGTGCCATCATACCTGTCAAACCCCTCGGCACGGGAGTGGTTCAGTCCGGAGGCGGCCCTTATTCAGAGGGTTTAAAGGCAAGGGTTTGGGTGCCATCTTTCTCTTGTTTGGTCTTCCCTACAACCGGGAGGAACATAATTAAAGGTGCCTCTCAAAACACTGGACTTCGTGCTTCCTTTTGCGACCCACGCACTACACATCAACCATTCCTCCGCCTACCTGGCCAATCAATCTAGTTCCTGCTACAATTGTTCTCAACCACCTTCACTATCTGCAAAACCATTCACTCTTGTATGCTACTCTTGCTGCTGAAAAAAGCTCTTTAATTTTTACATGTCTCTAAATATTTTTTATACATAAATCAAAAGTACCACCTATGCTGATCTATTCCCTACTCAGATGATTGGCTTCAACTTTAAATGCTATAAAAATGTCAATTGATTAAAAGCTTGTATTAAGTAAAGATGCTATGAGACGTATGGGTTCGTTTCTGATCATGTGATAAATCTCTGATCACTGACAATTCCATGGAAAGTTGATTGGTGGAGGATAAATGGGACTGGGAAATATTGATAGCTACATTGAAGAACTTGGGGTGCAGAATGGCGCAGTTGTAGAGTTGCTGCCTCACGGCACCAGCGGCCCAGGTTCGATCCTTACTATGGGTGCCGTCTGTATGGAGTTTGTGTATTTTCCTTGTGACCATGTGGGTTTTCACCAGGTGCTCTGGTTTCCCCCCCACACTCCAGAGAGATACAGGTTTGTAGGTTGATTTTATTCTGCAGATTGTCCCCTGTGTGCAGGATAGTGTTGGTGTAAACCGACGTCCCTCTCCTCTCCTCACCTGCCCATCTTTGTGTCCCGGGGGCCCCTGGAGGCATTGCCCTGGTTCACCCTCCTTGCTTCTCACATCCTATGTATCCCGCTCCCTCCCGGTTACGTGGACCGACGAGTCTTCGGGTGGGTTCCCAGTCCCACCGAGCCTTCAGGCAGCCCCCCCCCCCCCCCCCGATCACGGCTTTGTATGTGACATTTGATGCTTTACTGTAGAGAACAATGAACTCAGATTGCAAATTAAATAGTGTGTTAAGCATTGGGGGTAGTTGATTGGAGATGATGTTCTTTCTCCCTGTTGAAAACTCTTTATCATTTACCTAAATGTCACTTTGTGCATTCATTCAAATACCAACTTCCCAGCGGTCTACAACATGGGGGTTTGTGCATTTGCAAAATGATTTATTTCACCTTATTAACAGGAAGAGTTTTAATTAAGTTGGCTGCTGTTCACCTCCTGTAAAATTGGGTTTAATTAAATGTATAAAGGCTTCTGGGTATGTTCAGTTATATATTGCAGGCAGTAAAACCAAACCTCTGCGAACATACTTTTAATTATAATGTTTAATTATGAGGCAGAGATAGGGTAGACAGTCAGAACCTTTTTCCCAGGGCGGAAATGTCAGAAACTAGAGGGCGTTGCTTTAAGGTGAGAGTGGAAATGTTTAAAGGGGATGTGCTGGGTGTCATTGTTAATTTGCCACAGAGTGCGGTGGGAGCCAGGAAAGCGCTGGTAGTGGCTGATAGTGGCCTTTAAGAGGCATTTCCATAGGAACCTGGATATGCAGGGTATGGAGGGCTATTGATCATGTGCAGGCACAAGGAATTAGCTTAATTTGGCATTGTGTTTGGCACAGACATTGTTTATGTTCTATGTAAACTCATTATTGTCATTATATTTCTAAGTTGCATTTTACCCCTTTCATTTTGTGTTCCATGTGCTATTAAGCACCATGAAAATCTAAGATATGTACAAATTATGTAAATAAGATTTGACTTTTATATTAGTATTAATTTGCTGCCTGAAAAAAGCTCTTTAAATCATTCATGATCTCGCTAGAATGTTTTATAGGATGCAAATACAAGGAACTGCAGGTGCTGGAAACTTGAGCAAAGTGCTGGAGGAACTCGGCGGGTCAGCCAGCATCTGTGGAGGGAATGGACAGGCCTCATTTTGGGCAGGGACCTTTCTACAATCTGTTGAGGATGGTAGTATAGAATTTACAAATACATGTCTTTAATTTGGATTCGGATGTGCTGTATTAAGCCAATAAGACATAGTAGAAATAGGCCATTCAGCCCATCAAGTCTGCTCCACCATTTAATCCTGGCTGATCTATTTCTCCCTTTACACCTCATTCTCCTCCCTTCTCCACATAATGTTAATCTCTGCTTTAAAAATACCCAATGACTTGGCATCCACAGCAGTCTGTGGCAATGAATTCCACAGATTCACCACCCTCTGGCTAAAGAAATCCCTCCTCGTCTCCATTCTAAAGGTACGTCCTTTCATTCTGAGGCTGTGCCTTCTGGCCCTAGACTCTCCCACTACTGGAAACATTCTCTCTGCATCTATGCCTTTCATTATTTGATATGGTTCAATGAGATCCCCTCCCCTCCCCTCATCCTTCTGAACTCCAGCTAGTACTGTCATAAGTTATAGGAGCAGAATTAGGCCATTCGCCCCATCAAGTCTACTCCACCATTCAATCATGGCTGATCCACCTCCCCCTCCAAACCCCATTCTCCTGCCTCTCCCCATAACCCCTGACACCCGTACTAACCTAATCAAATCTGAAGAATATTTGGCTCCTGCCTTCAATATTAGACAGGCTGCACATATTTATGTTGCTGCTGCTGGGTGTGATATGTGGATGTGTTCGAATGAATTATTGAAAAGCAATGAAATGCAGAATTAATTTCAAATGGATTTCTCATTTTGCACAAGGCTGCAAATTTGTTTTTGATTGATTGATGTTATCAAAGTCTGAGATCTCAGGTTGGAATTGCAAATGACTAAAGCTGTGTAAATCTTTGTGGAAATGGTGGCTAATTTGCAAGCATCATTAGTTTCAGATATTGTGTACAGTGTCAGGTTAGGTATAGAATTAACTTTACAAAATGAAGTACCTCCTTTGAATAGACAATGTGAACCAAATGTACTTTGAACATTCTTTGCAAAGTGCAGCAATGCCTTTACCCCTCTAGAAATTCTCCTAGAAAATAGGGTGTTAAAGGAAACCGTGCACTACAGGATCATGATCGTATCTCTGTTCATGCTAATGTTATAACGTTATTTTGAAACTGCGATATAGCACTATATATATATATATTTAGTTATTGGTGTGTGTACCAAGATACAGTGAAAAGCTATCCAGTCAAAAGAAGACTCTACATGAATACAATCAAGCCATCCGCTGTGCACAGAAAGGATAGTTTAGTTCATTATTGTCATGTATATCAAGGTACAGTGAAAAGCTTTTTACATCCTATCCAGTCAAAACTATACATGATTACCATCAAGCTGTTCACAGTGCACAGATTAAGTATAAAGGATGTAACATTTAGTGCAAGATAAGGTCCTATATAATCCGATTAACGATAGTTGAAAGTAGACAAAAGTGCTGGAGAAACTCAGCGGGTGAGGCAGCATCTATGGAGCGAAGGAAATGGGCAACGTTTCGGGTCGAGACCCTTCTTCAGATGGTCTGAAGAGGGGGAAAGATGGTAAGATAACTGATTGTGCACTGAGTTGGGGGGTGGGAGTGGGAAAGAGGGATATTACGTAAAATTGGAGAATTCAATGTTCATGCCGTTAGGCTCTAAGCTGTCCAAGCAGAATATGAGGTGCTGTTCCTCCAGTTTGCTTGAGGCCTCTCTCTCGCAATTGAGGAGGCCCAGGACAGAAAGGTCAGTGTGGGAATGAGAAGGGGAGTTAAAGTGGTTAGCAACTGGGTGATTCAGCAGGCCTTGGTGGACCTTGAATGTTTTTGTTCTGAATCGTTCATCTTGTTTTAATTAAAATTGCTATGCGGTGATTGCAAAGAAAGCATACAAGAACAACAATGTAGATTGAGTCTTGCATGAAATGAATATCTTTTTTAATGAGGTGTGCGGGAGTGAGATGGCTGCAGTTATTGAATCGCATTCCAAGATAACAATCACGTCACGCTTCCTACAAAAAGGTGGCTACAATAACATTGCAAAAAGTTGACCCACCTCCCACCAGCATCAGAATACCTCGATCATAATGCTGCTCCATTTGATGACTGGCCTCTGTTTATAAACAGAGAGATAAGGAACTGCAGATGCTGGAATCTTGAGCAAACACAAAGTGCTGGAGGAACTCAGTGGGTCAAGAGTGTTTTATTGGCATATGTCCCGGATGGGACAATGAAATTCTTACTTGCCGCAGCTCAACAGAATATGTGAATATGTAAACATGGTACCTAACGGGGGAAGAGAAAAAAAGTTCAATAAATAACAAATATAGTGCAATAATAATATAGTCTTTTGCAATTCAGAGCTCACTTTATTTGTTGTAGTGTTTAATAGCCTGATGGCTTAGGGAAGAAGCTGTTCCTGAACCTGGATGTTACAGTTTTCCGGCTCTTCAGGCAGCATCTGTGGAGGGAATGGACAGGTGACATTTCAGATCTTGTGGAGAAGGGGTGGAAAAAGCTGGGAAAGAATTTAGTCTTACATGTGTAACTAGTTGGACAAATTTGAGAGGCAATGTCATTTTTTCATAAAAGAATATGGTAAGTTGCGTGTAGCATCAATATTAATAGAAAGCTGAGATATGTACTGCCCTTTGTAGCTCACCCTCTTCTGATTATTTCACACTGAAGATGTAGACCAAGAGAACGAACTTTCATTCATTTTGGTTGCGCTGTGCCAACAATATTTGCCACTGTTTATCAGAGCAGGAAATTAAATTAATTAAAACATAGCGCATGGAAACAGGCCACTCCCTACACTCTCGGGAGCAACTTGCAGGGGGCCAATTAGCCTACAAACCTGTACGACTTTGGGATGTGGGCGGAAACCGGAGCACCTGGAGGATTCCAGTGTGATGACGGGGAGAATGTGCAAACTCCACCTGGTGAACATGAAAAACTGCAGAAAAATTCTTTTGTTTATGAAATGATACAAATTTATTTCATCGTTGCTAATATGTCCACAAATATTAAATTTTAAAATGCATCGGTTATGCCTGCGTCTAATTGGAATGTGGGACTGAGTCTTGGGGATGTGTGTACAATTAAAAACACCACTGGATGAAACCAATTAATCCAGGGTATTGTATAAAATTTGGTGTTTTTATTTAAACAATGTACTATTTAATTGCAATTGTTGAGGCTTGTTCAGCAGGTGACACCCTTCGAGCATTATGGGGATAGCAACCAGTTAATACAAATTAAGGAACAGCAAAGTGCTGGAGGAACTCAATGGGTCGGGCAGCATCTGTGGAGGGAATGGGCACTTGACTTTGCAGGTCATGGCTCTTCAGACTCTTCTCTGGACCCTTCCATAAGCTAGGTTACTGTACGATTCAAAGATAGACTCCGGAAACTGAAGAAGGGTCTCGACCTGAAACACTGCCCATTCCTTCTCTCCAGAGATGCTGCCTCATCTGCTGAGCTACTCCAGCATTTTGTGTCTGCCTCTGGAAACGTCACCAATCCATGTTCTCCAGAGATGCTGTTGGGTTACTCCAACATTTTTGTGTCTATCTTTGGGATAAACCAGCATCTGTAGTTTCATTTTTATTATTGTTCAATATACCTCTGCCACATTGAGGACCTTAGACCATAGGGTATCAGTTCCTTAGTCAATGCTGAGAACTATAGTCTTCACTCTATATCTTCCCCTTTGCTCCACCTATTGTACTTGAATTTAACCTGATTGTATTTATGGATGGTGTATCTGATCTGTTTGGATTGCAAGCAAAACAAAGCTTTGACCGTATCTCGGTACACGTGACAATAATAAACCTAAACCAGACTGTAAATCAAGTACCGATGGGGACCACTCTTCAATCTGGGACAAGGACAGCGACATGTATTCACACCATTAACTGCAGAAAGATTTAATTGGAACTTGAGGGCCACCTTTTTCACGCAGAGGGTGGTGGGTGTATGGAACCAGCTGCCTGAGGTGGTAGTTGAGGCAGGGACTATAACAATGTTTAAGAAACAATTGGACAGCTACATGGATAGCTTAGATTTAGATGGACATGGGCCAAATGTAGGCAAGTGGGACTACTGTAGATAGGGTATCTTATCGGCACAGGAAAGTTGGGCCGAAGGGCCTGTTTTGGTTCTGTATGACTCAGCACTGGTGAAAGGATATTGGGGCGTCTCGATTCCCAACAATATATATGAGGTGGATGTGCTCCTAATTGTAAATACACAATTCTACAGAGTCTATTTGTTCACATCCAATGCTGAAGCTGAAATTGCATTTAAACACCTGCTGTCATCTTTGAGCTTAAAGCCTCGATGCACTTGGAGTTCAGTGAAATTCCTTTGAGATTTGCGCAAGAGGGATTCTTCCAGAGAGCCTGCTTGAATTCAGACCTTTTACATCAACAGCTCCAGTCTCTCGGGGCCTCCTGACAAATCGCAGCCTAATCATGTGATATAACATCGGGGAGTTGTGATGTAAGAACATGGCGCAAGGATAAAACCATACCCGTGTTACAATTTTGCAAACTAAAAGATGACATTGGCACAGCTGGTAGCGCTGTTGCCTCACTGCACCAGAGACCCAGGTTCGATCCCGACCTCGGGTGCTGTCTGTGTGTGGAGTTTGCACGTTCTCCCTGTGACCACGTGGTTTTCTCTGGGTGCTCCGGTTTCCTCCCACATCCCAAATACGTGCGGGTTTGTAAGTTATTTGGCCTTCTAAGTTGCTTGCTAGCGTGTCGGGAGTGGATGAGAAAGTGGGGTAATGTAGAACTAATGTGAACGGATGATTAGGCATGGACTCGGTGGGCCAAAGGGCCTGTTTCCACGCTGTATCTTTTAATCAATTAAATCATTGGTGATTTGGAGCCATTTTTGGTCGCAGCATTCCCCAACAATGGATATTTTTCGTTTTAATCCAATTTTCCCCCTCTTCCCCAACACCCAGATTATTTAATGAAAATCTGTTCCCGTTTGGGTACTGGTGCTGCCTACTGGGGCTTGCGGCAGCACGGTGGCACAGTGGTAGAGCTGCTGCCTTCCAGACTGTGGGTGCTCTCTGAATGGAGGTTGTACGTTCTCCCTGTGACCACGTGGGTTTTCTCCGGGTGCTCTGGTTTCCTCCCACATTCCAAAGATGTGCAATTTTGTAGGTTATTTGGCTTCATTAAAGATTGTAAGTTGTACCTAGTGCGTAGGAAAGTGCTAGTGTACAGGGATCGCTGGTCGGTGCTGACGGTGCGACAAAAGGCTTCTTTCTGTACTCGATATATAAACTTAAACAAAACTGCTGCAAAAGCAGTGCTGAGAATCTGCCCAATAAAAATCAGAAGAGTTATTACTCTTTACTTAAAGGTCAATGTTGGAATATTTCAGACACTTTCTCGGGGACATTGAGTAGAGCAGAGTGAACCATGAAATGGACAACTTTCATCTCGTTCCAAGCATACTTGTTCCTGATTTAATTAGCTTTGAGCATGGAGAGTAAATCAAATCCAGTGTCAGCACTAACAGAAAGATGCATTTGTCAGCATATTGCCATCATGAAATAGGCTCTCCTTTGTAACGTCTCTTATTCGCAAGAACGCCATGAAATGTGCTCTCAGGTGGCAAGTGTATGGTCATAGAGTCATACAGTGTGGAAACAGCCCTTCAGCCCAACATGTCCACACCAACCAACATGTCCCGTCTACACTATTCCCAGCTGCCTGCGTTTGGCCCATATTCCTCTAAAACCTATCCTATCCATGTACCTGTCTAAATGTTTCTTAAACATTGTGATCATACCTGTCTCAACTGCCGCTTCCGGTGGCTTGTTCCATACACCCCCCAATCTTTGTATTCAAAAGTTACCCCTCAGGCTTTTATTAAATCTCATCTCCCCCCCCCCCCCCCCCCCCCCCCTTAAACCTATGTCCTCAAGCTCTTGTTTCCCCTACTCTGGGCAAGTGACCCTGTGCATCTACCCGATCTATTCCTCATGGTTTTGTACGCCTCTATACGATAACCCCTCATCCTCTGTCCCTCCAAGGAATAGTCCCAGCCTACTCAACCTCTCCCTATAGCTCAAGCCCTCGAGTCCTGGCAACATCCTCGGAAATCTTCGCTGCAACACCCTTCCTTTCACATGTGTTCAGTTCTGTGCACCAATGCTCTAAATGCAGCCTCACCAACATCTTATCCAACTAACATGACACTCTCAACTTCCATACTCAATATCCTGAAGAAGGCCAATGTGCTAAAATCCTCTTTGACCACTTCAGTGCATGCCACCCAAACAGATCTGATAATATACAAAAATAGAATTGTCAAACACGAGTACAATAGATAGGGTAAAGGGGAAGATACAGAGTGCAGAATATAGTTCTCAGCATTGTAGCGCATCAGTTCCAGAGACAAAGTCCAATGTCCGCAATGGGTTAGAGGTGAACCGGACAGTACCCTGTCTTATGGAAGGACGGTCCAGAAACCTGAATACAGCGGGTTGGAAGCTGTTCCTGAGTCTGGTGGTGCACGCTTTCAAGCTTCTGTATCTTCTGCCGAGTGAGAGCGGGGAGAAGGAGGAATAACTGCAGTGGGACAAGTCTTTGATTACGTTGGCTGCTTTCCCGAGGCAGCGTGAAGTGTAGATGGAGTCAATGGTGGGAAGTTTGGTCTGTGTGATGGACTGGGCTACGTCTACAACACAGCAATCTCTTATAGCCTTGATATGTAGATCCAATGCTTTGTTTTGCAAGCAACCCAATACAGTCATACTATACATGTGCACAATCGTAAATCAGTGGGGGGAAAATCATTCTTACGAGGCAGTACGTAAAGAGCCACCTCATTCCCAGTACCATCTTGTAGCTTTCAAGTACCAAGTTCTTAATGTTCAGAATGCCGGGTCACGAGGAGGAGGGCAACGGAGAAGGGTTGAAGAGTGGTGTGAGGAGGAGAAGTGGGGCTGCAGGAACTGAGCTGGGCATGAGGGAGCTGAGGCACAAACACAGGAGGTGGAGAGAGGAACATGGAGATGGCAAGGTGACAGAATTAGAATTTCAAAATGTTATTGGGCTGGGGGAGGGTCGAGAGTCGAGAGAGGGGTACAGAGAGTGAGGGCAGGGTAGCGAAGGAGGGGAGGGGAAGAGAGAGGGAGCAAGAGACTGGAGGGGACTAGGGTAGAGAGAGGTGGATAGGGAGAGAGGGGACGTTAGAGTGATGGGGGTCCAGTATAGTGAGAGGGGGGGGGGGGGGGGGGGGAGACCGAGTCAGGTGTCAAAGGGCTTAATTAATCATTGGCCTTTTAAAAAAAACCAGTTGATGCGAGAAACCATTTTTCATGTTCATGCCTGGGGTCAAACACAACATGAAACCAGACCCTTCGGCCCACTGAGTCCACACTGACCATTGATCACCCATTCACACTAGTTCCATGCTATCCCGCTTTCTTATCCACTCCCTATACACCAGGGGCAATTTACAGAGGCCAATTAACCTACAAACCCGCACGTCTTTGGGATGTGGAAGGCAACCCACGTGGTCACAGGGAGAACGTGCAAACTCAACACAGACAGCACTCGAGGTCAGAAGAATGGGTGATGAATGGCCGGCATGGACTCGGTGGGCTGAAGTGCCTGTTTCCGTTCTGTACCTATAAATTAAACAATTGAATGATAGCGTGCCAATACATTTTTAAATGCTTGTGAATATTTCATGCTGCATGATGGAAAGGTGGAATAAATTGTTAAAAACGAGCACGTTATTGAACTACATCATTTCGGCGGCTTTCCGTTTTAAAAGTTCAAAGGCTGTTTTGAAACAGCAGAACTGCTGTAAAGCCGCCGGTTCGATCCTGACCTCGGGTGCTGTCTGTGTGAAGTTTGCACATTCTCCATGTGACCATGTGGGTTTCCTCCGGGTGCTCTGGTTTCCTCCCACATCCCAAAGATGTGTGGCTTTGTAGATTAATTGCCTGTTGCAATTTGCCGCTAGTGTGTAGGGAGTGTTAGAGTCAAGTGAGAGCTGAGGAGATTTAAAAAATGGGGTTTATGTAGGATTGGTGCAAAGGGGTGGGTTGATGGTCGGCATGGACTCAGTGGGCCGAAGGGCCAGTTTCCGTGTTGTATATCTCTTAAGTGGCTGGGTGCTGGGCCAAATTTAACCTTTTAGATGTCACCATACTTGGATTGCAAAGAATACATGCTAATGCCATGAGAATAGATGGTAATAAATTGATTGATGGAAAGATACAGCATTGAAACAGGCCCTTTGGCCCACCAAGTCCACACTGACCATTGATCACCCGTTCACACTAGTTCCATGCTATCCCGCTTTCCCATCCACTCCCTAATCACCAGGGGCAATTTACAGAGGGCCAATTAACCTACAAACCCACATGTGTTTGGAATGTGGATGGAAACTGGAACACCCAGTGGAAACAAAGCAACACAGAACACAGCAGCTGAGATCAGGATAGAACCCAGGTGCACCACTGTGCCGCACTGTAATGAAATATCAGATTATTCAGCACATTTAGCACGGTTTGATCACCTAGAACTATCATTCTCTGTGTTAGAGTCAGGTTTTAATGGGTCTACACAGCCCCGGATTATTTATGATGGGTCTAATGATCGTTGTGACTCCATTTAACAAGGTATTATTGTGTAACTTTAAGCACATAAAGTCCATTGATTCCTTTCCCCAGAAATTTAAAGTCTACGATTCTGGGAGGTGGGAGAATCTCGGTTTGGCTCCAGGCTGTGTGTGTGTGTTGATTTAGTCCAAAGCCCAGTTGAGCAGTAGTGCTGATTTTTCTTTCTCCCTCAATGGGAATTATATTGGTGAAAGTGTTTCAACATTGAAATGTCATAAAGTATAGAGTCTATTTGTGGGGAGTTTTGTTTACACTCTGAATGGTTCTTTGAGTTGCATTATAAATTTACAGTCATATGCCAAAGGGCCTGTTTCCCTGTTGTATATCTCTAAGACTCTATGCCAAATGTAACCTCTGAGATGTCAGCATAGGTGGATTACAAAGTACACATCCCGTTGTCATGCAAACTCCACACAGACATCACACGAGGTCAGGATGGAACCCGTGTCTCAGGCATTGTGAGGCAGCGGCTCTACCAGCTGCGCCACTGTGCTACCCAGGTGTGTAAAAAAAAACAGACTCAAAGTGTTGGAGTAACTCAGTGGGCCAAGCAGCATCTCTGGAGAACATGGGTAGGTGATGTTTTGGGTCAAGATCCTTCTTCAGACTGATTGCAAAGGGTGGGGATGGAGAATGCCCGTGTTCACCGATTACCCGCACTTTGTTCTTCTCCCTCCCCCCCCCCCCCCCCTCACAATCACTCTGTAGAAGGGTCCCATCCCGAAACATCGCCTGTCCATGTCTCTCGAGATGCTACCTGATCCGCTGAGTTACTCCAGCTCTTTGTGTCTGTTTTTGGAAACCAGCATCTGCAGTTCCTTGTGTCTACATTTTGACTGCCCAGTCATGTAGTTTCTGCACTGATTTTCTTTCTCCATCAATGGGAAAGACATTCACAAAAGTGTTCCAGCCTTGACGTGTAATAGACCGTATAGTTTCTTGGGAGTTTTTGTTTCTACTCCTAATGGTACTTTGAAACAGCACTATGATCATTGCTGGACAAGCAATGAATGACATCTGTAAAAAGGCCTTTCATCTGCACTCTTGATTTTGATTTAAAAAGTGTGCGTTTGGATGAATTTGGTTCGGAAGCAACGCGTGGATTTGACCATTTTATAATGGAGTCTCTGTATGTTGGCTCCCTCCACTATCTCATACACCCCTGCCCAAACAATATGGTCACTCCCTCTTCTCCCCTCTCCCAAGTGGTACAGAAGTGTGAAAATACACACTTCCAGATTCTGGGACAGTTTCTTCCCAGCTGCTCTCAGGCAACTGAACCATCCTAACATCAACTAGAGAGTGGTCCTGAGTTACGATCTACCTCATTGGAGACCCTCAGACTATCTCTAATTGGACTTTACTGGACTTTATCTTGCATTAAAAGTTATTCCTTTAATCATGTACCTGCACACTTGTAATCATGTATAGTCTTTCCGCTGACTGGTTAGCACGCAACAGAAGCTTTTCATTGTACGGTGGTACACGTGGCCAGAAGCTAACTAACCAAAAATATGATTCTACCAACACGCCTCCCAGAGAGATTGCACACAGTGGTGGCATAACAGTGCAGCAGAGGTGGCACAGCTGGTAGAACCGCTGCCTCACAGCAACAGAGACCCAGGTTCAACCCTGGCCTTGGGCGCTATCTCTGTGGAGTTTGCATGTTCTCCCTGTGACGGCATGGGTTTCGTCCGAGTGCTCCAGTTTCCTCCCACACCCCAAAAGCATGCAGATTAATTGGACCTCTGTATATTGCCCCTCGTGAATCCGGCGGGGAATGGTTGGGAAAAGTGACGAGCATAAAGTGGGATTAGTGTAGGTTTGGGACTGAATGGTTGGCATGGACTTGATGGGCTGAAGGGCCTGTGCAGGATCTTTCCATGAGAAACACAAAAACTGAGGTAATAGTGAGGTATGTTTTAAAAATAAATCTTCCCTGCAACATGATCTTCTGAGAGAAGGGGAGGACTAAGACAACGGGTCAGGCAGCATTTCTGGAGCAAAAGAATAGGTGACATTTCGGGTTGGAACCCTTCTTCAGACTAAAAAAAAACCCACAAACGGTTGGAGTAACTTTCTCCCCCTTACTACAATCAGTCTAAAGAAGGGTCCCCGCCGAAAACGTCACCCCTTCTTTTTCTCCAGAGATGCTGCCTGACCCGCTGAGTTACTCCAGCACTTTGTATCTACCTTTGACGTAAGTCTGCAGTTCCTTCCTACACATTGTGAGTATGTTGTCATGGACTGCATCTGCTGGTTGGGATGAATCAAATAAATTAATTAATTGATTAAAAGGGAGGTCAGAAAAACCTGTGGTTGGACTGTGGTAATTTGCCACAAATTGATGCTGCTTTTGGCAGGGACATTCATCTTTCGAAAGAAAATATGATTATTAAATCAAAGGTTATTAATGAGTGTGGTGATGATATTAGGAGAGGTAACTGGCTCGGAGTGAAACTCCAACAACAATTTCAATATTGACCCAGGGAACTGCAGATGCTGGGTTGCAAGAGGAAACGCAAAGTGCTGGAGTAACTCAGTGGGTGAGGCAGCATCTCTGCAGAACATGGATCGATGACCTTATGGGGCAGAGCATCAATCTGAAGAAGGGTCCCAACCCGAAAAGTCACCTGTCCATGTTCTCCAGAGATGCTGCCTGATCTGCTGAGTTATGTCATAGAGTCTTGCAGCATGGAAACATTCTAAAGGCAGACACAAAGTGCTGGAGTAACTCAGCGCGTCAGGCAGCATCTCTGGAGAACAGGGATAGGCGACATTTTGCGCCAGACAGATTGTGGTAGGGAGGGGAACGTTTCTCCAACATTTTGTGTCATTTATTTGTGGATAATTACTACGAATATGATTGGCATGACAAGCCCATTATGTTCCCACACCACTTCTGGATTGTTATGTGATTACCTGGATAATGTACCTGTAAACCAGATTTTGTTTTTAGTTATTATCAGGAGCGTCGGAGGTTGCGGGAGACCTGATAGAAGTGTATGAAATTAGACATAGATAGGGTAGATGGTCAGAACCTTTTTCCCGCGATGGAAAAATTCAATACTAGATGTCGTAGCTTTAAGGTGAGAGGGGCCAAGTTTAAAGGAGATGCGTGGGGTGATTTTTTTTGCACAGAAGATGGTGGGTGCCTGGAATGCGCTGCCAGGGGTGGCAGATACGATAGTGGTGTTTGAGACTTTTGGATAGTCAAATGGAAATGGAGGGATATGGATTATGTACAGGCAGATGAGAGTTGGTCTTGGCAACACGTTCGGCATGGAAATTGTGAGCCGAAGGGCCTGTTCCTGTGCTGTACTGTTCAATGTTTCTCTGTTTGAACCTCTGCTTGAGCTTACAGTTTCTCTGTAGGGCCTGTCTCACTTACGCGATTTTTTTCGTCGACTTGCCGACACCGTCATAGTCGCAGCAGGTTGCCGTGAATTTTCAACATGTTGAAAATTCAGCAGCGACCAGAAAAAGGTACAACTCTTTGGGCCACTACTCACGACCATACAGGCTTCACCCTGCGACATGTCGTGAGTAGTGGCTTGTATGGTCGCGAGTTGTGGCCCAATGAGTCGTACCTTTTTCTGGTCGCCGCTAGGTTTTCAACATGTTGAAAATCTTCGGCGACCTGCTGCGACTATGACAGGTGCCGGCAGGTCATGGAAAAAAATCTCGTTAAATCACGTAAGTGGGACAGGCCCTTAAGAGACCTGCAACGATGTTGTTTACTTAGTGCTAAGAAATGATGAGAGTGTGTGAGCAAAGGAAAGGAAACCAGAACCAACGTGACTCCTTCATTGAAGACAGTCCTGAGTCTGAAGAAGAGTCCCGACCCAAAACATCACCTGCCCATGTTCTCCAGAGATGCTGCCTGACCGGCTGAGTTACTCCAGCACTTTGTGTCGAACGCTCCTTCCTCAAGTCGACCATTACATGATGCAAAGGCATTTAGTTTCTCAAAAAGCAAACACACACTACAGATACTGGAATCAAAAACAAAAGCTGAATGAGCTGGAAATACTCGGCAGGTCAGGCTGCATCTGTGGGGACAAAAGAGAGTTGAGATCCTTTGTCAGAATAGTATCTCTTGACCAGTATTCATTGCACAGTCACAGAGTTGTACAAGACAGAAACAGTCCCTTCAGCCCACAATCCAAATTTACCTTTTTGCTAATCCACACTAATCCCATTTGACCACATTATGTCCATGTCCTTCCATGCCTGGTCTAATTAAGTGCATGAAGAAGGGTCCCCACCTGAAAAGTCACCTATCCATGTTCTCCTGAGGTGCTGCCTGACCCGCTGAGTTACTCCAGCACTTTGGGGGTTTTTTTCTATCCAATCTCTCCAGTTTAGTAGTCCCAATTCATAAGATTACCCCCTACCCATGCCCATCGTTTGTAACAGCTTGGTTGCCATTACATCTCCCCCTCCTTCTGAATAATTACCAACAGTGAAATGAATCCGTCATGTTCACTTGTATGGGGCAAGACATTAACGATGTTTAATTAAATCATTGCCATTCTCACAACAGAATGTTGATGTAAAACTGTGAAGTCTGTTGTTATTACTTTTGCCATGTTCTTTTGTTCTGTTTCATTGATAAAGTCGGGTTTATCTGTCGTATCATCAGATTTGTTTCTAATATGCACACTACCTAATGTTGTAGGAATGTTATTATTCAATTGTATTGGACTATCATGGTGCAGAATACTTGCAGTCAATCAGTCAGGCAGGCTAGGGCTATGTTCCTTGGAGGGCAGGAGGATGAGGGGCGATCTTATAGAGGTGAATATAACCATGAGGGGAATCGGTAGGGTGAAGTCTTTTACCCTGCGTGGGGGAAATCAAGAACCAGAAGGGCGATCTTATAGAGGTGTATAAAATCACGAGGGGATTAAATAGGATGAATGCACAAAATCTTGTTCCCAGGGTTGGAGAATCGAGGACGAGAGGTTGAGGTTGAGAGGGGAAAGATTTAATAGGAACCCGAGGGGCACATTTTTTCTCACACTGGCGTTTTCAACTGGGATTCACACCTTGTTCAGAAATATAATTGCTGCAAACTTTTTTTGGTTCAGTATTTTCTTTAGTCATTATGTGTTGGCCAACTTCTCCTTCAGTAACACCAGAGGTACCAAATCTTCCCTTTCTAGACCCATTGAGGTGCCCCAGTATTTTGTATTTTTTGTAAACCAGCAATGACAGTTTGTAGTTTCTAAACTTTCTCTTCAAACTTTCACCTGTATATGAATTTGTGGTCACATCTGTAGGGTTTGTGTCGAATATTTTTTGGGCATTTACAAGGTGTTTTTACTTTACTACGTTAGAGATACAATGCAGAAACAGGCCCTTCGGCCCACCGAGTTCGCATCGACCAGCGATCCTCCCCATATACTAGCATTATCATATACACTAGGGACAACTTTGTACTTAACCTACAAACCTGTACGTCTTTGTAGTGTGGGACGAAAATAGAGCTCCCAGAGGAAAAACCCACGCAATCACATGGAGAATGTACAAATTCTGTATAGACAGCAGCCATAGTCAGGATTGAACCCGGGCCTCTGGTGCTGTAAGGCAGCAACTCTACCGCTGTGCCACCCCTGCTTGTTGAAATTATGTTCCAGAGTTTATAATAAAGATGAATTTGATTTGCCTTGAGCTTTGCTATAAGGATTCTGCTAAATGTTTTTTAGTATATATTTTAATTAAATAGCTCCATTGACCGATAGATAAATTTACTCGTAGAGTATTCAAATCGGATGACTAAATTGTTTTGATGGATGCAAGGATCCCTTGGCATTATACATATCAGAACGAGAATTTTATTTGTGCCTTGGTCAACATTCATCCCTCAGTCACTGCTCTCACAGAGTCATACAGCACGGAAACAGGCCCTTCGGCCGAACTCGTTCATGCCAGCTACAATTGTCCCACCAGCCCACAGTTGGCCCATATCTCTCTAAACCGTTCCTATCCATGTACCTGTCCAAATGTCTTTCTAATGCTGTTATTGTACCTGCTTCAACTACCTCCTCTGGCATTTGGTTCTACATACCTACCACTCTCTGTGTGGAAAATGTTGCCCCACAGGTTTCTATTTAATCTTTCTCCTCTCGCCTTAAACATATGGCCTTTTGTTCTTGATTCCCCAACTATGGGTAAAAGCTTAAACCCATCCCCTCTGGTTCTCGATTCCCCTACCCTGGGTAAAAGATTGTGCATTCGCCCAATCTATTCCTCTGATGATTTTACACACTTCTCTCTATAAGATCACCCCTCAGCCTCCTGCACTTAAGGAATAAAGTCCCAGTCTGCCCAATATCTCCCTGCAGCTTAGGCTCCAACAATCGCTCAAATTAGAATAACTTGTTGTTTATCTAATTTGTTGTTTATTGAACTTAACTTGTCTGCATATTAGGCACCAAACTAGCTTCACGCATCAGTGAATATATTTCATAAAATATATTGAAGATAGACACAAATAGCTGGAGTAACACAGCGGGTCAGGCAGCATCTGCGGAGAAAAGGAATGGGTGACGTTTCGGGTCGAGACCCTTCCTCAGACTGAGAGTCAGGGGAAAGGGAAACGAGAGATATATCTATTCCTTTTCTCCACAGATGCTGCCTGACCTGCTGAGTTACTGCAGCTTTTCGTGTCTGTCCGGTTTAAGCCAGCATCTGCAGTTCCTTCCTACTTATAAAATATATTCCCCGGTTGTGAAACACTTTGGGATGTCGAGGAAATTTGAAAGAAGTGTGTGTGTGTTTTTTGTTTGTTGATTGATACACTTGATAAGTTGTAACTTTATGACGTGTCAAGATGAATAAGATCGGTAAATTCTGGTGGCAAATGCAATGATTTATATTCTCTAATCTCAAATATACTCGTATTTATTCTCTAATCTCCCGTTCACTGCGGGTCAGGCCTAATCGGGTAGCCCCAAAAGCCGCACGACATTCGACTAGCCCCGACCCGGGGTAGATCGCCCAGCGTGGGGGAGCTGAGATTCCTCCCAGATGCAGGAGCTTGATCGGCCCGACGAGGAAGCCCGCCGCCGGCTACGGGAGTAAGATCGTCCCATCAACGGAAGGTTAGAGACCCCCGACCGCTGGAGGACAAAGAAGGGAAGAGATTGAACTTTATTTTGCCTTCCATCACAGTGAGGAATGTGGAGGAGTCACTGTGGTGGATGTTTATGTTAAAATGTATTTTGTGTGTTCTGGTTACTTTTTATTGGTATGACTGTATGGCAAATTAAATTCCTCGTATGTTGCAAAACATACTTGGCTAATAAAGAATGATTATGATCATAAATCATATGTGTGGAACTTGGTTTTGATTTGTTCTATGTGGAAGCCCAAAGCTTTGTTGCAATGCTACTGTGGTTGACATTAATAACTCCAATGTCATCCTGTAATCGCAGTTAGCTGCTTTGCCCCATTTTGAGCGTGCAGATTGGAAATGCAGGAGCATGTGGTGGCTGCAGTGCTTAGAAAGAGCTGTCTTTGTGATTTACTGACCAGTGAAACATGAAGCTTCATTGTCTAGAATGTAATGGAGGAAGTTGGACCATCATTGATTTATTTGTCTCTAAACGTATGAAAGAAAGAAAGAGAATAAAAGAGCATGCATCATCCATTAAGAGTAACTAAAAGAGGAAAGCTATTTGCCTTTGTTGAAGTAGATTATGTTCTATGGTACTTTATTGTCACATGTACAGTGAAATTCATTTTTGTATAAAGGGCCTTTCCCACTTTCACGACCTAATTCACGACCTTTTTTACTCGTGGACATTTTTCATGAGGCTAGAAAAACGCCCTACGCCCAAACTACCTACGACTAGCATCACGACCTTTCTACGACCTCGTGCCGACCATGCTGCGAGTATGAGTCAAGGACAAATTCGGCAGAGGTCGTGAATTAGGTCGTGAAAGTGGGACAGGCGCATAAGAATTATCGCTATACATATGCACTTAGATATATCTTAGATAAGCAACTCCTACCTCAACAAGAACCTCGTTCCACTACAGTTTGCCTACCATCACAACAGGTCAACGGAGAATGCAATCTCACTAGCTCTCCACTCCGCACTGGACCACTTGGACACTAAAAACAGTTGCGTCAGGCTGTTGTTTATAGACTACAGCTCGGCGTTCAATACTATAATTCCGTCCAAGCCGGTTACCTGGTTCTCTGCGAATCCCTCTGCAATTGGATCCTCGACTTCCTCATCCACAGTCCACAGAATGTTCGAGTCCCAGTTATTGTAAGTGCAGGGTTTTAGGCCACTTTTGTCCTCGATTATTGTGGCTTTTGTGGGTTTCTGTGGCTTCCTCGCTGGGTTGAAGCAAACACAGTAATTTCTGAAGACAGTCTCTTCGACTCGTTACACTTTCACCAGAAATGACTGTATCCTCGGCTTTCTCTGCCCACCAAGCCATCCATGATTACAGTGCAAGGTATGATCAGTCTTGGACAAATCTTCATGTGGCCTACTCATTGGGACATTATCGAAGTACCATCCTTGCACTCAGTGATGCAGTGGTATATTTGCTGCCTCTGACCCGGGTTTGATCCTGACTATGGGTGCTGCCTGTACAGAAGTTGTAAGTTCTCCCCGTGACCTACGTGGGCTTTCTCCAGGCTTTTTTCAAATTGGCTTCTATAAATAGTCCCTAGTGTGTAGGATAGAACTAGTGTATGGGGATTGCTGGTTGGCATGGATGCGGTGGGCTGAAGGGCCTGTTTCCACGCTGTATCGCTAAACTAAACTAAAATCAACAGGGTTTACAGACTGTCAGAATCCGACGTCAAACTGCTATATGACCCATGGTGAGGCCTGACCTCTCTTTGACCCCTACACCAAGATATGACCAACTTTCACACTGTTGTAAGTACATTTCAGTAACTCGTGCTGCTTATTCTAGTCAGAGGTGGATTTGTTCCACTTTGGTCTATAAATCAATCTGCCGTCAGGTTCGATGGTCAGAGAGAGAGTCTCGGTATTAACTTCCCAGAGGAAGGCAGTCCTACAATTGGACTGTTTCATTTAGTTTATTACCACGTGTACTGAGCTGCAGTGAAAAGCATTTTGTTGCGTGCTATCCAGTCAGTGGAAAGACTATACATCATTACAATCAAGCCGTCCACAGATACATGATAAAGGGAATAACGTTTAGTGCAAAATAAAGTCCAGAAAGTCCCATTAAAGATAGTCCGAGGGTCTCCAATAGGATAGATGGGAGGTCAGAACCGCACTCTAGTTGGTGAGAGGATGTTCAGTTGTCTGATAACAGCTGGGACGAAACTGTCCCTGAATCTGGAGGTGTGTGTTTTCAAACTTGCGTATCTCCTGCCTGATGGGAGTGGGGGGAAGAGGCAGAGGCTGGGGTGAGACTGGTCCTTGATGATGCTGCTGGCCTTGCTGAGGCAGCGTGAAGTCTAGATGGAGTCAATGGAAGTAATGGATTAGATGGTTTCCTGAATTCACTTGACTCCGATACATTCACATTTGCCATCAATGCCGTTGGATTTAATATGACTGCTTAAAGATTAATGTCATGAAGTGTCTGTTAATGGCTATATCTGAGTTTACTTGCACTTCAGTGGGTTTTGGGAACATGCCACAGAAATATTGGGCTTGTTCCAAAACAAACATGCCTCATGGTCTGCATTAGTGTCGGGGAGAGACCCGGGACTTGATCTGGGATTCGTGGAGGAAAAGGAGGTTAAAAGACAGAGACACAGATCAGACTCCCCACCATCAATTCCATCTACACTTTGTGATGCCTCGGGAAAGCAGCCAACACATTCAAAGACTTGTCCTAACCTGGCCATTCCTCCTTTTCTCCACTCCCGTCCGGCAGAAGGTACAGATATTTCAAAGCATGCACCGCCAGACTCAGAAACAGCTTCTGCCCCTCTGTTATCAAGCTACTGAATGGTCCTTCCATAAGCTAGAATGTAGTCCTGATCTTCCAACCTACCTCATTGCAGACATTGGACTTTTTTCTCTGTAACTGTGGGTGGAACAGTAGCACAGCTGGTAGTGGCACTGCCTCACAGTGCCAGAGACCCGGGTTCTATCTTGACCTCTGGTGCTTTCTGTGTGTGGAGTTTGCATGTTCTTCCTGTGACTGCGCGGGTTTCCTCTGGGTGCACCGGTCCACGTCCCAAAGACATGTGGGTTTGTAGGTTAATTGCTCCTCTGTAAATTGCCCCTAGTGTTTACAGACTGCATGAGAAAGTAGAATAACATAGAACCAGTATGATGGGGTCGGCGTGGGCTGAAGGGCCTGTTTCCATGTTGTATCTCCATGCACTATGTTGGGAGAGGAGAGGGGATTGGGGACATTCAAGAGGTGATGAAAAAATGTGGATCCTAATTCCCAGGCTAAGATTCCCAAGTTCCTGATTAAAACTTGGAGAACTCGCTGACTTGACGTGCATCTTTAATGGATGGGATTTATATAGCGCCTTTCTAATACTCAAGGCGCTTTACATCGCATTATTCATTCACTCCTCAGCCACACTCGGTGGTGGTAAGCTACTTCTGTAGCCACAGCTGCCCTGGGGCAGACTGACGGAAGCGTGGCTGCCAATCTGCGCCTACGGCCCCTCCGACCACCACCAATCACTCACACACATTCACACACATTCACACACAGGCAAAGGTGGGTTAAGTGTCTTGCCCAAGGACACAACAACAGTATGCACTCCAAGCGGGATTCGAACCGGCTACCTTCCGGTTGCCAGCCGAACACTTAGCCCATTGTGCCATCTGTCGTCCCAATCTATGAACAATGTGACCTAATTTCTTGAGCTAAGCTCTGGAGTACTGTTGTACATTAATTCCTGTCATTGCATTGTCATCTAAGGCTTCCAATGAATAGCACATGCAAAATTGCCTAGTTATAACTGTGGCATGGAGGGGTGGCATATGGAAGCCATCGCAACCAGTTTTTCTTCATAAAGTAATGATTTGTGTAATACTCAAAGTTAACTTTCTGCTGCTCCTTATTATCTGGCACAGTTGTTCCCAGTCTGAAGAAGTGTTCCGACCCGAAATGTCACCTATTCCTTTTCAACAGAGAAGCTGCCTGACCTGTTGGCCTGCTCCATCATTTTATGTCTATCTTCAGTATAAACCACCAGCTTCCGCCGTTTCTTCCCACACGGTGCCATTCTTGCAGCATCACAACAGACCTGTACACACAATCCTCATAAATAACTTTATTTAAAAATCCAATAAATTAAGTAAAGAAACAACATTAGTGCTAAAAGCCTGAAGTCCTTGGTGCAACCACGACACTTCACAGCTTAGTTAATGTAGTGTGGTGTTTAAGAGCCTGGAGCTGTTGGGAAGAAGCTGTTTTTGAGCCTGGTGGTTGGTCATGTTCAACCTCGTGTACCACCTTCCCGATGGCAGGAGTGAAATGCGAGTGTGGCCAGGGTCTCTGATGATGCTGGCTGTCTTTATGAGGCAGCGCCTCCTGTAGCCCCTTAGATGGTGGGGCGGTTAGTAACTGTGATGGAGTGGACAGTGTTCACCACTTTTTGCAATCTTCTTCGTTCCTGGGTGTTCAAGTTGCTGATCCAGGCCATGGTCCACCCAGTCATGATCTTCGCTACTGTACACCTGCAGAAATTCAAGTGAGCATTGGTTGCACACTGAATATTATATCTTACTAGACCAAGTGCAGACCCGTTGGGTCTGCTCCCCCAATGCAGCCGTTCCCTACCCGTAGCCCCCACGGGAGACGTGATCCTCCAACTCAAGCGGCTCAAGAATCAGCAGTGCGGCTGTTTTTAAATGGCGTCTTTGAGGCGAGAGGCGGGCGCCAGCAGCCGTTATGGTCGCTGGCCAGGAGGAGGCGACAAAATGAGTGAGTGGGGGGGGGGGGGGGGGGGGGAGAAGGACTTTATTAAAAATGTGTACATAAACACGACAAAATTTAATGAGGAGTGGATACTTGGAATGAAAAATCTCGGCGTTTCTGGGTCTGGTGTTGGCGTAGCAACTAATCAAAGGCTGGCACCCACAAGTCAGGCAGAAACACACACACACACACACACACACACACACACACACACACACACACACACACACACACACACACACACACACACACACACACACACACACACACAGCCCCCCCCCCCCCCCCCCCCCCCCCCCCCCCGCCAGCCAGCCACAGAATTTTAATATTATATAGATATTAAGATCTGGCTGCCTCTTTAAGCAGTGTTTCCTGTAGATCCCTTTGATGGTTGTAAGGTCAGCATCCCCAGTGTCTACCATGGCCATTCTTTGTGTGGTGCTTATATTTTCTTTTAGCTGTGTAGATTAATGAACTTGTATAATCACGTGATGAAACACTTTACTGAAAACTTGATCTGTTACGCTTTTAATTCCCTCCGTATTGTCCTGTCCTCCCACTCCAGAAGGCCGCTGCGATTTCTGCCACCGTTAGTGATGACAACAAGATCACGGTGTCGCTCCAGCCACAAGACGTGACCAACGGATCCTCCCTGTATTACGTGAAGATCACGCAGTCCATTAACCTGACCAGCTACAAACTCCAGTTCGAAGACTTCAACCACACCCTCCCTCCTCCCGTGGTCTTCAACGCCTCCTACCATGGCATCTACTACTTGGTCACTCTCCTGACCGGAAGCTCAAAGTCAACCATTAAGCCAGTGCACTTGGTTGCTGTGTTAACAAGTAAGCCGTTATTATGGTCCTCACCAAGTTAACGTTCATCGAATCATTCACAGATGCAGCTTTATCCCCACAGAGTCAATGCCGACCATCGATCACCAGTTCACACTAGTTCCACGTTATCCCACTTTCTCATCCACTCCCTATACACTAGGAACAATTTTGCAGAGGGCCAATTAACCTACAAACCCGGACATCTTTGGGAGCTTTGAGGCATCCGGGGAACTTGGAGGAAACCCACACGGTCACAGGGAGAACGTGCAAACCCCACACAGCCAGCAGCTGCGGGCATATGAGACTAACATGGATGGGGAATCTTAGTTGGGGCGATTGGTCTGATTTTGTGAGGTGTGACTCTAGTGTGCTACCTTGAACATTGCAGGGAGAGATAATTCTTACCAAGGCAACACTGGAGAGGCACAGTGGAGCAGCTAGTAGAGCCGCTGCCTCACCCGGGTTCAATCCTGACCTCGGGTGCTGTCTGTGTGCGTAGTTTGTACCAAAGAGAGTCACAACGTGCTGGAGTAACTCAGCAGGTCAGGCAACATTTCTGGGGGAAAAAGATGGGTGACATCTCGGGTTGGGACCTTTCTTCAGTTTGCACGTTCTCCCTGTGACCGCCTGGGTTTCCTCCAGGTGCTCCGGTTTCCTCTCACATCCCAAAGATAAGCGGGTTTGTAGGTTAATTGTCCTCTGCTAAATTGTGCCTAGTGTATAGGGAGCGGATGAGAAAGTGTGGGAACATAGAACTAATGTGAATGGATGATCAATGGTCGGCATGGGCTCGGTGGGCTGAAGGGCCTGTTTCCGCTGCATCTTTCAATCAAAATCAACATTCTGATTTACTGGCTAACCTTAAATGACATTTTCTCTATAATACACGTTAAATTCCAGAAGACATTTATAATTAATAACACCTCGTTCACTTCAAATCTCGTCAAGGACTTCAAATATCAAACTGATTTAATGGTTGGTAGCTTGTCAGCTGGCAGCTAAAATGTTCATTGGCTTTATTTCATGAACAAAATGTTGCATTAATGTGCGTGAAGGAACTGCAGATGCTGGTTTATAACAAACTTAAATACAAAATGCTGGATTTACAAAAAACTCAGCGGGTCAGGCAATATCTCTGGAGAAATGGATTAGGTGATGTTTTGGTCTGAAGAAGGGTTCCGCCCCGAAATGTCATCTACTCCTTTTCTAAAGGGATTCTGCCTGATCTGCTGAGTTACTCCAGTATTTTGTGTTTATCTTTGTTGCATATAACGTGTTGCCTTGACATATGATTAAACAATGGATTGACTGGGCTTATATTCACTGGAATTTAGAAGGATGAGAGGCAATCTCATAGAGACATAAAATTCTTAAGGGATTGGACAGGCTAGATGCAAGAAAAATGTTGGGGGAATCCAGAACCAGGGGTCACTGTTTTAGAATAAAGGGCCTGTCCCACCAGCATGCAACTCCATGCGGCAAGCGCGACCTAACGTGGTCGCTTGAGCCGTACGGCCTCGCGGGGCCGGTCCCACTTCGATCGCTGGAGCCGTATGGAGTTATGCGGAGCTGGTCCTGGAATTGCGCGGGGCTCCGAAAAACTGACACTGTCCAAACATTCCGCGCGGCAACGGCATGCCGGCCCACAGCCGCATTGAGGCCGTATGCAGCGCCTCGACGGGCGTGCGCAGCGTCTTGACGCCGTACGCAGCACCTTGACGGCGTACGCCTTCGCTCGAACTTCACGTCAACTCGTACGGGATCACTCGACCTCCGCGCGGCCCCTGCTTCCGGTTTGGTCGCGCTCGCCGCATGCAGTCGCATGCTCGTGGGACAGGCCCTTAAGGGATAGGCCAGTTTGGACTGAGATGAGGAAAAACTTTTTCAGGCAGAGAGTTGTAATCGGTGGAATTCTCTGCCACAGAAGACAGTGGAGGCCAATTCACTGGACGTATTCAAGAGATAATTAGATATAGCTATTAGGGCTAATGGAATTAAGGGATATGGGCAAAGCAGGAATAGGGTACTGATACTGGATGATCAACCATGATCATATTGGATGGCGGTGCTGGCTCGAAGGGCTGAATGGCCTTCTCCTGCACCTATTGTCTATGTTTCTGTTCACGTGATCTGGTGATTGATTAACTACCTAACGGAGTAGGTATAATAGTTAATTATTGTTGAATTATGACTAATTAAATGGTTGCTACTTTTATTTGGCTACCCCATGGGTTGGTGAAGGAGTGATTTATCAATGTCCTGCTCATTCACCTGCTACAATCGAATCATCTCAAGCTTTCTTTGTTGCACATCATAGAGCTCTTCAGCCCACAAACAGGCCCTTCAGCCCACCTTGTCTATGCCGACCAAGTTGGCAAATTGGGCCAATATCCCTCTAAACCCTTCCTATCACATCTTCCCCAAACCAACAATGGGTCATAATGGGCTCCGCCCTTCCTTGGTCATCGGTTGCTGACCCTGCTTTTCTTGCCTCTAGATCTAAAACTGTCCTATCCAGATATCTCTCATAATGTATTTTTAAAAGTTGTAATTGCATCCGCTTCCATAGCTTCCCCGGGCAACACATTCCAGGTATGGACTCGTCTCTCATGAAAATTTTGCCCCTGAGGTCTCTTAACTCTCCCCTTTCAACGGAAGCTTGTGGCCTCTAATTTTAGAATCCTCTGCCCTGGGAAGTGTTGACTTTATCCATTCCCCTCATGAATGTGTGCACCTCAATCAGGTCTCCCCTCATCCTCCTACATTCTAAAGAAAAGAAGTCCCAGCCTATCCGACCTCTCCCTATAACTCGAGCCCAGAGCTCCAGGGAACATCCTGATGATTCTTTCCTGCGCTGTTTCCAACTCAATGACACACTTCCTGTCGCTGGGTGACCAGAACTGCACACAGTGCATCAAGTGTGGTCCCACCATCGACTGGTACAGCTATGTCGTGATGTCCCAACCTTTCAATCATGGGGGAATTTCTTGCCAGAAAAGCGGGGAGAGAGGTCCCATTTCTCCAGCTGTTTGCAACACCTTGCATTATCATTCATAGTTAAAATAACACCTGGTACCTCTGTCAAAGCAGGCCTGTTGAGTTAACAATGGTGAGCAAAGAATACAGCCATAGAGTCTTTTTAGTTTAATTTAGAGATACAGCATGGATATAGGCCCTTCAACCTGCCAAGTCCGTGCCGACCAGCGATCCCCTGCACACTAGGGACAATTTACAATTTCACCATCCAATTAGCCTACAAACCGGTATGTTTTTGGAGAGTGGGAGGAAACCGGAGCTCCCAGAGAAAACACACTCAGGTCACGGGGAGAACGTACAAACTCTGCACAGACAGCAGCCGTAGTCAGGGTCGCACCCGGGTCTCTGGCGCCGTAAGGCAGCAACTCCACCACTACAGCACTGTGCCACCTGTATAGGAGTTATACAGCATGGAAGCAGGTCCTTTGGGCAAACCCGCCCACGCTGACCAAGATGCCCCATCTATACTAGTCTCACCTGTCCACATTTAGCCCATATCCCTCTAAACATTTCCTATCCATCTACCTGTCCAAATGTTGTAAATGCTGTTATTGGACCTGCCTCCTCTGGCAGCTCGTTCCATATACCCACCTGTGTCAAGAGTCAAGAGAGTTTCAGGGTCATGTGTCCCAGATAGGACAATGAAATTCTTACTTGCTGCAGCACAATCGAATATGTAAACATAATACAGAACGGGAGATAAAAGTTCAGTGTGTCTATAGACTATCTATACACAATAAATAACAGGTAAAGTGCATTAGTAATAATAGATTGTTATTGTTCAGAGCTTATTTGATGTTGTTTAATAGCCTAATGGCTGTGGGGAAGCTGCTATTCCTGAACCAGATTTCAGGCTCCTTTACCTTCTTCCCAATGGCAAAGGAGAGATGAGTGTGTGACCAGGATGGTGTGGGTCTTTGATGATGATGGCAGCCTTTTTGAGGCAGCGACTACGATAGATCCCTTCGATGGTAGGGAGGTCAGAGCCAGTGATGGACTGGGCAGTGGCCACAACTTTCTGCATTATTTTCCGCTCCTGGACGTTCAAGTTGCTGTACCAGGCCATGATGCAACCGGTCAGCATGCTCTCTACTGTGCACCTGTAGAAGTTCGAGAGAGTCCTCCTTGACATATAGACTCTCTCGGGACCCTCTTTTCAGGAAGTAGAGTACATAGTTCATCAGGAATTCATTTAGTTTGCTAATGGTTTGTGATTAAATGTGACAACAAATGTATTTGGGGAAAAAAAACAAAAGGAAATATTGGCAATTGCTTATAATGGAACTACTTATGTAAGTGGTTCCAGAGACAAAATCTATACATTGATATTGGCGAGCGTTAATGTCAGGAATGATTGATAGGAATTTTAAAAATAAGTCTGGATCTAGAGACGACTTCCATCTCCACCTTTAAGGGACCCGTAGATCATAGAACAGTACAGCATCCAGGCCCTTCAGCCGAACATGATGCCAAGACCTACTTTTATCTGTCTGTACATAATCCATATCTCTCCATTCTATCCATCTCCATGTGGCTGTCCAAAACCCTCTTAAATGCCACTGGTATATCTGCCTCCACCACCACACCTGGAACTGCGTTCCTACCACAATCCGTGTAAAAAGAAAACTTGCCCAACACGTACATGTTCATAAGTGATCGGAGCAGAATTAGGCCATTCGACCCATCAAGTCCACGCCACCATTCAATCACGGCTGATCTATCTCTCCAACCTAACCCCATTCCCCTGCCTTCTCCCCGTAACCCCTGACAACCGTACTGATCAAGGTTAGTAAATGTTCGTGTTTTCTAATATCTCCTCAAAACTTTCAACGTTTGAATTGATGTGCAAATATAATATTGCTCTGTGCTATTCGTCAAAGAATTCAAACTGCAAACTTATGGTTTATAATCTATTTTCATGGAGCTAGATCATAGAACAGTACAGCACAGAGTCAGGCCCTTCAGCCCACAACATCTATGCCGAACATGATGCCAAGACCAATTATTTTTTCTTTTATCGTAAGCCAGTGTAGTTCCTTGTGTCTACATTGTTCTTCTCCACAAAAGGCACCTCGTTCTTCCTTGTTGCTTGCACTAAAGTATTCTATCTGTAACCGGAACTTTCTCCTTTTGCTAGAACCACTTCCCGTCAACAGTGTAGCAATCTACGACTTCAAACAATCCCCGCAAACCGGGGTCCTCTTCGATATTCAGTATCCGAAGCAAGCCACCAACTTTTTCTCAAGGTTAAAGATAAGCTACTTTGAAGGCAGCCATTATCAATCATATCTCCATAAAGGTAAGATGTGTCGGCTGAGTGGATAATGTCTCCTGGTGGAGTCAATACAGATCTATGTTGGGCAATAGACCCTTCGGCCCAACTTGACCATGCTGACCAGGATGCTCTATCTAAACTTGTCCCATGAACCTGCGTATGGTCCATATCCCTCTCAATCTTCTCTATCCATGTACCTGTCCAAGCATCTTTTAATGGTACATGGATAGGGAAGGTGTAGAGGTATATGAGCCAAACATGGGCAGGTGGGATTTGCTTAGATGTGGTACTTTGGTCGGCAGGACAAGTTGGGCCGAAGGGCCTGTTTCCGTGTTGTATGACTCTATGAATGTCGGTTTTAATACTTGTCTCAACTACCTCTTCTGGCAACTCCTGTCTGGAAAAGTTGCCTCTTGGGTTCCTGTTAAATCTTTCCCCTCTCACCTTAAACCTTTGTCCTCTGCAGCTTATTGTCCCCTACCCTGGGGGGAAAGATGATGCAATCACTCTATTTACCTCCCTCATGGTAGATAATTCCATTTAGATTTCCATATATTTAAAAATACATTCACGCCTAGAATTTCTGTTTTAAATTGTGGGCGGCACAGTGGCGCAGCGGTGGAATTGCTGCCTTACAGCGCCAGAGACCCGGGTTCAATCCTGACTATGGGTGCAGTCTGTATGGAGTTTGTACGTTCTCCCTGTGACCGCGTTCTCCCTGTGACCACTCTCCAAAGACGTACAGGTTTGTTAGTTAATTAGCTTCGGTAAAGTTATAGAACATAGAATGCAGAACAGTACAGCACGGGAACAGGCCCTTCGGCCCACATTGTCTGTGCCGAACATGATGCCAAATTAAACTAATCTCCTCCGCATGCACGTGATCCCTCTCTTCTCTGCCTATCTAAAACTCTCTTATATGTCACCATCACATCTACCTCTACCCACTACCCCTGGCAGCGCATTCCAGGCACCAACCACCCTCTGTGTGTAAAAATAAAATAAAAAAATCTTCATGGCTACATGAAGGACGGAAGGACAAATTGCTGAATATACCTGTGATGGTCCCACATTCAAGTCACAAACAAACGTAAAACAATTTTAAAAAGCAGGGTGTAGTTTCTTCCCTTGAAAAGGTGAAGTTTCTCAAAAATAAGTTCATAGGCTCCTAAGTTCTAGGAGCAGAATTAGGCCATTCGGCCTATCAAGTCTACTCTACCATTTGATAGTAAGATTAAACGAGAACTTACCAGTTTGAAGTTTGATCTGTATTTTATGAGGAGTTACGATGAGGGATTACGTGAAGAACCCGCTCAGTGCGCAGGCGCGGCATACTTCCAAGCAGCGGTGTGGAATCACAGATAGACACAGTTATTTTGAAGTAAACATAGTAAAGATAAGGAGACATCAATTTATTAGTTTGATCCATATAATGAGGGTGGGAGCGGAGGGCACGTAATCCCTCATCGTAACTCCTCATAAAATACAGATCAAACTTCAAACTGGTAAGTTCTCGTTTAATCTTACTATTTTACTTCGGAGTCACGTGAGTGACTACGTGAAGATTTCAAAGCTCTGTGATTTCAAACCGTGTAACAGTTTCATTTCACTCACTGCCGAAGTTCTTGAGGGAGGAAGTGTTATCGTAATCAACCAATGAGTCTATTTGTAGAAAAACACAATGGTATTTTTTAAACAATAACAACAAAGAATTAAGTTGCTCCCCTGGGCTTAAATTAAATATTTGCAGTTCGTAAATCTTTACTGCAAATAAACCAGGTTTTGCCAACGGCTTATTATAAAATTTCTGAACGGTCTTTTCCCCCCCACCATCCTGCTGTAGCCAGGATGTGGTCTATAGGCATGTCCATTCTTTAGCCGTCGACATGGATGCTGTCCTGGTGGAATAAAATTTGTACATGTTAGTGTTTATCCCAGCAGTTTCTAGCACCTGCTTGAGCCGTCTCGCAATGGTTTGGCTCGTCACCCGACCATAAGGTTTTTGTGACTGACCCACAAGGCTTTTCATCTCCCTCGTATATTTTGGTTGTGTCTATGTAGGATAGTAGGTGAGTCATGGCACATAACCGTGGTTCTGGTGGGTAAGCCACGACTGGATTAGGTGTTCCTGGTCTGCTCTGTTTGATCAGTCGCTGGATAACGACAGATCTGGTCTGGAGCTGTGATCATGTTGTCCAGTCGCAATAGGTGTAGTGACTGGACCCTCTGAGCGGATACAAGTGCCATCAACATGAGCGTCTTTAGTGTAGCTTGCTCGAGGCCGGGGGATCTGGCTGGTGGCCATTCCCTGAGATATGTCAGGACCACACTGATATCCCAAATATGGGTATACCTGGGCTTAGGGCTTGATATTGTAAATGCCCTTCATCAGTTTTACCACCAGTGGATGGGAACCCGTCGCCTGTTGTCCTGGCGCTGGTTGTTGATGGCACTGTAGCTGATCCCTACATCGTGGTGTAGATAGGCCAGGAACTCCAGTATGTTGGTGGCTGTAGCTGTTGCGTATGTCGTCCCTGTTTCCTGGCAGTACTTCTGCCTTTTTTGATGCTGGTTAAGTACTGCCTCTGGTGGATGTTCGAAGGGATGCCGACATGGTGATGGTTTGTTTGGACAATCCCAGTTCCAGGTAAGGTCTGTTCAAACTTGCAACCCAGGCGTTTAATTTTCTCATGGTATGGGTGTTTAGCTTACCTGGTAGGTAAGTAGCTGATAGCCAAATATGTCTTTCGACACACCATTGCCAAATCATGTTGACCAATTTGTCGCATGACAATGATTTTATGCCACCCATATGGTTAATATAAGCCATCACCATAGTATTTATCAATTTGTAACCGAACATGCAAGTGCTGCATATTGGATACATATGCTTTTAAACCATAAAAGGCGCCCAACATCTCTAGATAGTTAATGCCCAGTGTAAGTAGTAATGATGACTCTAGGTTAGTCCATCTACCACCTGTGCTAGATATGGAGTTAGTCGCTCCCCAGCCTTGAGCACTGGCATCTGTTTTTAGTAACTAAAGTAGGGTTAGTGATAAAGATAGGGCTGAAACTATGCCAAATGTTTTCTGCCCACCACTGTAGCTCTGATATTGCTTCAGTGGGTAAGTTCATGACACGATCATAGTGACCTGTATTTTTTTTTTTTTTTTTTTTTTTTTTGGATAGTGCAAAGGTCCGAATTGAGTAGCCGGAAATGCTGCTACCATTTTCCCAATTACTCTTGCTACTTGTCGAATATCCTTTGGAATTCAGTTGTTTGGCAGTAACATATGTCTCCATTTTGAAATGTATATACTTAACAAATTTGTTTAGTGATGTTAAGTCAATGATGATGCGACAGCCACCATCTTTTTTGGTTTTAGTGAATATATTCGATACAAATTCCAAAGGTTCATGTTTGGTCTTTTCGATGACCCCCTTTGTGATAAGTCTCACCAGTTCAGCTTGTCCCTCACGTTTCTCTTTGACGGAGGGAGAAATACCCCTTGGGGCCATTGTTGAACTGGCGGCGTTTTTTCTGACATGAATTGTATTTTATATCCACTATGCTTCAAACCGGTGCAATCTACCTCCTGTTAGTATTAAGCCTCCACGTCCCAAAAGGTGATAGGAACCAGACCCACCTACCTCCATGGTTACGGGTATTTCCTCTGATTCCCTTTGGTCGGCTTGCGAGGTGTCTGATGTGGCGTGTTTGTTGGGGGTTGGCGCATTTTCCATGGGGTCCGCTCTGGGCCCTGGTCTAATAAAGACTTACGGTGAAAGTAAGCGGACCCTGAGCTTTCACCAGTGTTGAATGGTGGATGTTTACTGGTGGATGCGGCGGGGTGCTGCCACTTGGTGGTGTGTGTTTTCAGTTTGCTCGTTTTATACCCTGCCTTCCCGAAGAGCAGCCTGTCTGGCTTATCGGCTGGTGTTTTACACAGCCCGGCAATCGAGGACTGATGGCAGGTTTGATGATTTCTTTCTGCAGATTATTAATTTCAACCTGCGTGTTACACAACAACGCGAGTGTATCCTGTTGATTGGTGGTCATCTCGGTGTTGTTTATAGAACGAGCAAACGACGTGATGCCTGCTGTCAATAGTCGGAGTATCCGCTGCAGCTTTAGCTCGTGGTGCCGGATGGTTGCCCCAATGTGTCCCCAGATTTGGCTGTTCACCGCTGGTACTTTTAGAGGTTCTCCGGCGCCTTCATTAATCACCTGCCCCTGCAGAGCTCTGTTGGAAAGGTGATTGATACTTGCCGCTAGTTTGGCCTCTAGCGGTTCCCTTGCATGGGGTTTTGACACGTAGCGGCCCACTGCACCAAGCAGCTGTTCCTGCTCCTGCACCCCCTGCATACTCCCGAAATCTTCAGCCATAACCCCTTGTTCTGGACCAGCCCAGTCCTGGTCCCCAAAGCTATCCTCTGGAAAGGAGGATGCAATGGACAGTGCAGGAGGCACTGTAGAGGGAGTGCCTGACTTCCCTCTGCAAGAGCTCCCCTCCCGGGGTGCACCTTGCTGGAGCACCTGCTCCAAGAGCCGCTCCATGCGGCTCAGGCGGCTGTCCCTCCCCCTCCTGGGTGGAGAGACGTCCCCGTCCGACAAGTCGGATGCCACCGGCCGGTTGCTCTTCCGTTTGGCTTTGCCTCCAGCCCGCTGTTCAGACATTAGCGGAGCTGGACTCGGCTCGGTGTCGGGGATAGCGGAACGCCTGGATAGCGCTCCTACCGCCTGTTGCTGCCCCCCCTTCTCCTCTTGCGGAGTTGGACGGGGGCAGATTTCGAAAGGTTTGTTTTTTCTTTTCGCGAGAGCGCTCTTTCTGCGCATCTCGCTGGAGCTGCTCCAATTGCTGTTGGATGCAGCTCAGGCGGCTGTCTCTCCTTCATTTTAGGTAGAGACATGTCCCCGTCCGACGAATCGGACGCCACCGGCCGGATGCCTGTTCGGATGGCTAGATCCCCAGCCCGCAGTTCAGGCACTAGCGGGACTGGGCTCGGGGCGGTGATGGGAATAGCGGAGCGCCCGGTTCCTACCGCCTTCTTCTGGAGCTTTTGCCTTGTAGATGCGAGAGCGCCCCTCAAGCAGCGCGTCTCGCAGGCACCTGCTCCGTGAACCGCTCCAGCGGCTCAGGCGGCTCTCTCTCCCTCCGTGCGGGTGGAGAGACGTCCCGTCCCAATCGGGAACACCTGCCGGATGCCTCTCGAGTGGCTATGCATCCAGCCCGCTGCTCAGGTGCTAGCGGGCTGGCCTCGGCACGGTGTCGGGGATACCGGGTCGCTCCTACCGCCTGTTGCTGCCCCCCTTCCCCCCGACGGGAAACCGTTCCTCCTTGAACGGGGGACAGTTTTGTTCCAGAGCCTTTTTCTCTGTCTGTAAAAAACACAAGCAGAAAAAAGGCTCACCTGTAAAAGAAACCCCGACCTCAGGATACTCACCTGACGGTCCGGTTCATCCTGTAACGAGAGTGCCTAGCTCCCGTTGCGGCCGCTGTTGCACTGCTGGCGTAATGCCGCGCCTGCGCACTGAGCGGGTTCTTCACGTAGTCACTCACGTGACTCCGAAGTAAAATCATGGCTGATCTATCTTTCCCTCTCAACCCCATTCTCCTGCCTTCACCCCATGAACCCTTACTAATCAATAATCTGTCAATCTCCGCCAAAAATATCAATTGCCTCTACAGCCTTATGTGGCAATAAATTCCACACATTTATCCCCCTCTAACTAAAGCCTGCATGAGACAAACATTCTATTTGTTAGCTGCATTAAGGTGTTAGACCCGCTACACGCTAGAGGCAGGAAACATGTTCCCGATGTTGGGGGAGTCCAGAACCAGGGACCACAGTTTAAGAATAAGGGGTAAGCCATTTAGAACAGAGATGAGGAAACACTTTTTCACACAGAGGGTTGTGAGTCTGTGGAATTCTCTGCCTCAGACTGCAGTGGAGGCCGGTTCTCTGGATACTTTCAAGAGAGAGCTAGATAGGGCTCTTAAAGATAGTCTAGTCGGGGGACATGGGGAGAAGGCAGGAACGGGGTACTGATTGTGGATGATCAGCAATGATCACATTGATTGACGGTGCTGGCTTGATGGGCCGAATGGCCTACTCGTGCACCTATTGTCTAAGGATCTAAAAAGTGCCATATTTTGTAGCAACATTAAAGCAGGCCTGTGGGTAACTCCAAAGCTGTGTAACATCCCAGAAGAATGGGGATCTTCAGTTACAAGATCGCAGGAGGGGGGGGGGGGGGGGGGGGGTTTAAGGGTTTCCCTGTGTAACGGTGTACTGTGTCAATTTCCATGTTGGTCTGTGCAGAGTTCTCGCCACTGCCAACATTTGGCCAAGCAGCCGCAATCTTGGCAGCTGGCGGTTGAAGGCAGCAAGCTTCCTGCAATAAGGGAGTTTTGTTACTGAATTAATGGTCACTACAGGCGTGTGGAGGAGAATGGGGGAGTGATCGAAAAAGACACAAAGTGATGGAGTAACTCAGCGGCTCAGGCAACATCTCTGGAGAACAATGATAGGTGACATTTCAGGTCTGGACCCTTCTTCTCTGACATTTTCGGTGCCAGAAGAAGGGTCCTGACCTGAAACATCACCTATCCATGCTCTCCAGAGATGCTGCCTGACGTGCTGAGTCACTCCAGCACTTTGTGTCCCTTTTTTAAAAGGGAAAACATTACCGTGCTGTTCATTAAACCACTGTGAACCACATTTGGTCCCTTTGTAAACCTGTGTATATTTTCACAGCCTTTATTAACTAACTCTATTGTGTTGGTTTCCCTTGAACAGATTTTCTGAAAGGCAAGTTAATTTTCAACACTTGGATACCGGGCACATGTTACAGTAACATCACAGTGCAACTGGTGGGAGAGGCTAATGTTAATAAAGTTCCACTAATGGAGTACAGCGATGTGGGGCATGAACCGAAACATCATCGGACAGGTAAAAACTCCTCTTCTGTGCCTCTCCGAGACATGACTCCCAGATTGCAAGGAAAGTAGATATAGCTCTTTGGGCTAATGGAATGAGTTAGATATAGCTCTTGGGGCTAACGGAATCAAGAGATATGGGGAGAAAGCAGGAATGGGGTACTGATTTTGGATGATCAGCCATGATCATATTGAATGGTGGTGCTGGGTCGAAGGGCCGAATGGCCTACTCCTGACCCATTTTCTATGTTTCCAAAGTAGGTGGTTATTGGGCAAATTATGGTGGATTTAAGAAAGTTCAAAAGTGTGCCGGAATGTATTGCTGAAGCTTTATAAGACGCTGATCAGAACGCATTTGGAGTATTGTGAGCAGTTTTGGGCCCCATATCTGAGGAGGGATGTGCTGGTGTTAGAGAGGGTCCAGAGGAGGATTACGAGAATGATGGAGGTAGGGTCTATGGTGAAAGTTTGCAGCGGATAGTTCTGGCTGAATTGTGTGCTCTGAACTGACAACACCATTCCTGGCCTGAGCTGTAAATAGGCCCTTGGGCCCACCGAGTGCACAATGACCAGTGAGTACCTGCCCACTAGTTCAGTCCTACAGGCTAGGGGCAATTTACCTGCAAACCAACTCATCTTTGAAATGTGCGGGGAAACCGGGGCAACTGGAGAAAACCCACGTGGTCACAGGGAGAACATGCAAATTCCACACAGCCAGCTCCCGTAGTCAGGATTGAACCTGCGTCTCTGGAGCTGTCAGGCAGCAATTCTACTGCGGCACCACCATGCCGCCCTTCTGTAAAATGAAAGCTTGGTGTCGTCATTGAGAAAATCAAGGGGAATAACCAGGCTAAATAGTGCCCTGAGCTTTTCATGTCAAGGTGAACAGCTCCTGGTTACTTCACATGGTGTGGGGTAAGTCATGCCAGCAAGGCCAGTCCTTACTGACCATCCAGGCCTTGCCCTGAGAAGATAAAGGCAAGATGCTGTCTTGTATCGCTGCAGTCTTTCCATATGCTGTTTATAGAGTTATAAAGCTGTGCACCATGGAAACAGTCCCTTTGGCCCATCTTGCCCATGCTGACCAAGTTGGTATTTTGGGCTAGTCCCATTTGCCTGTATTTGGCCCATATTCCTCCACACAACTTCCTATTCCCATCAGTCCGAAGAAGGGTCCCGACCCAAAACGTTGCCAATCTATGTCCTCCAGAGATGCTGCCTGTCCCACTGAGTTACTCCCGCACTTTGAGCTACAAAGAGAGAGTTAGATTTAGCTCTTAGGGCTAACGGAATCAAGGGATATGGGGAGAAAGCAGGAACGGGGTACTGATTTTGGATGATCAGCCATGATCATATTGAATGGCGGTGCTGGCTCGTAGGGCCGAATGGTCTACTCCTGCACCTATTGTCTATGTTTCTATGTTACTCCAATCCATATATCTGTCTAAACTTGTCCATACATCGGAACATTTGGAGTAATGTTCAAAATACGTTGCATTTGAAATATCTGCTTCTATAGCTTCCTTTGGCTGCTCATTATAGATACTATCTCCACTCAGAGTGGAAAGGTTGCCCCTGAGATCCCTCTTAAACCTTTGCCCTCTCACCCATAGCCTCTGGCTTTGGAATCCCCGACCGCAGGAGAAAGATGGTGGGCGTTCACTTTATCCATGCCCCTCATGACCTTGTAGATGTTGTTGAGCAAGAGGTGCCAGGATTTAGCGATGGTGAGTGAATAGAGAACATAGAACAGCACGGGAACAGGCCATTCAGCCCGCGTTGTCTGTGCCGAGCGTGATGCCAAGAATGTTGATATGTTTCCACATGAGGACCTTTCCAAGTGAGGTTTGTGACGTGGAGAACCTCTCATCAAATTGTGAGTGTACAGAGGTTAAAATGTTGAGTCAGGAAGGCAGGGTTTGATTCTATTGAATTCTTCATCAGTGAGGAAACTTGTCGACTCTTGACTGTATTCTCCCTCGACAGTTCCCTATCCCCCGAGCAACGTGTCGATGAAGATAGTGTATGGAAGAAGCCAGCCTAGTAGCGAGCATCCTGCTGGACACGACCAGTCTTCCCTCAACTCCAACAGTACAGTGGCCGAGGGAAGTAGCGCCATTGATACCGAGATCAACGATCTTGCCACCACCAAACCGGTCATGTGGGGAAGCCATAGGTTGTCTGGAAAGCCAGCCGGCTGGGCACGGGAGCTGCAACCAGACAGTAAAGAGACCTCGGGCAGTGGGAGTGATTACTTGGATATAATGAAAGAGGATTCACGGCGTATTGTTTACACCAACACAGACACTCTGAGCTCTGTCGCCAACCTGGAGCCAGTTTGGCTTGTACTCGAGTGGTTGCCTCCAAAACCACCTACAACGTTCGATGGCTTCAACATTTATATCCAGAGGCAAGGTAAGCTCAAACTGCCAACACTGCTGTTGTCAAATACCAGCAGTATACTACATTAGAGTAACAGCGTGGGAACGGGCCCTTCGACCCATGGAGCCCACGCCAGCCATCGATCACTCATTCACACTAGTACCCACTTGCTACGCACTAGGGGTTATTCACAGGGGTCCAATTAACCTACAAACCTGCATGTCTTTGGAACGTGGGAAGAAACCGGAGCACCCGGAGGAAACCCGCGCAGACACAGGGAGAACGAGCAAACTCCACAGAGACCGCTCCGCTCCCGAGGTCAAGATTAAACACGGGTGTCGGGCACTGTGAGGCATCTGTCCTACCCGCTGCGGCATTATGCCGCACTGTGTTTATGTTCAACCCTAAACCTGTGACTTGGGCAACAAACTGTGACTAACACTTCAACACAAGGGCTAAGAGGTGTAGCACTGTTGGAGGTGTTGATCATTTACTGATCGTCTGACTGAAATTCAAAAGTTTCCTGGGATGGTGCATCCGGCATTTTTTTTAAATCGGCTCTATCTGACTTTGTCGAAATGTAACTTTGAGATAAAGTTGGTGTTTATGTCACACTGCTCAATGGTTTTGGTTTTCATCTTTAAACTCCTAAAGGGTCTGTCCCACTTTCACGAGTTATTTACTAATTCTCCTGAGTTTTCCCCTCGATTCAAACTCGCAGAATGTTCGTAACATGTCCGTAGGAGGTCGTAGGAGTTCGTAGATATATCGTAGCGGCTCGTTATGCCAGCCGTAGGTCCTCGTGGCATCAGGTAAGTCGGGACGTTTTTTCCAGCCCGATAAAAAATGCCCACGAGTAAAAAAAATGGTCAGGATGAAAGAAATTACAACTTTTTACTTGTAAGAAGGGCATCGAAATAGTCGTGGGAATTTGTAGACATACTCGTAGGAGTTCGTGAACATAGTCGTGGAAGGTCGCAGGAGTTCGTAGATTACCACCATCTTGATTTTTTTTAGGTCCTTTAAACTCGGCAGAGGTTTTGAATTAAGTCGTGAAAGTGGGACAGGCCCTTAAGATTACAGAAGAATATTGAACGAAAATGTAGCAAAGATTCACCATTTTATCGCACTGACGCTCGTTTTAAACTCTTGCGTTCCCCCGCAGGGCAGGCTGCTGATGTATATCGAGCGGAAAATACCAGTTATGTATTTGAGCTGGAGCTCAGGGACTCGGGGAGGTACGATGTGAACGTGACCACTGTCAGCTCTGTGGGTGCCTGTCGGACCAGAGAGGGCTCATTCAAGAAACGCTTGACGTTCTACCTCAGTAAGTATCTTCCGTCAGTTTGGAGCGGGAGAACCGAGAGACAGCCTGTTCATCCCGGGTGGCTGTCTGCACGTTGCCATTCCAGGTATGAAGATCAGTAACTTCAGTCTGAATATGGGTCTCGACTCGAAACGTCACCCATTCCTATTCAGAGATGTTGCCTGTCCCGCTGGGTTACTCCACCATTTTGTGTCTATCTTCGGCTTAAACCAGCATCTGCAGTTCCGTCCTACATCAGAAGGCCTCTCTGCCGTGTGTCCGCTTCTGAACTGGACCCTGTGTTTGACATCCTGTCCATCTCAGACCCACCACTGTGGCCGAGTGTGCTTGAAGCTTAAGATGTGTTGATGATCAAACGCTATTGACAATAAACTATATGCAGCTGGGATATTTATTGATATAAAGAAAGCATTTGATACGATCAATCATGATATCTTATTAAAAAAATTAGAAAGGTATGGCATCAGAGGTCTAGTACTGGATTGGATAAAAAGCTATTTAAGTAACAGGCAACAGTTTGTGAAGCTGGGCAGTTACAGTTCTACATGCTTGGACATTGCTTGTGGTGTCCCCCAGGGGTCAGTGTTGGGTCCAAAACTATTCACCATGTATATAAACGACATTTGTAATGTGTCCAATGCCTTGAGGCTGGTCTTGTTTGCAGACGACACAGATATTTTTTGTTCTGGGGAGAATTTAAAACAACTACTGGATAAAATAACAAAAGAAATGGGCAAACTGAAAACATGGTTTGACAGGAACAAAATATCATTAAATTTGAGCAAAACCAAAATAATGTTATTTGGTAATTGCAGAACAAATACACAAGCAAATATAAAGATAAATGGGGTTGAAATTGAACAAGTTCATGAAAATAAATTTCTTGGGGTTATAATAGATGATAGAATCAGCTGGAAATCACACATTAAACATGTACAATCCAAACTGTCAAAAAGCATTTCTGTATTACACAAAGTTAAGCAGGTTCTGGATCACAAATCACTCCGCATTCTCTACTGTTCACTAATCTTACCCTATTTAAATTACTGTGCAGAAGTCTGGGGCAATGACTATAAAAGCTCGCTACATTCATTAACTATTCTGCAAAAAAGAGCAATACGTATTATTCACAATGTCAGGTATCTGGATCACACTAATCCATTATTCTTAAGGGGCTTTTTCACGGGGCGAGTTGACGCAAGATGTCACCAGAGTGAAGTGGTCGTGGTCCAGCACGAGTCTCGCACGATATAACGGGGGGTAGATAAAGAGTTCCCACGGTACTCGGCATTTCTGTTATTTGTGCGAGTGACTTGTCCGTCTCCCGAGCTTTCCCGTTAAATCTTGAATGAACATCGTGAACTACACGTGACACAAATGATGTAACTTTTTTTTTCACACACTATAAATATCCTCCCTTGGTTGAATTGGCTCATTTGGAGACATGTTTTACTGTGTATGTGGGAGACACAGATGGACTGAGCACAGTACCTCGGTCTTACTGTGTGTGGGAGAGGGGGAGAAAGAGACGTACACTCACAGAGGCAGAGTCTCTCAGCCTGTGTAAGAGGGAGGGAGAGAGAGAGAGAGGCACACACAAGGTGGATGTGAAATCTCACCTGCCTGTTTCAGTGACAGACACCCGCCGCCAGTAAATGAAGACACCCCCATCTGTCTCCCCCTCCTCTCCCTCGACTCCCCCACCTTTCCCTCCCAACTCCAGTCCCGTCCCGACCCCCTGGGAAACTGAATAGAGCAACAATATAGATATAGAAACTGAAACAATATAGAAACTGAATAGAGCAACATGGCAAAAACATCTCTGACACGCTTTACCCCCTTTCTTTGAGATTTTCTGGGAGCCATCTCTGCAAGTGTTCCTGTTAAAAAGATTATCCAACAATGACAATTAGGTGGGACGTCCTCGAAGGACACATGTTCCCTTGTCGATATTGAGACCACCTTTTTTACTCACCTTCTGTCCCCTCTGTCCAGCTTCCGGGTTTACCGTTCGCAGGAGTTCCCACGCGCTATATCTCTAAAATCTGAAGTTAGGTAATGTCTAAAGGAACTGCAGACGCTGGTTAATGCTGGTTAATACGCACAGAAGGACACAAAATGTTGGTGTAACTCAGCAGGTAAGTCAGATCTGGGAAGAAAAACATAAAAAGCTGGAGTAAGTCAGCGGGTCAGGCAGCATCTCTGGAGAAAAAGAATAGGTGGCGATTCGAATCGGAACCCTTCTTCAGACAGCCTAATCGGAATTGAGTCTGAAGATGTGTCTCGTCCCGAAACATCAGCTATTTTTCTCCAGAGATGCTGCTTGACTCGCTGAGTTACTCCAGCTTTTTGTGTCTGTCTTCGGTTTAAACCAGCATGTGCAGTTCACTCCTTACACGGGTCTCTGTACAACATTGATTGGTAGCGTTCCGGACCCTGCTTCGGAAAGGCATCGATCGCTAGTCGGCGAGGACTCCGACCTGTATCTCTCAAAGAAGTACATGTGAAAAATTTCTCACGGACCATAAAAATGCGGACCTTTCAGTAAAGTCCCTTTTAAAGTCCCTTTTAAAGATTATAGTTATTTTCTTGAATCTCATTAACATAACTCATGAATAAGTTGATGTCCATATGCGGATGCAAATCTTTATTTTTATTTATTTTTTAAATTCAATCCCACAGAAGACAATTTTTACTCACCTTCTGTCCCCTCTGTCCAGCTTCCGGGTTCACCGTTCGCAGGAGTTCCCACGGTACCCGCAAGAGTTATTACGGATATCGCACTGGCCACTACGTTCATATAATGTTGCAATGCTCAACCACAAGTGTACAAGTCACTCTTGGAGAAATTCAAACTTTCTTGAATTTTCTCCCGAGTGACCAAGTTACACGATTACCTGCCGTTAGCGCTACGGTGGTCCACGGTGGTCCATGAATGCCGTACTGTTATCGCACGAGGTTCCCACGATGTTAAACTCTGGTTAACTCTTGCGTCAAGTCGCCCCGTGAAAAGGCCGCTTAACAGTCAAAATTATTAAAATTAGCAGATTTGTTTGCATTTAAAACAGCACTGATAATGTTTAGGGCCAAAAATAAAAACTTACCTGGAAATATACAAAAATTATTCAATGAGCGAGTGGGGGGTTATAATTTAAGAAGAATATTTAATTTTAAGGTACAAAGAGTCCGCACGACCAGAAAAACTTCTTGTATTTCGGTCTGTGGAGTAGGATTGTGGAACAGTTTGAATGTGGAGTTAAAGCAATGTCCAAACATGAACCAGTTCAAAATGACATACAAAAAACTTTTTTTCACAGGTACAGGGATGAAGGGGATGGTTGACAAACAGGGGTTAGTGTTTGTTTATTATTTTGTTTATTATTTATTTATGTTTTTTGGTTACTCCATACATATTACTTGTAAGTGTATATCAGTTGTATGTATATATATGTTTGTATGCATCTCTAAAAATAGTCTGGGGTATTATTATTATTAATGAATTAATTATTAAATATGGAAGAAGGGTTTAGGGAGAAGGGGTGAGATTAAATAAGTTATTCTTCTTCTCACTCCTTTTCGAGCTTGTAAAGAAAAAGTGTTGGACATTTAAATTTTGCTTTATGCTTTTCATTGCTTTGTAAATATTGCCTGGAATGTCCAATTGTTTGATTTTGTTGTTGTTATTTATTCCTATTTATGTCTTTACTTGTTCGGAACAAATAAACAAATAAACAAATGATCCAAGACAGACACAAAATGCTGGAGTAACTCAGCAGGACAGTGAGGCATCATCTCTGGAGAGAGGGAATGGGTTGCAGCATCTCCGGTCCCAGTAACTCTGCCTGTCCCACTGAGTTACTGCAGCTTTTTGTGTCTATCTTCGGTTTAAACCAGCTGCTGCAGTTCCTTCCTCCACATGTGTTGATGATCAGTGGGTCTCTGTTCCGCAGTTCGATCCAAACCGTACCCACTTAAATTGTGGCATGTGGTAACATTGTGACTCTCTGCGTTCACCCATTCTTTTTAATTCCTCCTTTTATTTGTCCTTTTTCATCTTGTTATAGATTCATTTCCTTTTTATTGACTTTTCTTTTAGTTTAGAATAGAGATACAGCGTGGACACAGGCCCTTCCTCCCACCATGTCCATGCCGACCAGCGATCCCTGCACACTAACATTATCCTACACACACTAGGGACAATCAACAACTTTTACCAAGCCAATACGCCTACGTCTTTGGAGTATGGGTGGAAACTAGAAATCCCAGAGAAAACCCACGCAAGTCACGGGGAGAATGTACAAACTCCGTACAGTCTGCACCCGGGTCTCTGCCGCTTTAAGGCAGCAACACTAAGCAATTTAGGTGATGTTTCGGGTCGTGACTCTTCTTCAGACTGGTTGTAAGGTGGCAGAGAAAGCTGGAAGAAAGGCTCGGACTCGGAACGTCAACTCTCCATGTTCTCCAGAGATGCTACCTGAGTTAATCCAGCACTATGTGACTTTTTATACCGTTTTATGTTGCCTCTCCAAATTGTTTCCCCAAAGGAATGTTTTACTTTTCTTTTAAGGTCCTTCTGGGAAATGGTTTAAGGAGGTGACGGAAAGGCCCGGCAATGTTGCGGTGAAGGTGATGAACGCCATGACGGCCCTCGTCTCCTGGACCCAGTCACCGGGCACCAGCTACGATGGAGTCATGTCGGTCGTATCCCTCTCCTGTCGACACCAAGCAGAAGGGCAGAGAATCGAATCTCTTTACTGCTCGAAGGTATTGAGGTGCACAAGCTTGAGGAACCAAGTGAGATGTGACCACACGTTGTGTCATAGACGCGTAGAGTCTGACAGCGTGGAAATAGGCCCTTCAGCCCAACTTGCCCACACCAACCAACATGCCCCATCTACACTAGTCCCACCTGCCTGTGTTTGGCCCAGATCCCTCTCAACCTGTCCTATCTCTGTACCTATCCAATCTCTTCTTAAACGTTGCGATAGTCCCTGCCTCCATTACCTCCTCCAGCAGCTTATTCCATACATCCATCACCCATTGTGTGAAAAAGTTGAGATTCCTATCAAATCTTCCTGCCTTCACCTTAAACCTATGTCCTCTGGTCCTCGATTCCCCTACTCCGGGCAAGAGGCTCTGTGCGTCCACCCGATATATTCCTCTCGTGTTGCAAAAATGTTCATTGACCAGAGGATTTAAATGTGAAGGGCACGCGGATCGAGTTTCACTGTACCTTAATTGGTACACGTGACAAACTGACCTTTGAACCTTTGAGCTCCTTCATTTTAGAGTCAGAGTTGTACAGCAGGGAAACAGGTCCTTCAGCCCATCTTGCCCATGACGACCAAGCTGCTCTATCTACACTAGTCCCACCTGCTCGCGCTTGCCCCATATCCCTCGAAACCTTTCCTGTCCATGTACCTGTCCAAATGTCTTTTCAATGTTGCTATAGTACCTGCTTTTGGGTTCAATCCAGTTTTGTTTCCATGTACAATGAGTTTGTTGTGTTACAGTGGAAATAATTATCATACATCAGATACTTGGACATTATCTCCAATTAAATGAATCCAAAAATAAAAAGCTAGCAACATTCATGTAGGGTGGCACGTTGGCGCAGCGGTAGGGCAGCTGCCTCAGAGCGCCAGAGATTCAGGTTCGATCCTGACATCGGGTGCTGTCTGTGTGGAGTTTGCATATTCTCCCTTTGACCGCGTGGGATTCTTCCGGGTGCTCGGGTTTCCTCTCACATCCCAAAGATGTGCGGGTGAGTTTGTAGTTAATTTCCCTTGGTGTGGAGGGAGGTGATGCGAAAATGGCCTCACAAAGTATAAACGGGTGATCGGTAGTCGATGCGACTCGGTTGGCCGAAGAACTTGTTTCCACGCTGGATCTCTAAACTAAACTAAATTCAGCCTTGTGTAGTGACTGAACCCTGCCCTTCAGTTTGTGGAGATTTAGTTTAGTTTAGAGATACAGCATGGAAACAGGCCCTTCGTCCCACCAAGTCCGTACCGACCAGCGATCCCCGCACATTAACATTACCCTACACACATATGGGGTCATTTTATATTTATATACCAAGCCAATTAACCTACAAATCTGTACATCGTTTGGGTGTGGGAGGAAACCAAAAAACTCGGAGTAAACCCACGGGAGAATGTACAAACTTCGTACAGACATCACCCGTAGTCAGGGTCAAACCCGGGTCTCTGGCGCTGTGAGGCAGCAACTCTACCGCTGCGCCCTGTGCTCTACTTTGTCTTCTGCAGAGCTCGTCTCCTGTCCCACCGCCACCGGCTGATGGGGTGGACATGTGGCGTGGAATGTCGGGTGCATGCGGGGAAACGTCCCACAGTCAGGGAGCTGGTCACGTGTTTCTGTTTGGTTTTTCAAACAGGTGAACCTGAGTGGGAACATCATTGACAACCTGATGCCTGGGGCACACTACCAGGTGACGGTCTACCTGAGGAATGGCCCATCTGTCGGACCCCCGTCTCGCCCCGTCACCTTTGGCTTGAGTGAGTATCTGGGAGGTTGCAACCTTCACATCCCCACTTCCCTGCTGGAATTGAAGTGGGCAGGCATGGTGGCGCAGCGGTAGAGTTGCTGCCTCACAGCACCGGATACCCGGGTTCGATCCTGACTACAGGTGCTGTCTGTACGGAGAGGTTGGAAAGGATTGTTTTCTCTGGAACTCCAGGGGTTAAGCCGAGAATTGATATAAGTATATCAAATTTATGAGAGGCATAGATCAGGATGGAAATGTCAAGACTAGAGGACACAGCTTTAAGGTGAGAGGGACAAAGGTTAAAGGCAATGTGTGGGGCAGGTTTTTTGATGCTGAGGGTGGTGGATGCCTGGAACGCGCTGCCAGGGGTATTGGTGGAGGCAGATACGATAGTGGTATTTAAGAGGCTTTTAGACAAGCAGACGGATATGGAGGTATATGGATCACGTGAGATTAGTTCTACTGGTACCATATTCAGCATGGACATTGTGGGCTGAAGTGCCTGTTCCCGTGCTGCACTGTTCTATTCTTTGTGGGTTGGTCGCTGAAATGGATCATTGTAAAACTCCAATCCCATTTGCCTTGGGTGTGACTCTCGTCCTGAAGTTTGTATTTTTACTCTTGTTACATGCGGGACAGAGAGACATTGGCAGTGTGTTGGTTTGCCAGTGGCAAGATTAGCTACAAGTGGTAATAATATTTAATTAATGGACCTACGTTCTTCAACTTCATCCTGAAAGTTACTTTGCGGTAATTTTCTGGATTTCCCATTTCTGTTTTGTGTTACCAATTGCATGGTGGTGCCGTGGTAGTGTTGCTGCCTCACTGCGCAAAAACCCTAGGTTCGATCCTGACCTTGGGCGCTGTCTGTGTACAGTTTGCACTCTCTCAGTGACCCCATGGGTTTTCTCCGGGTGCTCCGGTTTCCTCCCACATTCCAAAGACATGCAAGTTTGTAGCTTAATTGGCTTCTGTAAATTGTAAATTGTCCCTAGTGTGTAGGATAGTGGTGGAGAAATGGTTTTGGCTCGAAACGTTGCCTATTTCCTTTGCTCCATAGATGCTGCTGCACCCGCTGAGTTTCTCCAGCACTTTTGTCTACCTGTAGGATAGTGGTAGTGTATAGGTTGATCGCTGGTTAGCATGGTCTCATTGGGCCGAAGGGCCTGTCCCTACACTATCTTATACCATATGTCAGTCAGCACGGAAACAGGGCTTTTACCCATTCTACCAAGATGCCCTACACCTGCCCACATTTGGCCCATGTCCCTCTAAACCTTTCCTATCAATGTACATGTCCACATGTCTTTTACATGCTGTGATATTACTTGCCTCAACTACCTCCTCTGGCAGCTTGTTCTATATACACACAACTCTCCATGTGAAAAAGTTGCCCCTCAGGTTTCTATTAAATCCTTCCCCTCTCACCTTAAATCTATGCCCTCCTGTTCTTGATTCCTCTACTCTGGGTAAAAGACTCCCTGCATTCACTATCTATTGCCCCCCCATTATTTTATAAAACCCCCTCATCCTCCTGCGCTCCCAGGAAAAGAATGAAAGCAGATTTCATGTCAAAGAGAGAATAAATAGCTGGATTACAGGAAGTAAGAGGTAGTGGGATGGCTCTGCAAGGAGCTAGTATGACCCCAATGGGCTGAATGGTCTCCTGTATCCTACTTGGAGGCTACGTCTGCAACTGGCATGCAAAGTTTTAGAAAAGTCCCATATTATAATCCAAGTGGCGCAGTGGTAAAGCTGCTGCTCACAGCGCCAGAGACCCGGGATCGATCCTGAACTCGGGTGCTGTCCGTCAGGATTTTTCACGTTCTCCCTGTTTGTTCGCTCGTGTGTCAGACGATGTGGCTCGCTGTTGGCTTCTGTGGTCTTCCAACATGTTGACAGAATTGTTGCCCGACGCATCACAAAGTGCATGGCGTCGTCACTTCCAGGGATCACCACGAGGAGGATTCTGTCATGATCACTCTGACCACGTGGGTTTCCTCCGGGTGCTCTGTTTTCCTCCCACATCCCAAAGACGTGCAAGTTTGTAGGTTAATTGGCTCCCTGTATATTGTCCCTAGTGCTTAGGGAGTGGACAGTGGGATAACGGGTGATCGATGGTTAGCATAGAAACATGGAAAATAGGTGCAGGATTAGGCCATTCAGCCCTTCAAGCCAGCACCACCATGCAATATAATAATGGCTGGTCATCCAAAATCAGTACCCCGTTCCTGCTTTCTCCCCATATCCCTTGATTCCGATAGTCTTAGGAGCTAAATCTAACTCTCTAGTTAGACATCGGGTCAAGTGGTCACCTTCTGTTAGAATGTTACAGTTGTACAAGACAATTGGAGTACTGTGTTGTTTTTGACACTTGCTCTAGGAAGATGTCATTAATGTGGAAAGAGTGCAGAGAAGATTGATGAGGATGTTGCCGGGACTTGAAGGTCGGAGCTAAAGGGAGAGGTTGGGCAGGCGAGGACTTTATTCCTTGGAGCGCAGGAGGATGAGGGTAATCTTCTAGAGGTGTGTAAGATCATGAGTGGAAGAGGTGGGGTGAATGCACAGAGCCTTTTACCCAGAGTAGGGGGACACAGGAACTAGAGGGCACAGGTTTGGGATGAGAGGAAAAATATTTGATATGAATGTGAGGGGAACTTCTTCACACAGTGGGTGGAGAGTATATGGAACAAGTTGCCAGAGGAAGTAGTTGAGACGGGTATTATAAGAGCATAGATAGACACAAAATGCTGGAGTAACTCAGTGGGTCAGGCAGCATCTCTGGAGAAAATAAACAGGTGACGTTTTGGGTTAAGCCCCTACATCAGACCTTATGCAGACTTTAAAGGCACTTGGACAGGTACATGGGTAGGGAATGTTTAGAGGGATCTGGGCCAAACGCAGGGAAATGGGACTAGTTTCGATGGGACCTCTTGGTTGGCATGGACAAGTTGGGCCATGGGACCTGTCAACAGACCCTATGTGATCTGTCATGATGATTAACAGTGCTTCCGTGAGAAGACTTTCTAAAGTCACGCTGGTGTAATTTTCGGACGTGTTTTCCCACCCACAGACCCATCGGGAGTGAAGAAGCTGCGGCTGTATCCGCTGGGGCCGACGGCGGTGGTCCTGAGCTGGGGCAGACCTTACTCCGTGGTCTTCCGAAAGTACCTTGTGGAGATGTACCACCACGACCCAAAGAACCAGAAGTCTAAGTGGAGAACCATTCAAGATATTCCATTCACAAGTGCCTTATCAACCTCCATGGTAACTCGGCAAGTCTGGGCAGGGGGTGATTATTATGGGATGGGCGACGTTGCCTTCCTTGATGATTGTGTCTATCATATGGACGTGTGCCTGTGTTAAATGGGTGTGGATGTGTACAGGCCGTTTGCAGAAGATTTGCATTCCACTGCAGAAAATGCTTGGGTCTGAAGAAGTGTCTCGACCTGAAACGTCACCCATTCCTTCTCTCCAGAGATGCTGCCCGTCCCGCAGAGTTACTCCAGCTTTTTGTGTCTATCTTCGATGGGAGAATTGAACCCAGTCTATCCACATCGACCCATTCACTCGGGAACACTGGAGTAACTCCGCGGGTCAGGCAGCATCTCTGGAGAACATGGGTCGGCAACATTTGGAGTCAGGACCCTCTTAGTTTAGTGTAGTTTAGGGGTGGGGGGGGGGGGGGGGGTGGTTTGGTTGTTACCTAAAATTGGAGAATTCAACATTCATACCGCTGGGGTGTAAGCTGCCCAAATGAAACATGAGATGCTGTTCTTCCAGTTTCTGTGTGGCCTCACTCTGACAGTGGTGGAGGCCCAGGACAGAAAGGTCAGTGATGGGATGGGGAGTTGAAATGGTTAGTAACCGAGAGATCCAGCAGGCCTTGGGCAGCTTTGGGCTGTTTCGCCCATTCTATTTAACGAAATCACTTTGTTCACAGTTCATGGCAAAATGAACCAGTGTGTTCTTTATGTGAACAGTGGATAGTAAGTGAGGAGGATTTTTTTCATTGAAGTATTTTCTAAGTAAATGTTAACCGTTGCCTTGAGGAAGAAAAATAACAGCCTATAAATAGTTGGTTCTGCTGCATAAACGGCACTGCTTAGATCTTGGTCACGGCTCCTGAAGGCCTGCTGGTCGCAGGGTTTACTGAGCATCAATGCAAGTTTAGTGATACAGCACAGAAACAGGCCCTTCGGCCCACCGGGTCCAAACTGACTAGCAATCTCCGCACACTGACACTACCCTACACATACTTTGCAATTATACCAAGCCAATTAACCTACAAGCCTGTACATCTTTGGAGTGTGGGAGGAAACTGATCTCGGAGAAAAGCCACGAAGGTCACGTAGGAAACGTACAAACTCCGCGCAGACAAGCGCCCGTAGTCAGGATCGTACCCGGGTCTCTGGCACTGCACGGCTGTAGCTCTATAGCTGCACCACCGTGCTGCCAGTGCAATGCAGGCTTAGTTCGTGAATCTGCCACAGAAGATGCGAGCCATGATGTGCCTCTGAGCAGGCTGTGTAGAGAAAAGACCCCCTTCCTTCCTGCATTTCAACATTGCAGCAGGGAATCCCTGTATGTTTACGGTTTGGTTTATCATTGCCATATGTAACGATGTACAGAGAAGAACTTGCTTCGTGTGTGTGTCCCCCCCCCCCCCCCCCCTTTCCCACAGTCAGTCTGAAGAAGAGTCACGATCCGAGCACCACCTATTCTCCAGAGATGCTGCCTGACCCGCACAGTTACTCCAGCATTTTGTGTCTATCTTTGGTATAAACCAGCATCTGCAGTTCCTTTTTATTACATGTTTTTAAGCTATTCAATCAGATCAGATAATCCCATACATTAATACAATCAACTACAATAGGTAGAGCAAAGGGGGAAGATACAGAGTGCAGAATATAGTTCTCAGCTTTGTAGAGAGAAAGTCCAATGTCCGCAATGGGGTAGAGGTGAATCGGACAGTGCCCTAGCTTATGGAGGGAGTATTCAGAAGCCTGATAGCAGAGGGGAAGAAGCTGTTCCTGAGTCTGGTGGTGCTTTGCATTGAAGCTTCTGTACCTTCTGCCGGACGGGAGCGGGGGGAAATGACCGAGGTGGGAGTTTAACACTCTGACACGCGCCAGCTTGAGATTGCGGTGTAGCCGTGGTCTCCCGGTTCTCGGTGACGTGCTGCTGTGTTTGGTTGCCAGATGGTGACGGAGCTACAACCCGCCTCTCGCTACGAGTTCCGCGTGACCATGGTGTCGTGGGGAGAACCGGAACACAGCTGCTGTGACAGAACCGTGACCAGCTACGTAACAGGTAGGCACATCACCATCGCAGGCAGCATTGGGGACCTGGGGTGGAGGGCACTGCTCCGAGGAGTCCCGTACAACCTGTTTCTCTCGCGGTTCACAGACCCGCCAGGCACTTTTTCTCGGGCTGGAGGAGTCTGTGTTCCACGTCTAGATGGAGTGTGTGAAAGTTGCAGCCACTGTTCCAATACCTAAAGGGGCTGCTCCTTGCCTTTACACCCACCAACCTCATCTTTGGAGACCCTGTGCGTAGGGGAGAGGGTAGGGCTGACGTCCTGGTTGGCTTGCTCCTAGGCCAAGCTGGCCATCCGCGAGTCACGACGCCAGGCGGAAGAGGGCTCTGCCCAAGCCGGCTGCCTGCCCCTTTTGTGGGGTTATGTCCGTGCCCGGGTGGTACGGGAGAGGGGCTACGCACTATACACAGGCATCCTGGGGGAATGCTGGGCTCCACGCGGGGTGGAATGCATCCTCGACAAGGATTGTAATATAGTTTAAGTGTAACTTTTGGGAATATTTGTTTAGATAATTGGGTTGGCTTTGTTTGCTATTGTTTTGCATTTTTATTACAATAATGGATTACATTTATTTTGGTTTAAAAAGAAACAGGTAGCACTGCCGTATGCACTCACCCATAACCAGGGCTGATGTAACTCAATGAATGAATTAGGTATCTCTGTTTGCATTATGCAGCTATAAATAAGTATATCACCATTTTTAGACACAAAAAGCTGGAGTAACTCAGCGGGTCAGGCAGCGTCTCTGGAGAAAAGGAGTAGGTGACGTTTCGGGTCGAGACCCTGCCTCAGACTGAGAGTCAAGGGGAAAGGGAAACTAGAGGTATGAAAAGATACAAAGAACAAATGATTGAAAGGTATGGAAAGAGCAAGTCGAAACTAGCACCGATGATCTAGGCAAGGTGGAGCCCACAATGGTCCATTGTTGGCTGTGGGAAAAGTTGATAATGATGGGATACGAACAGTGAAAGTGAGCAGGACGACAGTGGAACTAGTCGGGCAGTGACCCCTCTTCAGACTGGGAGTCGGGGGAGGCCCTTCCGTAGAACATTACAGCACAGGATTCCTCCATTCTCTGCATATCCACGTGCCTGTCTAAAAGCCTCTTAAACACCACTGTCATTTCACCACGTTTTGCAGTCGTGACAACATTGTGGTAAATCTTCTCTGCACTCAGTGCAGCTTGATCAAAGTTGTCTGGGGGAGTACTCTGCCTGTTACACCAGCAGCACGGCTTAGCACTGATAGAAAATCCATGAAAATCAGAGCACAGACAATTTACAGCTGGGTCGAAGCCAGAGCCGCCTGGCTCAATCATGAGCCAAGATCCAGCTGGTTTACTGATATCAGGTGCCCCCTAGTGACGATGATGCAAGGAACTGCAGAGGCTGGCATCTTGAGAATAACACAAAGTGCTGGAGGAACTCAATGGGGCACAGAATCTTCAGCCCAACTTGTCCAAGCCGAGCAAGATGCCCCATCTATGCTAGTCCCACCTGCCCACATTTGGTCCAAATCCCTCTAAAACGTTCCTATCCATGAACCTGTCCAAATGTCTTTTAAATGTTGTTGTTGGTCAGCCAGCATCGATGCTGTACTGTTCTATGTGGAGGGGATGGGCAGGTTGGGATCCTTCTTCAGACTGATGGTGTAGGGGGGCAAGGGGAGGGGGGAGAAGAAAGCTGGAAAAGAGAGGTCGGGGCAAAGCCTGGCAAGTGATAGCTAGAGAGTTTCTTCTCCCACCTCCCCCTACAATCACAAGGGTTCTGACCCGAAACGTCACCTCTCCTGTTCTCCACAGATGCCGCCAGAGCCGGTGAGTTACCCCAACACTAAAGGGCCTGTCCCACTTTCACGACCTAATTCAAGACCTTTTTTACTCGTGGACATTTTTCATCAGGCTAGAAAAAAACGCCCCGACCTACTTGATGCCACGAGTACGTACGACTAGCATCACGGCCTGCTACGACCTACCTACGATCTCGTGACGACCATGCTGCGAGTATGAGTCAAGGGCAAACTCGGCAGAGGTCGTGAAAGTGGGACAGGCCCTTTAGTGTCCTTTTACAGCAGAGTCGCTTGGTTTTGGTGAGCTTTTGTGATGGAGGTTTAAATGGAACAGCGTGAGGCCATTGGGATAACGTCATTCACTGCCTCCCCGTTTACAACATTCTGTCCTACTCTCCGATCACCACAGCCCCGCTCGCTCCAGAGATCACCTGGCTGGAGTATTCCAAGGACGTTCTGTCGGTCAGCTGGAGGTACGGCCATGCCACAACTGGGACATCAGACTCAACGCTCCCGTACTGGCTGGTGATGGCAGTCGGACGCAGGATCATCAAGAAAAGCGTGAGTTGAAATTCACTGACGCATGGTGAAAGCAAGTTAGAACTTAGAGCATTTACAAGATGGCGCCCAACACGGGCGACTATTTGCGTGCGAGCCGCAGAAGCAGATCTACAATCTCATATTACAACCGCTCCAAACTCTTAAACCTCTACCCCCCACAGCAACGTTTCTTACTTTAACTATGATCTTCTTAACCTCCTCCCGGTCTTTGCTGGCTTTACCTTGCACTAAACATTGCTCCCTTATCATGTATCTATGCAAATGGGTCGATTGTAGTCATGTATTGTCTTTCTGCAGACTGGTTAGCACACAACGAAAAAGCTTTTCACTGTACCTCGGTATACGTGACAATAAACAAAACGAAAATTTTTAATGAGTTATAGAAGTTAGAAGTTATAATATAGTACCAAACACGATGCCAAGACCATCACTTATCTACTTGCATATAATCCATATCCTTCCATTCCTGACCATATGCCTACCAAAAGTTTTTTAAATGCCACTAACACTTCAACCACCATAAAAACCTGCCCAGCTTATATCCTTTAAAATGTGCCACTCTCACCTTAAAGTTATGCTGCTCTAGAATTTGATTTTTCCATCCTGTTAAAAAGGTGCTGAATGTCTACCCTATCTATGCCTCTCATAATTGTATATACTTCTGTCAGCTTCCTCTGCAATCTCCAACATAGAAACATAGACAATAGGTGCAGGAGGAGGCCATTTGGCCCTTCGAGCCAGCACCGCCATTCATCTGGCTGATCATCCACAATCTGTAACCCGTGAGTGCCTGCCTTCTCTCCATATCCCGTGATCCCGCTAGCCCCTAGAGCTCTATCTAACTCTCTTTTAAAATCATCCAGCGAATTGGTCTCCACTGCCTTCTGTGGCAGAGAATTCCACAGATTCACAACTCTCTGGGTTTTCCATGGACAACAATCCAAGTCTGTCCAACCTCTCCCTGTAGCTGATACCCCCCCAATCTAATCATCATTCTGGTAAACCTCCTCTGCATCATCGCCAAAGCCACCACATCCTTCCTGTAATGGGGCGACCAGAACTTCACACACTGCTCTAAATGCGGCCGAACCAAAGTCCTCTCCAGCTGCATCGTGACTTCCTGACTCTTGTAGTCAATGCCCCGACCAATAAAATCAAGAATGCCATACACCTTCTTTACCACTCTGTCCACATGTGTTGCCACTTTCAGGGAGCTATGAACTTAGACCTCAAGATAGATAGATAGATAGATATAATTTGGGTTGTCAGCAGCAGTACAATAATAAAGAACACACAATAAAACTGTAACACAAACATCCACCACAGCATTCATCACTGTGGTGGAAGGCACAAACATTTGGCCAGTCCTCCTCCATTTCCCCCCCGTGTACAGGACCAGAGTCCAGTCAGTCCAGGATCGGCTCTTCCTCACCGGCGGTCGAGATTTAAAGTCCCCGCCGCAGCCAGAAGCACCGTAGACTGCAGGGCCGGCGGTCGAAGCTCCCCTCCAGGGGTGATGGTAAGTCCATGCCGGCCCCGCGGTAGAAGTTGGCCGCGGGCCGGCAGTGATGGCTTCTTCTTCCCCCGGGTCCCCCACGAGGGATCCCTGGGTAGACGCCGCACCAGCTGGAGCTCTGCAGACCGCGGCTTCAGGCTGCGACTTCAGGCTGCCGGCTGCCCCGGGCCAGCGAAACGGAGCGCTCCCCTCCAGCGAGCCCCAGCGAGGGCTCACCCGCTCCACGCCGAGAGTCCACGCTGCGCCCGCCGCTGAAGCCCCGGGCGTGTCTCCGGGAAAGGCCGCGTCGATCCTTGATGTTAGGCCACGAGGGAGGCGACCTGGAAAAAGTCGCCTCTCCATGGAGGAGGCGACCGAAGCGGTTTCCCCCTTACCCCCCCACACACCACCCCCCACACAAAACACACGAAGAAACACAAAATACACACTTTAAAACATACTATAAAAAAAAAAAAAAAAAGCTGGAAAAACTGACGCGCTGCTGACATGGCTGCACACAGAGGAGCGCCCCCTACCGACTGTACATCAATGCTGTTAAGATCCCTCTGTACATCAATGCTGTTAAGGGTCACACCATTAATTGTATATTTACCCTATGTATTTGACCTCCAAAAGTGCAACAGTGCTCAGATTAAACTCCATCTGCCATTTCTCTGCCCATTTCCGTAGTTGATCTGTACTTTGACAGCCTTCTTCACAGTCACTGACCCCAGCAATCTTGGTGTTAACTGCAAACTCAGTGACCGACCCGCCTGATCATAAGCGCACCCTTTCATTCAGTGCCGAAGCCAAAGCTGATGTGCTTATTGAGTGTGTTGTCCACTGCAGGTGCCGCACAGTGTCATGACCACTCTGCTCCGACTGCCTCCTGGGGACATTTACAACATCACTGTGGTGGCCTACACAGAAGGCAGCAGTAACGCCTCTGCACCACGAATCATTCAGCTCCGTGAGTGATTCTTCTGTTTCCATTGCTCTCTATCCTTTGTCCTCAGAGCGTTAAATTCGGGGGAAAAAGGAGTAACTCAGCGGGTCAGGCAGCATCTCTGGAGGACATGGATGGGTGACGCTTGAAGAAAGATCTCAACCCAAAACATCACCTATCCATGTTCTCCAGAGAAGCTGCCTGACCTGCTGAGTTACTCCAGCACTTTGTGCTTTTTTGTTTGTAAACCAGCATCTGCAGTTCCTTGCGTCACCTTTTTTCCCTTAAATTATTTGAAGATGCAAGAGGTGCAGATGCTGGAATCATGATCAACACGCAGAGTGCTGGAGAAGCTCAGCTGGTCATGCAGCATCTGCTGAAGAAGTTGTCACAACCCGAAAAGCATCTGTCCATTCCCTCCGCAGATGCTGCCTGACCCGCTGAGTTCTTCCAGCGCTTTGTGTTTTGATTAAAACCTGTGCGTTGTTTTGCCTCCAAATGCTCGAAAACCACATCGACCTTTAGTGAAGTTGTAGTTTGGAGTAAATTATTATTATTAATGGTTTATATAGATCAGCCATCAATGAATGGCGAAGAGGACTTGATGGGCCGAATGACCGAATTCTTCTCCTAAAACCTATGAGCGTGAATGTTATTAGACATTATTGGACACATGATGTGTTGAAAACACAACAACCATTTAATGGCAGTGTCTGCTTCTGTTCTGCTTTACAGCCTTTGTATAAATTTAGGAAATATTGGAGACGAGATCGCATTGACTAGTAAACTGAAAGTATTATCCATTAGTCTGCTATTTTTGGTTTTAGTATCTTGCAGTGTACTAGTCTGACATGGAATGAAGTTACAGATTGTAATGAAGAGCAGACTGTTCCCAACTTGTTTTACTTCAAGTAGGTGTGACTCAAATAGAAAACACCAAAACTGCCTGTGATTCACACAAGTGGTGCATTGAGACCAGGTCAGAGATCCAATGATTTAGAGTCATAGAGCATGGACACAGGCCCTTTGGTCCAACTTGCCCACGCCGACTAATCCAGTGTGCCTCATCTACACTGTTCCCACCTGCCCATGTTCGGCCCATATCCCTCTAACCCTCCCCTGTCCTTGTACCTGTCCAAATGCCTTTTCAATGCTGTTATATTATCTGTTTAAGAAGGAACTGCAGATGCTGGAAAATCGAAGGTACACAAAAATGCTGGAGAAACTCAGCTGCTGCACCCGCTGAGTTTCTCCAGCATTTTTGTGTACCTGTTATATTATCTGCCTCAACTACCTCCTCTGGCAGCTCGTTCCATATACCCACTGCCCTCGGTGTGGAAAAAGCTGCCACCTCGGATCCTTATTAAATTTTTCCTCTCTCAACTTAAACCCAAGTCCCCTGGTTCTTGATTCCCCTACTCTGGGTAAAAGACTCTGTCCATTCACCCTGTCTATTCCCCTCTTGATTTAATACACCTCTCTCTATAAGATCACCTCTCAGCCTCCTACGTGCAATGTAATAGACTTTGCACACATGGTGCGTTGGCGGCCACTTGTCAAGTTGCGCTATCTCCAGCACCATTCATTCGGGTCAGCCACTGTGTAGATGGCACCCTGTACACACAGATTTTGTTTTAATCTCGGCCACGATCAAATAAAGAATTAGGAACTGAATAGTGACAGGAACTCAAAATTGCTGGGGAAACTCAGCGGGTGCCTTCTTGAGTTTGTGTTTGGAACTACCTTCTTGAGTTTGTGTTTGGGTTTACCGTTGTTGCGTAGAAGTTTTAGTTTTGGTTCAAAACAACGGTGCAGCAGGTGGAGCCGCTGCCTCACAGCGCCAAAGGCCCGGGTTCGATCCTGACCGTTGTTAGTTTTCGAGACACAGCACGGAAACAGGCCCTTCGGCCCACTGGGTCCGGGCCGACCAGCGATCCTCGCACATTAATACGATCCTACACCCACTAGGGCCCATTTTTGCATTTAGCAAGCCAATTAACCTACAGACCTGTATGTCTTTGGAATGTGGGAGGAAACCGAAGATCTCGGAGAAAATCCACGCAGGTCACGGGGAGAACATACAAACTCCGTACAGACAGCACCTGTAGTCGGAATGTAACCCAGGTCTCCGGCACTGCATTCGATGTAATGCCCCTATCCCACTTGGGTAACCTGAACGGAAATCTCTGGAGACTTTGCGCCCCACCCAAGGTTTCCGTGCGGTTCCCGGAGGTTGCAGGTGGTTGCCGGAGGTTGCCGGAGGTTGCAGGTAGGGAGACTGACAAAAACCTCCGGGAACAGCACGGAAACCTTGGGTGGGGCACAAAGTCTCCAGAGGTTTCCGTTCAGGTTTCCTAAGTGGGACAGGGGCATTAGGCAGCAACTCTCCCGCTGCGCCACCATGAATGCCCTCTGGTGTTGTCTGTGTGGAGTTTGCATGTTCTCCCCATGACCACATGGGCTTTCTCCAGGTGCTACGGTTTCCTCCCACATCCCAAAGCCATGCAGGTTTGTATGTTAATTGGCCCTCGGTAAATGTGTAGGGAGTGGATGCGAAAATGAGATAACATAGAACTAGCGTGAATGGGCGATCGATGGTCGGCGTGGGACGAAGGGCCCGTTTCCATGCTGTAACTCCAAACTAGTATTAATTGATCTGATTGGATAGCATGCAGCCCAAAGCTTTTCGCTGTACCTCAGCAAGCATGACAATAATAAGCCTAAACTGTTGATTCTTGTGCTTTCTTGGTCCACAGAGCCTGCTTCACCCAAGTCGCTCTTCACTGTGAACAGAACGCGGTCATCGGTGACACTGCTGTGGGTGGAGGAAGGAGTCACGGACCATTACAAGGTCATTTGTAGACAGGTTGGATCACGCAAGGAAGGAGAGGTTGGTCATACACACTCCTCACTCTCATGGCAATTAGCGCAGGACATTGGAGCCAATAGTCACTGACTCGCCACAGAAAGGTTTAGGTTTGGAGGGGAAAGGGCCAAACGCAAGGAAGTGGGACTGGTGTAGCTGGGGACATGTTTGTCGGGCGTGGGCAAGTTGGGCCAAAAGGGCCTGTTTCCACGCTGTATGACTCAATGATTTACAAAATCTTTAGATCTGTGTTACGATTTCGATAGCAAGCACAAGGAAAAGCCATTACCATTGAATGAAGGATTTTAGATGGCACTTGCATTTATTCAAACTGTTGAGTAATCGCCTGTTACTTCCTCTTTTGTTTCTTTATATAACTTTGCAAGATTGCAAGTTGAAGTTTAGAGGCTGGCGATAGTTTGTACAATAGCTGGGAAGTTGGCCCCTAGTTCAATTACTCTGAAGTCCAGTTAAACCGCCATGAGTCAGTTGGGGTATCAGTCTGTGAAGAGCATCGGTAGCAAGTAGGTAACGTGACTTTAATAATATCCTCATGTTTTTGCTTTGGTCTGATGAAGGGAATTTGCCTCATTGTCGTATAAACAGTAGTTTGATTGTGACCTTTACTGCAGTTTGATTAATTGAATGACTAGCTATTCTGTGAAGCAGGGCAGCTATATAATGGCGAGCTTTAATTGTAGTTGTGGACAGTTCGGCAAAATTATTATAAATACGATACAATAGAACTTTATTTATCCCAGGAGGGAAATTGATCTGCCAACAGTCAGTAAAAACAAAAGACACATGAACCATGAATTTTGTTTTTGTTTTTATATATTTTTTATTTCGAACAGAATAAAAGAATAAAAAGTAAGTGTGAAACAGCATACAAAAAACAAAACAAGAATATTTATAAAGTGTCATAAACAATATCTATAAATAAATGAAATCGTATGTGTCCAAAAAGGAGCAGGAAGAAGACAAAGCTTATTAATTCCCACCCCTTATTCAACTGCTTATAATTATCTTATACAAATTTAGCAGCTATATGTACACCATATGTACACCAGCAGTTATATGTACACCAAATTATTTACATTTATGCACTAATCAAATATTTACAAAGACATACAAAAATTAAAGTGACGAGTGGAAAGGATTGGGGATGTGCAAAGATTGGAGGGGGGGGGGGGGGGGGGGGGGAGGGGGGGGGAGGGGGGGGGAGGAGGATGGGTCAGGCAGTATCTCTGGAGAACATGGACAGGTGACGTTTCAGGTCGGGACACTTTAGATTGGGGTCCCGAGCCAAAATGTCAAAATTATCCTAAATGTTGATATTACCACAGCATCTAATTCAGTTGGTGTGAGAGTGAGTTTCAAGCTCAGAGACTGAATTGATCATTTTCTATGGAGGGATACAAGATTTGAAAGGAGGGATAAGAGATAAAGAAAATCAAGATTCCATTCCATCACGGGATGGATGTGGAAGCTTTGGAAAGGAGAGGGTGCAGAGGAGGGTTACCAGAATGATAGAAGCAAGGAGACTGAAGAAAGGTTTCCACCTGAAATGTCACCGATCCATGTTCTCGGGGATGCTGCCTGACCTGCTGAGTTACTCCAGCACTTTGTGTTTTTTGTAAACCAGGATCTGCAGTTCCTTGCAATAACAGAAAGCATAATGTTGTATTCAGCATCCAATGTAACTTTTTTACCAGAAGGATTACTGGATTCGAGAATATTTGCTACAAGGAGAGTTTGGAAAGATTTGGATTGTTTTCTCTGGAACTCCTGGGGTTAAGCAGAGAATTGATATGTATATAAAATAATGAGAGGCATAGATAGGGTAGACAGTCAGACCATTTACCCCAGAATGGAAATGTCAAGACTAGAGGACACAGCTTTAAGGTGAGACTGGCAAAGTTTAATGGAAATGTGTGGGGCAGGTTTTTTGATGCTGAGGGTAGTGCGTGCCTGGGATCGCGCTGCCAGGGGGGGTGGTGCGTGCCTGGGATCGCGCTGCCAGGAGGGGTGGTGGGGGCCGATACGATAGTGGTATTTAAGAGGCTTTTAGACCAGCAGACGGATATGGAGGGATATGGATCATGTGAGATTAGTTCTCCTGGCACCATATTCAGCATGGACATTGTGGGCTGAAGTGCCTGTTCCCATGCTGCACTGTTCTATTCTTGGTGGGTTGGTCGCTGGAATGGATCATTGTAAAACTCCAATCCCATTTGCCTTGGGTGTGACTCTCGTCCTGAAGTCTGTATTTTTAATCTTGTTACATGCGGGACAAAGAGACATTGCTCCGCCAGTGGTAAGATTAGCTCTAAGTGGTAATAATATTTAATTAACGGGCCTACATTCTTCAACTTCATCCTGAAAGTTACTTCACGGTAATTTTCTGGATTTCTCTGTGTTGTGTTACCAATTGCTCATGGCACCATGGTAGTGTTGCTGCCTCACAGCGTCAAAGACCCAGGTTCAATCCTGACCTCGGCGCTCTCTGTGAGTGGAGTTTGCACGCTCTCCCAGTGACCGCGTGGGTTTCCTCCGGGTGCTTCGGTTTCCTCCCACTTCCCAAAGACGTGAGGGTTGATTGTAAATTGCCCCTAGGGAGTGGATGAGAAAGTGGGATAAGATAGAACTAGTGTGAACGGGTGATCGATGGTCGGCGTGGACTCGGTGGGTCAAAGGGCCTGATTCTGTGCTGCATCTCTGAAACTGAGACTAAAGACTGGAAGCTGAGCTGATCACTGGTAGTCTCTTCAAGGCAGCTCATCTTTCCTGTCTGACATTGGCCCGCTGACATTAGGAGGCCACCACTAAAATAAAGCATTTGGAAATGTTGATTGCATGAAGAGCAATTCACTGTCAGCTGTTAGAAATCGAGGAGGCAGGCGAATACTGACTTTTATAGACAACCATGATTCCATTGTCTGGAGTGTCAGGGGGTGAGAGGAGACCCGATAGAAGTATATAAAACTATATGAGGTATAGATACGGTAGACAGTCAGAACCTTTTTCCAAGGTGGAAATGTCCAACACTAGAGGGCGCAGCTATAAGGTGAGCGGGGAAAGTTGAATGGAGATGTGTGGACACAATGGGTCAAGAGCCTGTTTCCACACTGTACCTCTACACTAAATTAAACTAAGATAAAATGAACTAAACTGCTGCACCACAATGCTGAGAATTAAAGTCTGCAGTAATGTAAAATGAAGTCTAAATTGTACAAAGTTTGAAGTCCACTTTATCTTCCCAGAAAGAAGAGGCCACTGTGTACACCCCTGTTGTCACGCTCTCTAATCTTATACCATCGACTTCGTACAACTGTAGTGTGACCAGCGTCAGCTACGAACACTACAGCCCTCCAGTTTTCATCACCGTCTCCACAGGTACAAATTATTATTATTTTTGGTCAATTCGTCCCTTTCCACCCAAACCATCCCGTCCCCGGGTACTTTCTCTTGCACCCGCAGGAAATGCTACACTTGTCGCTTTACCTCCCCCCTCGACTCCATCCAAGGACCCAAGTAGTCTTTCCATGTGAGGCAGAGGTTCACCTGCACCTCCTCCAACCTCATCTATTGCATCCGCTGCTCTAGGTGTCAACTGCTCTATATCGGTGAGACCAAACGCAGGCTTGGCGATCGCTTTGCCCAACTCCTCCGTTCAGTTCACAATAACCAACCTGATCTCCCGGTGGCCCAGCACTTCAACTCCCCCACCCATTCCGAATCCGACCTCCTCCATGGCCAGAGTGAGTCCCACCGCAAATTGGAGGAGCAGCACCTCATATTTTGCTTGAGTAGTTTTCACCCCAGCGGTATGAACATTGACTTCTGCAATTTCAGGTAGTCCTTGCTTTTTCCCTCATTTCCCTCCCCTTCCCAGCTCTCCCACAGCCTACTGTCTCCACCTCTTCCTTTCTTTTTCCTGCCGCCCCTCCCTCCCTCCCCCCCCCCCCCCCATCCCCTAATCGCGACATCAGTCTGAAGAAGGGTCTCGACCCGAAACGTCGCCTATTCCCTCGCTCCATAGATTCTGCCTCACCCGATGAGTTTCTCCAGCATTTTTGTCTACCTTCGATTTTCCAGCATCTGTAGTTCTTTCTTAAAAATTATTTCTTAAGTTGTACTTTTCATTCAGTGTTTGCGCTGAGATGGCTTTGGTCACAACTCTGGGAACTATCGGGCAATAGTAGCTCCTATTGCAGATCTGTAGCACAATGGATAGTGTGTTGGACTTCCACTGATGCACACCAAGTAATTCGAAGGTTGTGGGTTCGAGCCCCACCGGAGTCGGTGTTTTGATGGCACTCGCAGCAACATTATGCAAAGAGTTCAAATGACTGATGACGTCACCTAAGTTTGGGAATCAAACCATCTAGGCCGTTATCTGAAAGGATTAATTTGTACACTAGAATACGGAAAGTGATGCTAATTCTTCTCCCAGAGTGTCCTTGTCGGTGTTACTGTTCGGGTAGAATGTGGCAGCTACTGAAAACAGGCGGCACAGTGGTGCAGCAGTAGAGTTACTGCATCACAATGCCAGGGACCCGGCTTGATCCTGCCCACGGGTGCTGTCTGTATGGAGTTTGTACGTTCTCCCTGTGATTTGCGTGAGTTTTCTCCGAATGCTTCAGTTTCCTCCCACACTCCAAAGATGTACAGGTTTGTAGGTTAATTGGCTTGGTATAAATGTAAAATTGTCCCTGGTGTGTGTAGGATAGTGTTCATGTGCGGGGATCGCTGGTCGGTGGGCTGAAGGGCCGGTGTCCGGGCTGTATCTCCAAATTAAACTAACCTAAACTAAACGTCCAGTTGCAGAGGTCAACTCGAACATGGTGGTGATCTCGGCCTTGGCGATTCTGAGCATCCTGCTGATAGGACTGTTGTTGGCCACGCTCTTCATCTTACGACGTAAACACTTACAACATGCCAGGTACGTAGATATCTGCTCTACACACTCAATGGCTACATCTGGGCCTCTGCTCGCTGGAGTTCAGAAAGATGAGGGGGGACCTTATTGAAACTTATTGAATAGTGAAAGGCCTGGATAGAGTGGATGTGTAAAGGATGTTTCCATTAATGGGGAGAGTCTAGGACCAGAATTAAAGGACATTCCATTAGGAAGGAGACGAGAAGGAATTTCTTTAGTCAGAGGGAGGTGAATCTGTGGAATTCTTTGCCGCAGAAGGCTGTGGAGGCCAAGTCAATGGATATTTTTAAGGCAGAGATAGATAGATTCTTGACCAGTACGGGTGTCAGGGGATCATGGGGAGAAGGCAGGGGAATGGGGTAAGGAGGGAGAGATAGACCAGCCATGATTGAAAGGTAGAGTAGACTTGATGGGCCTGGTTCTGCTCCTATCAGTAACGAACTTGTGAACCTGGGCGGGCGGAATTGCTGAGGCTGTTTCTTAATGTTTTACAGGAATTGCGGAGCGGGAATATTTGTCAACTTTGCCACCCTGGATCGAGACGGGAAGTTGCCCTTTAACTGGTATGTCGAAAGGGGAAATGAAACTTTCTGTCGCAGTGAAAAGTGGCCGGTTGTAATTCTCTGCTTAAACTTTCCAACACAAGTTGAATTTGAGCCTGGGAAGTTATAATTCCCAGTGGAGCACGCTGACCATGGCGGGAGTTTGGGTGTTGCTTGTTACCTTAGAGCAAGGAAATAACTCGCTCTGTCTGAAAATGTTACTGAAGTTGGCCTTGAACAGCTTGCACCATCATTGTGAGATCCCAAAAGGGAAGTCAGCTATGTGGTTGCAGTAACGTTTCTTTTAGTTTAGAGTCATGCAGCACGGAAACAGATCTGTGGCCCACCAAGAATTCAAGAGGCCTTTTACATTAATCCTACACTCTCGTGACATTTTATTCTCTGGACATTGTGAATAACTCTGCCCAGATTAGAAACATTGAAAATAGGTGCAGGAGTAGGCTATTCTGCCCTTCCAGCCAGCACCGCCATTCAATATGATCATGGCTGATCATCCACAATCAGTACCCCGTTCCTGCTTTCTCCCCATATCCCTTGATTCCGTTAGCCCCAAGAGCTAAATCTAACTCTCTCTTGAAAACGTCCAGTGAATTGGCCTCCACTGCCTTCTGTGGCAGAGAATTCCACAGATTCACAACTCTCTGGATGAAAAAGTTTATCTTAGATTCTACTGCCCAACTGCACATTGGGGGCACCTTACAAAGGGCCGCTTAACCTACCAGCCTTGAGGGTCTGTGGGATTTGGGAGGAAACCAGAGCACCCGGAGGAAACCCACGCGATCCCAGGGTGAATATGCAAACTCCACACAAATCCGGAAGTCAGGATTGAACTGGGGTCTCTGGAGCAGAGGCACGGTTCTACGGCATGTACCCACTTTGCTGTCCAGACAAGCTTGCTGTCCCAGTCAAAGACAGACACAAAGTGCAGGAGTAACTCAGCGGGTCAGGCAGCATCTCTGGAGAACGTGGACAGGGGACGTTTAAAGTCGGGACCCTTCTTCAGACTGATTGTGGCGGGCGGGGGTGGGGGGGGCGATGGAAGAGAGCAAGGGGCAGGACAAAGTCTAGTGAGTAAAAGGTAGACTCAAAGTACCTCAGCGGGTCAGGCAGCATCAGTGGAGAAAGAGGATGGGTGAGGTTTTGTGCCAGGACGCTTCTTCAGACCGAAAGTGGAGGGGAGGGAACTGGAAGTAAGAAATGGCCAGAACATTGTTGGACAAAGACTAGAGATGAAAAGACAAGGCGTGTGAGGCAATAATTGATGAGTTGTGAATTGTGGAGGCAGAGAAAGGAATACCGGTGGATGGGGGGCTGGGGGGTGGGGACGACATGGGTGTGAGTGCAGATGGGGCACAGGGAGCAGTCGTTGGATCCTCTACTTTCACCTCAGCTTTTGCATTCCTCTCAGAATTGCATTTCCGATAGTCCCGTGAAAAGGTTGACGTTGATTATTTTGTTTATATCATAAAACTATCACCGTGCAACACTTGGTGTGCTTGAGTTTTACTGAAGTTATGGTCGTGCCAAAGTCAAAACAGCTAGACGGTGCAAACGGCGAAACTTTGCAACATCCAGAACTACCTGTAAATACAGACGTTTGCCTCACGCCGCCTTGTGGATCTATTTTTGATGCTTCAGAAATTATTCCAACTTTCCAGTTTCAAGCACCACCATTGTTCCGAGCTCTTTCAATCTTGGGAGAGCAGGACCTCCTCCCTTTGAGTGTGCGAATGGCCAATCCCACTGTTGATTGAACATCCCGCAACAGGCTTGCTTCTTCAATCGATTGCACAAAGATCGGGACAGCTGATGATTAACAGGGGATTTTTGCTTCCCTGGGAATACTCAGCATTGATAGCGTTGGGGGTCATTTGGAACGGGGGAGATTAATTTCAGGAGAAACGTCCAGGCACCCCGCTGGGTGAGAGGTCCCTCATTATGTTGGATGCTTTCCCAAGGCATTGTCAAGTGTGGCTGAAGGACTGTGTGCATGTGTGTGTGCATGGGTGTGTGCATGGGTGTGGTTAGTTTATTGTCACGTGAAAAGCTTTTGTTGCGTGCTAACCAGTCAGCGGAAAGACTGTACATGATTACATTCGAGCCATTCACAGTGAACAGGTACAGGATAAAGGGAATAATGCAAGATAAAGCCAGTGAAGTCTGATCAAAGATAGTGCGAAGGTCACCAATGAGGTAGATAGCAGCTCAGCACTGCTCTCTAGTCGTGGTAGGATGGTTCAGTTGCCTGATAACAGCTGGGAAGAAACTGTCTCTGAACGTGGTGATGTGTATTTTCACACTTTTATACTTTTTGCTGGTTGGGAGAGGGGAGAAGAGGGAGTAGCCAGGGTGTGATTATGCTGCTGGCCTTGCCGAGGCAGCGTGAGGTATCTGGAAGGGAGGTTGGTTTGTGTGTGTTTCTTGTGTGTGTGTATGTCAGGCAGCTAGTCTGTGTGATGGACTGGGCTGCACCCACAACTCTGCGATTTCTTCCTGTCTTGGGCAGAGCTGTTCCCAATCCAAACAGTGATCAGTGTATGAAGAAGGGTCTCCACCCAAAACGTCACCTATCCCTACTCTCCAGAGATGCTGCCTGTCCCACTCAGTTACTCCAGCACTTTGTGTCTATCCAAACTGTGATTAGTCCGCATAAGATGCCATCTATCTGTAGAAATTAAAGGCACGTAATATCCTTAACCTCCTGAAGAAATAGAGGCATTAGAATCAAGAACTATAGGGCATAGTTTGAAGTGAGTGTGGAATATTTAATAGTAACCTGGCAGCAACTTTTTCACACGGGTGTACGGAACAAGCTGCCAGAGGAGGTAGTTGTGGCAGGGACTGTAACAACATCTAGAAGACACTGGGACAGGTAGATGGATAGGAAAGGTTTAGAGGCATGTGGGCCAAATGCAGGCAGGTGGGACTAGCGTGGATGGGGCATCCTGGTCAACATGGGCGAGTTGGGCCGAAGGACCTGTTTCCGTGCTGTGTGGCTCCCTGACTCTACGCGGTGGTACAAGCAACAGCAATGCAGCCGCTCCGCTCCAGTGATCCCTGTTCAACCCCCACCTCTGGTGCTGTCTGTGTGGAGTTTTCCAGGCGCTTCAGTTCCCTCCCACGTCCAAACAATAGGCAGGTTGGCCTCTGTATAGTGGCCCATGTTTGCAGGTGAGTGCCAGAAACTGAGAGGGGGGTTCATGGGAATATGATGGGGTGGGGAGGATTAAATGGGTGCCTGATGGTCCTCTGTTTCCTTGCTGTATCTCTCGGACACACTCAGACTCTCTGTGTGTTAACGACACAGGGTAGATGATATCTGACCATGCGTTACCACCAAGATGAGTTCCCCTAGTCGTGAAGTCCTCTAAGTACCTCTTGATGTGCTGAATATTGAATCAAACTTGCACCACCTCTTGCTCATCCACTTAATGCCAACAAGATGCAAAGTTCAACCACAATTTAAAGGACATCATCTTCCTTTGTCCTTGAGTGAAGTGCAGTTACTCAAGTTGCATCGGAAATGTCCTCGTTCTTCAGGGAACGGGGATTCCCCTCCGCCACCATAGATGAAGCTCACACCAGGGTCTCATCCATACCCCGTAACACTGCTCTCTCTCCCCATCCCCGCACACGCAACAAGGGCAGAGTCCCTCTGGTCCTCACCTTTCACCCCACCAGCCGGCAAATACAACACATAATCCTCCGCCATTTCCGCCACCTCCAACGTGACCCCACCACTCGCCACATCTTCCCATCTCCCCCTATGTCTGCCTTCCGCAAAGACCGCTCCCTCCGCAACTCCCTCGTCAATTCTTCCCTCCCCTCCTGCACCACCCCCTCCCCGGGCACTTTCCGTTGCAACCGCAAGAAATGCAACACCTGTCCCTTCACCTCCCCCCTCGACTCCATTCAAGGTCCCAAGCAGTCGTTTCAGGTGCGACAAAGGTTCACCTGTATCTCCTCCAACCTCATCTACTGCATCCGCTGCTCTAGATGTCAGCTGATTTACATCGGTGAGACCGAGCGTAGGTTGGGCGATCGTTTCGCCGAACACCTCCGCTCAGTCCGCAATAACCTACCTGACCTCCCGGTGGCTCAGCACTTCAACTCCCCCTCCCATTCCCAATCCGACCTCTCTGTCCTGGGTCTCCTCCATTGCCAGAGTGAGCAACAGCGGAAATTGGAGGAACAGCACCTCATATTCCGTCTGGGGACCTTGCGTCCTTATGGCATTAACATTGAATTCTCCCAATTTGGCTAGCCCTTGCTGTCTCCTCCCCTTCCTTAACCCTCTAGCTGTCTCCTCCCACCCTCCCATCCGCCCGCCCTCGGGCCCCTCCTCTTCCTCCCCTTTTCCTTCTTTCTTTCCCCCCCCCCCCATCAGTCTGAAGAAGGGTTTCGGCCCGAAACGTCGCCTATTTCCTTTGCTCCATAGATGCTGCTGCACCCGCTGAGTTTCCCCAGCACTTTTGTGTACCTTCGATATTCCAGCATCTGCAGTTCCTTCTTGAACACTCAAGTTGGAGCTTGTTTTTGTGTTTAAACACTAGAATGAATAACATTTTTATTGTCACCCCCCCCTTTCCCCTTCTCCTTCCACTCCCCCCCTACCCCCCCCCCCCCCCCCCCCCGTCCCCTGTCTCCGTCCCCTAGTTTCCTCTGCCTTTTCTCTCCTCCTCTCCTTCTCACACCTTTGTGTCTCCTTGTCACCTCCAGTCTTTGCCACTTACTCCACCCATCTGCCAATTTAACCCCTCACTTGTATCCACCTATCACTTGTCCCGTCCGCACCTCTATTTTCCGGCTTTCCTCCCACCCGGACCTGACCCGAAACATCACCAGTCCATTCCCCGCACAGATGTTGACACAAGGAACTGCAGATGCAAAAAAAGACACAAAGTGCTGGAGTAACTCAGCGGGTCAGGCAGCATGGATAAGCGACGTTTTGGGTTGGGACCCTCCTGCAGATTTATTGTTGTGGGGGTGGGGAGCAAGCTGGAAGACAGGTGAGGCCGGGAAGTGATAGGTGGATACTGGTGGTGGGAGCGTTGATAGGTAGATGAAAGGCCAGATGACGAACAGCCAAACAGTGTGGCATAAGGGGGTGGCACAGTGGGACAGTGGTAGAGTTGCTGCCTTACAATGCCAGGGACCCGGGTTCGATCCTTACTACGGGCGCTGTCTTTACGGAGTTTGTACGTTCTCCCTGTGACCGTGTGGGTGTTTCTGGGTGCTCCGGTTTGCTCCCACACTCCAAAGACATTCAGGTTTGAGGGCTAATGTTCCTGTACATTGTCCCTTGGGTGTAGGATAGTGCAAGTGGACCGGGTGATCGCTGGTTGCCGCGGGCTCAAGGGCCTGTTTCCGTGCTGCATCTCTAAAGTCTAAAGGATCGAAGTGGTGAAAATTGGGAAGACAGAAGAAGGGGGCGGGATGGTGGAGAAATGGGCGTGAATCCAGGTGGTGCACAAGGATGGGGCGGGGGGGGGAAGGATAATGGGGTCATTTGTCCACCGATGCTGCCCGACCCTCCAGCTCTCTGTATATCTTCTTGCATCGGGCTGTCATTGTGCTAAGTCGATCTGAGCAAGGGGGACAAGACCCGGGAAGAGGAAACCCCATCAGTCAGATGAAGTGTTTGCGCTCGGGCAGGTCGCAGAGAGAGACGCTCGATTCTAAATACATGATGATGCAGCTTTTCAGAAACCGTTTCCCTGGCAATTTCCACACGTCAGATAGGATTATACAGAGAAGCTGTCCGGTGCTTCAGTGTGAGACGTGTACGAGGTAGTAAAACGCAGCGTGAGGTGAAATAAAGTAAATAATTTTCTGTTTGCCCGTGTGACTGAAACTATTAATTGTATTAACGTTTTTGTGCTTTACCGTATATCCCATTTCTCATTGTGTCTCTCTATGAGCTGTGCAGCATGTTGTGTTATTACACAGTCTCCATGCTGTGAATCTAACTATGCCTATAATACGCTGCTCTCTCTGTTATTAATCTAAATCCACACCCTGTCCACATGTCTGTGTTGCATTTTCTCAGGCGTAGAAGTATTTTTGCTGTTCTTGCACTGCTCCCGTCATGCTTTTGGACGGACTATCTTTTGGCCTTTGGTATTAATCCTTGGTAAGTGTATTTTAACAGTTCTCCTACCTACTCTCTCCCCCCTCCCCCCGAGGCATTTTAAAGCTCCTTCACAATTTGTCCACAACACATCCACAGCAGTACAAGTGTATATGTGTCGGGAGGCCTATTGGCTACAAAATGGGGGAGAGATCCTAAAAGTATTTGTATTTATAGCAATGTGTGTGTGTGTTTGCCCACTGAACATGGAACGTAGAACAGTACAGCACAGGAACAGGCCCTTCGGCCCACCATTTCCGTGCCAAACATGATGCCAACTTAAACTAATCTCATCTGCGTGCACGTGATCCATATCCCCCCACATTCCCTGCATATCCATGTGCCTATCCAAAAGCCTCTTAAACACCACTATCGTATCTGACTCCACCGCCGCCCCTGGCAGCACGTTCCAGGCCCCCAACACCCTTTGTGTAGCAGAAAATATTTTGCACATCTTCGTTAAAATTTCCTCCTCTCACCTTAAAGCCGTGCCTGCCTGCCCTTGACATTTCCACCCTGGCGGGAAAAGGTTCTGACTGTCTACCCTGTCAAGGCCTCTCATCATTTTTTAAATACTGCTATCAGGTCTTCCCGCAACCCCCGGCGTTCCAGAGAAAACAATCCAAGCCTGTCCAACCTCTCCCTGTGGCTCATATCCCATAATCCAGGCAGATGTTCGGATGGCCACAAGAAGCAGCACAGAAGAAGCTGCCCATGATATTTCCTACGTCCAGTTCTGTCAGACGTCTCCCGTCGAGAGGCCTGCAGTGTTGCTTCAAGAAAAGCTCATTTGGTCTGGGGTCCAGAAGCCTAAGCAAAGATATCCATTGTAAGGGGAGTGGAAATGGAAGAGAGGGGGCTGAGGGATTCCGGGTGAGAATTCCAGAGCCGGAAGAACATAGAACATAGCACAGGAACAGGCCCTTTAGTCCACAATGTCCATGCCAAACTTGATGCCAATTTAAACTAATCTCCTCAGCCTGCACTTGATCCATATCCCTCCATTCCCTGTGTATTCACGTGCCTATCTAAAAGCCTCTTAAACACCACTGTCATATCTGCCCCCAGCACCACCCCTGGCAGCACATTCCAGCAACCCACCACGCTTTGTGTAAGACAGGGGAGGAATGAAAGACCCAACCAAGCGATTTGGTGGAGGGATGCGTAACTTGTGTTTGAGGTTGAGAAAGGATATATTGAAGAGGGAGCGGTTTTGAATCATTGAACCAGTGCAGGCTAACGATGGTGGAGTCATGGATAGATAGGCAGGGTTAGAGTCAAGAGTGCAACAAGGGTTAAGAGTGTTTTATTGTCACGTGCCCCGACGCGGAACCATGAAATTCTTACTTGCAGCAGCACAACAGATATGTAAACATAGTACTCTGTAAAACCCATAATCAACAAAAAAAAAAGTTCGGTATAAAAGAGGTATTTTAAAAAAATCACACATAAATAGACAATAATAGGGCAAAGTCCGAAATAATGTCTGCCAGTCTATTTAGTTCAGAACCTTTTTGGAGGTTGTAGTGTTTAATAGCCTGGTGGTTGTTGGGAAGAAGCTGTTCCTGAACCTGGACGTTACAGTTTTCAGACTCCTGTACCTTCTTCCCGATGGCAGGAGTGAAATAAGAGTGGCCAGGGTGGTGTGGGTCTGTGGTGATGCTGGAAATCATCTATCTGAAGATATGGACACTTGTGTCAAGTTCACATGGAAGTATTTATCAGTGATGAACGGTGTTGGTGAGAATAACAGTGGAACTTAACAGCCCGACAACATTAAAATAAGAACAAATATCTGATCTGTCACTAGTTGAATCAACTCCCACCTTTAATAAGTGAACACAAATTATCTTTGGTCTGCTCAGCTCATTGGTAACTATTATTCCTAAATATTGTACATAGCAATAACATAAATGACAGCACCTACATTATAATGCGTACCTAGTGTAAATGCATTAAAATAAACTGGTAACTAATGGAAATACATTGTTAAAGAAATTAATAGTCACGATTTCTCCAATGTTAGATGTGGCATTAATACTACTAACATTGCATAATAAAAGCAATGTTGGCACACTCGTTAATAGTCATAGAGTGATACAGTGTGGAAACAGGCCCTTCGGCCCAACTTGCTCACACCGGCCAACATGTCCCATCTATGCTAGTCCCATCTGCCTGCGTTTGGCCCATATTCCTCTAAACTCTGTGTACCTGTCTAATTGTTTCTTAAACATTGCAATAGTCCCTAGCCTCAACTACCTCCTCTAGCGGTTGGTTCCATACATCCACCGCCCTTTGTGAGAATGCTACCCCTCAGATTCCTATTCTTTCCCCCAACATCACCGTAAACCAATGTCCTCTGGTTCTCGATTCCCCTACACTGGACAAGAGACTCTGTGCATCGACCCGATCTATTCCTCTCATGATCTTATACACCTCTATATGATCACCCCCTCGTCCTCCTGCGCCCTAAGGAAAAGAGTCCCAGCCTAGTCAACCTCTCCCTATAACTCAGCCCCTTGAGTCCTGGCAACAGTCTCTACAACAATGTTGCATAAAGCCCGTGCAGAATTAATTACATTGCCAGCGAAACAAGAGCCACTACATTATTTTGTGCACCAGTAATCGCCGACAATTTTATATACGTTAACATGCCACATTTAAGATGCAATGGTGAGAGAAGGAGCCACTTTCTTAAGCATTAGTGGATGGCTATATTAATAATTCATACTGTTAACATTTCGATAGACGTAAACTCATTTAACATCTATTAGTGATAAATGTATACTCATTGTAAAAGTTATTAATAACTAATTCAAGCATTACATAGAAATGTTGATGTCCAATACATTTTTTGGATGAAATGCATTAGTAGCTAGTGTGTGATTTTGTTTAAAGACATTCACCGTTTACTAATTGCCTGTCGCTCTTTGTCAGACTTGTGTGGTGTCATGTTAGAAACATGCATGTCTTTAAGGAGGGAAAAAAAGGATGAAATGGCTTATTTTGGAGTGTGCGATCTGTTAAAAATATATATTTCCAAATTGAATTTGCTGTACCTTGAAATTTATAAACCAGCCTCAGTGAAGATAGAAATTGATTTCTTAAAATCATTTTATTACATTCTTTACTTGCAGGAATAAATATGCCCTGAAGAAGAGGAAACTAGCCAAGTATGTTTAGCATTATTTAGTGAATTTTAAACTGAATGAAAACCTTTTTGCCTTGTGCTCTGCTGTATAATGTCAATGGCAAGCAGGGTGAGTCAGTGTTGCCTCATGTGCAAACCACATCCTCTGTGTATCCCCCTGGCTTTAGTACAAGGAAGGTGACCTCTTACAAATATGGAGCATGTAAAGATATCCATCTGCAGAAAGATACACTTCCTTTGTTCTTATTATAATCATTGTTTTAATTATTTATTTTAATTATTTTAGAAAATGTGTTTTGAGGGTATGTGTATTACTGGAAATAGATTGTAAATCTAGAGCTAGTTTAGTGTAGAGATTCAGCGTGGAAACAGGCCCTTCGGCCCACTGAGTCCACGCCGACCATTGATTGCCCGTTCACACTAGTTCTATGTTCTCCCACATTCTCATCCACTCCCAATTTTACACACTAGATGGCAATTTGCAGAGGGCCAATTAACCTACAAACCCGCACGTCTTTGGGGTGTGGGAGGAAACCGGAGCACCCGGAGGAAACCCACGCAGTCACAGGGAGAACGTGCAAACTCCTCACACACAGACAGCACCTGAGGTCAGGATCGAACCCGGGTCTTAGGTGCTGTGAGGCAGCAGCTCTACCACTGTGTCACCATGCTGCCCTTAAAATAGGAGTGATGTGATGGCTGTGCTCAAGAACGAAGTGTACAGGGACTGAGTCAAATAAAACACTAATTGGCTCAGTTAGAAGTGAACTATTTTATTAGTTTATGGCATGTGGCAGCCAACATTTTTGGCCATCTCTAATTTTTCGTGAGAAGTGAATGGTGATCTACTTGTGTGTGTGATAAAGAGACTTCTGGGAGGTAGTTGGGGAAGGAATTATCTCAGTAACACAGTACAGATTTCCCAAGATGATTTCCGTTCTGGTACAGCTGAGACACTAGCTCTCTTGAGAAAGTAGATGCCTTTAGCTTTAGAAGATGGATGCAGAGTGCTGTGGTAACTCAGCGGGTCAGGCAGCATCTCTGGAGAAAAAGGAAGGGTGGTGTTTTAGGTCAGGACCCTTCTTAATATTAGTTTGATTTAGAAACATAGCATGGAAACAGGCCCTTCGGCCCACTGAGAAACTGAGAAACATAGCATGGAAACGGGCCCTTCGGCCCACTGAGAAACTGAGAAACATAGCATGGAAACAGGCCCTTCGGCCCACTGAGAAACTGAGAAACATAGCGTGGAAACGGGCCCTTCGGCCCACTGAGAAACTGAGAAACATAGCATGGAAACGGGCCCTTCGGCCAACTGAATCCTCTCCAACCATCGATCGCTCGTTCCCACTAGTTCTATGTTTTCCCACGCTCCCTAAAAACCTGGCGATTAACAGAGGGCCAATTAACCTACAAACCCGATCGTGTTTGGGATGTGGGAGCAAACTGGAGCATGCGGAGGAAACCCGCACGGTCACAGGGAGAATGTGCAAACTCCACACAGACAGCACCCGAGGACAGGATTGACCCCAGGTCATTGGCGCCGTGAGACAGCTATACAACCGTGCCGCCTTAAGTGCCTCTTGCAAAATAAGAATGAACTCTGTATCAGATATCCCTACTTATACTATTGGGTCCCGACCCAACAAAGTCATCTGCCCATTCCCTCCACAGATGCTGCCTGACCCATTGCGTTCCTCCAGCAAGTTGTGTTTTGTGTATCTGCGGTTCCTTGTGTCTTCACTTCCAAATTTCGTGACTTGTGAACGGTTTCTTCCCATTTTGAAAACTGCATTTGTTCCCTCCCTTCATCCTGTTGAGGGATGAGAGAGGGGGAGATCAAGAATTGACGTCACCAAATTCACATCCAATGGATGTTACCAACGCCATTCATTTAATATTAGAATGACTGAGCCAACTAAAATCTTTCAGCTGTCAAGGAGAAACCAACGTAGATTTCTCTAAAGTAACTGATGAATCTGTTTTGTTTGTTTTAAGTCTAGTTTATTGTCACGTGTACCAAGGTACAGTGAAAAGCTTTTTTGTTGCATGCTATACTGTCAGTGGAAAGACTAAACTTGATGTGTAGCAAGGAACTGCAGATGCTGGTTTAAACCAAAGATAGACACACTGAAGAAGGGTCTCGACCTGAAACGTTACCCATTCCTTCTCTTCAGAGATGCTGCCTGTCCCGCTGAGTTACTTCAGCATTTTGTGTCTATCTTCAACTAGACTTGGTTACAGCCACAGTGTACAGATACAGGATAAAGGGAATAACAGTTAGTGTAAGATAGTCTAGTAAAGCCTGATTAAAGATAGTCAGAGGATCTCCAATGGGACTGCTCTCTTGTTAGAGAGGCCAGCTCACTTGCCTAATAACAGCTGGGAAGAAACTAGCCCTGAATCTGGAAAGTGTGTTTTATAACTTCTGTGTCTCTTGCCTGATGGGAGAGGGGAGAAGATGGAGTGACTGGGGTGAGGCTGGTCCTGGATTATGTTGGTGGCCTTGCTGAGGCAGTGTGAAGTGTAGATGGAGTCAGACTGTGTTAGATTGGTCAGAGAACTGGGAAGGGGATGAAAAGAGAAGGAAAACAAAGGCTATTTGAAGTGAGGGGTGTCAATGTTCATACCGCTGGGGTGTAAGCTGCCCAAATGAAATATGAGGTGCTCTTCCTCCAATTTGCGCTGGGCCTCACTCTGACAATGGAGGAGGCCCGGGACAGAAAGATCAAATTGGGAATGGGAGGGGGAGTTAAATTGCTGAGCATCCAGGAGATCAGGTAGGTTAAGGCGGACTGAGCGGAGGTGTTCAGCGAAACGATCGCCGAGCCTGTGCTTGGTCTCGCTGATATACAGAAGTTGACACTTGGAACAGTAGATGAGTTTGGAAGATGGAGTCGAGGGGGGAGGTAAAGGGACAGGTGTTACATCTCCAGCGGTTGCAGGGGAAAGTACCTCGGGAGGGGGTGGTTTGGGTGGAAAGGAACGAGTTGGCCTGGGGGTTGTGGAGGGAACGGTCTCTGCGGAATGCAGAAAGGGGTGGAGATGAGAACATGTGGCCAGTAGTGGGATCCCGTTGGAGGTGGCAAAAATGTTGGCGAAAATGTATGCTGTATGCGACGGCTGATGGGGTGGAAGGTGAAGACAAGGAGGACTCTGTCCTAGTTACGAATGGAGTGAGGGAGAGTAAGAGCGGAGCTGCGGGATATCGAGCAGACCCTAGTGAGAGCCTCATCTATAATGGAAGAGGGGAGCCCCCGTTTCCTAAAGAATGAGGACATCTCCGATGACCTGGTATGGAAGAGAGGTTGATTTGCGTGATGGTCTAGGCTGCATCCACAATTCTCTGCAATTTCTTGCGGTCTTGGATGGAGCTTTCGTCAAACCATGCTGTGATGCATCCTGATAAAATACTCTCTGCGGAGCAGGCGGTGAAAGGATGATTCAGTTGCCTGATAATAGTGTTGGCAATGGAGTTCACACTGAGGATGTTATTTACCTGATGCTCCAGGAGGCATTTGACAAAATCAATTAGAAGCGCACTAACCTTAAATTGAAGCAGGATACTGACGTATTTGTGAACTGGTTTTGTGGAATTGCTATGAGTAATACTAAGTAATAGCTGTTGATAAAAAGGTGCTGGCATGCATACAATTAATAAATGAAGCTGCATTGATCAGCAACATTCCCCAATCGGTATACTTGCCTCTTCTTTGATTTTTCCGCAACCAATCAACTTCTAATTTATTAAACGACCAGGTTAGAAAGTGTAAAGTCAACATGAAAATCTGGATGTTGCCTTTGTGGAGTTGCCAGTGTGGAGTCACGGAAACGGCAGCGGGCAGAGGGGTGGGACGGGCGCAACTTCACGTGAGTTTTGTGTGGGCTGCATCCTTCATCATCATCATCGCAATGAAAATAGAATAGAACATTTTGTAGCGGGCAGCACGGTGGCACAGCGGGTAGAGCCTCTGCCTCTCGGCGCCAGAGACACGGGTTCGGTCCTGACCTCGGGTGCTGTCTGTGTGTGGAGTTTACACCTTCTCCCTGTGCTGGGACCGCGTGGGTTTACATAGAAACATAAAAAATAGGTGCAGGGGGAGGCCATTCGTCCCTTCGAGCCAGCACCGCCATTCATTGTGATCATGGCTGATCGTCCCGTATCAATAAGCCGTGCCTGCCTTCTCCCCATATCCCTTGACTCCACTAGCCCCTAGAGCTCTATCTAACTCTCTCTTAAACCCATCCAGTGATTTGGCCTCCACTGCCCTCTGTGGCAGGGAATTCCATAAATTCACAACTCTCTGGGTGAAAAGGTGAATAAATGACCTCCCCTTTATTCTGTGACTGTGGCCCTTGGTTCTGGACTCGCCCAACATTGAGCACATTTTCCCTGCATCTAGCTTGTCCAGTCCTTTTATAAGTTTCTATAAGATCTCCCCCTCATCCTTCTAATCTCCAGTGAATACCAGCCTAGTCTTTTCAATCTTTCCTCATATGACGGTCCCGCCATCCCAGGGATCAGGTTTCTTCCGGGTGCTCCGGTTTCCTCCCAACATCCCAAAGACGTGTGGGTTTGTTGAGGCAATTTACAGAGGCCAATTAGCCTAGTGTGTAGGAAGTGGATGAGAAAGTGGGATAACACTGAACTAGTGTGAATGGGTGACCGATGGTCAGCATGGAGTCGAAGGGCCGAAGGGCCCATTTCCATGCTGCGTCTGAACTGAACTGAACTTGCGGGAGTCCACATTGCAGGTTCAGCCAATGGACGGTGAAGGTTATTGTGTGGCCAACACACTCCTTGTATGCACTGATCCTACTTAAACATCTCACATCACAAAGCCTCGGCTGTGATGGTCAGATAATTATTCTCAACTGCATTTCTCTTAAGATCATTCAAACTGGATTCTGAAATCGGTGGCATGGTGGCGCAGTGCTAGAGTTTCTGCCTTATAGCACCAGAGACCCGGGTTGAATCCTGACTCCGAGTGTTTATCTGTAAGGGGTTTTCTCCCGGGTGCTCCGGTTTCCTCCCACACTCCAAAGACGTACAGGTTTGTAGGTCAATTGGCTTGTTATAAATGTAAATTGTCCCTAGTTTGCGTAGGACAGTGTAAGTGTGCGGGGATCGCTGGTCGGCGCGGACTCAGTGGGCCGAAGGGCCTGTTTCCGCGCTGTATCTCTAAACAAAACTAAACTAAAAACAGAACACGTTCCACTGTGGCAGTTTGTACAAGTCAGCACTGGGTGGAACTGAGTCTGTGACCGCAGGCAGCTGGCTGTTATGTAAAGTGACACATACAGGAAAGGAACAAAACCCGAGTCAATCCTCAGCAATATTTCTGGAGAACATAGACGGGCGACGTTTCGGGTCGGGACCCTTCTTCAGGCTGATTGAAATGAGGGGGAGGGGGGATTGATGGAAAAGAGAGGTGGGGATGGGACAAAATCTGGGGGGTGATAGGTGGATACAGGTGAGGGGGGTGGGGTTCTCATGATTAGCAAACCTTTGAATATTCTGTAGAGAACCTATAAACGGATGTTTGTTGGTGGACTTGCATCAACATCAGTGAAAGACCATTCTCAGCAGTTGTACATAGCTCCTGACTTCGAATGTAGTCTTTTTAACTTTGAATAGGTGCCAGACTTGCTATTGCCTGCTAACTCAATGTCAAGATCTACAGTGGCCCACAAAGTGCTGGAGTAACTCAGCGGGTCAGGCAGCATCTGTGGAGGGAATGTGGTGGGCGGGACCCATCTTCAGACTGATCGGAAGAGAGGGAGGTGGGGGGTGGGGGGAGGTGGGGGGAGGTGGGGGAGGGGGGGGGGGGGGGGGGGGGGAGGTGGGGGGAGGGGGGGGGGGGGGGGGAGGAACACCAAAGCCTGGCAAGTGATAGGTGGAGAACATGGATAGGTGTCATTTTGGGTCGGGACCCTTCTTCAGACTAATTCTTTATTGATGTAGAATATAAGACTACGATGTCGACAACTTCATCTGTGATTCACTCAAATCTTTTGTTAGCAATGTTCACATCACTCCATAGCAACCAGTCTGAAGGGTCCTGACCCAAAACGTCACCTCTCCATGTTCTCCAGAGATGCTGCCTGACCCGCTGAGTTATTCCAGCACCTTGTGTCATTTTATATTTAATTCTTGATAAATTCCTTTTCCACATCAATACGGCAAGTTGTTTTTTTCTTGTTTGCTTCTCACAGCCCCGTAAAACTGGACGATTTTGAAATGTATCTCAAGGAAATGGCCAAAGACTCAGATTACAAATTCTCTCTGCAGTTCGAGGTAAGGCATTCCTTCCCCTTTAGATAACAGGTCGTTTTTCCCTTGCGGTGAGAGGGCTGGCAGGCCGTGTGAAAAAGCTACTTTCTTAACTACTAAACCAGGTTCGCTTCTTAATAAACAGACACCACACAAACTGTTTGGTAGACCAGTTCACAACTTTACTTATTATCGGCCGATGGAAGGGAGGGAGAACTCCAGTCAAGTGACCATTACAGACACTTGACCGTCCTCCGTTCACCTCTCTGAACAACAGAATTACATTGTCTTAAATAGGGTTTTTTGTCCCCTTAGCACATTTCACAGACATTAGTCATGGTCAGAGGTACAGGAAAAGGTTTCCACAGAATGCATCACATCAAAGGCCTTTTGTTTACATGTTACAAGATAACATTGGCCATTTGGTTTACGACATTTTATCTTTCCATTTCCCTGTTCCTCTCTCGTCCTTCATAAACATTGGCTATTTGGATAATGCCATTTTATCTTCACAGAGATCACCCTAGCTCTTTCGCTGCTTTCTCGCTGTCATTTGGTCCCTCATAAACATTGGCCATTTGGTTTATGGCATCTTACTTCAAAGATGTGACTAGCTCTTTCTCTCTGCTTGTCCCTTGGGAGACAATGTTATGGTGTTTATTATCCCACACACTGCAACCTGAGGCAAGCCTAATTTGACACTAAATATAAGCTATAAGCTAGCCCAGAAACCTATTTAATATCTTCTTATATTTTTAACTAAAATTCAGCTTCATCACGTGAACCGTTTCTGCTGAGCGTGGTCTATCCTGAACCAGACGTGTGGGCATGCAGGGGAGGAGGTTGTAGACACAGCCTTCTTGATCTGGTCTTTCCTTCCTCCTGCACCAGTCTTGAGTTGCGTGATGGGTAGATGGGGTTGGCAAGTCGGCTTTCAACGCATTGGCCTTTTAAGTCGGCGTATAGCGTATAAAAGTCGGGACGTTATATTAGTTGTACAGATGTTGGTGAGGCCACATTTGGAGTCCTGGCACTTCACGTTTTGCGCACGTTTGATTTATAGTGTTGACACAACATGCTTGTTCCTTTAATATTAATAAATGATTCATGCACTGGTGCTTTTGGAAATAATCTGCTCAAATTTACCGCTGTCAGCTAGCAGTCTCACGGGTGTTCAGTTTAGCTGTTTGTGAATTACGCACTGCTTTTCAAAGGCACCAAACTCCAGTGTAAAATGCCTGTCGTGCCTTCAGTTTTGGTCACTCTCTTCTAGGAAAGATGTTATCAAGCTGGAAAGTGTGCAAAGAGGATGTAGGAGGGTGTTGCCAGGACTCAAGGGCCTGAGCTACAGGGAGAGGTTGAGCAGGATTTGACTCTATTCCTTGGAGCGCAGGAAGCTGAGGAGCGATCTTCTCGAGAGGTGTATAAAATCACAAGGGGAATAGATAGGATGAATGCACAGAGTCTTGGACCCAGAGAGGACAAAAAGTTAAAGGTGAGAGAGGAAAGATTTAATAGGAATCTGAGGAGCACCTTTTTCACTCAGAAGGTGGCGGGTATATGGAACAACCTGCTAGTGGAGGTATTTGAGCCAGGTATAATAACTGTATTTAAACTACTTTTGGACAGGTACATGGACAGGGAGGGTTTGGTAGGATATGGGCCAAGTGTGGGCAGGTGGGACTAGCTTAGATGGGGCACCTTGGTCGGCATGGACGAGCTGGGCCGAAGGGCCTGTTTCGGTGCTGCCTGTGCCTCTATCTTTGCTCTCCATCTGTAGAGGTAAGGGTTTTGCTAACCCAGGAAGCTGACTTGTAACTGCAAGTGACTTCACTGAAAATCTTCTTTAGCTTCCTTGATTATTAAATCATCTTTTACACTTAGCCTCCAAGTCTTGTTTCAGCCAGGCAAAGGCCTGGATCTCTCTGTGTTTGAGCCTTGTCACCTTTTCCGGAGCATTGCCTGCATAGCGTGGACGTGTGGCGCACGTTATGATTGACCATCATGCTGATTGCCATTCCAGGATCTCAAGCTCATCGGTCAGGACATTCCCCACGACACGGCAGAGTTCCCAGTTAACCGCTGCAAGAACCGATACACCAACATACTGCCATGTGAGTACTTGGACCAGCACACAACAGGGGCGGCACGGTGGCGCAGCGGTAGAGCTGTTGCCTCACAGCGCCAGAGACCCGGGTTCAATCCTGACTACGGGTGCTGTCTGTGCGGAGTTTGTACATTCTCCCCGTGACCGCGTGGATTTTCTTTGAGATCTTCAGTTTCCTCCCACACTCCAAAGACGTACAGGTTTGTAAGTTAATTGGCTTGGGTAAAATTGTCAATTGTTGCTAGTTTGTGTAGGTTAGCGTGGGATAGGACTTGGTGGGCCAAAGGGCCTGTTTCCACGCTGTATCGCTTAACTACACTGAACAGTGACGCGCCCATCCGAGAAAGACCATTCTTCTTTAGTCTGTAGCTAATTACATTCTTATGGGATGCATATATAAGCTTTAGATTGTAGGTGCATGATGGGAAATTTTGGACAGGTACGTGGAAAGTTTTGGAGGGATATGGGCCAAACATGGGCAGGTGGGACTAGTGTGGATGGGGCATCTTCGTTGGCATGGGAAAGTTGTGCCGAAGGGCCTGTGTCCTTGCTGTATGACTCTAACTCTATCCCTTTAATTGCCCATGGACATTACCACCTCTTAGAAAACTGCCTCCTGTACTTTTGTGATGGCTTCAAAGCTGTGCAGAAAAAAAAGACACATAGTACTGGAGTAACTCAGCGGTCAGGCAGCATCTCTGAAGAACATGGGTAGGTGGTGTCCTGGGTCAGGATATGGGCCAGACAGGCAAATGGGACTTGTTTAGATGGGGCATCTTGGTTGGCATGGACCAAAGGGCATGTTCCTGTACTGTATAGTCCATAAGAGGCCATAAAGTCATAGGCTGGAAATAGATACCAAGGCTTCCTAACGGGAAAATTTCTTTTTGCATTTGAGGAACTAAAGGTGTTATTAACTCAACATGTTACAGTATAATTTCTTATGCTGGTACCATTATCCCTGCAGATGACTTCAGCCGAGTGAAATTAACCTCTCTACAGTGTGATGATGAGTCAGACTTCATCAATGCTAATTACATTCCTGTAAGTACTTGAACTGCCAAAATAAGTTTTAGATAACAGTTCATTCAGGTTCATTTGATGTAGCAAAGTTAATTTTCTGTGGTGTCATAAGCGCTCCAATTAATTCCTAAGGAGCAGCCATGGAACACTGGTGAAAGATGGAACTACAGACGTGGGTTTACAACAACAAAAAAAGAATCAAAGTGCTGGAGTAACTCAGCAGGTCAGGCAACATCACTGGAGAATACTGATAGGTAACATTTCTGGATGCTTCTTCTGAGACTTCTTCAAACTGAAGAAGGGTCCTGACTCAAAACGTAACTTCTCCAGAGATGCTGCCGGACCTGCTGAGTGTCCATGAGTCGCATGAGCAGAATTAGGCCATTCAGCCCATCAAGCCTATTCTGCCATTCAATCATGGCTGATCTATCTTCCCCTCTCAACCCCGTTCCCCTGCCTCGATGCCATCCTCGATGTCAAAATTCAGTGCACCGTTGATCCCCTCTCTAGAAGTTACAGATGAGTTGCATCTCACCTGGTCATAAACCATTTGACTCAACTTGAGCCACTTATTCATAAATATAACATTGCTGTTTGAGAGTGGCACAAGAAACTGCTAATGCTGAAATTCATGAGCAAACAGCATCTCATAATCCGCCTCTGTAGCTGACAAAACAACCTAATGAACATAGAATCTGCAACTTTAAGTAATTACCCTCCCCACGCCCTCTATCCCAATACCCTCACTACATTGTGCACTCATTTCTCACACCACCTCCACCACCCTGTTCCTTTCTCCTCCTTCACACACCCGTTTCTCATCATGTCCTCTGGAGAGAAGGAATGGGTGACGGATCGGGTCGAGACCCTTCTTCAGACTGTCCCGCTGAGTTACTCCAGCTTTTTGTGTCTACCTTCAATTTAAACCAGCATCTGCAGTTCTTTCCTCTGTTTCCCTTTTATTCCCCCCTCTTTCCACTCCTCCCCCCCCTCCGGCTTTACATTTCACGCCTCCCCTTCTCTGCTTATCTGACACCCTTTTGTCTCCTTTTCACCTCCAGCTTATGTCATTTACTCCACCCATCTGCCTACCAACCTGTATCCATCTATCACTTGCCAGGCTTTGTTTCCCCCCCTCCCCCCCCCCATCTATTTTCCAGCTTTCTCCCCCCCCCCCCCCCCTACTACAATCGGTCTGAAGAAGGGTCCCGAGCCGGAATGTCACCTGTCCATTCCCTCCACAGATGCCACCTGACCCCGCTGAGTTACTCCAGCACTTTGTGTTTTGCTGTTTCAGTTTCAGCACTGTATGGAATTAAGATGCAAGTGGTTTTGCAGATGTTTTATCCAGCTGAGTCAGGGCTAATGCCCAACGTGCAACTACTCAAACTTCCTCCTTCCAAATGACAGCTGATGAAACATGGTTTCTGATAACTCGACTGTTCTTTCACCCTTGACCCTTGCAATGAGGCTGGCGTCAGATTTAATTGTAATTTTTACAATGATCATTTCCCATTCAAATGTAGACATGTTATTATATTTTTCTCGTTCGCTGCCTTGCACAGCAGAATATTTGGCTGTGCGTAGATTTTACCAAATAGTCTAACAGCACGGAAACAGACCCTTCAGTCCAACTCACCCATGCCCACCAAGATGCCCCATCTACGCTAGTCCCATTTCACGTTATTGTAGAATTAGGCCAATCGGCCCATCGAGTCTACTCCGCCAACCAGGGCTGATCTCTGCCTCCTAATCTCATTTTCCTTCTTTCTCCCCATAACCCTTGACACTTGTTCTAATCAAGAATTTGTCTATCTCTGCCTTAAAAATATCCACTGACTTGACCTCCACAGCCCTCTGCGGCAATGAGTTGCACAGATTAACTACCCTCTGACTAAAGACGGCAGTTGGCCCAAATCATTAAACCTTTCCTGTCCATGTACCTGTCCAAGTGTTATTATACCTGCTTCAACTACCTCCCTTGGCAGGCCATTCCACATACCCACCACCCTCTGTGTGATAAAGTTGCCCCTCAAGTCACTATTAAATCTTTCCCCTCTCACCTTAAACCTGTGACCTCTGGTTCTTGGTTCCAACTACACTGCCATCAACCAGAAACCACCCAACCACATTAATGAGTGGAAAGCACTATAGTTAACTGCAATACAACAACAAAACAAATTTATTTTGCACCGAGTGTCTCACAAAAGCTTTACCAAACCCAGTCTGAGGCAATACAAATAAAACCTTAAGTCGGATGACCAAAGCTTGGCAAAACGAGGTAGGTTTTAAGGAACATCTCAAAAGAACAGGTGAAAAGGTTTATGAAAAGCAATCCAGACCTTTTGAAAATGTTAACAGTGCAGGAAGGAACTGCAGATGCCGGTTTACACCGAAGATAAGAGACAAAATACTGGAGCAACTCAGCGGGACAGGCGGCATCTCCGGAGAAACGGAATGACTGACGAAAGATCTCGACCTGAAACGTCACCTATTCCTTTTCTCCAGAGATGCGGCCTGACCCGCTGAGTTACTCCAGCACTTTGTGTCTGTCTATGGGAATGTTAACATTAGTTTCATCTCAAGTGTGATGGGATGGGGTGAGTGACAGAGGAAGGTGTTTGGACTGACTTCTTGACAGAGGGCAGATATGAGTTGCAGTATTGTGTGCTGACAAATTGTGGTTGATGGTTTCTGCAGCAGCTATGTGAAGCAACAGCAGAATATGCTGATGTTTCAGAGCCAGATAACCAGGTGCCCAGAAAATGGCTTATTTTCTATATCAATAGGAGTGTAAAGTATTAGGGTTGTATTGGAGTTAACTGGTGATTAATGGTCGTGGTGGGCCGAGGGCCCTGTTTCCATGCTGTTGTCTTTCAAACACAAAGTACCTCACCTGCTGAGTTACTCCCACACCTTGTGTCTTTTTTGTTTGCAAACCAGCATCTGCAGTTTCTAATGCCTGCCTGATGGGGAGACACGGATGTCAGAAAGGAGTAAAAAAAACAAGGAATAGAAGAAGTAAGGTTCACAGAATTGCAGGGTTTGGACAAAGGATGATTAGTGTTGCGAGTACGGGAATCAGGGACAAGCTCGGGAACAACATCTTTCATGAATCTGCAGCACATGTCACTTTCTTTTCCTCAGGGGTTTAACTCTGCCCAGGAGTACATTGCGACACAAGGGCCGTTGGCAGAAACAAGAAGTGACTTCTGGAAGATGATAATTCAGCAGAAATCGGGCATCGTTGTCATGCTCACACGATGCAATGAGAGGAGACGGGTAAGTTTGGTATTGAGCAGCTAACCAAATATTTTCACCCTGTCAGGGTGTTATGGTGCACCTTTATTGGACTTTGGGTAAGCCGCATATGGAGTATTGCGTGCAGTTCTGGTCACCCCATTACAGAAAGGATGTGGGGGCTTTGGAGAGGGTGCAGAGGAGGTTTATCAGAATGATGCCTGGATTAGAGGGTTGTAACTACAAGGAAATGTTAGACAGACTTGAATTGTTTTCCTGTAACGTCGGTGATTGTGGGGAGACCTGAGTATTTAAAATTGAGGTAGAGATAGGGTAGAGGGTCAGAACCTTTTTCCCCAGGATGGAAAAATCACATACTAGAGCATAGCTTTAAGGAGAGATGGACAAAGTTTAAATGAGATGTGCAAGGCAATTTTTTATTTTTTTTGCACAGAGGGCGGCGAGTGCTTGGACCATGCTGCCGGTTGAGGCATTTAAGAGACATTTGTATAGGCACATAGATATGTATTATCTGCAGGCAGATAAGAGTGGTCTTGGCATCATGGACATTATGGTTCAAAGAACCTGTTCCTGTAATATTCGATGTGCAATCTGTGCAATGTATTTCTGATCACATGCACCCGGGCCATAGAAATTACTGTTAATAATTAATATGTAGTTTAAAAATGTCACCATCAACTCGGTGAAAGACACTCTTTGTTCTGCCTGAAACGTGTTGGTCTCCCAGCCCAGCGAGATGTCCCGTCAAGGAATGTTGCTGACAGGCCTGCTCCAGACTGCAGGAGGACGCACTGAAGCACGGTGCAGTCAACGCCAAGCCTCTGTGGGCGGGGCGGGGGGGTACTACAGTCTATGATCCTTGCACTATTTGCGTTGAGGGGCAGAGTTGTGAGGACACCCCTCGCACAAGGGAAGGGATATCACCCCGGCGAGCCACAAGCAGCAAGGGTGCTTTGTCCAAGGATAGTTTGTGCACACTATCGAATATAACGCTAATTAATGTATAGACACTGAGAATGGCTGAAGTGTTTGCATTTTTAAATACAAATATAGTTTCATTTTGAAACAAAGAATACCTGGTGCTGTGCAGAAAATGCATTTTCCTAAGGATCTATCGCGATGAATTATGTAGAGGCTCCAGTGTCTGCATCCCATCCCATTGCTAACTTCTGGCACACATCTGTCTAGCACACGATCTTATCTTGTTACATCTATCTTGGATTCTAAATTCTCTTGGATTGAGTGCATATATGGCCACATGCTATATATCAGTGCAGCTGCTGGAGCACAGCGTTAGAGACCACGGTTTGAACCTGATCTCTGGTGCTGTCTGTAGAGTTTGTACGTTCTCCTCGTGACCGCGTGCATTTTATTCCGAGATCTTCAGCTTCCTCCCGCACTCCAAAGACACACAGGTAAGTGGGTTAATTGGCTTGATATAAATGTAAAATTGTCCCTAGTGTGTGTTGGATAGTGTTAATGAGCGGGGATCACTGGTCGGTGCATGCTTGATGGCCCTGTTACTACACTGTATCTCTAAACTAAAATTAAACTAAACCACTTGGGTTTCATCCACCTGCTCTGTTTTCCTCCCTCATCCTAAAGATGAAGGTTTGTAGGTAAATTGCCCCAAGTGTGCAGAGAGTGGAATAACATTAAACTGGTGGGCCGAGAGACCCGTTTCCATGCTGTATCAATCAATCAATACACATGAACTGTATTGCAGTCTATAAATTGTGTAGAATATAAAATAAACACATTTAATTCACATGGAACAAATTCAGAAATCACCAATTAGTCAATTTTGTTTCAGGAAATGTGACCAATAATTAATGTTTTACAGGTAAAATGCGACCATTATTGGCCATTTAACGATCAGCCAGTCAGCTATGGAGATGTCACCGTAGAAATGGTCTATGAATCGGAGCCGTTTGATCAGTCCGAGGAGAACCTTCAGTCGGAGTGGATCGTACGAGAATTCAACGTCAGCTATGTAAGATATCCAGCATTAGTTTTCCTGTACATCCTTTCATCTGAGAACGGGAGGGAAATTGTGAGATGTCAATTAATGGTTACTGTACCCGCAACTGGAAGATTGTTCGTAATTAAACTCTTTACCTTTTGAAACTAATTAGCATGCTGCAGATTAGATCATTGGATTACAACTATTTGCATCACACCCCAGTACCCGACAACGCTTCCATTAAAGCAGTAAAAAAGTGCTGGAGTAACTCAGAGGACACGGATAGGCGACATTTTGGATTAGGTTGTCCTCCAGAGACGATGCCTGACCAGCATTGTTTTTTTTGTTTGTAAACTAGCATCTGCATTTGCTTGTGCCTCCCATTAATGCAGCAAATGGCCATGAAAAATATTAGATTACTCTAGTGTAGGAAGTAACTGCAGATGATGGTTTATACTGAAGATAGACACAAAGCGCTGGAGTAACTCAGCGGGTCAGGCAGCATCTCTGGAGAAAAAGGATAGGTGACATTTCGGGTCGGGATCCTTCTTGAGACTTCAGACTGGAGTCTCAAGAAGGGTCCTGACCCAAAACGTCACCTCTCCTTTTACTCCAGAGATGCTGCTGACCCGCTCAGTTATACTCCAGCACTTTGGTTCTATATTAGATTATTCTAGTTTTGGGTACAGCTGTAAAACCTTCAGAAATATTCTCAAGGAATGTACTCTTTATTGTCTTTTTCCTTAGCCGTTGAACTCCAATAATCCAACACCCCCGGGATGTTGTTGATGCTGGATTGGCAGATTTTTTCCAAACTATTTGGTATTATTTCCATTGCTGATTGATTTTGTTTATTAGATGTTACACAGTCAAGTAATATTTCCCAGTATAGCACTGAAACAGCACCTGGTAAGCTAGGTCCAAAAACATTGAGATGGCAGATTATTGGAATTTTGCTGGGCAGCTGGACTATTGAATGTTATTGTATGGATTCTGTGCAGGCAGGTAAGAGTTGATATTGGCATCATGTTCAACACAGACATTGACTGCAGAAGGGCTTGTTTCTAAGATGTGCAACGTTCTATTTCTATTAATACCTCAACATACTTTTCATAGACTTTTTTAAAAATTCCTCAGCAGTAAGACAATGTTGTCAGGTGAATCAGGTCAATTGAAGTGTCCCGACCCAAAACGCCACTCATTCCTTTTCTCCAGAGATGCTACCTGATCCACTGAGATACCCCAGCATTTTGTTTCTATCTTAAGTTGAAGGCAAGTGTTACTCAATGTGTCACATGCCCAACTAGTGGTATTCCTGAATAACCAGATAACAGATTACTAGCCCACGGCATGGATCTGCACGAGTTTTCGTTCCCCGTCTGCATTGTGCTTACATTGGGATTCCACAACATGTTCTCAGTTAAATTGCATGGATGCTCACTCACCCTTTGAAGCCCCTCGTTGACAGACTCTGATAGCTAGGATGTAGGATCTTGTACCTGCATGGGGGAAAGCTCGTGTCTAAATACGACTTACTCTGCACTTTGCCTTCACAGTTTAAATTAAAGTCCGATTGTTTTCTTTGGATGTGGAGAGCATCAGGACTCATCCTTTCTGCCAGTGGGTGGCAGTGTTCCCCCATTCCACACCATCACCACATCCTAGCCCTGACTCTCCACTCCCTCCATCTACACCTCACACTGCTAAATCATAATCAAGGATCTTTCCCACCACAGTCATTCATCCTCCTTCCCGCTTCCATCCGGCAAAAGGTACAGAAACTTGTAACCGCACACAACAAGACAGGAACAGTTTATTCTCATCTTATCAGGCTTCTGAATGGTCCTTCCATCAGCTAGGGCACTGTCCCAACCTTAAAACTATCTTATTACAGACATTCAACTTTTCCCTCTGGAACTGTAACGCTACAATGCTAAGAAACCATATTCTGCACTCTGGTATTTATCTCTTTGCACTATCTGTTGTACTTGTGTATGATTATATGTGTATATAGTATTATCTGATCTGAGCACGCAATCAAATGCTTTTCACTGTACCTCTGAAAGGTTTAGGTTTATTATTGCCACGTGTGCTGAGGGCAATCCTTTCTGGAGGAGGAAGGTTATTCCAAGTGCAAATCAATCTGCATAAGTAGATTTAATGGAGAAGTTGTTTAATACTGAACTCCACAGTGCCTTTTGTTCAGGTGGATGATGTTCGGAGAGTGATCCACTATAACTACATGGCGTGGCCCGATCATGGTGTCCCCACAGCAGACACGACCGACACCATCTTACAATTCGTCCAGTTGGTCAGGCAACAAACAGCAGAAAGACCTGGTCCTATAGTTGTCCACTGCAGGTACGTACCTCTTTTAGACTGATAGTAAATGACTTTGTGTTCTTTTAGACTGACAATCATTGCAATGGTCATTTGCCTCTAGTAAAGAAATACATTTGAAGTGCTTTGCTTGCAGTACCAACAGATGGCCAAGATGATCTGGTTGTTCGAGAGGAAAAACAAAATTCATGTTTAACTTGTACTTTGATGAGCTACAAAAATCAGAGTGTTTGTAGGCAGCTAGTCCTGTACTCATTCAGGAATAGAGGTTAGCAAACAAGGAACAGATTCAGGCACATGGAATACTTGCCTTCATCAGATGGGGCATTGAGTGTAAGAGTCAAAAAGTGATGATGCAGCTTTACAGGGCTTTGGTTCGGCTACTTTGGGAGTATTGCGTGAATTCAGATTTCCCCTTTACAGGAATGACGTGGAGGCTTTGGGAAGGGTGCAGAGGTGGTTTACCAGAATTATGGCTGGGTTAGGGGGTGTTAGCTACAGGGAGTGGTTGGAAAGACTTGGACTGTTTTCTCTGGAATGCCAGGAGGCTGCAGGGAGACCTGATTGAAGTACTTAAAATTGAGAGGCATAGATAGGGTAGACAGTCAGAACCTTTTTTCCAGGATGGAAATGTCAAAGACTAGTGGGCTTAGCTATAAGGCGAGGGGAGCATAATTTAAAGGAGATGTGCGGGGTAGACACGATAGTGGCATTTAGATGGGTACATGGATATGCAGGGAAATTAATCACATGCAGGCAGATAAAAGTTGGTCTTGGCATCATGTCCAGCACAGACATTGTGGGCGGAAGGGCCTGTTCTATGACTCTGCAGCAATCCCACTAACACCTGGGAACAACAGTGTCAGCATTGTATCCACCAACAGGAATGTTAAATGAAATTCAAAACTAACTACCTGTAGTTGGTTGTGAAGTCACTTGGGATGTCTAAAGCAGCTAGCGCCAATCAATAATGTAGCTTAATTATATTTACGGTGGTAATTCAGCCCCATTAGAATGCCACCTATCTGAACCAATAATTCACCTCATCATAATTACCCTGTTTACTCACACCATCCTCTCGTAACATAAAGACAAAAACCTTTATTTTAGATTATTTCCATAACTGAAAGTTACTACTTTAGGATTTGTTTTCTCCTTTTATGTCCCTAGCCAATTCTATTCCAAAGAGCATGCCATTGCCAGGGAGCAAGCAGTAGTAGATTACTGCTGCTGTCGGTTCGTGCAGGGTAAAGAAATGGAAAAAAACACAATTAATTATAGAAATTTAAAGCTACAGAACTTTGTAAAATAATGGCCAATGGTGACTCAAAGTGTAAAAAGATCAGCACATAAGAATGAAAATATGCATTTAAATGTTTCTAATCCTTTACAGTTGCATCCCTAGAATCTGACTGCAAACCAGTTAATAATAACTCAGCCAGAGTCCCATCGACACTTAAAGTTCTTTGGCAATTATTTGTGATCTTGTACTGTGAAAAATCACAGAACAGGCTAGGTACAGTGGTATAGCTGCTGCCTTGCAACATCAGAGACCCTGACTGGATGCTATCTGTACAGAGTTTGTACATTCTCCACGTGGGTTTTCTCTGGCTGCTCTGGTTTCCTCCCACTCTCCAAAGACCTACAGATATGTAGGTTCATTGGCTCTGTAAAAATTGTAAATTGTCCCTAGTGTGTAGGATAATGCTAGTGCATTGGGATCTCTGGGCCGAAGGGCGTTTCCACACTGCATATCTAAACAAACTTAAAGTTATGCGACCAAATCATTACTGATCGTTGGTCAAATTTCTGCAGTGGGATATCACTGAGGCTGAGTAGTGAGTAGTGACAAGTTATAGAGACAACACCCAAGTTTACCCAAGCAAAACAACATGAATGGACTCTGACCTTAATATCGATTGGAAAAGAACTGACTTGAAAGAAAACCCTAAAAATAAATTGGAGAAATTTGAAAAGTTTAAATATGTCATGCAAAATAGTAGCTATGTTTATTAGATTAATATAACGCCACTCATCTCTGTTGTCTACTTTCTATTCTTTCGAACACTACACCACAGTAACAAGCCCTTCGGCCCACAATATCATTGAGGCTAAGTTAAACTAACCTGCCTATCTAAAGCGGCTTTTTCACGGGGCGACTTGACGCAAGAGTTAACCAGAGTTTAACATCGTGGGAACCTCGTGCGATAACAGTATGGCATTCGTGGACCACCGTGGACCACCGTAGCGCTAACGGCAGGAAATCGTGTAACTTGGTGACTCGGGAGAAAATTCAAGCAAGTTTGAATTTCTCCAAGAGTGACTTGTACACTTGTGTTTGAGCATTGCAACATTATATGAACGTAGTGGCCAGTGCAATATCCGTAATAACTCTTGCGGTTACCGTGGGAACTCCTGCGAACGGTGAACCCGGAAGCTGGACAGAGGGGACAGAAGGTGAGTAAAAATTGTCTTCTGTGGGATTGAATTTAAAAAATAAATAAAAATAAAGATTTGCATCCGCATATGGACATCAACTTATTCATGAGTTAATTTAATGAGATTCAAGAAAATAACTATAATCTTTAAAAGGGACTTTAAAAGGGACTTTACTGAAAGGCCCCGCATTTTTATGGTCCGTGAGAAATTTTTCACATGTACTTCTTTGAGAGATACAGCTCGGAGTCCTCGCCGACTAGCGATCGATGCCTTTCCGAAGCAGGGTCCGGAACGCTACCAATCAATGTTCTCCAGAGACCCGTGTAAGGAGTGAACTGCACATGCTGGTTTAAACCGAAGACAGACACAAAAAGCTGGAGTAACTCAGCGAGTCAAGCAGCATCTCTGGAGAAAATAGCTGATGTTTCGGGACGAGACACATCTTCAGACTCAATTCCGATTAGGATGTCTGAAGGGTTCCGATTCGAATCGGCACCTATTCTTTTTCTCCAGAGGTGCTGCCTGACCTGCTGACTTACTCCAGCTTTTTATGTTTTTCTTCCCAGATCTGACTTACCTGCTGAGTTACACCAACATTTTGTGTCCTTTTGTGCGTATTAACCAGCATCTGCAGTTCCTTTAGACATTACCTAACTTCAGATTTTAGAGATATAGCGCGGAAACAGGCCCTTCGGCCCACCGAGTCCGCGCCGACCACCTATTCTCATCCGGCTTCAGAACGGTTCTTCCTTCCATTCGTTTGGGCACTGACCCGACCTACCAACCTACGTCAATGCGGACATTGGACTTTTTCCCCCTGGAACTGACCTGAAAACATATATTCGGAACTCTGGTATTTTCCTCTTCGCTCTACCTGGTGTTCTTGTGCATGTGTCGGAGGGAACAGCAGATGCCGGTTTAAAGAGAATGCTGGAGTAACTCGACGGTTCAAAATGCTGGAGTAACTCAACGGGACATGCAGCATCTCTAAAGAGAAGGAACGGGTGACGTTTCGGGTCGAGGCCCTTCTTCAGACTGTACGTGGCTTGGTTATATTCATGTATAGCATTGCATAGAATCATACAGCGTAGAAACAGGCCCTTCGACCCAACTTGCCCACACCGACCAATATGTCCCAGCTACACTAGTCCCACTTGCCCGCGTTTGGCCCATAACCATCTAAACCTATCCTATCCATGCTTCAGTCTAATGCGTCTTAAACATTGCGACAGTACCTGCCTCAACTACCTTAATGGATAGCTCATTCCATACACCCACCACCCTTTGCGTAAAATAGTTACCCCTTAGGCTCTCATTAAATCATTCCCCCCGAACCTAAACCTGTATCTGCTGGTTCTCGATATGAGACAATAATAACAAACCAAAGCGAGTTAGGACATCAACGGGGAGATCCTGGATAAACCCAAGGTAGCCACAAAATGGAGGAACTCAGCGCAACAGGCAGCATCTCTGGGGAGAAGGAATGGGTGACATTTCGGGTCGAGACCCTTCTGATATGCTGCCTGTCCCGCTGAGCTACATGTTGTGTCTATCTTCGTTTAATCCAGCATCTGCAGTTCCTTCCTGGCCGAACCCGATTGAAAGATGAGAGGCTGGAAGATAGAGCACTGGGTGTGACAAGGATCAGGCTTCAGTAAGCAAAGTAAAGAGAGGTGGCAACGTTATGGAAATGAAGCGGGTAATCCGAGTGATGGCGAGACAGTATCCTCTAATGTGTCGGAAAGAACTGTAGATGTTGGTTTGCGCCGATGATAGACACAGTAATACTGGAGACAGACATAAAATACTGGACGGGCAGCATCTGGATAAAAGGAATGGGTGACGTTTCGGGACGAGACTCTGAAGAAGGGTCTCGAACCGAAACGTCACACATTCCTTCTCTCCAGAGATGCTGCCCGTCCCGCTGTGTTACTCCAGCATTTCGTGTCTATCTTCCGTATGCTCTGTGATGGTCATCTCGGAGTCAAGTGGCAACTCTGGTCTGTAGACACAAGGAACTGCAGACGCAGGAATCACGAGCAAAACACAGAGCGTTGGACGAGCCTGAGTTCCTCCATCACTTTGTGTTGAAGTCAGGTCTGGACATTGCTTGGCTCAGTCTCAGGCACCGGCTAACTAGGAAGGTCGAGTCAAAGTCCAGCACTAACACTCAAGAAATAACGTTTGCGGCCTGATGTTCCCAATATTTAATTGAAATCATTAATAAAGTAAATAAATAGATACCGGTCTAATCAATATCTACGGGATTGGACAGGCTAGATGCAGGAAGAATGTTCCCGATGTTGGGGGAGTCCAGAACCAGGGTCCCAGTTTTACAGTCTACCGTGGGAACTCTTTAACTCAGTAAAGTAAAGTAGCCGTTATTGTCATATCAGCGCACAGGCAGCAGTTGATTGTTGCTCTATTCAGTTTCCCAGGGGGTCGAGACGGGACTGGAGTTGGGAGGGAAAGGTGGGGGAGTCGAGGGAGAGACAGATGGGGGTGTCTTCATTTACTGGCGGCGGGTGTCTGTCACTGAAACAGGCAGGTGAGATTTCACATCCACCTTGTGTGTGCCTCTCTCTCCCTCCCTCTTACACAGGCTGAGAGCCTCTGTGAGTGTACGTCTCTTTCTCCCCCTCCCACACACAGTAAGACCGAGGTACTGTGCTCAGTCCATCTGTGTCTCCCACATACACAGTAAAACATGTCTCCAAATGAGCCAATTCAACCAAGGGAGGATATTTATAGTGTGTGAAAAAAAAGTGACATCATTTGTGCCATGTGATGATTTAACAACACTTCACAATGTTCATTCAAGATTTAACGGGAAAGCTCGGGAGACGGACAAGTCACTCGCACAAATAACAGAAATGCCGAGTACCGTGGGAACTCTTTATCTACCCCCAGTTATATCGTGTGATATCGTGCTAGACCACGACCACTTCACTCTGGCATCTTGCGTCAAGTCGCCCCATGAAAAAGCCGCATAAAACCCTCTTCAACATCATATTTGCCTCCACCACTTTCTGGATAAAACACTAGTCTTGTGTTTCTCCTTTAAACTTTTCCCTCTGCTCTTTGACATTTCCATGCTGGGAAAAAGGTTCGGACTGTCCTGCCCTCTCTCTGCCTCTCATATAATTTTATATACTTTTCTCAGGTCTCCCTTCAGCCTCCACCAGTCCAGAGAAAATACATTTTTTGAACCTCTCCTTGTACAGTAATCCAGGCAGAATTCTGGTAAAAAGCTTCCACACACACTTTCCTTTCCATCAGCTATGTCAATCTCCACATTATTTTGAATGCCTTTTGAGATATCCTCTTTTATGCTCAGAAGAATAAGGGATGAGTGTAAATAGGTAATCAAGGGCCCATTCCTTTTCTCTCAATGCTTACATGGTAATCCCCTTATTTTAAGCTCCTGCACCCTCTAGGGCCAACCACTTTACCATAGGTAACATAGAAAATAGGTGCAGGAGGAGGCCATTTAGCCCTTCGAACCAGCACTGCAGGTACTTTTGTTCTAAACAAAAATTTAAAGAACTGTTTCATGTGATAGAAATTCAAGAGTGCACAATGAATTTGTACATACCTATTGTACTGAGAACATATTTTTAATATGGGGCCAGAGCTTTAACCAATCAATGTTTAAAAAAGACTAAGCGCTGGAGTAACTCGCCAGGTGAGGCAGCATCCCTGGAAAACATGTCGGCAACATTTCTGGTTGGGACCCTTCTTCAGACTAAAGAAGTATCCCGACCCGAAACGGCACTCCTCCAGGGATGCTGCCTGACACCTTGAGTTACTTCAGCACTTTTTTTTTGTAAACCAGCATCTGCGGTCCATTGCTTCTACTTAATCAATGTCTAGTTTAGTTGAATGAAACATTTCTGGACCAAGAGCTTTGATGTGCTTTTGCTGTGTTTAGTGCTGGAGTGGGAAGAACAGGAACCTTCATAGCTCTCGATCGTCTAATGCAGCACATCCAAGAACACGAGTATGCGGATGTTCTGGGCCTGGTGGCAGAAATGCGAACTTACAGAACATCAATGGTACAGACAGAGGTAGGGTTCAGCTGTGTGTGGACGCAGTTCAACAAGGGATGGCAGACTGCACCAATCACACAAGCCGGCAAACATAGAAAGTAGGTGCAGGAGTAGGCCCTTCGAGCCAGCACCACCATTCAATATGATCATGGCTGATCGTTCCTGCTTTCTCCTCATATCCCTTGATTCCGTTAGCCCTAAGAGCTAAATCTAACTTTCTCTTGAAAACATCCAGTGAATTGGCCTCCACTGCCTTCTGGCAGCGAATTCCACAGATTCACAACTCTCTGGGTGAAAACAAAGAGCACACCACAAGGTGCTGGAGGAATACAGCAGGTCGGGCAGCATCTGTGGAGGGAAAGGGACAGACGACATTACGTGTGCTGTGTTTCTCTACTTCCTTCCCGCAGTCCCCTTCCACCCCAACTCTCACTTTACAGATTTACATTTCCCTCCTTATTTGACACTCTTGTCTCCTTTTCTTCTCTGGCCATTGTCCACCCATCTACCAGTCAACACCCCCCCCCCCCCTCCCTCCCCAAATCCACTTGGCATATTTTGTCCTTCCTCCACCTCTCTTTTCCAGCTTTCTAAACCCCAACTACATTGTCTGAGGAAGGGTTCCGACCCAAAATGTCTTCTGTCCATTCCCTCTACAGATGCTGCCTGACCCGCTGAGTTGCTTCAGGACTTTCGAGTCATACAAAAAGCACAATTAGATGGTCTAAAATGCAATTACAAAATTTAAGAATTTTATCCTATCTGACCACCAATCCCTATAAAAATAGCAGAACATGGACTTTACTAATTGGTTTACTTGAGAATTGTCATCTTGTACGGTGCATTACTAAAGGCATTGTGACTGCTGTTAGGAAACCTCGTTAAACATTCCATGCATCCGGAACACCACTGTAGAATGATTATAAACTGAAATGTCCAGTTTGGCCAAATATGTGTTTGCCACAGATGCAGAGTAGACAATGGCAGAATAGCAGATGCAACACAAGTGAATGTAATCTAGAAATGTGAAATAGCTGGTAGAGCCATAGCCTCACAGCGCCAGAGACCCAGTTCAGTCTCGAACTTGGGTGCTCTCTGTGTGTGGAGTTTGCACTCTGTGACCGCGTGGGTTTCCTCCCACATCCAAAAGACATGCAGGTTTGTAGGTTAATTGGCTTCTGTAAATTGCCCTTAGTGTGCAGGAAGGGGATGCAAAAGCAGGATAACATCGAACTTGTGATAACGGGTCTGCGTAGACTCAGTGGGTTGATGGGCATATTCCCATGCTGTATCTAAACTAACCTAAATAAAAAAACGGAACTAAATCCTGGTATTTACCCTCCTTCTCCCAAAATTAAATTGCACTAGTGCATACATTATTTATAAGTTATGGAACTAAGTATGGACTGCATTGCTATACCAACCTGCACTGTGGAGTTGGTTGAAATCTCCCATTGAGCACAAAGTGCTGGAGTAACTCAGCAGGTCAGGCAGCATCTCTGGAGGACGTGGATAAGTGACGTTTTGGGTGGGGATCCTCCTCCTCCAGTCTGGGGATCTGAAACGTCACCTATCCATGTCCTCCAGGGATGCTGCCTGACCTGCTGAGTTACTCCAGCACTTTGTGCTCTATAGGAGATCCCAGCACCTGCAGTTCCGTGTGTCTGCGTAATCTCACTGTGTTGTCTTTGATCCAGGAGCAGTACATTTTCATTCACCGCTGTGTGCAACTGATGTGGAAACGGAAAAAGAAACAGTACGTCAGCAGTGACGTGATTTATGAGAACTGTAGACCGTCGCATTCATGAGGCTTTCAGGGTGAGAAATGCTTCTTTTGATATTATAAAAGTTGTTGGTGACAGGAGAGGATGATAAATTGTCTTAACTTGAGATTTGTTTCCGCAGTAACTCATTGCCAATAAACCTTTAGGAAAATTCAAAAATAGTGTTTAACCATCTCGTGATTACTTCAGCATTTGCTTGGGATATTAATAGAAAACTATGGAACTTGGTGCGATTGTGCGTTTAATTTGTACGGCACTGCATGCAAAGCTGGGCACACCATCGTCTGTAACAAGAGCAGATCCTTTTCATTGCACTTTAAATTAGACAGTTCACTCTAAATGAAGAGTTTCTAAAGCAATTTTCTTTTGTCATTACAGCAGAAGTCACAGTTTCAAGCTTTTATTCCTTACCATCTCAACATGCCTCATCAGCAACTTTCATTGTGTTTCAGATTCACAATCTTAAGAGGACTGTTCTTTTCCTGAGCTTCGATCTGACCAGAGGACGCCTGCTGGCAAGGGAAAGATTGAACATGTCAAAGCAAGTTCTCTGGAACAATGCCTTAAAAAGTACCTGTAGTGTCTTTGGACTGATTCCACCAGTGAAAATTCAGTGTGGGACCAAACTCATTTGGAAAGATTTGAAGTAGGTACAAGTGACATCTTGCATGAAGAAGAAAAGGAAGAATGAAGCATATTGCATTTCATTGCTTGTGTTCTGTTAATGCACCAGTTCCTCCCTCAAACTCCATTTCCTGGAATCTTCTAGCCTTTTTTAATGACACAAGCCAAAAAAAAAGAAAACACTTTAAATGATACAAACTCAACTGTGAGGAATTCATGAAGATGACATAGAAAGAACATTTGCATTACAGGTAGAGATGCGAATAGGAGGGTTTGTCAGCCTTGGCAGATCTGATAGGTGTTCCTCAATAATGCACAGGCTGTTTAATATTGATGTTGTGTGATGCATTGATGTGTCTGGCAGTTTTTGTTGTGTCGCTGATAAGCAAAATTCACTTTCAAGTGGCAGATTTAATTGCAAAAACGATTAGCTGTAATTTTAAGCACGTTGCCAAAAGTTCCTGGCAGGAAAAGAGTGAAACAAAGACTTAGTGCACGGAAATATGGGGCTCTGCATTTCTCAGCAGGCAAAGAGAAGAAAACCAATTTAAACACACATAGATGTAATTCCACCCCTTCTCCCCCTAAAAGGTACAACAATGTAGTTTGGCTAGTAATTGACAGTTCACACACCACCCCAAGAAAAAACAAAATCATCGCCAGGAGGCCTGAGCAAAAATCTCACTTCAAGCAACAGCTGAATCACAAGAGGAAACTTAGTTTAGTCTATTGTCACGTGTACCGAGGTATAGTGAAAAGCTTTTGTTGCGTGCTAACTCAAATTACAACCATTAAGATGGAAGTATTGGCTAGTGAGAAGTTGTGGAGCAGTTGCACTTTGTTAGGCCTATTTAAAAAGACATCATTAATAGAATCTTTGAAATAAATACAAATTCATCGAAAATGGTCAAGGGACTTATTGGTAAAATCAAACCTATCACAGAACATTAGGTTGATTGAACAAGATACACCATGGAAACAGGCCTTTCCACCCACCCTGATGCTCGATCACCCGTTCTAGTTCAATGTTACAGGGAGAACGTGCAAACTCCACTCAGGATCGAACCTAGGTCTCTGGCACTGTGAGACAGCATCTCCACTGTTATTACACCATAAATGGTTATCCTTAAACCCATGAGGGCTAGGGTCCAAGAAGATATACAACATATTTTATAAATCTGAATTGAAAACAAAAATCTCAGCAGATCAGGCACCTTCTGTGGAATGAGAAATGGATGTAGTGTCTCGTTGACCTTTTAAACTAAAAAAAATAAGGAACAACAGGTCCAGAAAGAATGGTAAATGTTTAAACTCCAAACTAATTCCCCACAAAGTTTTGTTAAATTATTGCTACATAAAGCCTTGCCCACACAGGCTTTAGATTTGGAGTTATTTAAGTTCTCAGTGAGGTAAAAGGGAATAATTCCTTCACATCTGGTACGTATTGTTGTTGGAGGAGCTGATTATCAAAGTAACAAGTGTCTAAAAATTAGGAAGGCAATCTTACCAGACCAAATGAAACATAATACACTGGGTACAAATGCAGATTCAGGAAAAGGTGCAACACTTGTTCACTCATTCATCACTTTTGTACTATTGGTAAGAAATCATATTTGTACATGAAATCTCTGTATTATATTGTTTCCCAATTTTTTGGTGGCTTGCTGTAGTGTAGATTTTCCAGCTTTGAATTGTACCTGTACTTGGAATGCACCAATTGATAAGACAACATCTCCGTGATAATAAATCACTAATTTGCACTGTCCTGTGATTTTGTTTTTAAATTTGGGCCACGGCCAATTAAAATATCTTCCTTTGATAGACAAAAAATACAAGCAGAGCATTGTACTTTGCCTGTGCATTGGTAAAGCAACTTGCATGAAATACAATAGAATGAAACTCTGATCATCCGCTATTGAACCATTCATAACTACACAGCATCCAGGTATTATATAGAACAGCCCACAATGCCTGTGCCCAATACGATGCTCAGATACGCAGAGGAGATTAGTTTATCTCAAACCCTCTTAAATGCACTATTGTATCTGCCTCCACTTCACCCCTGACAGCACGTTCCGGGTATTCACTAAAAAAAACCCGCTCACACATCACCTTTAAACTTTGATCCTCTCACCTCAAAGCTGTACCTTCTAGTCTTCGATATTTCCACCAGCGGGGGAAAAAAAAAGTTCTGACTATGTACTCTATCTATGCCGCTCATAATTTTATATACTTCTATCAGGTCTCTCTTCAACCTCCGGCATGCCAGAGAAAACAATCCAAATCTGTCTGACCTCCTCTGTATATCCTTCCTGTAGTGGGGTGACCAAAACTACACACAATACTCTAAATGCAGACTAACCAATGTCCTACAAAGCTGCAACATGATTTCCCGACTCTTACAACGACCAGTATGAAGGTCTTATTTACCACTCCAATATTTGTCTCGGGTTCACTGAAATGGTAGTGCAGCATCATTTAAAAATAAAAGTGAATTAAAAGTCTACATATTGACAGTATTTAAGTATTAATAAAAGACCAGACAAAACTTCTAGCCTGTCATGAACGAATTCCGGAGCATGCCAGATTAAAGGAGTTTTACAGTAGCTCATTTTCACAGGTTACAGAATCAGAATTTGAGAGCAGGAGGTTGTTGACAATCAATGGCACTTTATTTCCACGTGTGCACTGCACAGTGAAATTCTTGCATAAGTCGCTATATTTTGGCGCCATTTACAAAAGGAAAAAGTCTCCTACCAGCCCACTCTGTGTCATCATCAACGGCTTCCGAGCTTCCCCTGTAGGCAGTGGCCCGCCATTTCCATGCTCCTCTTGTGAATCACTTGCTTCTCCATGGCTGGTGACAGGGATTTCAGCAGCAGAATCTCTAGCAGGTGTTTCTGCCATTACAGGTTCCACAACTCCGCAACCTTCAGCGACCTGTAATTCCTGAGGTCAGACTTGCTTCTGGGAGCAGTGGATCTGACCAAACTGAAGGCTGTACTGGTGTTGCTGCAGATTACTCCTCAGACAGCAAATTGCAAGTCTGCAACATCAAAACTGCCTTCTGACAGCTCACTTTTAAACGTCTAATGATCAAAAAGATTTAACAGTTAAAAATAATCTAAATTGGCGACAAATTTAACTTGGTAAACGTGGTAAAACAAGGCTCACCCGTTCTCCGACAGCTAAAAATCAATACATTCTGATCTATTGTTTAGTTGTCCTTTTGTTATTGTCACATGTACCGAGGTACAGTGAAAAGCTTTTTTGTTGTGTTCTATTCAGTCAGCGAAAAGACTATACATGATTACAGTCAAGCCATCCAGTATACAGATACAGGATAAAAGGAATAATGTTTAGTGCAAGGTAAAGTCAGATTAATGATATCCAGTCCCAAGGATGTCCAATGAGATATGTGGTATGTCAGGACTACTCTATAGTTGGTGATAGGATGGTTCCGTTGCCTGATAACATCTGCAAAGAAACTGCCCCTGAACTGTGCCGCACGCACATTGATAGAACAGTCCAAATTAGAGCCATTTCCCCAACGTGCATGATCACCTGCTTCAACTATTGTCTCCCGCATAGCATAATGGAACGGCATATTGTCTGTCACTAGTTGCTGCATGTCTATTTTTTAAATATCTTCCTACCAACAATTTCAATGGTGGCTTCATTAATTTACCAACCTGGGAGATAAACTTACAAAAGAAAAACACTGCAGATGCTGAAAAGTAAAAGTAAACGCACATACAAATCATGGAAATACTCAGGAGAGAACAGTAAATGTTTCGGATCAATAACTTATCAGCTGAGGAAATAGGCTTGCCTTATTTCACTGACTAAACTTAATTTTAAAAATCTTTTCTGAATCAATAATACAAAAGTGTAGTGAGGAAGATTTAAGGAAAAACCTTCAAAAATAAATGTTTGAAGTGCTCCTGTGGGAGATAAATGCTAAAAAGTGAACGAAATCTAACAAATATAGCAGTAAATACCATTTATTGCAGAATTATAGCTTAATTGTATGGAAAAGGCACCATGAAACTATACAAATACAATATCAAATCCTTCTAAATGGATTCAAGTTCTCAAATGTACAACATTCTCAGTTCGGCGTGTTTTCATAAAATTACAGCAAGATAACAAAATTTAAAAGTTCAAACTGTGAAACAGACAACTTGCATGTGAAATCTTTTAGTGTCTACGTGTAACATCAAGACATCATTCCATAGATCTGTGGGGTGGTGTTGTTAGTTGCATACTTTTGATCTAAGAGGTTTCACACCAAGTACAGTAGCAACGTAGCTCAGTGCTTGTTTATTTAACATACTTTTCCGGTCAAACTTTTAGATCACAACTGTGCATTGAATAAGATAAAGAAACAGCTTCATTAAATCAGTGATTTCTTCTACATTGACATTGTGGTATTTCTACATTCAAAGCCAATTATAGAAACCCTATTTTAGTGCTTCATTACCAAAATTAATAATCTTTTGAATTTATATCCTGTAGACAATATCGACTCAAACAATCAAACCTAATCCCTTTTATCATTCTACGACAGAACATTACATACCTCATTCACGGCATTAAATCTTATTTTAATAATCCGAGCAGAATATTAAATTATATTTAAAGAATGCAATCAGCACTAGGATTGCAAAAGATCCACTGAATTTTAAGAGCAACACGTTTTTACATAATTGTGTACTACACCACTGTAGTAAACGTTTGTCCTCTGGGAGGGGGGTGGTGTGCCTCGCTGTTCCTCCGATTTGTGTTTTCTGTGCATATTTTCCAAAAAGTCAGATGATACCTCAGTGACTTCCTAAAATGGAAAGAGGTGTCATAGCTACGACGTTTCATGAATGGCTGTTGCCTTCATCAAAGGATTCCACTCCTGAGTCACCACCGGTGACGCTGAGTTTCTCCTGCCTGCGCTTCATGATCTCTTCCAATTCCGATTTCCCGCATTTGTCCTGAAAACACATCACGCACAAGGATTTTAGGATTTTGCATGCAGTGGTGAGGGAGGAAGAAAGCGGAATCTCAAATTTTTCAGCCCTCAACTGCACTGAAATCATCAACGTTCACGGAACACAAAGTGCTGGAGTAACTCGGTGGGTCTGGCAGCATCTCTGGAGAGAAGGAATGGGTGACGTTTTGGGTCGAGACCCGACTTCAGACACATTATAGCTGATAATGTTTTGAGTTTTAGAAACTTTTAAAATACCATATAATGAATACCCAAAAAACATTTGTCAAATATTTAACTCAAATAGCAATGATTTTAGATTATAGACATCGTCTTCAAAGTTTAATGAAATGCCTCAGAAAAACATTACCTCCAAAGCAGCCTTCTGTACTGTCACCTGACTGTACACTCGAACTCCCTCTTCAGGACAAACGGTCTTTAACTCGTCCTTATTGAGAGAGAAGAGCTGTGCTCCCGAGAGTACGCCCAAACTGTTCACAGTGCTGGAACACAAGAAGTCATGACTATAGCTCAGCAGTAATGCTTTATATATTTACCTCAACTTTCACCTACTTAACACTGATACCCCAAGTTTAACAAAAAAAGGCAGAAGAAATGTTTTGAAATGTCACAGACAAGAGAGTAAATGTGAGAAAACGGTAGAACCGGTGATTTTGTTTGTGGACAAAAAGGTGCCACAGAGTCATGCAGCACGGAAACAGGCCCTTTGGTCCAACGTATCCATGCCAACCACGATGCCCCATCTAAGCCCATTTGCCTGCGTTTGGCCCACCTCCTCTTAAACCTTTCCGATCCATGCATCTATCCAAGTGTCTTTTTTAAGTGTTGATATGTTGTTATAGTACCGGATCAACCTTCTCCTCTGGCAGCTCACCCCCTCGACCCACCACCATCGGCACATAAAGGTTGCCCCTCAGCTGCCTGTGTCTGTTTGTGTCTGTTCTGTTCTAAGTTCTATGAATTGAGTTAATGGATTGAGTTACATTACATTGGCGTGGAACTTGAGCCTGTCACCGTGGCAAAATGGTCAGCACCGCTGTGTGGCACTGTATTTTGTAATGTCTTGATTAATTTTGCCATGTATTTTGTTGTTTTAAAACTACTGTGTGGCACTGTTTTGTAATGTCTTGATGAATTAAATGTTGAATTTTTAGCAGCTTTTGTATCCAAATGTTTACAAATGTCAGAGTTTGCATTGGGTCCCTCCGTCACATTTGACCGCGATGTTGAACACAGAACAGATCAGTGTAAGAACAGGCCCTTCGGCCCACAATGTTCGTGCTGAACATGTACTCACACAGCATTAAAGCCCTTGGAGCGTAACCATTCTGCCACCTCGTCTGGGGTCGAATCATAGCAAATTCCTGCCAACGTGCTGTTGCTGCGTACCATCTGGAATTTCTTCTGCGCGGCGCCGCGTCCAATAGTGAGCCGCTGTGCCAGCTCATCCTGCACTTCCTCCATGTGCGACTTCCTGCCTGCAAAGCAGTTGAGAGAAAACACGAGGTGGAAACAAGCGTCTGCAGATGCTGGATTACAAATAGGACTCCGATTTCACTCTGGTCCATGCCGTTCATAAGTGATAGCAGCAGAATTAGGCCATTACTCCCATCAAGTCTACTCCGCCATTCAATCATGGCTGATCTATCGCTCCCTCTTAACCCCATTCTCCTGCCTTCTCCCCATAATCCCCAACACCTGTACTAATCAAGAATCTATCTATCTTTGCCTTAAAAATAACCATTGACAGCCTCCACAGTCTTCTATGCCAATGAATTCCACAAATTCACTACCCTTTGACTAAAGAATTTCCTCCTCATCTCCTTCCCAAAGGAACATCCTTTAACTCTGAAGCTATGACTGGTCCATGGCTCTCCCACTAATGGAAACATCCTCTCCACGCTCCTCTAACCAAGCCTTTCACTATTCAGTAAGTTTCAATCAGGTCTCCCCTCATTCTTCTAAACTCCCAGCAAGTCGAGGCCCAGCACCATCAAATGCTGTGGTCAAATCCTGTTGCAATCACCAGGTAGAATAAATGCTGGAGATACAAGGAACTACAGGTGTGGGTTTACAAAATAAAAGACACAGAGTGCTGGAGTAACTCAGCGGGTCAGGCAGCATCTCTGGAGAACATGGATAGGTGATGTTTCACAGAGTGCTGGAGAAACTCAGCTGGTCAGGCAGCGTCTCTGGAGAACATGGAGAGGTGATGTTTTGTATCTTCTATCTGATTGGAGGGTGAAGAGGGAATGGTTGGGGTAGGAACGTTTCATGACATGGTTGTTGCTTTTGCCAGGCAGCGTGAAGTGTAGATGGAGTCAATGGTGGGGAGTCTGGTTTGTATGATGGACTGGGCTACATTGACAACTCTTTGCAATTTTATACGGCTTTGGACAAAGCTGTTGCCAAACCAAGCTGTGATGCTTTCTATAGTGCATCATCCAACCTACAACAACTGTTCAGGAATATTTGGAAGAGAATAACATAGAGACATAAAAAAAAATAGGTGCAGGTGTAGGCCATTCAGCCCTTCAAGCCAGCAATGCAATTCAATATGATCATCCAAAATCAGTACCATGTTCCCGCTTTCTCCCCATATCCCTTGATTCCATTAGCCCCAAGAGCTATATCTAACTCTCTCTTGAATACATAACCATTTCTCCATAGTCATCTCCTATAGTCTTCCAGAGGTGCCATGGCCACACTCCCAACCCGGAGGACCTGAATGCTCGGAGGTCGGCAGGAACCCACCGAAAGGCTCGTCGGACCGCAAGGCTCATCGGTCGGCTGGGCCAGTCCGAAGGCTCAGCGGGCAGTGGAACCAGGAGAGAGCTGGAGACATTGGACACGAGGAGTAAGGGCTGGTAGTAGGGTGAATTGGGGTCATGCCTCCAGTGCCTTCAAGGTCGGCCAGGAGGCACCCAAGGATACAAAAATGGCTGGACAGCAAGAGGGACATTGGTCCGTGGGAACTGCTCCAGTTCATCGAGTGCACGAGCCGATCGGATTTTGGACACCGCACCAAAACATGGCAGCGCCTGCATGTGTAATACATACAAAAAGAATGTCATTGTACAGTTGCACATATGACTAATAAAGCACCAGTCAGCCAGCCCCTACAAGATCCAAGGGGACAGGTCCTGAGTGTTTATCACCTTTCCAACAGTTAAGTTCTCCAATATTAATTCTTTGAACTTCTTCTTCTCTATAGACCTGCAATTAGCTATTATTTCCAGGAAGGTGTATATCTTTTCTCACACAAAGACAGGCATAAAAACTGTTCGTCAATTCCTTATTCCACAGTACAATTCTGTTTCTCTCGGTCAGCAAGCGACCAACCTTAGATTGAGCCTTTTTATTTTTGCATATCTATAGAACCGTTAAACTTTATTTAAAAGTTTTGCACTAATTTATACTCATTTTTATTTTCCCTCTCCTTATTAATGCCGTAGTTCTATTTTTCCTTTGCTGGATAACTATCAGAAAGGAAAGAATTTGCAGGAGTTGCAGAAGAGAGGATGGTGAGGTGGTCGTAGATGGATTTATACTTCCATGGAGCCAGTGCACATTCAATGGGCCGAACGGCTTCCTTTGTTCGATTAAAATTGCAAAAAGTGCAGCGGAACTTTACCGTGTTTCCTTCAACTTACGGTTCAGTGACATGTGCCCATCTCTGTGAGCATCCTTCTGCGTGCCAGTACTTTCAATAGAGCTGCAGCTATTCTGTCGACTGATATTCTTGGACGATCCTTTCACCATACCAGCAAATGGGGATGCAGATGCAGCAATATATGCAGGTGGGGGCGAAGGAGCAGGAGGTATTGCGACTGCAGCTCTTGCGATGTAATCCAACTTTTGTTTCTGCAAATGACAAGAGCATCTCTAATCAAATGTTTTCCTTCCCAAACCAAAGAGATACGGCAAATACCTACAAATTGAAGGGCTCCAACGAACAATACCTTGAATTATTGGCCTATTAATAATCTGTTAAACACAAAAAATATATATATTGGAGGATAAATACACTGAAAAGAAACAATTGGAAGAGTTTAGTGGATTAGGCAGCATCTGTGAAGGCAAAGGGAGAGTCGACGTTTCAGGTCAAGACCATGCATCAGTAAAGAGATGAGGGGGAGTATACTTTCAAGGTCCAAGATACTTAAAACACCGAGACACCCCACCCCAAATTCGTGGTCTGACTGCAGCAGGCTTGAACAACACCAAGTGTTCTCAAAATCAATTCAGAGCAAAACAATCCAACCCAGTTCAAATTTCCACCTAAAGCTAGACTCCACATGAGTTTAATTTAAATTTAGTTTATTGTCACGTGTACCGAGATACAGTGAAAAACCTTTGTTGTGTGCTAACCAGTCAGTGGAAAGACAATACATGGTTACAATTGAGCCATCCACGGTGTACAGATACATTAGAAAGGGGATAATGTAAATAGACAGTGTAGTTAGCAGGACAAAACCGTTCCGCAAACCTCTTTATTCCTTGGAGCGCAGGAGGCTGAGAGGTGATTTTATAGTAGAGCTGTATAAAATCAAGAGAGGAATAGATAGGATGAATCCAGAGTATTTTACCTAGAAGCAGGGGAATCAAGAACACGAGGACATAGGTTTAAGGTGAGAGTGGAAAGATTTAACAGGAACCTGAGGGGCAACTTTTTCACACTGGGGTGGTGGGTATATGGAACTGCCAGATGAGATAGTTGAGGCAGGTAAGGTAACAACATTTAAAATATATTTGGGCAGGTATATGGATAGAAAAGACTTAGAAGTATATAGGGCAAATCCGGGCAGGTGGGGCAAACGTAGATGGGGCACCTTGGTCAGCATGGGCAAGTTGGGCTGAAGGGCCTGTTTCCATGTTGTATGACACTATGAGTTAATGAACACATGTTAGACATTAGCTGAAGGTAGGATAAAAATGTTAACCACTGACATAAAGCATTATCATTTGCAATTAATTCAAAAATAAAATTATATTTGCAGACATTTTCACAGATATTTCAACAGATATTAGGATGATCTCATTCTTGGATGAAAAAGGCACACGCAGATTATACAAATTACCTCAGATAGTTCTCCAAGCAATTGCTGTTAGGAAGTGAGTGTTGCGAATAGGAATTGCAAAACAAAATGAAAAAATGAAATGAGGATAAATGCATAGACTTAGTTAATAACAAATCCCTCCTGTTCGTTACCAGAAATGGAGGGGAAACTTCAAATGAACACTCCAAATATAGACACAAAGTGCTGAAGGAATTCAGCGGGGCAGGCAGCATCTGTGGAGAAAAGGAACAGGTGAGATTTTGGATTGGAAACATCACCAGTTCCTTTTCTCCAGAGATGCTGCCTGACCCGCTGATTTGTTCCAACACTTTGTGTCTATTGTCGGTATAAACCTGCAATGTGCAGTTCCTTCCTACACAAATGAATATTCCATCCTGCTGAGCTAACATTAGGACACACGATGAAGACTTACATGCGGAAATGTATGTTGGCATTGTGGAAAGAAATTACACTTTTTGAAAACAGGCAGACAAGTTATTTACAGGTTTCAACGTGCAGTTAAAAACAATATTTAATATAGTCAGGATTAAATGACTGGTCTCACGGTTCCAAAACATAGCTCATTGCCAGCCATGGTCTATAGTCCAAGGGACTGTCCCCAGCCCCAGAGCAAATCCAGCCTTGGAGGGAGTGATGCACAGGGTTACTATCCAGGTGCGCTGATCTGGTCACCCACTGCAGGAAGGATGACCTTAAGTGGAGTCAAAGACTAGAGCACGTAGCTTTAGGGTGAGAGGGGGACAGCTTAAAGGAGATGCGCAGGACAAGATCTGTTCATACAGAGGGTGGTGGATGCCTGGAACACACTGCCGAAGAGTGGTGGTGGAGGCAGATAAGATGGTGGCATTTAATAGTCTTTTGTACAGACACATGGATATATAGGGCAAGGAGGGATATAGATCACATGCAGGCAGAGGAGATTTGTTTAGCTTGGCATCATGCTCGGCACGGACATTGTGGCTGAAGGACCTGTTTTTGTGCTGCACCCTTCTGTGTTCTATGTTGTGCATCAGGCTTGAACAACAGCTAAACATTCAGGGCAAAACACACATGCCAGTTCAGATTGGCACCCAAAACCAGACTCCACATCATGCGTTTGGCTTCACTCAACACCACAAAACTACATTCAACCACTGCAGACATAAAATGCATTTTTTTTTTTTTTAAATTATTCACAATGGGTTGTGGGCATAGCTGGCAAAGTCATCATCTGTAGACCATTCTTATTTGCTCATGAGAGGTGCTACCTCATGTGGCATTTCGGGTCGGGATCCTTTATCAGTCTGAAGAAGGGTCCCGACCAGGGAAACATCGCCTATCCACGTTCTCCACAGATGCTGCCTGATGCGCTGAGTTACTCCAGCACTTTTTTTTTGTAAAGCAGCATCTGCAGTTATTTGTATCAACATAGAACAGTACAGCATTGGACCTGGCCCTTCAGCTCACAATATAGCATAGTACTAAGCTGTTGACTTGATTTGGAAAAAATAAACCAAATCAGATTTCTCAGTTGTTAAATGAATAGAACTAGGTAGCAAGTGGCAACATTACTGTCTTACAAGTAAAGAATGGCATTTCCAAGCAAAACATAAAGTGCAGGAGGAACGCAGAGGGTCAGGCAGCATCTGCGGAGGGAAGTGGATGAACGACATTTTGGGTTGGCCTCTCCAATATTGAACATGCTTCAAGGGAATTGTAGAGAAGACAATACATTTCAAATATATACCGTTTTCTCTGGAACGTCCGAGGTTGAGGGGAGCCATGATAGAAGTAGGGTAGACTGTCAGTACCTTCTTCCCCTGGGTGGAAATCACAGAGAGTAGCGGGATCCTGGAACGCACTACCAGGGGTGGGGGTAGAGGCAGATACATTAGTGGCGTGTATGAGGCTTTTGGAAGTGCAGGGAATAGAGGGATGTGGATCATGTGCAGGCAGATGAAATCAGTTTAACTTTAGTTTATCATGTCCAGCACAAACATTGTTCCTTTGCTGTACTGTTTTATGTTCTAACTCAATCTTCCTACTGCTAACGAGATGTTAGGGCATCTCCTCAGCAAGATCTGACTGAGCTCAACAGTTTGCAGGAATATCACAGATAGTCACAGTTGTTAATAAAACAAAATCTAAAATTAATTAAAAAAATTTAAACTATTTGTCAAGACTAGTAGGAACACAGAATCAGAGATGAGATTTACACTGCGGATTTAGGTCCCTTTACTGCTGTGACCCTATATTTAAAATTCAAGAACCACTGTCCAACTGAACTGCACGGTACATATTAAATCATTTGTTGTCACACATTGTAATGACCATTTTAGAGTGGTTCTACACTTGTAATCAAAATACAGTGGATGGTCTATTTTGGTTGAGCATGGATTTTAATTAGTGGCAATGCTGCCAACAAATCTGGAGTCCATCTTAAAAGGCTTTTGGATAGGCACATGGATATGCGGGGGATGGAGGGATATTGATCAGTTTATCTTGGCATTATGTCTGGCACAAACATTTTGGGCCGAAGGGCCTGTTCCCGTGCTGCACTGCTCCATGTTCGATGTTGAGTGCATCAGACTTGAACAACGGCCAAAGTACAGTCAGCCTTCTACCTGATTGCAATTCTTCACAGCACATTCTGTGAACAGCTGCAGGGATTTTTTTTTTCAGAACACATTGAATTTAAATCAGGAAAGGTGGCCCATGCATGTGGGAATTCTTCCCACAAGAACAAAAACAGTTGAAAAAATCATTGTTGTACCAGATGTATCATGCTAAATGTAAATTTAAATATTCAAACCAACATGTTTGGTATTGAATACAATTTCAGCGCAACATGGTCTGAAACCAGAACGACACCAGCACATCACACTCAGACAAAGAAATCTAAAACAAGTACAGCCTTTTCTATTAGACTTCCAGCAACCTAGGCCTGGTTTAATTTTGCAGCAGGTATTTCATATTCCTCCTCCCTTCCCAACAAATCTAGCCTTGCATCATTTATTTAAAATATACATTTTTAGACTCAAGCTGATTCACTCAATCCAATTGCACTCTGATGAGATCCTTTGGTGTTATAACTGTAAACCTTTTCTTGCAACTCCAGTGAGATCCCATGCCCAGGGATCAGTCATGGGGTAAATTGGATAAATCGAGATGTTAGATACAAAAGACCAAACACTCAACACTGCTTGCACAGCACAGTTGAATATTGACATTCTGGGCTATTTTAAATTATATTTTAATTTGTTAAAAGTTAATTGAAAGAGGGTATTAATCCAAACTGCAAATATTAAGAAATCAGGCCTGAGGTTGCAGCTAAGTATAACTTGAGAAGCTTCTAAAGAATGTTTTTAGCTTGAGGGAGAGTAAAGGACTGGAAATAAAACACAATTTAAGCTTGGGGGAAAAATCACTCTCAGGGCAAACCATGGCCCTACCTTGAACAATTCAAATTCCTTCTTTGGCATCAACAGCTGCCGAGACAGTAGATAAAAATGCAATTAACTTGATTACTTGTATTACTGTGATTATAAATCCTTCTACATACATGACAAAGCACTTGCCTGGATGGTTTGATTGTAAAGACCTTCAGGCACCCCTTCACCAGTTGGGTAAGGGTTCCGTAGCAGATCCAGAATGTTATTCGGCACATACCCAGACATTCCACTTTGATTTTTCACCTTCCACCATTGTTTCCTGTCATCAACAATCTGCAACAAGGTGGTATCAACACATCACTACATTTCTCAAAACCTCCAGCATGATACCACCAACTTGCAAGCATGCTCAATTCAATATTTAAAGTATTACATTTGCCTGTCATTAAATTACACACATGATAGACGTTGTTTGAGAATGTATCCAATTTCTTACACAAGCAAGGCAGCTTAAGGGTGGCACAGTTGCTGCCTTACTGTGCCAGAGACCCGGGTTCGATCCTGATTATGGGTGCTGGCTGGACGGAGTTTGTACGTTCTCCCCGTGACCTGTGTGGGTTTTCTCCAGGATCTCTGGTTTCCCCCCACACTCCAAAGACGAACAGGTTTGTAGGCCAATTGGTTTGATAAAATTGTAAATGATCTCTGGCGTGTGCAGAATTGTATTAGTATACGTGGATCAATGGTCTGCGCGGACTCGGTGGGCCGAAGGGACTGTTTCCGTGCCGTTTCTCTAAACTAAAAAAAACCTAAGCTCAACACAGCTTGAGATAAAATTATTGACACCAATTCAAGAAGAAGGGGATCAAAGAGAATTAATTGATTCATTCCTATGTCTTAGATTTTCCTTTGTACTGCATGAAAATGCAAATGTTGCTGCAATACCTCAACTTTAATGATTCAATTTCATTGATTGATTGATTGGCTGATTGAAAGATACAGCATGTCCGTCGACCATGACAGTAGTTCTCTTATCCCACTTTCACATCCACTCCCCACACACTAGGGGACAATTAACCTACAAACCTGCATGTCTTTGGGATGTGGGAGGAAACCGGAACACCCAAAGGAAACCCACGCGATCACAGGGAGAACGTGCAAGCGCCACACAGATGGTACCCGAGCTCAGGATTGAACCCGGGTCTCTGGCGCTGTGAGACAGCGGCTTTACTCACCGTGCCGCCCAGTTCTGATGGTTCTCACAACTTGAGATCAATGTTAATGGAAATATTAACAAGGTGTGTGGAACTGGACTCACCTCCAGTATGTCATCTTTCATAACGGAAAGCTCATTGCTGTTTCTTGCCACAAAATCATACTTGGATTTGGCAAATCTCCTAGATTCCATGTTTACATGAGTTTCAGAATTTCTTTTAAAACAAACAAAATATCATCCAAATTAGAAAAGGCAAATCATATTCCGACATAAATGCAACTGTGAGATATGACACATTTTATTTACAACCACTTCAAATTGCCACAGCAAGCATTTGTTAACTTGTACAGAACCAATGTGCAGTCTAATCCAATCAATGTTGAATATTTTCCTTTGGAAAATGACGTGAAAAATATTTGCAACATTAGGGCTCAATTCATCAAACTTACAAAATTACATGAGAAAGCTATGTCAATGTAAAACATTTCAAAATTCTGAATATTACATGTAATTTGTGTTTTTATCACTCCTTTCCAAAGCTGCCATCTCCCACCAACAACTAAAGTTCATCCAAATGAAAAGATATTGAAGTCCGAAGCCGTTCCCAATCACCAGCTACAATCCCTGCCGTGGCCACTTACCTTTGACTGTCTGAAACATGAAGGTAATAAACTTTATATCATACCTGACCCCAAGTTTTAGACCTCATTTGTATAATCTTCACTGAGACTGTCTATTTCAGTCTCTGCCTCATCACATTAATGGTGGAAATTTTCCACATATTTTTTTTAAATCTCTCGACTCAAGGTTTCCAGCACTCTATGACTAGATTTCCTTCTTCAAAACCTTGTAAAATTAAGGGTAGACAAAACTGCGCTGGCCAAACCCCAACACACTCCAAATTCCCCGTGCTCCCATTGACACCTGGTTACATTTTTTTTAAATGCATTTTAAAGTTCTTGTCCATATTTGCAACCACAATCACCATGAATTAATCTCTCCCCACCTCCTCCTCTTTACAAGTTTGTTGGATATCTGGTCTTGGACATGTACGTGGATAGGAGGAGTTTAGAGAGATATGGGGCAAACATAGGCAAGTGGGACTATCTTAGATGGGACATATTGGATGGCATGGAGGAGTTGGACCGAAGGCTTTATCATGTCTATCATGTTCAGCACAGAAATGATGGGTAAAAGGGCCAGTCCCTGTGTTATATTTTTCCATGATCTATGTCTTAAGCGTCTCCTAAGTTGACCTCCATGACCCTGAGGGTTGGCAGGACTTGAAGAAATCAAATTATTTCCATTATCCTGTCAGACTCCCCGTTCTCCTTAACGTTTGGTCATTTGCCCCAATATTTCTTTGTGCTTTGGCACCATTTTTGTTTGCTAACTTCATAAAACTGTTGTTTAACTTGGTAGATGTTGGGCAGACAATTGAACAGACAATACCCACCATGCACGCAATGCTATCATGTTTCTCGTCATAGCCTCCATCTCATCCAAATAATCCCTTGACTTCTGAAAGGATTAACTTCTGATCTACAGTGTTAATCATCACAGCTGCAGCATGTTCATGGATAACAACCCATTATTGAGCAAAGGCCTACAATTGCACAAATGCCAAACACTATGTTGAATTAGATTTAACTATTTGGTTTGGTTTAGTTTAGAGATACAGCGCGGTATCAGGCCTTTCGTCCCACCGAGTCCGCGCCAACTAGCGATCCACACACACTAACACTATCCTACACACACTAGGGACAATTTACAATTATATCAAGCCAATTAACCTACAAGCCTGTATGTCTTTGGAGTGTGGGAAGAAACCGGAGATCTTGGAAAAAACCCACACAGGTCGCAGGGAGAACGTACAAACTCCATACAGACAGCACCCAAAGTCAGAATCGAACCTGGTTCTCTGGCAGCAACACTACCACTGTGCCACCCTATTGGTTCTATTTGTAATAGAGCTTTGCTGAATTATTCAGTCATTTCACCACTCAAGAGATGACTGAGGTTTCTGTGCTTTCTTCAGCTTGGGAAGGCAAACCTTCTAGGAGATGGAAAACTTAGATTTAAAACCTCCACTGCCTTGTGGCCATATCCAGTCATGGAAACGACTCCAGGAATAAACCTCAAGAAAATCCAGAGTCGGAGTCCCTAAGGCAGTTCGTCGTTGTCTACAACCTCGCTCTGGCAGCTCCTGCAACGGCGCTGGTGCCAAACTGTAATGGCCCTACTGTTCCTTTGGATCGATCAGCGACATGGAGAGGGGGGACGTGCTGCATGGGCAACAGCCTGTCCTCCATATGACATCGCCCAGGCTTGCATCCGACAAACTAGGATGCATCACCCATGGTCAGTCATGATCGAGGGGAGCCTCTACTACTACCGTAGAATGAAAATGGACAAGCCAAATACCTTTGAAAACAAAACAATACTTTAAAAAAAGTATAATGGCACAGTCTCTTGCCCAGAGTAGGTGAATCGAGGAGCAGAGGACATGGATTTAAAGTGAAGGGGAAAAGATTTAATATGAATCTGAGGGGTAACTTTTTCACACAAAGGGTTGTGGGGGTATGGAACAAGCTGTTAGGTAGTTGAGGCAGGCACTATCCCAATGTTTAAGAAACACTTAAGACAGGTACATGGATAGGACAGGTTTCGAGGGATATGTGCCAAACGCAGGCATGTGGGACTAGTGTAGCTAGAACATGTTGGTGGGTGTGGGCAAGCTAGGCCGAAGGGCCTGTTTCTGCGCTGTATGACTATGGCATAGGAAGTGTAGATTATGCTGCAAGCACACAAATCAGATTAATTCACAGAAGATCATGCAGCACATCTAATCACAATCGAGAACATTCAACAGTGCTAACGCTAAACTGAAACTTAGAACTAAAGCGTTAATATTTTTAACATCTGATGGATGAACACAAAAAATTGCCAAACCATGCGAGAGTTACAACAGAAATTCAATGCTTAGCGTTGATGTTTAGTAGGGCAGATTATTTGCTTGCATTCCTGTTATCAAACAACAAACATAATGTTCAAATTAAATTCAAGTTCTTTTTTAGCTGGATGTTCAACTGCTACAGTACCATGGAAAGTGGTTTTGACTTTGTCTGAAATGCATATGGAATCAGCATACATCAGGAGGCTTGGAAGCAGCGTCACAGAAAAGCAGAAAATAAAACATGTGAAAGAGAAAAGTGCAAGAGAAATAAAAGGAAGCTGTAATTTTAAAATCGGGACCCGGAGGATGGGAAAATATATATAATTGTTGCTAGTTCTGACACTGGCAACAAAAGCTCCATGTCAAATAGAAATCGCAGCCACATGCCGAGCAGTTAGTAAGATAATTACATGCCCCAAATTCACCATGCGCTTGTATGGTAATTCAACTGGGAACTTCAGAGAAACAAGACATTGCTACTTAACCTCATCAATTCATTTATCTTAAATGTTTTATTCTGAGGGGTGTATAAATTCATTAAACTGGCTTACAACCCAGCGGTATGAACATTGAAATCTCTAATTTAAAGTAACTTCTACTATCACTCCCCTCCCCTCTTGTCCACTTCCTCCACCCTAGTTGTGTAACCAGCTCCACAGTTCACCACGTTGTACCCCTCTTGAGATTGCACCTTTCCTAGCCAACAATGGGCCGACCATGAGGTCATTTGGTGCCTGCCCAGATTGCTCCTGGTCTTTTCTCACCTCCATTTCTTCACCCCCGTCTTCCCCCATCCCCTACTTTCAGTCTGAAGAAGGGTCCCGACCCGAAACGTTGCCCATCTTTTTCCTCCAGAGATGCCGAGTTACTCCAGCATTCTGCGTCCATCATTAAATTTCAAATTGGCTTTCTTGAACAAGTCTATAAAATCTTGGTGTTATTAATTTTGCTGAGAAAATGTTCCTTTTTATAATGGTCCACGTCAACAACAAAAAGCAATAGATTAGGCAAAAGTAGAATTACTGAAATATCTGATGAAAAAGCTTACCTTAAATATAACATTTCATCTTTGATTCATCTTTGCACAAATGGTCGACCATTTTAACAATTATGCTGTATCAATAAATTTCATGGCCAACCCAAATCTCTTCCATTTCCCATCAAAACAGCACTGTCCTGTGATAGCTCTTATCAATGGCCAGTCCATCAATCTACACATCACCAACTATTGAGCGCTTTGGCTTTTTCTTTTACTCTCAGCAACAACCTCCTGGGCCGTCTCTTGGTATCAAAGATGAATACCTCCCACTCAGGTTCCAAATGTGACTGATGAGGCCAGTATGAGAATTACAATCTCTGCCACAGGGTATACCTCACCAACTGGTGGCTTATGTGGTGATCTCAGCCCAATCCATCATTGGCACAGCCCTCCCCACCATCTACACGACTTAGATGTTGCCTCAAGATGGCAACATCTACCATCAAGGATCCCCACCATCCGAGTCATGCCTTCTTCTCGCTGCTACCGTCGGGCAGGAGGTACATAAGCCTGAAGTCCCACACCTCCAGGTTCAGGAAAAGCTACTTTCCTACACCCATCAGCTTTAGTTTAATTGAGAGATACGGTGCGGAAACAGGACCTTCGGCCCACCGAGTCCGTGCAGACCAGCGATCCCCGCACACTTACACTATCCTACACACACTAGGGACAATTTACAATTATACCAAGTCAATTAACCTACAAACCTGCATGTCGTTGGAGTGTGGGAGAAACCCCACGCAAGTTACGGGGAGAACGTACAGACAGCGGCCGTAGTCAGGATCAAACCCGGGTCTCTGGAGCTGTAAGGTAGAAACTCTTCCGCTGCACCACCTTGCAGGTTCTTGTACCGACCTGCACAACCCGAACCCTACCTCAGCCATGGAACAGCAGTGATTATCCCTTGAACCACCATGGAATTGTTTTCTATTTGTGCAGACACAAAGAACTGTAGAAGTTGGTAAACAAGTAAAGACATAAAGTGCTGGAATAACTCAGCAGGTCAGGCAGCATCTCCGGAGAACATAGATAGGTCCATGTCTCCAGATCTGCTGCCTGACCCACTGAGTTACTCCAACATCTAGTGTATTTTTCTATTTTGTGCATTTTTGCAACAATGTCCCTTTTTTTTTTGCAGTCTTTTTCTTTTGTCTTATAGAAATTCTGCAATATATGTATACTCACCAAATATTTTAAGTTGTTACGTGATAGCGATGTGAAGCAGAGTGAGATTTCCTTCTTGCTCACATATTAAGTTGCATTCATACTATACATTCACGATCAGAACAGAGTAAACATCTTGCTTCAATTTGTAATATTAATGCTTTTCATGCCTTAAAGCATCTAATTTAGGTTGTGAAAAAAAACCCTGCATATCTAAAGCAGAACTTGTTTTTGAGGTTATGACAAGATTACGTGGAGATCAACTGTTCAGGATATCAGAAAAATAGAACAGTAAAAAGTTAGTGGTGTTGATATATTATATCTAATTTAGTTTAAAGGTACTGCATGGAAACAGGCCCTTTGGCCCACCAAGTCCACTCTGACCAACGATCACCCGTACATTTGTTCTATCCTACACACGAGGGACAGACGGCAAGAACTCTGGATGAGAACATATACAGCAAGATTAGCAAATTTGCAGATGATACAAAAGTGGGTGGTTTTACGGATAGTGAAGATGGTTGTGAGGAGCATCTTGGTTGGTTGGCCAGGTGGGCTGAGGAATGGTTAATGGAGTTTAATACAGAGAAATGTGAGGAGTTGCATTTTCAGAAGCCTAACATGGGCAGGACCTACACAGTGAATGGTAGGCCTCTGGGGAGTGTTGTAGAGCAGAGGGATCTAGGAATGCAGATGCATCGTTCCTTGAAGGTGGAGTCGCAGGGAGATAAGTTAATCAAAAAGGCGTTTGGCACATTGGCCTTCGTCAGTCAGAGTATTGAGTACAGATGTTGGGAGGTCATGTTGCAGTTGTATAAGCCGTCGGTAAGGCCACACTTAAAGAATTGTGTTCGGTTCTTGGTACCATGTTATAGGAAAGATGTTGTCAAGCTGGAAAGGACAGAGGAGATTTACATGGATGTTGCCTGGGCTAGAGGGTCTGTGCTATAGGGAGAGGTTGAGTAGACTGGGACTCTATTCCTTGGAGCACAGAAGGATGAGGGGTGATCTTATTGAGGTGTATAAATTCATGAGAGGAATAGATACGGTAGATGCATAGAGTCCCTTGTCCAGAGTAGGTGAATCGAGGACCAGAGGACATGGGTTTAAGGTAAATGAGAAATAGGAATCTGAAAGGTAACTCTTTTACATAAAGATTGGTTGGTGTATGGAACAAGCTGCCAGAGGAGGTAGTTGAGGCAGGACTATCCCGACATTTAAGAAACAGTCAGACTGGTACATGGAAAGGCAAGGTTTGGACCAAACATAGGCAGTTTGGACTAGTGTAGCTGGGACACATTGGCCGGTGTGGGCAAGTTTGGCCGAAGGGCCTGTTTCCACACTTCATCACTCTATGACAACCTGCATGCCTTTGGAATGTGGAAGGAAATCGGAGCACCTGGACAAAACCCACGCGATCACAGGGGGAACGTATAAATTCCGTACTAGCAGCAACCATAATCAGGATCGAACCTGGGTCTCTGGCGCTGTGAGTCAGCAACTCTACCACAGCACCACAGTGCTGCCTTACAGCAGTTCTACGGCAGTAGTACTGTAATAGTGTTCATGCTTTTTAAAACAAATTTTGCACACCAATATAACTGATCACACCATCACCGAGAAATATCGAATGCAACTTTGCACTCTCGATCAAAATAGCACAGGAGCAAGTATAAGATTTCAATGCAATAGTTCAAAGAATTCGTAGGAAAGTGATCATGATGGAAAAGGAGAAGATGCATAAAGGCTTCTTTTAAACAAAGTCAAGACAACTGTCCACAGCACAACACGTATCCTCCAACCGTTACCTAGCTACATGTCGGCTACTAGTTTTCTTAAAGCCTGCGTTAGCTGTTCCTTGTTGCAGCAAAGATCGCCTCTTGTAATTCGAATTGCTGTATGCATACCCGTCACTTGAAAGATGTTCCTGGGATATGGCTTGCTGGAAAACAAAAAACAAAGAAACCCACAGATCAGATATTTAAATGATTCCAATACCACTTAACCTTCACATTAAATAATCTTCTGAAGTGGTTAATTTTCTTTAAAGTATTTGCAATGGACGGTTGTGGTTCAGGTTTATAATTGGCATATGTACCCAGCTTTGCATTGCATGCAATTCAAACAAATCAGATATACCATACACAGACACAATCAAGTCAAGTACAATAGGTTGAGCAAAGGGGAAAATACAGAGTGCAGAATATAGTTCTCAGCATTGTAATAATAATAATAAAGGATGGGATTTATATAGCGCCTTTCTAATACTCAAGGCGCTTTACATCGCATTATTCATTCACTCCTCAGTCACACTCGGTGGTGGTAAGCTACTTCTGTAGCCACAGCTGCCCTGGGGCAGACTGACGGAAGCGTGGCTGCCATTCTGCGCCTACGGCCCCTCCGACCACCACCAATCACTCACACACATTCACACACAGGCAAAGGTGGGTGAAGTGTCTTGCCCAAGGACACAACGACAGTATGCACTCCAAGCGGGATTCGAACCGGCTACCTTCCGGTTGCCAGCCGAACACTTAGCCCATTGTGCCATCTGTCATCATCATATATTGTAGCGCATCAAAGATCGACACAAAATGCTGGAGATACTCAGCGGGACAGGCAGCATCTCTGGAGAGAAGGAATTCCTTCTCTCCAGAGATGCTGCCTGTCGCGCTGAGTTACTCCAGCATTTTGTGTCTACCTTTGGTTTAAAGCATCTGCAGTTCCTTCATACACGATTGTAGAGCATCAGTTCCACAGACAAAGTCCAATGTCCGCGATGGGGTAGTGGTGAATCGAACAGAACCCTAACTAATGGAAGGAACATTCAGAAGCCTAATAACAAAGGGGAAAAAAAGCTCTTCCTGTTGTGATATCACAACTTTGATTGATCTGAGAATGAAGATTCACTAAAACCATTTAACTGTTTCCACAACTAATGGACGACTGCTCTCATAATGTAAACTGCACTTATTTAACATTTCAATAAAGCTACAAGGAACTGCAGATGCTGGTTTACCAAAAAGAGACAAAGCACTTGGGTAATTCAGCATCTTTGAAGGCCATGGACAGGCGATGTTTTGGGTCGGGACCTTTCTTCAAACTGATTGTAGAAGAGGGGGGGGGGGAAGCTGGAAGAGAGGTGGGGGCACGACAAAACCCGGCAAGTGATAGGTGGATATATGTCCTAGGCATGGAATTATCCTGTCATGTTTAAACTTCTCAACTATTATTTCCTTTATATTTCACTTAGCGTTCAAAAGGCCATGTGATTTCCATAGTATTGAATAGTCATGGTAAACTCCGTATGTTGCGTGTCCAGCTGTGGTAAACTGCTGGCTTGGTGAAATGACCACACTGACAGGTGAGCACAAACTTGGCTAGTGTAGTAGGTACCTCTTCACTCAGCCGCCTCTGCTCTTCTTGCCTCCGCTGATGCTCTGCGTTGGCCACCGATTCAGCCAGGTGATTCAGCTCCTGTTCACACGGTGTGCCCAGAAATGATAGTAAGGGAGGCTCCCACCCGTTTCTGAAGTGAGGCACGTAAGGAGGGATGAACTGATCTTTAGGCCACTCGGATCTACAACCAACAAAAACAGCGAAATGTCAGTGAAAATGAATGAATCCTTCCAGATTAAAAGCACAAAACTGAGACCTTGTCTATAGTACAGCAATGAAGATTGGTCGGGCAGAACATCTACAGTCATGTATAACCTTTGCGGAAAGTAATAGTTGCATTTTGATAGGCTTAAAATTCATCTAAAAATATAAATGGTCAGCATATCCATACTTTAATGCAAGGATCTGAAATGATCAGACTAGTTATATCAAAAGCTTTGAAGTTTATTATTAACAATTGAACCCACAAAGACACCCAAGATGGAGCCAGAGCACCTTTTGCATGCAGGTCTCTGAAGTGGATCTGTTCTCGTCCATTACAACTGTGCCACTCATTTAAATCACTGCGGACGGCTTGATTGTATTCATGTAGTTTTTTCTTTGACTGAATAGCACACACCAAAAGCTTTTCGCTGTACCTTGATACACGCGACAATAAACTAAACTAGAACCTTTCAATAGATTATATAACAACAAATTTGTTTTCTCATCCACAAAAGGGCATGGGTCATTGCTACATTATCGTAGGGCGATTTGTTCATTTGAATTGAAGGTTAATCAGTTAATCAGTTTCAATTATAGTATTGACAACATTTGAAATAATAAAGGTGCCTATGTCATGAAGTAACAACCTTGAATTCTTACCAAACAAGCATTCCAAACATTTTCAGAGAGCATTCATACCAATTTTAGTAACTCAGATTAATTATTGGATTAATAATGACAGGCACAAATAGTTTCCTTCAAAAGACTCAAAACCTGGTGTAGAATTAAATATCTTGTTACAAATGAGTGACGTTTGTCATTTTTAGTGTCTTTACAATGAATGTGGAACATATTTCAGAGTAACAGTGCAATGTCTTTTGAAAGAAGGAAATTAAGACATCAAGGAGCAACACCACCCTGGTCGCGCTCTTATCTCACTCCAACCATCAGGAGACAGGTACAGAAGTGACCACCAGGATCAAGAATAGCTTCTTCCGTCAGGCTCTTGAACACTACACAACACTAAAGTTAGACACAAAATGCTGGAGTAACTCAGCGGGTCATGCAGCATCTCTGGAGAAAAGGAAATGGTGAAGTTTTGGGTCGAGACCCTTCTTCAGTCTGAGAGTCAGGGGAAAGGGAAACTAGAGGTATGAAAAGGCACCAAAACAAATCAGACTTGGCACTGATGACTCAGAAAAGGTGGAGTCCACAATGATCCAGGAGGTGATCACGAAGGGATACGAACAATAAAACTAGCAGGATGCATAAGGTGGGGTAGGGATATATATATATATATATATATATTACGTGTGACCTCACTCTGACAGTGGACAAGATCTCAGCTAGGAACTTCAGTGTTCTGTCTTTGGTTGCACCAATGACTTTGGGGATTTTGCACCAGAATTGTGGTTATTATTTAATTTAATTTTTGTTTATTATATATTATCTATATGTTTGGGGTTTACAAGCCTGTTGTGCTGCTGCAAGTAAGAATTTAATTGTGCCGTTGTTGGTACACGTGATGTTTAACACTATTGACAAAGTATCCATTTCCTGTTGCAAAGATGCCAGAAATTCTCCTCAAATTATCTGGAAATTCAAAGAATGAGAGAAGATGCCGGGGATGAAAGGCAATCATTTTGTTGCCAAGCAACTGTGCTCAATTAAATCAGCTGAAATCCATAACTTTATATCACAACATTTCTGAGAAGAGATAAATAAATGAGTGCTGTCATCAACTTGCCTGGGCTTGGTCCATGTTTCTCCTAAAGAAAACCAAACTGCTTTTTCCTCGGCTGTGACACATGTATTTAAAAAATCTATTGCATCCTTTGTTAGGAGAGGAGAGAGAATTGAACCACCCAGCTCAGGCCCTCCACTGGTTTGTAAGACCTGCAAAATAAAACAATTAAAGATTAATTGTAGAAATAAGCTCTATGTATAACAACATCCCTAGCACCTTTGATTCCTGCTTTATTTCAATATAGGAGGTTACTTAGCTCAATGAAACAATACTGGCTCCTTGCTGCAAGTAAAGGGCCTGTCCCACTTGGGCGTCATTTACGCGACATCGTAATTTTATCTTCACTATACCTCCTCTCATTTCTCTGCAGGCCTGCAACTTATTCGCTCTTGAATGCCCACCAACTCCTTTGATTCTTTAGCTGCGTACTTAAAGTAGGTGATTTAAGGGCCTGTCCCACTTTCACGAGGTAATTCACGAATTCTCCCGAGTTTTCCCCCGATTCAAACTCGCAGAATGTTCGTAACGAGTCCGTAGGAGGTTGTGAGAGTTCGTAGATATATCGTAGCGGCTCGTTATGCTAGCCATAAGTACTCGTGGCATCAGGTAAATCAGGACGTTTTTTCCAGCCCGATAAAAAATGTCCACGAGTTAAAAAAATGGTCGGGATGAAAGAATTAAGTCGTGAAAGTGGGACAGGCTCTTTACTGTAGCCACTGAACCTACATCTTTGATTTGGGGGAATGAAATAAGAGTTCCAATTGATCTCACTAAACAAAGTAAGACAGGAAAACCACTCACACTTCTCCACCGACTCAACCACCATCTACTCAAGTAAACACTCCAAAACCATCAAACCATTAGAAATATATGTGGTATAGAACTTTATGGGCAATTCAACGCAGAACTGCTGAATCTTTCTTGTAAATGCCACCACATTAGAGTCTCACAAAAACAGAGAAATTGTGAACATACTGGCTGCTCTTGGTTGGGGTTTTTTGACCTAAAGAAGAGTCCTGACCCGAAACATCACCCATCTATGTTCTCCAAAGATTCTGCCTGACCCGCTTATCTTTGGTATAAACCAGATTCGGCAGTTCTTTGTCTCTACAGTTAACGCGGAAATTAGAACCGTTCACCTTTTCAGGGTGGACGGCTGATATTTTAAAGAGCTTACATTATTATGGGATTAGATAAGGCAAGTTATTTCTGGTGGATGTGATTAATAACCATAGGTAGAGCATGTATAATGTGACTGTAAAAAGAACTAAGGGAGACAAGGAAAACGTTTTAAACAAAGTACCGACTGCCGAAAAGAGGTTGGAAGGCACAGAATTAATGAGGGTTTTTAAATGGGAATTAGAAAAATGCTGAATGGAAAATAAAATTGAAGGATATAGCGGTGTGGAATAAAGACATACTCGGTCAAATGAGCTGTGGTATTCTATGCACAACGCCTGCCTCCCTCATAATTCAGCCAAATCATCGTCTTGAACGACAGAGGATTAGTAAACTCCATATGTTATCAGTCAGAATGCAGACTGCAATTTGATGGTTGTTTATTCAAAAACTATTAACTCACCATATTCAACGGCGTAAACAAGAAATGGATCAGGTCAACTGCACTCGGATTCTGGATGTGGGATTTTAATTTGGCCTAAATTGAATGAGAAACAATGAGTGCAAGTATTGAACAAGAACTACAGATATGGTCAATCATATGATCAAACTTAAGTTTCAGGAAAATAAAAGGCTGTTTATATTTCCCATGCAACCTGATTAAACACAGTATTTATGCTATGACAGGTGAAGGTGGAAGATTATGCCTTACTATTTCAGTCAAATGGAGTTCCATAATTGTCGCATTAGGTTAAATGTTACTTCATGGCGTGGATATGACAATTTGTAGTTGAGGATGTGTATTATAAGACAAGTAAAAGATAGCAACTGTACAAGAAATATTTATAATCTGCAAGACATTTCATGTTTTAAATTTCAAAACAATCTAATTCAGCTAACACTCTTAAAGAAGGTAACTTACCAGTAGGTTAAATGCATGCTTGAATTTCTGAAAACAGTCGAAGAATTCATCTTGTGGTGGTGGTTTTGCACGGAGTGTTAGAACACCCTCTAAACAGCGAGAGGAGGAAGATATAGTGGACAAAAATGTCGCTCATGAAAGCCTGCTGCTATTTATGTACATGGTTATAACATTGGACAGCAATCTAATGTTACACAAATTCATTAACTTTGGAGCAGTTACATCTATTTTTGTATTTTTAACAAATGACTTTTGAATCTGTTTAATTTCCATATACATGTCCCTTACCAATACCAAACTACATGATATTGTTGTCAAGATCTTAGTTTAAAAAAAATAGATTTATTTAAGTGATATTAATGGGATCAACCTAGCATACAGTGTATAGAACATATCAAAGTAATAGTCATTGAGTCAGCCAGCCTGCTCATAACAAGCTCTCCACCCCATTTAACATCCCATTGAATTGAAGATACAACAAGAGACTGCAGACATTGGAATCTGGAGCAAGAAACAATGTGTTGCAGGAACATTGCTGGAATCGGATGTGCCAGCTTGCCCTAAATTTGGTCCAGCCTTCCATACGAGACCTAGTTCAAATCCATGTAGACTACATCAACGAGCCAAATGAAGAAGGACCTGGCGGAATGTCGCGAAGGAAAGACCCAGCAGACCTGGCTCATTGATGCAAAGAAAGGCATGCCGGGCCACAGCCTGCAGGGGGGAAGCTTGGAAGCTGCTGAGCTCGGCCCGGAAGACAGGAGAGTCGAGGTGGAGGAAGCCGCTGGCGACGACAGACGTGGGGAGCATGCCTCCAGCGGCTTCAACGACACCTGCAGGAGGTGCCCCGGGACACAAAGGCGGTCAGGTGAGGAGAGGGATGTTGCTTGGCGGGCCGAGCCAGTCAAGGGCGACAGAGGAAGCCCTGCAGCAGCCTGAGGTTTACTTGGTTCAGGAGCTGCTCCAACACTTTGTGTTTGGCTCAAGATTCCAGCATCTGCAGTTCATTGCTTCTTTAAGCAATGCACTAGACTCGGGCCAACTTTCCCATTTGGTTAAATTTACAGGTACATTATTCAAAAACACTTATACTTTCACATGGCTACATCCCCTCAATATCATTTTGCAGCGCAAAAATCACAATGTTTTAAACATTATAAAGGTCTCAAACGCTACTCACCTCCCGGTCCTTTCTTTTTACTCTTCTTTGATTTTTTCCTTTGTGAAAGTTGAGAAAATGCTTCTGCAGCCTTTTGAAGTTTAATAACAAATGCTTCCACATCATCTAAAACATGGTTCAAAATTTGCTGGCACGGAAAAGTTGAATACACAGTTACAGAAAAAGCATTTTGTCATCCTGCAAGCATATCTCTATATCTGCCTTACATTGAGAAATAGTTATATGAAGCTTTATCTTACATGCTAACATTAAAAAAATAATGCAACTCTTCCTTTGTGTCACCTTGTTAACAAATGTTGTTCAACAAAAAGGTAAACAAATGAAAAAAATTGATGGAAAGAAATCTTGCTTCAATAAGCTTATGCTAAACCATAACGGGTCCACATACAAACAACAAATCATGATGGATCTACTTATGTGTGAGGCATAGACTTGTCAAGCCATCACCTCACAGTGCCAGAGTTCAATTCTGACTTTGGGAACTGTTTACGTGGAGTTTGCATATGCTGTCTGTGATCACGTGGGTTTCCCCTGGGTCTTCCAGTCCCCCCCCACATCCCAAAGAAATTTGTATGATAGGTGAATTGGTCACGATATGTCAACCCTAGTATGTGGGGAGAGTGGATGGGAATGTGGGGAGAATAAAATGGTATATGTGCAGGATTAGAGTAACTCGGTGCTTGGGGGTCTGTGTGGACTGGGTGGGCCAAGGAATTGTGTCTGTGTGTTTCTCTCTATTACCATAATTACATTGTGTAATTTCTATACATTTTATCATAAATATTGAGCCCAATTTCTGTAGCTGTAATAAGAGATTACATTCACTCCACCAAACTTTACAAAACGTCTGTCCTGTGGTCATTTCATTCTCAGCTTGGTATGAAGTGCACAACAGTAAATGTGAGGCAAACAAATCAATGGGCAAGTGATCAATCCCATTAAAAAAAAATCTGCAAACAGTATTGCAACATTTGGTACAATGTAAATAACATAACAATGCAGCTTGCAACTGGATAGGATGGCACACTGCCACATGCCCTTCTGCAAGAAGAGATACTGATCAATTAAAAATTTGGCTTCAATTTAAATTAGGTAGAAAGGAAGTAGTCCAACAAGATATGTAAAACTTGGTAAGAGATGGGCAAGGGGCAAGTTGTAACTTGTCAGAAAATTCAGAATGAATGAATGCATTCGGTGGCTTCAGTTTAGTTTATTTTATTTTTGAGAAACAGTGTGGAAACAGGCCGTTTGACCCACCAAGTCTGTACTGACCAGCGATCCCTGCACACTAACACCATCCTACACACACTGGAGACAATTTACAATTTTACCAAAGCCAATTAGCCTACAAACCTGTACGTCTTTAGAGTGTGGGAGGAAACTGGAGTACCCGAGGAAAACGTACAAACTCCTTACAGACAGCACCCATAGTCAAGATCGAACCCGGGCCACTGGTGCTGGAAGGTAGCAATTCTACCGCAGTGCCACTGTGCTGCAGTTCTCTTTAAACTGCGTGAAGAGTCAGTTGTCAACAAGGCGGCAAAACTAAAACCCAATAAACCAAAACAACTGGCATATAAATTAAAGATGGGAAACAAAAATTACTGTAGAATTGAAATAAAGTGGGCCAAAAGTGAAATGCTCAGCAATTTCTCTAGAGTAAAAGGTATGCATTATCATTTGTGGGAAGGCATGATAAAATGTTGATGTAACATTAGAGTGCTCGTTGCAGCTCAGCAACTTCTGCATGGCTGTACAGACCTTCCAGTTTAAAACAAATCATGCAGAATATTTGCTTATGTACAGTAAAACGAGTAGAGTGGTAAAACAAGCAGGCTTTTGTGTGTCAACAATATCAACTACCAAGAGGACAATAAGTGTTATGTTACTGAAAGATCTAGGTCTGGCTGTTAATACCTTGTCACTAAAAATTAAACCCTATTATTTACTATCAATTGGGTCACTAACAGAACATAGGAAAAGGAAGATGGATACATTTGTGTTGGTGTCAAGAAAGATGGATGATCAATCTTGATGAATTTAGTTTTAGTTTTCATTTTAGAGCCACAGCGTGGAAACAGGCCCTTCGACCCACCAAGTCCACGCCGACCATCAATCACCAGTTCACACTAGTTTTATTTTATCCCACTTTCGCATCCACTCTCAACACATTAGGGGGCAATTTACAGAGGCCAACTAACCTACAAACCCGCATGTCTTTGTGATGTGGGAAGAAACCAGAGCACCCAGAGGAAACACATGTGGTCATCTGGAGAATGTGCAAACTGCCCAGCGATAGCACCCGTAGTCAGGATTGAACCCGGGTCTCTGGCGCTGTGAGGTAGCAGCTCTACCAGCTGCGTCACTTTTAAACAGGCTATTCTATTTTCAGGACGTTCCCACATGGAAGTTGTTTTTCCTGACAAGCAGGTAACAGTAGATATTCTTGCTACTTCTTGTACTCTTAAGCTTCATAAATAAAAAGTCATACTCAGTCCTGAGATCATTGCAACTATTGAGAAAAAAAAACTTGCATGCAGCAACCTGCTTTGTGTCATTAGTAATTCCCTAATGCAGACGGAGCAGGTGATACCCAGATTCTCTCTGTGTAAACTCTAATAAACCCGAGCACAGTGCCTCATGTCCAAGTGTGAACCAGGCCATGATCTATTTCACTTCTGAGATCATAAGAGATCTTTTCAAAATAAAATCAACAGATTATGTTGTATAGTGTAATTACAAAATATAAACCGTTCTTGATTTTTGAAATTTGCAATGGTAAATTAGGAATACTTAATGACTACTCATTTAACTGCAAGAAAAGTCACAGAATGCTGGAGTAACTTGGGGGTGAGGCAACATCCCTGGACCACATGGATAGACTACATTTCAGGTCGTGACCCTTCTTCAGTATGATCATTTAAGTACATCAACTTTATACAAGCACTGCATTAAGGATAGGCACAAAACGCTGGAGTAACTCAGTGAGAGGCAGCATCACTGGAGAAACGGAATAGGTGACGTTTCGGGTCAGAGCCCTTCTTCAGCCTGAGAGTTAGGGGAGAGGTAAACTGGAGGTATTTAAACATTCAGAACAAATCAGAGCCAACTCCGATGACCAAGGAAAGGTGGAGCCCACAATGGTCTATTGTTGGCTGTGGAAGAGGTGATAAAGGGATATATGGATGCAAACAGTGAAACTAGCAGGATGATGGGGTGGGGGATTGCATTAGGAAATCCCATGGCTGATCACATCAACTATATTCCTCTGTACAAAGTTAAATCAATTTACTTGCACAATATTAAAATAATTTAAATGCTTCCACAGTATATTTGCTCAAACATTAAACAGTTGAAAATAAATTAGATGATTTAATTTTTAGTAAGCGTTCATACCACATCTCTATCAATTCTAACGGCTGCCATATCTGAGGTTTCTTCTGGTTCATGAACCACCTTCTGTTTTTCATCTGTTGAGAACATTGCATTTTAATAGAAGGACTTACATACATAATTCTACACTATCTACGGAAAACTGACATCTCAATATGAGATAGACTTATTGTAATTCAATGTAAAATTGATATGTTTTCTCTAGAGGGATGTCACTCTCCACAGAATGCCCAACCTCTTTCCTGTTCAGTTAAAAAAAGGATATAGCAACATGGAGACAGTCAAATCCTGGGAGAGGGTTGTCCTACCAAGAGGCTAGCTTGAGCCGAGAGTCAAGAGAGTCAAGAGTGATTAATTGCCAAATGTACTGACAACAGAACAATGAAACAGGCCTGTAAATACAATATCATAGATGTGTAGGAAAGAACAGCAGATGCCGGTTTAAACCAAAGATAGACACAAAAAGCTGGAGTAACTCAGCGGGTCAGATAGCATCTCTGGAGAAAAGGAATAGGTGACGTTTCGGGTCGAGACTGAGAGTCAGGGGAAAGGGAAACGAGAGATATAGACGGTGATATAGAGAGAAATATAGAACAAATGAATGAAAGTGATGCAAAAATGTAACGATGAGAAATGAAACAGGCCATTGTTAGCTGTGGACTATGTGAAAACGAGTTCCAGACAATGAGACTCAACAAGACAACTTTGAAGCTAGTATGACTTTGGCGGGGGAGGGATGGAGATGCAAGGGGTACTTGAAGGTAGAGAAATCAATAGTCATACCGTTGGGTTGTAAGCTGCCCAAGCAAAATATGAAGAGCTGTTCCACCAATTTGCATTTAGCCTCACTCTGACAATGGAGGAGGCCCAGGATAGAAAGGTCAGTGTGGAATGGGAAGGGAAATTAAATGTTTGGCACCGGCGAGACCAAACGCAGACTGGGCGATCGTTTTGCTGAACACCTTCGCTCAGTCTGTCTGGACCTACCTGATCTCCCGGTTGCGAAACACTGTAATTCCCCTTCATCATTCAGCAAAGGTGAGAACATGCGAGACTTTCATATATTTAGTGTTTGGTATTTGTGTCATTACAATTTTTACTTGCCATTTATTAATCCAAACCTTAATTTCATTCGGGTTTAAATGCATGTTGGCATGCTTCCTGAGTAGCTGGATGGAGAGCTTGTTAATAACTTAATTACACAAGCAATGATATGAATCATTCAGAGCAAGAGTGGCCACGGCCAATGGTTTGTGACAAGAGGTGGTTTTACAAATGATGGAATAGCTGCAGCTAAATTAATCACATTCCATTCTTGGTGCTGAACATTATTACATTTTCTCTCGCAGTTGTGACACAATAGTTACAGTTCAAATCGTTTCACCTTTGTTTCAATTTCTTTTTCATATTCACAGCATTTTCGTAACTGCCTTTTTGGATTCCGTAATCTGGCATAGTGCCAAAGTAGCCATGGAAACCCCCATTGTACAAAACACAGCTGCCCAGGAGGTGTCAGTGTGTGTGAGAAAGCCCAATCACCTTGTTCAGCAGGTGAGGCCCAAGCTGACCAAGCTGCTACTCGGCTCCGAACATCCACCTGTGTGATCGTGCCTGGTGGAACTGGGGCAGGCGCTCTTGGAGGTGGGGGGATGCAGGAGTTATCGGCATTTGTAATCATTCTGTAACGATAAATAGTAAGAAGAGTTAATGCTCCTGACTCAGAAAACAAGGGTAACCTTTTCACGCATAGGGTGGCGGGTGTAAGGAACGAGCTGCCCGAGGAGGTAGCTGAGGCAGGGACTATCCCGACGTTTAAGAAACAGTTAGACAGGTACATGGATAGGACAGGTTTATAAGGATACGGGCCAAATGCAGACGTGGGACTATGTATCTGGGACATGTTGGCCGGTGTGGGCAAGTTGGGCCGAAAGACCTGTTTCCACACTGTGACTCTATATTCAGTACATTATACTTCACAATAATATCAGTGTTGTTAATAGCAACGCAGCACAAGGTTAAGCAAATACACCAAACCAAAGCTCCCATCCTAGTTTTAAAATCAAGTTCAAATTAAGAAATACAATACAGATCAAACAACTTATCCTTGAGCAAAACACAAGAATGTTTGCACTAGTGGGAGAGTCTAGGACCAGAGGCCATAGCCTTAGAATAAAAGGATGTACTTTTAGAACGGAGATGATGAGAAATATCTTTAATCAGAGGGTGGTGAATCTGTGGAATTCATTGCCACAGACAGCTGTGGAGGCCAAGTCAATGGATATTTTTAAGGCGCAGATAGACAGATTCTAGATTAGTAAGGATATCAGGGGTTATGGGAAGAAGGCAGGAGAATGGGGTTGAGATGAGTTGGTCATGATTTTCTGTCCAAACAGGTGTACGTCAACATTCTCCAGTTAATGTCCACGCTTTTAGCATCACAAATGTGTTCAAAGAAACAGCTTACTTTAAAAAAAGACACAAAGTACTGGAGTAACTCAGCAGGTCAGGCAGCGTCTCTGGAGAACATGGATAGGTGACGTTTCGGGTCGGGACTCTTCAGATTCATTCAAAAATGAGTCCGAAAAAGTTCTTGACCAAAAACATCACCTACCCATGTTCACCAGAGATGCTGCCTGACCCGCTCTTTGCTCCAGAGTTACTCCAGCTCTTTGCACCTTTTCCCGTAAACCAGCATGTGCAGTTCCTTGTTTATGGGTAGCTTACTGTTAAATTGAAATCCAAAGAGATGACCAAGAATAGTGCAAATGATAAACATTTGTGTGTGTGTCTTTGTACCTCAGAGTACTGGGCCTCTTCTTCTGTTTGCTGCCTTTACTGTCACTGATTGCACTGTCGATATCTGCGTGGATCATTTCAGCCTGAAAAAAGAGCATTTGGTCACAACATCACAGCATCGGTGACACCTCAAACCTCTAATTGCACTTTTCACTAACCGTGTGGGACTCATTTGTTGAACAAGAGTATCCATTCAACGGCTGCCAACTCCAGTGCAGTATTCAGTTTGTGCTATTTTTCAAATAAACCCAATGCCTTTTAGTGGACGGTTTAAATTTTACTGCAAGATAGCATTATAGTTATTTTTTCCTTTCAGGTAGAAGAAAGCAATCCCTGAACTAACAATTGAGACATTTAATCCTTTTTCTGATACACTGTTAAAAATAATCTTGGAAGTTATCCAAGTTCCATTAAAAATAAGTACTGACTAACATGTTGGGAACAGGGTGGGATCTTCCAAATACTACACGTTAAACAATATATGTTAGAGCATAGCCACGGTGACGCAGTGGTAGAGTTGCTGCCTTACAGCGCCAGAGACCTGGGTTCCATCCTAACTACGGGTGCTGTCTGAACGGATTCACCCCGAGACTTGCGTGGGTTTTCTCCGGGATCTCCGGTTTCCTCCTACACTTCAAAGACATACAGGTTTGTAGGCGAATTGGCTTGGTAAAGATTGTAAATTGTGAGTAGGATAGTGTTAGTGTGCAGGGATCACTGGTCGGCGCAGACTCGGTAGGCCGAATGGCCTGTTTCTGCGCTGCATCTCTAAATTAAACTACGGTGTCATTATACTAAACAATGCCAGAATTTGTCCTTTCTGGAAGAAAAGGCACTTAATAAATGTTCAGTTGACTACATCGTGATATGCAGCTTCAGAGGAAAAAACAATGAAACAATTTAACACCACTAAAGCAAGTGACCCAGTAATTATGACTAAAACATTTGAAAGGCAGCAAAACGGGATACAGGTGCACAACCTTTTATCCGAAAGCCTTGGGACCAGACACTTCTCGGATTTCGGAATTTTTCGGATTTCCGAATGGAAGATTTTTAGCGTAGATTAGGTAGGTAGCGCGGGCGGCTTGAAAAGTCTGGAGCGGCTGCCTCCTCCCCGGAGACCGGGGAATCATTGCAAATCATTGCTTAAATGTTAGTCAGTTAGTTTGGAGGGATTTTATGTGGTGGGGGGGGGGGGGGGGGGGTGAAGGGCGAAACTTTAATTCTTAGTCCCCTACTTGGTCGGAGAGGCGGGGAGCGGGCAATGCCTTTCCAGGTCGCCGTGCAGTAAGCTCCGGAGCGCTGTGGTCGCTGACTCCCAACATCGCGGAGCTGGGGGCTGCGGGCATCCGGCCGCGGGCGGCGCCGGTTGGAGCTCCGACCCCGGCAACTCTACCCTTGGCTGCGCGGCGCTCCAAATCCAGCATCGCCCGCGGCCGGACGCCCGCAGCCCCAGCTCCGCAATGTTGGGAGTCGGCGGCGTTGCAGCGCTGGGATACCAGCGGGGAGCGGGCAATGCCTTACCGGGTCGCCGTGCGGTAAGCTCCGGAGCGCTGTGGCCGCCGACACACAACATCGCGGAGCTGGGGCTGCGGGCGTCCGGCCGCGGGCCGCGCTGGATTTGGAGCGCCGCGCAGCCAGGGGTAGAGTTGCCGGGGTTGGAGCTACAACCGGCGCCGCCCGCGGCCGGACGCCCGCAGCCCCCAGCTCCGCAATGTTGGGAGTCGGCGGCCACAGCGCTCCGGAGCTTACTGCACGGCGACCCGGTAAGGCATTGCCCGCTCCCCGCCTCTCCGACCAGGTAGGGGACTAAGAATTAAAGTTTCCCCCTTCACCCCCCCCCCCCCCCTTCACATAAAAGCCCTCCAAACTAACTGACTAACATTTAAGCAATGATTTACAGATGTTTAAGTGTCTCTCCGGTCTCCGGGGAAGAGGCAGCCGCTACAGTAGGACAGACCTGGGTTGACCGTGGGTCGTTTCGGGTCAAGTTTGGTGCCAAACGCGAGCTTTGGTGTGCAGACGACATCCTGGAAAAAATGTCCGGTTTTCGGAGCTTTTCGGTTTCCGGAACTCCGGATAAAAGGTTGTGCACCTGTACTAACTAAACCCAAAAGGTTTCAGCATCTACAGGTATGTCAATTTTAAGCAATTTATATTTGTTAAACATGTAATATCTTGGGATTCATGATTATGGATTGCTCTTGTTCAGACAATACTTTCTTTCGATGCTTGCATTACAAAAAGACATTACTCATAATTTGTAAAAGTAAACCAAAGAAAAAGTTAATTGCTATTGTTAATAGCTACCGGATGAAGCAAATACTCCAAACCATAGCTCCCATTATAAAGGGGTTAAACACATTATAACTCACGGAGACTTCTTTGACTAATAGGTTAGGAAGACCTTTTTATTCCAGGCAATTCGCCCTAATGCCATCACAACCAAAATTAAAGTGCACCTGGGTCACTCTCCCCTTTTTCCTCCTCTATTTTAGAGCACTTTTGGCAGAGGTCTTCAAAGAAATACCTACCTACATCCTGGATAAGTGATGGTCAGCACTAGTGAAGAAATTGTTCATTGAAGTAGTTCATTTATAAACAGAGGTGAAAAAAGTTGTACGAAAACCCAAAAGCAATTTATGTTCTAATCCCTGTAAATGCAAAACATAACGACGTTCCAAACCCTCTTACCTGCAGTAGATGTGGAAGCATTAAATGCATCTTACTATTTTCATGTCCAACGCAGACTAGTAACACAAATAAAGAATCAAACAAATGCAGTTGCAAATAAAAGACTGACCAACCTTAACTTCATCGCATTGGAAAAGGTGAATATCTGGTTTGCCTTGGCCAGGTTCCTTGCAAACCAGTGCCAGGATGGAGTCATAGTTACAGGCATTCGTCACAGATTGAAAATGCTGGATTGTGTTAAAGGGAAAGTGCTCCAACTCATTCTGTAAAGAAAATGCAAGGAACATTTTTGTTCTCCCCTGAAACCATGAAGCAAACTATAACATTTATTGCTGAATTATCACCAGGTCCACACCCCAGATAGTAAAGCCCAAATTTTCCCTTTTCAAATGCAAGCATTGCAGATTTCCATCAATCCTCTTTGCTTATCTACCTAATCTCAGGCATTATCTCTTCTTCTTTACCATGCCCATATAAATCCAACATGTTCCTTATCATGCAGCAACCAGGATAGAGTTTTCTACACAAGGGTCTGCAGAGACTCAGTGTTTCCTAAGCAGCTTTAATTCAACACACAAAGGTTGTGGCCATTTGCTCTGTACATTTTATGGAGAACACGGAATAGCACAAGTAAAGGCCCTTCTGCCCACAATGTCAGTGCTGAACATGATGGCAAGACCATCACTTATCTACCTGCACATAACTTATATCCCTCCACTCCTTATGTATCCATATACCTATCCAAAAGTTTTTTTTAAATGCCACTAAGGTATCTGCTTCAACTACCAGTGCTATCCAGTCACTCACTGACCTCTGCACATCTTTTTTTAATCCTTTAAAAGGATATAAAGTTTAAATCCTTTAATCTTTGTCTCACTCACCTTACAGACGTATCCTTTTAGTGTTTGAGATTTCCATCCTGGGAAAAAGATTTTGTACTGATTGTTTAAGACTTCTCTGACTACCCCCACCCACATATTCTGGCTCATCTCCAGACGCATGTCAAACCTTACTCTTGTTATTTTCCGTGCCCAGGGCTAATTTAAAATCTTTACACATCCAAAAGATATTTACCAACCCATTGCAAATCTGTGGAGCCGCTACATCACAGCGCCAGAGGCACAGGTTCAATCTGATCTCGGGTGCTGTCTGTGTGAAGCTTGCACGTTCTCCCCAAGACTGTGTGGGTTTCTTCTGGTTTCCTCCCACATCCCAAAGATGAGCGTATATTTGTAGGTAATTTGGCCCTCTGGAAATTCCTCCTCGTGTGCAGGAAGTGGGATAACATAGAACTAGTGTGAACGGGTAATCAATGGGCGGCGTGGACTTGGTGGGTCGAAGAGCCCGTGTCCATGTTGTATCTTTTAATCAATCACTTAATTTACACAACAAATAGTAGCATCCCCAATGTAGAAAAGGCCCCATTCGACATCAATACAATTTTATCGCAACCTTTGCTTTCTCCAGTCCATTTCTGAAATCCTTTCCCTGCCTTATTTCATCCCAACTAACATGCAGAATAAAATCCATTGTGCATTATTAAGAGAGTCTTTTTATCTTTAGATGCAGTACCCATCTGTAATTAACCTTTCAAATAACACTTGCAAACATGTCACCACCCCACTGCTACCTATTCAGTATGTTGTCATTCGATAGGCAACGTCCATTGTACAGTACTTTATAAGTCATTAATATTTCTTCAAGAATGCATCTTTTTTTAACTGCAGACTCTTGGGCTCCTTAAAAGTGTTTCCAGGATAATTAATGTATTTTGTAAAAAGTGTTTCACTGTTCTTTTGTTGCTACCCTTTCATAAAAGAATCTAGTTCAAAGTCATAGCTGTTTGGAAAAGTCAGATTGCAGAGTGCAGTCACGCATTCACCAATTATTAACACAGCATAACAGACCGAATTCAATGGTTTCCAGTCCCCTTCTCGAGACTTGGGTGCAAAGGTCTCGACTGACATTGCACTGCATTAATAAGCGACTGCTAAACTGTCTGCTCTCTCAGTGGGAGGGTGAAAGATTCCATTACACCATTAGAAGGTCAGAAGCGTTCTCTCAGATATCCTGACAAATATTCATCTGTTAATCAAAACCATTGGAACAAACTGTTTAATGATAATCACCATGTTCCTTGTGGAAGCTTGTGACTACGTAAGTCCCCGTACAAGCATTACACAGGTAACCTTTCAAAAATAAGGCATCAGCTTTATTTATTTGTACTGAAGTGGTGAAAGGTACCTCAAGGGCAAGCTTTTCCTCCCCAATTTGTTTAGAGGTACAGCATGGAAACAGGCCCTTTGGCCCTCCCCATCGAGTCAATGCCAACCATTGATCACCTGTTCACACTCGTTCTATGCTATGCCACTATCAAATCCACTCCATACACACTAGTGTCAATTTACAGAGGCCAATTAACTTACAAACCTGCACTTCCTTGGGATGTGGGAGGAACCCGGAGCACCCGGAGGAAACCCATGCAGTCACAGGGAGAACGTGCAAACTCCACGCTGACAATGCTCAAGGTCAGGATGGAACCCAGGTCTCTGGTGCTATGAGGCAGTGGCTCGTCCCGCTGCACCACACATTTAATATGAATGAGAGAAACAATGGTTCGGGGAGCCTTCAGCACTGCACTCCAGCAAGTTGAACTGCAACATGGATTCCAATCCCTTTGAGGTTCAGTACACTTAATACAGATTTTGACTCTGGCTATAAATCAAAAGACGTGCATTTAACATTGTTGTGAACAATACTCATTCGAAAATGTCTGTCTACAGATTTACAAATTCAACAATTTACCTGAAATCTCACGAATAAGGTGCAAGCTTCGACAATAGCACTCAGTTTTAAGTAGATCTGTGACGTTAGTTGCTATTAGCCCCTGGGGAGCTCCTGTATTGAGGAACTCAATAACCTCAATGACTTCTGGCAAGCCATGGCTCTCGTGCCCATTAAACCCAGCTTCTCTCATACACTCTCATCTTCAGTCATTTCATATCTGCTAATCAAATCCATCACTTCAAAAAAAATGAACTTTGCAGGGCAAATGAAATGTCTTGACCTTTTGTTCCAAGACAATCGAGCCGGTCGGCGTCACCGGGAGGGAGCTGGAGACGTCGGACGCGAGGAGCAAGGGCCGGTAGGAGGGTGAACTGGGGTAATGGCTCTTGCACCTTCATGGCCGGCTACAGGGGGTGCCCCCGGGACACAACGAGGGCCGGGTGAGGAGAGGAGAGGGGTTTTGGTTTGCACTTTGCACTTTGTGTTTTGCTCAAGATTCCAACATCTGCAACTTCATGTGACTCGATTATTTTTCACTGCTGTCTAATCACCCAGGACCAATACATGCAGAGAATGTAGAGAATGGGTAAAGTTAATTCTCTGCAGTTTGATAAAACCAACAGTAATGCTCATTCAATTGTGAAGTGCGACTTCAGGCAAACAAAGTACATACAACGTCATTCAATACAAATACCCATACGTTCAGAATCCCAGTCATAAAGGACAAATTCGATCCGCCATTCGGCACGGAAATCCCAATGAGGCCGAGTTTGGCAGCCTTAACCGACCTAGGCGCCACATTTTCGGGGAGACTTCCAGGGGGTTAGGGAGATTTCAAGTGCACTCTCGAGAATTTGTCTGGATTAAAAGATCCGGATCACCAGTTGCTGGAAAATTGGTGGTGGACTTGCACTGGGGAGATTCACTCCGCCACTGGACATTATGAGGAGTCCAATGTCAGAATGATGTTGGGAAAATACTGGCCAGAACATTTAGAACTGCCTCGTTTTGTGCAACAAATCATGGACTTGGTGGCACTTAAGCAGAGAAATCCCAACAGTTTAGCACAGAAACTTCAGCATCTCGCAGCAAAGTCAATTCCACTATTTATATCGCGGGAGCATGGGAATAAAAGAGCACCAGTCTAATTTCACAATGTAATGCCAAAGCATTGTTTATGCTACCAAGATGTTAAATAGCCAGTGGCCATTGTGGAAAGACAGAATACTGCTCGGAATAGTTAACCAGAAATTCTCTGTCACTGACGGACAAGTGCAAAATGTATTCCTACACAACCAGTCTTCTGAGTATGTCTCACTTTTAAATCCTTAATCTATATTTTGTGGCCAATTAAAATTTATTTTAAATAACCATGAACCTTTTGTCACAAACCCAAGACAACTCAATTTATGCCTCCTTGAATTAAATTTAGGTTTGTAAAATTAAATGCTTTAAAATAATTAAATGCAGGCACTCAAGTGTCCTATAGATGGTGATGTGCACTGCATTATGAACAATACACATATGTCCTACACGTGATATACATAGTATATATTTTTTATAAGGGTTTAATAAAATAACATTTCCTGTAATAATTGGAATTGAAAGAATACATGCATACATTTGAAATATAATAAAGTATAAAATTAAAGGAAATTTGCATCTCAATTTGCTGAAATAATAATAACTGCAATTTAAATGATAATGTGCTTAAATAGATTTTGTAATACAATTTTACATGTATTTGATATCAATTTCACCCAATTGAGAATTAAGCCACAAAATGCATTAATACAAAAAATGTGTAAAATTGCAATACAAAATGTATCTATGAAATCTATAATCTATGAAAATTTAAATGACATTTATTATTATTTCAGCAAATTAACTACTTTGATTAACAAATGTATTTAATATCAATTTTACATTAAGAATTAAGCCACAAAATGCATTAATATCAAAAATGTGTAAAATTGTAATACAAAATCTATCTATAATACATTAACATTTAAATGACATTTATTATTATTATATTATTATTTCAGCAAATTAACTACTTTGATTAACAAATGGACCAAATCCTTCTCATGAATCACATTGTGATCCCTGGTTTGTGGCATCAAACAGATCAAACATATCAAAGACACATTTGAATTGGATAGATTTTAGACATAACAACAGATTTACAAATTATCTGTCTCTTTCACATCATGGCAGCCTCACCCAAGTAAGAGAATGCTACTTTGGTGCATCAAAGTAAATAATGTGTAAACTGATTCTCAAATCATTGTAAAAAAAATTAGACTTACTTTGCTCTCGAGATCAATCAGGCTGACGGATTTCTCATCGACCTGAAGTAACATGTCTTGGGTCCAGACCTTGCCTTTTGCATCAAGCAGTTTTAGTTTCCTTATGCCATCGTCTACTGTTATCATAGCATCCTTCCGATCCACAATAAATGTTGCCAAATGCTATTTTCAATACAGAAATTACTATTTTAAACTGTAGAAAATAATTCACAATTTCAGTCTGAAAAGTATATTCTAGCATCTTATTTCACAGAGATGTATTACATTTGAATCCTCCAATTGTTCTTCTGGCACTAAATATAAACTTGTTTGGAAAGGAGTCGGTTTTGACATACCAATAATCAATGGCATTACGCTTTCCATGAAGAAATCGATATCTATGTTTTTGTACTCCAAGTCTTATTTACGTTATATCATAAACATCACAGCACAAACTCATTAAATAGTATCAGACGCATGTGCAAATATAACTGAAGTCTATTTTAATTAAAGATCACACACTAAAAATATGTAACACCAATCAAGCAAAGCTGCAGGAAATCTGACAGAACTTAAAAAATCTACTTACCTCAACACGATACTGTGAAGTCTCTGACATTGCAACAGTTGATTTTGCATAGTTTTTTCTTTGTTCTGTAGAATTTAAAAAAAAACAATAACTTTATTCCATTCATCAGGTTCTCAGGTCATTTAAATCAAATTCTTCGCTTCATATTAACTCCCCTTCAACAAAGTTTAAGCAATAAGCTACTAAAGCAACATTTAAAGGCTTACTTGTTAAAGAATTCCTATTAAAGATAAATTTTAAATGAATATCCAAAGCAACTTAAGACTTCACTAACAATCTCTGAGCAGAGGAGTCAAGGCTTTAATGCATGCAGATCTTGAACAATTCATACCAGGTTCTAATGCATGTAATTTATCAAAATTAAATAGTTTGGGCTGTGGGAGGGAATATAAATTGGATAGGGAAACAATATGGATAAAATTAGAATAGACATCATATATTTAGTTCTATCAGCCAATAAAGATGGACATCTGGTGCAGTGTGCAATATGCAACTGATGTAATGTGCCTGTTTTGCAATTCCAGCAGATCCAATTTCATACGTTGTAATTTTTCCTGAAAATGAACAATTCCATGAAATCAATTACCAGTACTGGACACGGGCAGCACAGGTCTAGGTTAGCTTTGCTTTAATTACAAGTTGCGTCATGAAATCCAGCAAATAGTCAAGCATTTCCATGCACGAGTGTCAAACCAGTTTTGGATCAAATCAAGTTTAAATGCAAAATAAAAGATTGATGGTTTCTGCATCTTAAACCAGCAAATAATTTGTTAAAGATTTCTGTTTGCAAGGAAATGAGGAAGGACACACACGTATACTTTGCTTCTTGTCATTAGAAGAGTGGCTATATGATAAGATAATAAGATACTATATGATAAGATCCAAGTAGTGGAAGTACAAGACGTATAATGGCTGCCATAAACATGCATCTTCATGCTTGCAGATGTCATCACCGCGGGCTCTCGAAGACAGAAGAGGGGAGAATGGAGGGTAATATCCGGGCATTTTCAGAGATGGTGTAGCACAAGTAGAAAAAGGTGCTGACAACAGATACCGTGTCATTATTTGGATGGTAGCATACAAATTCCCACAGAAAACTACGCATAACAGAAGAGACACTGGAGAAATAAGGCTTTGCTATTTAACCATGCACGGTGACGCAGTAGTAAGGTTGCTGCCTTACAGCGCAAGAGACCCGGGTTCGATCCCGACCATGGGTGCAGTCTGTACGGCGTTTGGACATTCTCCCCGTGACCATGTGGGTTTTCTCTGAATTGTTCGGTTTCTTCAATTCTTAATTGGCTTAGTATAAATGTAAATTGTCTCTAGTGTGTGTAGAATAGTGTTAATGTGTGGGGATCGCTGGGTGGTACGGACTCGGTGGGCTGAAGGGCCTGTTTCTACACAGTATCTCTAAACTAAACTAAATTAAGCTAAGCAGGCTAAAAATGCCACTGACACAGACATGAAATAGGGTTCAATTTAGGTTCAATCATTTCAGTGCCGAGTACAGTGAAAACTCAATAGGACAGTGAATTACAAACTATTGTGGAAATTAATCCTTCATTAGTTCATATGTGTATGTGATGCAATAAGTTCATCAGCAGACAGTTGCAAGCATGGAGAATGTTTATAATAATGCAACAATGTAAAGTATAGTCTAGCTTATTAGGCTCATTCTATAGCTACCCCAAGAATAGTCCATCCTTCATGGTGTTTAGTTCAAAGATACAGCGTGGAAACCGGCCCTTCGTCCCACCGAGTCCATGCCGACCAGCGATCACCTGTCCACTAGCACTATCCTACACACTAGGGACAAATCACAATTTTTTTTACCAATGTTAATTAACACACAACCATGTGTGTCTTTGAGATGTGGGAGGAAACCGGAGCACATTAGGAGAAAAACCATGCAGTCACGGGGAGAACGTACAAGCACCCATAGTCGCGATCAAACCCGGGTGCTCTGGTTGCCTCCCACATCCCAAAGGCATGAAGGTGTGTAAGATCATAGGGACTGCAAATTGTCCCTAGTGTGTAGGGAGTGGATGAGAGTAGGATAACATAGAACTAGTGTGGACGAATGATCGATGGTCAGCATATTCCATGAGCTGAGGCACCAGATGCACCACGTTGGGCTCCTTAACGTTGTACGGGGCACTACTTGTACATAACGTGACCCTGACTGAAGAGGGACATGTGGTTCAGTAATCTGCTCCCCCCCCCCCCATCCAACCCCTACAACCAACCTTTTATTTTGCTTAATTTTAATGTTTTTTAACAAATCTATAGCAAATACGATAATCTTTAAATTAAAAAATATTCTTTAACTATTTATCTTCTTTTCGAGTGATTTTTCAAAAAAATGTTTGCCAGAAGAACATTTTGGGCAGTCAGGAGGAGAGCTTGCTAGACATGGTCACCTCCCATAGACATGGTCACCACACATGGACAACAGGCGGCACTGTGGCATAGCGGTAGAGTTGCTGCCTCACAGCGCCAGAGACCCGAGATCGATTCCAACTAGGGCCGCTTGTTTGCCCATTCCACAGATGCTGCCTGTGCAACTGAGTGTTTACAGCATTTCTTGTTTACTGCTAACTTTCGGCATCTGCAGTGTTTTGAGAGTTTAATTTAGTGTACATTGAGATACCTTAATTTAAAAAAAAAAAAGAACAAATTTTGTGCCTTAAATAACAATTCATGTACCTTTTTCACCTTGTCTCAAGAGTCATTAACTGTGACTATCAAATCAGCAGCGAACATTGAATAGCCAACAAAGTTGAAAACAAATAAACGCAAAATGACTCCGTGGAAGAGAAGGGAAATACTATAAAACAGCTAGTTAGTAAGATTAGGAAAATTTAAAGCAGCCAACTACTTTACAAATATGCATTTTAAAACCAAAAATACAATAAAATGCTCAGAAGTTGCATATTGCAAATTATTTGATAGATGGTATGGAAATGTTTTTAAAATTACACTAAAGATTTACAGTATGCCAAAGGACTTGTTCATATCTCAATCAGAAAATATCTATTTCAAGTATTCAAAGTATCTTTTCTCAAGACTCTTCAAATAAAAGTGAAACCATTACTTTCAGCTTATCATTCCGCCCACAGAACCGTACTTAACGGCATGTAAATCCAAGTCTTGTCTTATCTTTCTAGTCATCTTTCTAAAGTCTTGTCTGAAGAAAGTCTTGCCTGAAGAATATCTTGACATCGCTTATTCAGCTGATTGTGAATCCCAGTGCCTTTATTGCAGCCAAAATGGTGCCAGTATGTGAATCAATGAAGTAATAAGTTAAATGTATTAACTATTTTTTCCATCAATATACCTTCCTAATCTATGTGACCAATCAACTAATTTAATAAACTAACAGCGAAAAAGTGTAAATTCAACGTGTCTAAAATTTTAAATTTTTAAAATGAGAAAATCCAGTTTTTAAACTTTTAGAAATGCCTGTATGCTGCACTGGTAGGTACTGTCACAAGAAACAGCACTGGTGAATTCTAATACCCTGGGAGTGATGTTACCTCCACCTTCTCCATTATCAATGCCCTGCCATCTCAACATCAGGCCAAGTCAGTTGGAAATGAAAACATGAACTTGCAGCACAATTCACAAAACATTTGGAGACACAAGAGACTACAGATGCTGAAATCTGGAGCAACAAACAATCTGTTGGATGAACTCAGCACGTTGATCTGCATCTATGGGGGGGGAAAGGAAAGGCCGACGTTTCGGGCAAAATCCTGCATCAGGACTGAGAGTGCAGAAGGAAGATGGCAGGTATAAAAAGAGTCGTCGTTGTGAGATAGAAGCGATTGGAAGGGCAGAGGAGGGATGACAGGCATCCGTAGTTGGGTAGAGGAGGGAGAGGGTGGAGTTGGAAGGCAGAGTCAGGTAAATGATGGGTGCTTACGTTAGTTTATTTTACAGCATGGAAACAGGCCCTTTGGCCCACCAAGTCCATGCCGACTATCTAGGGGCAATTTACAGAGGCCAATTAACCTACAAACCCGCACATCTTGGGGATGTGGGATGTAACTGGTGCACCCTGAGGAAACCTACGTGGTCACAGGGAGGACGTGGCGACTCCACACAGACCGCACTAGAGGTCAGAAACAAGCCTGGGACTCTGGCACTGTGAGGCAGCAACTTTACCAGTTGCGCCACTGTGTAGCCTGTGGACGCAGACAGAAGAGAGAAACAAAAAGGTAACTGGAGTCAGGAGAGGGGAGGGGAAGGTGGAGACTGCAGCTGGGAGGTGATAAGTAGGTATGTTGCAAAGCCTACCTGAAGCGTCGTTGAATATCTGCCGCTGAGGTTGTGCGCGATTTTGGCGCCGTTTAGAGGGGGCGGGTTTAAAACGCGATTTTCTCTAGGCTGTTCAAATCGAAGATGTTCAGCCTAGTTAATTATTAACGAAAAATCGCTGAAAGACCCCGTCGCAAAAGCTATTATTAGTTTTAAAGGCCTCGTAAAATAGTTATAGTAGTTTAAAAATCAATCTCTGAACCCGCGACCACCCGCACCCGCAGGGTCTCATAAAGCAAATATCTGAAGGTAGGCTGTATATTTTTACATTAAAAAGGGCTTCTAAAGATCCCTTTATACAAAGTTTAATATTGCGAGTAGCTCAATTTGGCCCCATTATATCCCGCAGTATTTTTCTGGGCATTTGGGGCACAAAACTACCGCAATGTGAACGTTCTAAACCAGCGCGTTCCACGGGGACCCACTGGAAAGCTGATTTAAAATGGACTTTAATTTACAGCAATTGAACACTAAATTCCTTCCATTTGGTCTATAAATTAATGTAAATGAGATTTAAAAATCATGTTTTATTGTGAATTATTTGTGAATATTATTTGGACATTTAGGCTATTTAAAAATGTTAATCATTTATTAAGAGATGGATAGATGTTTAGATCTAGTAATTGAAGTCTGAAATTAGCTACAATTAGGTAACTAACTAATTATATGCTTTAATTTCAGGTCATCCAAGTAAGATTATTTTATATTTGTTTCAGAATGCTTCAATCTATGATAACTGAAAATTTCATTCAGTTCTCTTAATTTTTAAGAAAGTTATGGGCTTTTGACTGTTCACGATCACAGCTTTTTTGTTATGTCCATAGAAAATCAATAGGGAACAAGATGCTCATTTCCCAGTATGAAAATGGCCATAACTTTTTTAATACTTGAGATATGAAAGTGAATTAGGTGTCAAATTAAACTTATTTTTATGCTTTATCTGATGGGATAAATTGCAGACTTGATTTTTAAAATCTCAACATTTTGTAACATTGCTATGATAAGCAGAAACATAAACAGAATGTTGAATAGGTTAACACAGGGCAGGGTATTGGGATAACTAGCATCTACAACTTCTCATCAAGATCTCCAGGGCTCATGTAGTGTCATGCAGCAAAGTGCAGGAGATGCCATATGGGTGGGCGTTAAACGATCCTGGGAGAATGAGGAATGAGCAGGAGGATACTGAGTACAAGATGGCGTCATTCTTCATGTTGAAAAGGACACAGTACTGAAGGAAAAAATAGTATCCTCCGTGGTGGGAAATGGATAGATAACATGTCAGGATCGGATCCTTCCTCATTCTGAAGAGGGGTCCCAACCCGAAAAGGTGTCCGTTCATTTCTCTCCACAGAAACTCCACAGAAACTCTGCTGAGTTTTCCACCATTTTTTTTTTTTATGGACAGCAAACTCATGGATAACAAATAATTTGCACACAAGTAAACAGGCCTCCTGGAGGACAATATGGACATGAGAAGTCGTGCTAAATTCTTTGGCAGATGCCCAACCATTAACACCATGAAAAGCCAATTGAACAGCATCAGCCAGTCAGGCATTGCAGATAGAATTGCTGCTCACTGGAACAGTGACAAGGGCCTCAGTGGGCTTATTGGAGGTTGCCAAGACATGCAGAGTGGGACATTTTTTATGGAATGAATAAGAGCCTGGGAGAATAGGAATAGCGTAGGTTGATAAAGGAATATTGTAAAGTTCTAGTGGATGTTTGGAAGGGTTAAAAAGAGAGGTGAAAGGAGGCAAGGTTAAGAACAGGCAAGAAGGGGTAAAACATTGTGGGAACTGCAGATGCTGGTTAAACCGAAGACAGACACAAAAAACTGGAGCAACTCAGGGGGTCATGCAGCATCTCTGGAGAAAAGGAATATGTGACATTCTTCGGAAGGAAATGTCCGAAACGTCACCTATTCCTTTTCTCCAGAGATGCTGCCTGTCCCTCTGAGTTACTCCAGCTTTTTGTGTCTGTTTTAGGGGTAAAAATAGTCTGGGTTCAGCAACAACCAGACTGTGTCCATCAATGGGCACAGAAAACGTACAAAAGTAATGCATAACTTAATAGGTAATATATATATATATACACGTGTATTTCTTTCATTTATTTGGATTAAATTAAATTAAATGTTCATTTGTTACGAATAGATGAAAGTTAAGATTTCACAAGTAAAAGGGTGAACTGAACAATAAAAGCCCCACCAGATTTAAAGCTGCCAAATATCATGTCCTTTACATACATGGGTTTTTTTTTACCATATAAGGGTATACAGAATGCTTCCACAATAAAGCCAACTAGGAATAACACTGCTGCCTTCAAAGCATGAAAATCATGAAATCTTGTGCAACTAACTATTTTTAGGAACATGAGAAAATGTTCAGCAATTTGCAGCAACCTGCCAGATAGTTTATTTTTTGACTGCTACATCCTAGAGGGATTTCTTTCTCGAGTCCCATCTGATAGAGCAGGAATGGAGGAGAGTGCTAGTTATCCAAAAAAATAGGGCGCAGTCTGATTATCTCCGCAAATTCTATTCTCGTCCATGTTATAGATTTCCACAATTCCTAACCTTAAAGCCAGCAAGATGCATTTCAAAAGTGGCAGCATTGTAAATACACCAGCAATCGCTGAACAAACGCAGCATTTCATCAATTAAAGCAATTTAACTTCTAAACTAAGAGGAAATGAAGAACTAAAAAGATAATTGAACCTGCTTTTAATCTGATGGGTTCAGTGTAATATGAATTTACCAAGATTGTGTTAATTTGCCAGGTAAAAAGGCTAATTCCCTCTTACATTGGTAAGGAACTAATTTTAAAGTAATTAAATTTGCAGACTTCTAATGGAAAATTAGTTATATTTTAATTTGTCAGAAGAAGGGTCCTGATCGGAAACGTCATCCGCTCATGTTCTCCTGAGATGCTGCCTGACTCTGAGTTACTCCAGCACTCTGTGTCTTCTTTTGTAAGCCAACATCTGCAGTTCCTTGTTTCCACATCATCTCTCTGTTTTAATTTTGTTATTGAACAAGCCTGTTAAGCATACTGTAACGTGATACTTTCACATTGTAAATTCATCCTAAAATAACTGAATATTTTTGGTTTTTGCATAAAGTAGTATAAATAAAGTCACACAAGACAAACCAACCAGGGTTTGGTTCTACCTTTCTTTTTATGTTTTGAAGAATGTAAGAAGTACAGTCCATCAGCTCCTAAAACAAATAAAGGAAGCAAAATACTGAACTCACAGAAAACTACGACTAAATTAACGATAGCAACATTTCAAAATAATGCCGATGAAAACAGACAGATGCCAAAGAAGAAATTAAAAACTAAATCAAATAATTATTATTTTTCAACATATATTTTATAAAACTTATTGAATGGGATCATAACTAGCACTATCTTTACCCATTCAATCTAAAGAACACTTAACACTAAAAGGACACAATATGAAAACTGGAGTTATTTTTGTGGCAATATGTATCGACTTTGTCTCATACCAAATGATAATATCCGTTTTAAAATTCCCCCCCCCATCCTAAATATGAAAAAAATATTTCAACTTTAGACCACCTTGTGCCATAGTGATGAGCTTTTCAGTTTTATGGCAACAATTTTATTTACCATAATATTCAAGAGAAACCATAAAAATATTGCAGCAAACAGGCTGTTTATGACAGTCAGATACTATTCACGACTGCCCGCTCACATCCATTGCATGATGCACTGCTTGAGAATACCTGGCATCTTTACAAGAAAATTGCATGTCTGAATCTCGTTAGAATATTATCTTCCTAAGATTATTTAAGATGGAATGTAGTCGAAGTTGACTGTTCATGCCATTTTCATGACAAAGCACCAGTATTGATTGTACTTGTCACAAGCGAGAAGACATGCGTGTAAAAGTTTGATCAATTTCTCATAATTACATTAATTAGATGTAATGTGCAATTGAATTTTACCCATAACATAAACGATTGCTAAAACAGCTTTGAATGATGACCAGCTGACTTATACATTCAATTTGTATACTGAGGGTCATAACACATGCTTTTCATATAAACAGATTGTCAATACAGCCAATGCCTACATTTAGCAAGCATGTCAGATGTTATCTAGACTAATAAACAATAATTGAATTGGTTAATTCCTGGAACAATATAATTTTCCTGAAAACAAGAGCATAAAACTCCAAAAACAACACTGAAATTATTATTCTTGCCTAAAACGGCCATTCATTGAAATAACCAGGATTTTAATGGAATGGTTTACAAATCTTTTTATAACTTTGCCACAGTAAAGAGCATTTAAATGTTCTACAATGATCTCAAGATTACATGGAGCAAAGATTGCATTTTATTATGGAAAAGTATGGATTTGAAAATTATAGTTAAAAAGTCAGCTCTCATTATTGTACAGCATGCTTTCACAGTCTGAAGAAGGGTTTCGGCCCGAAACGTCGCCCATTTCCTTCGCTCCATAGATGCTGCTGCACCCGCTGAGTTTCTGCAGCAATTTTGTGTACCATGCTTTCACAAAGTTTAGTTTAGTTTAAAGAAACAGCATGGGAAAAAGGGTCCTTCAGCCCACCGAGTTCATCCTGACCATCGATCACCCATTCACACCAGTTCTACGTTAGCCCACTTTTTCATCCACTCCCTACACACTAGGGGCAATTTTAGAGAGGTCAATTAACTCGCATGTCTTTGGGATGTGGGAGGCGATCAGAGCACCCAGAGCAAACACACGTTGTCACAGGGAGAACCTGCAAACTTCACACAGCCAGCACCCTAGGTCAGGATCGAACCTGGGTCTCTGGTGCCGTGAGGTAGCAGCACTACCAACTGCGCCATTGTGCCGCGTTCAAATTAATAAAAGATTACAGACTTCTTTTAACTGACAGCAGATGAGAACTGTATCAGCCATTATTGTAGCCATCGCATGATCCTGACAGAAGGCCCAGAAGGGGTCACATATCGAGTTATATCTGCTAATACAAGTCCCTATCCCAGCCACCACAGCCAGTTCACCTCACCGCACTGCCAGAACCCACACTATTCACAATTAACCAACGACCTAACCTCATTGCAACCTTTGCAGTACTCCCTATTCAATCACAGCGAGCCACAAGCAGAAACTCCATAAAATAATCAGCACCAGCTAGTTGAGTAGGATAGAACTGCAGATGCACTGAAGATAGACACAAGATGCTAGAGTAACTCAGCGGGTCAGACAGCATCTCTGGAGACAAGGAATAGATGACATTTCGGGTCAAGGCCCTTCCTCAGACAGAGGCAGGGGGAGGGGGAGGGAAACGAGAGGTATGACAAAGCCTTTCTCGGTCTAAGGAAGGGTCTCGACCCAAAACGTCACCTATTCCTTTTCTCCAGAGATCAGTCTGAAGAAGGGCTTTGGCCCGAAACGTTGCCTATTTCCTTCGCTCCATAGATGTTGCTACACCCACTGAGTTTCTCCAGCACTTTTGTCCACCATGCTGCCTGACTCGCTGAGTTATTGCAGTTTTGTGTCTAGCACCAGCTAGTTGTGGTCTTCATGGAAAAATTGCAGAATTTAATTCTGAAAACACCAGTAAAAATTCCAGCAGAACATTAATTCCAGCAGAACAAAAAATTAATTATCCAAAGTTATAAATCAGGCTCACCACTCAACATTGCATGGTCTAAGGAAACAGAATATCCCTCTGACTCAGTGATGAAAGCCACAGGAAATATATTAGACATATAATTACATGTCTTGGCTGCATCAATATCCCAGTCCTGTCTATCTGTAAGTGGCCTAGAAAGATTTGGCACAACACAGCAGCACAATACTACAAAATACAAAGGAAGGGAAATATGGATCTCGTTATGAATACCATTAATAGAACCTTGCAGCAACTCATGAAAACATGCAAGTAAAAGCTTTACCAAATATGTACACAAACCAACTGAATTTATCCTTGTCTAAACAGGTTAATCTGCTCGCTAAATCATTTCCCAGCCATTCAAGTTCCCAGTCACATTTTGACTTATTTTGTTTACCTGTCTTTCAAGTAAATTAGATAAATATTCTTGGAAACATTTCCCTTTATCACAAAATATAGGAGAGAAATTTTACCTCAATACATATTGTTATTTTGATGGCTATTTTGCACTGAAGAGTTGATTGAAGTTACAAAATGATAACGGGTCCTCAGCCCACCGAGTCCACGTCGACCATTCATATTAGTTCTATGTTATCCCACTTACGCACCCACTCTCATCACACTAGGGGGCAACTAACCCACAAACCTACACGTTTTTGGAATATGGGACAAAACCGATGCACACGGAGGTAACCTACGTGGTCCCAGGAAGATGTAAACTCCACACAGACAGCACAGAGGTCGGGATCAAACCTGGGACTGGCACTGAGGCAGCAGCTCCATCAGCTCTCCTAGAAACATGATAATATTTTGCATTTTAATTGATGGATGTGTTTCCATTTTTACACTGCTTTCATGGGCTCTGCTCCACATAGCTAAAATAAGCTAATTATCTGGTGCAAAGCATTTCCAAATGTTATTGCCCATTAATCACATGAGCCTTTACAGAATACTTCTAGTTGTGAAAGATAGAGGCCAGGACAATCTTGTCATATAGCACAGTGCTGCAGCTGGCAGAGATTCTGCCTCGGTGCCTGAAAGCAGGGTTCGACCCCAACCTCAGGTGCTATTTTTGTGGAGTTTACACGTTGTCCCTGTCACTGGTTTTTTTCTTTGGGACTCCAGTTTCCTCCCAAATCCCAAAGGTGTGCTAGTCGGTATGTTGATTGCCCATGGTAAGTTGTCCCTACTGCAGAACACAGAGTCCTGGAGGAATTACTATATGCAATCAAATACCCTGAATGCAGAGTCCCATGTTAAAACTGATCAGGAATATACATGCTCAGTTCTTCATTTTTAGGACTAATGAGAAAAAAAGCTTTATTCAAAAGTTTGCAACAGGATCTGTACATATCCAGCATGCACAGTGCCCTCCATGATGTTTGGGACAAAAACCCATCATTTATTTATTTGCCTCTGAACTCCACAATTTGAGATTTGTAATAGAAAAAATCACATGTGGTTAAAGTGCACAGTCAGATTTTATTAAAGACCATTTTTATACATTTTGGTTTCAACATGTAGAAATCACAGCTGTGTTTATACATAGTCCTCCCATTTCAGGGCACATAATGTTTGGGACACATGGCTTCACAGGCGTTTGTAATTGCTCCAGGTGTGTTTAAATGCCTCCTTAATGCGGGTATAAGAGAGCTCTCAGCACCTAGTCTTTCCTCCAGTCTTTCCATCACCTTTGAGAACTTTTATTGCTATTTATCAACATGAGGGCCAAAGTAGTGCCAACGAAAGTCAAATAAGCCATTATAAGACTGAAAAACAAGAATAAAACTGTTAGAGACTTCAGCCAAACCTTAGGCTTACCAAAATCAACTGTTTGGAACATCATTAAGAAGAAAGAGAGCACTGGTGAGCTTACTAATCACAAAGTGACTGGCAGGCCAAGGAAGACCTCCACAGCTGCTGTCAGAAGAATTCTCTCTATAATAAAGAAAAATCCCCAAGATCAGAAACACTCTTCGGGAGTCAGATGTGGATTTATCAATGACCACTGTCCGCAGAAGACTTCGTGACCAGAAGTACAGAGGCTACACTGCAAGAAGCAAACCACTGGTTAGCCGCAAAAATAAGATGGCCAGGTTACAGTTTGCCAAGAAGTACTTAAAAGAGCAACCACAGTTCTGGAAAGAGGTCTTGTGGACAGTTGAGATGAATATTAACTTATATCAGAGTGATGACAAGAACAAAGTATGGAGGAGAGAAGGAACTGCCCAAGATCCAAAGCATACCAACACATCTGTGAAACACGGTGGTGGAGGTGTTATGGCCTGGGCATGTATGGCTGCTGAAGGTACCGGCTCACTTATCTTCATTGATGCTACAACTGCTGATGGTAGTGGCATAATGAATTCTGAAGTGTTTTGACACATCCTATCTGCTCAAATTCAAACAAATGCCTCAAAACTCATTGTTTTCAAGAAGGAACTGCAGATGCTGGAAAATCGAAGGTACACAAAAATGCTGGAGAAACTCAGCGGGTGCAGCAGCATCTATGGAGCGAAGGAAATAGGTGACGTTTCGGGCCGAAACCCTTCTTCAGACTGACTGAACTGTATCCTCAAAACTCATTGGCAGGCAGTTCATTCTACAGCAAGACAATGATCCCAAATATACTGCTAAAGCATCAAATGAGTTTTTCAGAGCTAAAAAATTATCAATTCTTGAGCGGCCAAGTCAAATACCCGATTTGAACCCAACTGAGCGTGCCTTTTATATGCTGAAGAGAAAACTGATGGGGACTAGTCCCCAAAACAAGCATCAGCTAAAGATGGCTGCAATACAGGCCTGGCAGAGCATCACCAGAGAAGACACCCAGCAACTGGTGATGTCCATGAATCGCAGACTTCAAGCAGTCATTGCATGCAAAAGATATACAACAAAATACTAAACATAACTGCTTTCATTTACATGAAATTGCTGTGTCCTAAACATTATGGTGCCCTGAAATGGGGGGACTAAGTATAAACACTGCTGTAATTTCTACATGGTGAAACCAAAAATGTATAAAAATACCCTTTATTAAAATCTGACAATGAGCACTTTAACCACATGTGATTTTTTCTATTACAAATCTCAAATTGTTGAGTACAGAGGCAAATAAATAAGATGGGTCTTTGTCCCAAACATTATGGAGGGCACTGTAAGATATTAAATTGACTTGCATCAGCAGTGGGCGTTCAAGAGATCATTTGGTGAGGGATTGTGTGTGGAAGAAGGGAAGAGAAAGCTGCAAACAGCTACCTAAGCTTCCCAAAATAATTAATTCACCTGTAATGATTTATGTGACACCTTTATAATTAATACCTGCAGCTAAAAGTAGTTATCTTACTACTAATTATTTAGGTTAAAGATTATGTAAATGGTGAGTGTAAACTAGTGCATGTTCCTTTAACACAGTGACCTCACCACTACTAACCACTCCCCATATCACCAGTATAATTGTAACCTCCCCACCTCCAGATCGCTCTCTAGCTCCGGTGACAGACCACGGACAGCTAGGGCAGGAATGTGTATGAATAGTAATGTGTGATTAGCAATAAAACAGTAGTGAAGACTTAGTGCATTTCCACTCGTCTTTACATGGTGTCATAGTAGTACCTTGCGCCTCCTGTTTGTCGGGTTTTATTTACTTTTCGCCCAGTTCCCTACCCTTCATTGTTTCTCCACCGTGTCTTTACCATGGCCAACTCTTGTCGCAAGCCTGATATGTTAGTTTTCGACTCCGACATTGCCCATCGGTGGGCTGTCTTCCGACGCAACTTTGAGCACTACATTGCGATTGCCCATCCTGATGCCACCCCCGCGACACAGTCACACCTGGAACTATCGTCACTTCACCAGCAGCCCCGAGTACCCGCAGAGCAACGGCCTTGCTGAGCGCGCCGTCCGCAGTGCCAAGGAGCTGCTGGAGCACTGCAGACTTTCCCGGTCGGACTTTTACCTGGCCCTCCTCAACCTCCGCAACATCTCCCGTGACCCTGTCCTGGGCTCGCCTGCTCAGCGGCTCATGTCCCGCACCACGCCACCTCCGATTCCTGTGTCCCAGCGGTCCCTGGTGCCTTCTGTCCTCCGCCCTGATGCCGTCCAGGAGCGCATTGCCCAAAAGCAAGATATACAAAAACGCTCCCACGACAAGTCCTGCCGTCCCCTTCCGCGTCTGTTCCCTGGTCAGGTCGTCCGGATGCAGTCCCCCTCCGGCCACTACCGTCTGGCGGTTGTCGTCGGCTCTGCTGGCTCACCGCGGTCTTACCTCGTCGACCACGAGGGTACCATCTACCGCCGGTCCCGCCAGCATTTGCGGCTGGTCAATGAGCCCACTCCGCCTCCTGCTGCCTCTTTCGCCCCCCCCGATTTCTTCCTCTCTGCCTGCCGCTCCTCGCATGCCCCGAACTCTGCCCTCTCAGCTCTATGTGCCCCGCTCCCCTGCTGCCAGCCCGCCCTCGCCTGTTCGCGTGCCCGGCCCTGTGCCAGCTTCCCCTCCCCGGTCTCCGCACCTTCCCTCTCCTGCCCGTTCTCCGGCTCGTTCGCCCGCTCCTGCTCCTGCTCCTGCTCCTGCTGTTCCTGCGGAGGAGGGGGAGGGCGGGTTGCGTACCCGCTCCGGGCGGTTGGTCAAGCCGCCTGTACGTTACGGGGAATTTGTTTAACTGTTGCCTGACTGTGTGTGTGTTTAACTGCTTGTAGCGTATGAGTCGTGGTCGCCCTGTCACTGCTGTACTACTTTGTTTCCAAGGGGAAGGATGTAGACTAGTGCATGTTCCTTTAACACAGTGACCTCACCACTACTAACCACTCCCCATATCACCAGTATAATTGTAACCTCCCCACCTCCAGATCGCTCTCTAGCTCCGGTGACAGACCACGGACAGCTAGGGCAGGAATGTGTATGAATAGTAATGTGTGTGATTAGTAATAAAACAGTAGTGAAGACTTAGTGCGTTTCCACTCGTCTTTACAGTGAGGGCTTAACACAACAAGAATTTTACACTGTGAAAGCTACTTTGCAATATCTCTATGACTGCTAATATCACAGAACTCTCCACCCACCGTATGAACAAACGTCTTTGACAATAAAATTAGTTGCTTTGATGTGAAATGAGCTAGTGCCCAAATCAGTAACCTCCATAACCTGACTTGTCTCAGTAATTGGAACTGCAGATGCCAAAATCCTGGGCAAAACACAAAATACTGGGGAATCTCAGTGGGTCAGGCAGCATCTCTGGAGGTTCACTCTGAAGAAGACTCCCAGCCCGAATCACCACCTATCCATGTCTTTCAGAGATGCTGCTGGTCCCACTGAGTTACTTCACTACTTTATGCTTTGTCTCAATAATCTTTGGATGTGGAAATCCCAGATATTGAAACTACGATAATATTTTTTTAATTCATACCATTCCAAAATGCCTTCCTGAATTTGTAAAGAAATAAAAACAATTATGGCTATCATATCAATTAGGCTATCAATTATGTGACTTTCAAAAGACATTTGGATTGGAAAGGTTTAAAATGGAGATGGGCAAAATGGGATGCGCAGAATACAAATTTGATCGGCGTGGACAAGATAAGCCAAAGGGCCTGCTTCCTTCCATGCTGTATAGCTCCATGACTTCAAAAATATTAACGGTCGTGAGCTTGCCGAGATGGTGGTTTTAATTTTTATTTTGCAGGATTTAGAATTTATAGGATAATTCTCTGAGATCACAAAAACTATGGTTCAAATAATAAATTGGTTTTATAACATTTAGTTTGGATTTCGAAAAGTTATCTGTAACACTTAACTCTCAAACGACAGGATATGAATAATTTATGGTGGGGCAGTTTCCAGTTGAGGAGCAAGTGAGTTTGCAACTATGATTCCCAAAACTTTCCACAGAATTGATCTCCAGTCCCGTCTCGGTTTATGATAATGTAATTTATAAAGGCTAAATATAGAAACACAAGAATTCAATTAATTTTGTGTTGCTCAACTGCCAGGATAGAAGTGGATATTGTTCTGTTTTCATGTAACAAATACTACATATGTAATTTAAGTAATGTGACTTGCAAGCAATGTGTGATTCTATATACTATATTTTCAAACTTGATTATAAAGAACAATTGACTTCAGGGAATTTAGTCTATAAAATGTTAGTCATTTTAGAGCATAACATGAGTAAGCGGAGATTGGTGCCAAATTAAAGACTGAAGCATAAGAGACTGCAGATGCTGGAATCAGATCTGGAGCAAAATACAAAGTGCTGCAGGAACTCAGCAGGTCAGGTAGCATCTGCGGAGGGAATGGACAGACAACAATTAGGGTCTAGACCTTCAGATTGATGGAGTGGGGAGGGGGGGGGGGGGGGGGGAGAACTGGAAATAGGAGGTGGGAGCGGGACAAAACCTGGATATAGGTAAGGGGATTTGATTACCAGATGGGTGAAGTAAGTGACAAAGGCTGGAGGTGAAAAGGAGACAAAACGGTGTTAGATAAGGAGAGAAGTAAAATGTAACGCCAGAAGGAGCGATATGGGTGAACATAGACCGGGATAGGGGAGAGTGAGAGGGGGATAGAAAGGAAATGGAGGACAGGCAAATAAGCCGGAATGAGTAACAAACGTCCAGATCGTATTGTCAGATAAAAGTATTTATAACACTCTACTTCAGCTTCAGATGAGTCGCATGTACAGTCAAATGCAGAAATAATTGCCCAATTTGTTCCACTCCACAAGTGGAATGGCAACACTATCTACTCTACAGAAGATAGACACAAAAAGCTGGAGTAATTCAGGATAGAAGGAATGGGTAACTTTTCTGGTCGAGACCCTTCTTCAGACCCGAAATGTCACCCATTCCTTCTATCCAGGGATGCTGTCTGTTCCGCTGAGTTATACCAGCATTTTGTGTCTATCTTCGGTTTAAACTAGCATCTGCAGTTCCTTCCTACACTATCTACTATACAGCAGATATATACTGAACGGTACCAAATTACTATATTTACCCAATCCATACAAACTAACCTCAGATTCATGACAAGTAATGGTTAATTACTGCAATCTACTTTGCTGGCACTGAAAATTAACAATAGCGAGTCTCAAATCTCACAACATTTTGTATTGAATTTCTTGTAAAATTGTTTTCTCACTTTCCTCTCCCCATCCAATAATGTTTTTTTCTCTCTATGTATCTGATTTCACAAGTGTCACCCTATTTAGTGAACAAATTCCATGCTGTTAATTCTACCGCCCCCAGTCTGTTGGGTTGTGGTAATACCCAGGAACCTTACCTGCTCCCCCTGGTTCCAGGCACCTCTGTCAGCCATTGTCAGTTAAACATTTCAACTTGGTGTGCAAAACAAAAATATTGAATGTTAAATATCTCAAGCCAATTGCTTTCTGTAGCCTCACCAACGTTCGTCTGCTGCTCTATCAAATTACAAAACACAAATCCAAAAATACCCTGGCACTCTATTATTCAAATCAACTGCAAATGGAAATGAGCATGGCGGTGACTATGGAGAAAACAAAATTCCAGAAATAAAAATATACTTGCACAACAATAATGGATGGAACAGCACCTCATATTTCGCTTGGGCAGCTTACATCCCATCGGTATGACTCTTGATTTCGCTAACTTCCAAGTAACCCTTGCTTTCACTCTCTCTCCCTTTCCCTCCCCCATCCTAGTTGACTGTCCTCCTGAATAACTTTATTATTTATATGTCTCGTTGTCACCTTCCCTTCATTCAACAATGGACCATTGTACATTTCCTTAATCTGCTTTGATCTGTTCTTTTCACGCCTTATATGTTCTTTGCATCCTTCCAGATCTCAAGTTACCCTCTCCCCTGACTCTCAGTCTGAAGAAGGGTCTTGACCCGAAACGTCACCCATTCCTTCTCTCCAGAGATGCTGCCTGTCCCGCTGAGTTACTCCAGCATCTTGTATCTATCTTCAATGTACAAAGCAACATTAGCAAAAGATGTCATACATAACTCACCATATAAAGCTTTTCCACTTGTCTTTGTTGTAGTATTGTCCATTGCTGGTTGGGTCAGTGCTTGAGAACCATAACCACTATAAAAAGAATCAGAATATTCAAACTGAGATTATATTATTTTCTACTTTCCACAAAAGTTAAAATAATTCAAAGAATAAACTTAAAATTTATATCAAACATACTTTTGCTGTATTCTTTTAAGAGATACAACACGAAATAGGCCCTTCAGCCCACCCAGTCCACGCCAAGTATTCAGTCCAAGCCTTCAGTCCACCCGTTCACACTAGTTCTATAATATCCCACTTTCGCATCCACTCCCGACACACTAGGGGCAACCTACAGAGGCTAATTAACCTGCAAACCTGCCCGTCTTTGGGATGTGGGTGGAAACCGTGGCAACCCGGGGGAAACCCACCCTGTCTCAGGGATAACGTGCAACACCCACATAGACAGCACCCGAGGTCAGAATCAAACCCCAGTCTCTGGCGCTGTGAGGCAGCAGCTCCACCAGATGTGTCACTGTGCTGCATTCTTATAATAGAATTACATCTTAAAGTCAAAAACATAATAACAGGGAGAGGAGCCAAATATCTGATCATTGTCTTATGTATTTAGCATAAAACCAGTGGGCAAGTTCCATCACCACACCTAACACCCAATTTGAAGTTAGTGGATAAATTAAATGGCTAATTATTATTAACATAGTTGGGCTCATTATTTGGTAATGGTTAATCTATAACATATATTCCTCATATATGAGCATGCTTGGGGGAAATTGGAGAGAATGCTAAAACCTTGGTTACTAGAATCATAACTAGTTGCCCAATCTTACACAAGATCAACTTAGTTTTGCAAATAGGCTGCAATTTGAGCCATGGTGAGAAGAACCTGTTAAAGTGACGTACAAATATTTTGAAGAATAATAGACTTGTGTGGGAAGGATAATGCGGCACAGTAGCGCAGCTGGTGGAGCCGCTGCCTCACAGCGCCAGAGACTTGGGTTTGATCCTGATCATGGGTGCTGTCTGTGTGGAGTTTGCATATTCTCCCTGAAATTGCGTGGGTTTCCTCCGGGTGCTCCAGTCTCCTCCCACATCCCCAAAGACGTGCAGGTTTGTATGTTAATTGGCCCACTGTAAATTGCCCCTGGTGTGTAAGGAGTGAATGAAAAAGTGGGATAACATAGAACTAGTGTGAACGAGTAATCGAGGGTGGGAGTGAACTCATTTGCCTGAAAGGCTTGTTTGCATACTAGATCTCTCAACCAATTTAAACATAATAATCTAATTGAAAAAGAGGAAGTGCACATGTAAACAAGGAACCTAATTGGATATTGCTCTACACATAATCGGTGGACTAAACTAAGAACAGAAATTGGAGTTAACAATGTTAATATTAATCCTCCTGCAAAAAAGGACAAGTTTGAACAATGGACAATTACCGGCAGATACAAAAAAATGCATAATCTAGCCCAGAAACAGCTGAGAATTACAGTTCAAGAACAATGAGCCAACATTTTAATTGACACTGAACAAGTAACGTTACACCAAGGGTTAACTCTGCATAGATTATTTTTTTATTGTCAAGCAAGATATCTAAATTGATCCGAATCTTTAGTCCAGTTACAAAATGCCGAAATAGAACATAGAACAGTGCAGCACTGGTACAGGCCCTTCAGCACACCATGTCTGTGCTGAACATAAAACCAAGTTAAACTAATAGGAAACTTAAAATCTATGTGTTACATTTATTAAAGCCACATCATTTTAAGAGCTAGAAACTGCTGTGCAGGTTTAAGATAATTTAGAGCTAAACTATGCAGAGTTGACTTTCTTACCATGGAACATTTCCCCCATGTGTAATAACTAGGACATTTTTGGACCAACTCTGACTGCAATTTAAAATACAAACAAAAATCTGCCCATATTACACATTCATTTGCATTATACCTACAGTCTTTTCCAAAACAGAATAGTTTCTGTCCATTCCAACAAAGAGAAAATGAAAATAAGTTTTGGACAACAAAGTGATATCAACAGAATTACCAATAGAAGGGATGGGTTTCCCTTCAACCCATCCCAAAGCAAAGCTAAGAGTTGACTCAACTCAAAATAAAAATGGGGGAGGGGACAAAAAAGCGAGAGTATCGAGCAACACAAAGTTAAAGGAGGTTTTGACCTTCAGTGACTGCATACCTACTGCATAGGTTGGCTTAGGTTGAAAATAGATTGTCAGAGACATCCTGCATGGAAAAAGCTATTCGGCTCACATAGTCCAGAAAGCATCCACAGAAACCAATCCTACATTCAACGCATTTTATCCTTCTCCCATTCCTATCAACACCCGCAGATTCTTCCACTCACCTAGTCAATGGGAGCAATTTACAGGTGATCAATTTATCTGCCGAACATTACGTTTTGTGGGAGATAACTAGAGGAGGCACAGGGAGAACGTGCAAACTTCACACAGGCAACAGCCGAGGTCGAGATTGAACCTAGTTCACTAGAGCTGTGGGGCAGTATTGGTCACAACTTTGCCAAAATCATGTCAGCCCAAATTTCCCTAATTAGATGCTTTTAAGTGTTGACATTGCCAATAATGCAGGAATCACAACAGTCAATTTGCACTTGGTAAGGTCTCCTCAAAGGCAACGAGATGACAATCAGATAATCCATTCTAAGTGGTGTGTTATGGAAGAACATTCCTCAGCAAAACAATCATGCATTCAAACAGTATCTGTGCTCCCTGTTGAAAGCAGACGAATGTCATCAAACACACGACAATCAGGTCCCTAAATGCAATGTTACAACAAGAGTCAAGAGTGTTTTATTGTCATATGTCCCAGTTAGGACAATGAAATTCTTGCTTGCTGCAGCACAACAGAATATGTAAACATGATACATAATGGGAGAAATAAAGTTCAGTGTGTATATAAACACATGCATACATACTCAATAAATAAACAGATATAGTGCAATAATAATTATCTGTTGTAGTTCAGCGCTCACTGGCTGTCGTGTTTAATAGCCTGATGGCTGTAGGGATGAAGCTGTTCCTGAACCTGGACGTTACAGTTTTCAGGCTCCTGTACCTTCTTCCCAATGCCAATGGTCCACTCCTGGACGTTCAAGTTGCCGAACCAGGCCACGACGCAACCAGTCAGTATGCTCTCTACTGTGCACCTGTAGAAGTTCAAGAGAATCCTCTTTGACATACCGAATCTCAAATTATAAAGAAAGCGCAGATGTGCCTTCTTTATAATTGCATCAGTTGCACCACAATTGCACCAGGAATTTGACCCTCTCCACCATCGACCCATTGATATAAACAGGATTGTGGGTCCTCATCCTTCCCCGTCTAAAGTCCACAATCAGTTTCTTGGTTTTACTGTTGAGAGCCAGGTTGTTGCACTGGCACCATTTGGTCAATCGGTCGATCTCACTTCTATACTCTGACTCATCACCATCTGTAATTCGTCCAACAACAGTGGTGTCGTCATCGAACTTGATGATGGAGTTCACACTATGTCCGGCTACACAGTCATAGGTATAGAGTGAGTAAAACAGGGGGCTGAGCACGCAGCCTTGAGGTGCTCCCGTACTGATTGTTACTGAGGATGAAGTATTTCTGCCAATTCGAACAGACTGTGGTCTGTGGATGAGGAAGTCGAGGATCCAATTGCAGAGGGATGCGCAGAGATGGTATTGAACGCTGAGCTGTAGTCTATAAACAACAGCCTGACGTAAATGTTTTTATTGTCCAAGTGGTCCAATGCAGAGTGGAGAGCCAGTGAGATTGCATCCTCCGTTGACCTGTTGTGGCGGTAGGCGAACTGTAGTGGGTCGAGGTTCTTGTCGAGGTAGTAGTTGATATGCCCCATAACCAACCTCTCAAAGCACTTCATCACCACAGACGTTAGTGCCATTGGTCGATAGTCATTGAGGCACGTCACTTTATTCTTCTTGTGTCAGAAGTGAGAGGTTGAAAATGTCCGCAAAAACTCCAGCCAGTTGGTCTGCACAGGTAAAGATGGATTCATTTCTTTTAAATAAATAAACCAGACAGCATCTCTGGGGAACCTGGATAGGTGGCGCAGCGATAGAGTTGCTGCCTTACAGCGCCAGAGACCCAGGGTCGATCCTGGCTATGGGTGCTTGTATGTATGTATGTATGGAGTTTGTACGTTCTCCCCATGGCCTGAATGGGTTTTCTCCAGGTGTTCCGGTTTCCTCCCACACTCCAAAGACATACAGGTTTGTAGGCTAATTGGCTTGGTATAAATGTAAATTGGCCCTCGTGTGTGTAGGATTGTGTTAGTGTGCGGGTATCACTGGTCGGTGCAGACTCGGTGGGCCGAAGGGCCCGTTCCGCGCTGTATCTCTAAAATAAAAAACTAAACTAAATGTCGCCTATCCATATTCTCCTAAGATACTGCCTCTCCCGCTGAGTTTGTGTCTTTTAGTTGTAAACCAGCATCCTCGGTTCTTTGTGTTTATGATTCATTTCTTTACTTCATTTTAAATGTTTCCTTGAGAAAATATTTGTATATATTAGGTTTGATGGAACATCGTGGTCGGCATGGACGAGTTGGGCTAAGTGGCCTGTTTCCGCGCTGTAGGACTCTATAAATTATTTCATATATTTATCAAACAAATTCTCATTCCTCAGGTTGAGTAAACAACTGACACACACTGCAGTGGCAACGGAATAAGTAGTTCTCTCCCACCACACCACACCATTGTAGACAATAAACAAATTCAAAGTATTGTCGTGCCAAATTATACATGGAGTTGGTCATCACTATTGCTTTTGGAAAACATCCAAGCTCTAACTATAATTTGGACATTTCGCCTTGGTGATCACTTACCCAAACATTCTTGTACCAAATTGAATCAACTAACAACTGTGCTTTAAAAAATCTTTTAACAAACAGTCTAAAATTGTTAGCAATGTACTGATGTTATTTTCCAAGGTATAAACACTATTTACTCTATTTGGGAAGGAGGAGAGGTATAAAGAGGTAGATTTAGGTTTAGGTTTATTTTTGGCAGGTGTACCAAGGTACAGTGAAAAGCTTTGTTTTGTATGCTACCCAGTCAAGTCTGATAATACAATGAATACAACCAGGCCAATTCTCAAGTACAATAGGTAGAGTGAAGGCAAAGATACGGAGTGCAGAAAAGTGCCTAGCATTGTTGCGTAACAGTTCTCAAGGTTCCAGAGAAATAGTTAAATGTCCCTAGTAAGGTAGAGGAGCATCGGACTGTACCCAAGCTTATGGGAGGACTGTTCGGAGGTCTGATAACTGAGGAGAAGAAAGTAAGAGCGGTGGTGTGGAGAAAGAAGTTAACAAATACTTCAGGTGGGTAGATAGGTCTGCAGACGCAAGTAAAAAGGCAAGAGAAAACAACCCAATTCCGTATCTGTAATGGTGTAAGGGAATGATGTAGCGTAAATTCAAAGTAACTACGTAAATATTTTGAACTCAACAGTAGAAAGGTTATGACCATAAAAAAAAATAGAAGGTAGAGCAATAAGGCCATATAAGCTGCAGGTGCAGTGAATTATTTTTGATGGAATGTAATAAAAACTAAAGTGTTAGTGCACATACACTGCTATTCTAGTTCAATTAGGTTATTAGAATTGTCATCTTCTAAGCTTTAACAAAATTCAAACTTGAAAACATGCCAAACATACTTCATTGGAAAAGAGCTGGATCCAAATCCTTCTTGATGGTAGCTTGAAAGATGTCCATTCATTTTTCGTTCGTCTCAAAACTGTAATTTGAAATAAGCAGCAATAATGTCTTTGTGTATTGGATGGAGTGCTACTTGCATTATACTGTAAATGTAACATTTTATGTCCTTCTACCAATCAACTTATTTCACAAGTGAAAGTGGATTAAATACTATAGACCTAAAAGTTGTTAAATATTGAAAAAAATAGTTCTATGAGAAACAGTAAACAGAATCTTGCTGCCACCATTTTGAAGAGCAATCTATTGAGAATGGATTCTAATGATTCCAGGACAATAAGAGTCAACAAATTTACTTCAATAGGTTTTCACGTGATGCGAACTGGAGTTTTTTTTATTTTTATGTTTTTTTTAGATACAGCGCGGAAACAGGACCTTTGGCCCACCGGGTCCTCGCTAAACAGCAATCCCTGTACATTAACACTATCCTGCACACTAGGGACAATTTATCACTTTTTTACCAAAGCCAATTAACCTACAAACATGTACGTCCTTGGAGTATGGGAGGAAACCGGAGCACCCAGAGAAAACCCAGGCAGGTCACAGGGAGAACGTACAAACTCCGTACAGACAGCACCCGTCGTCAGAATCGAACCCGGGTCTCTGGCGCTGTAAGGCAGCAACTCTACCACTGCGTCACCATGCGATCCCATGAGCTGTGAACTCATTTGTTGAAGTGCAAAACAGAATTCATGGTGTGACAAAGATCATTTTAAAATTATGAACTATATATGCAGGTGCTCATGTAATGGGTGACATGGAGGAGTGGGAGGGTGCGGTAAAGAGAGAGAAATTTTGACAGCACTTCATACTAATTCAAGCATGCCTATCCATGCAGAATAGCCACAGGGCAATTATTCATATATTATGGTGCTAAGAAGCACATTAGAAATATTGATCCACAACATTGGCCCCTGCCAAACCCGAAAGACTAACTTCTCTAGCCTATTCCACAGCCTCCAATATATCCACATGGACATGGAGGATGAGTCCTCCTCGTCAGATCAGCTTCCTTCCACAAGATGCCACGCATCAATACCAGACAACCAATATACAACTGTTCTCATGACATCTAACAACCGCCCATTAAACAAACAGACCCAATGAACTGCAGACGCTGGTTTACAAAAAACACAAAAGGACAAAGTGCCGAATTAACTCCGTGAGTCAGGCAGCTTCTCTGGAAAACATGGCTAGGCGACATGTTGTAGCAGAATCTGGTAGGTGATAGGTGGAAACAGTAATCGATTGAAAGAGACAGAATGCCACTAAGTTAATAATTAAAAATACTAATGCTCTAATGTCATGTAGCTGTTTACCAGAATTATGCCTGGATTAGGGGGGTATTGACTACAGGGAGAGGTTGCACAGATTGTTTTCTCTGGAAAGCCGGAGATTGTAGGCAGACGTTATGTACAATTATGAGGCATTGATAGGATACAGTCAGAATCTCTAAACTAAAATGAACTAAAATATATTTTTTTCCCCTTGTTGGAAAGAAATTTTAGAGGGCATAAGCTGAGTGGGGCAAAGATTAAAGGAGATGTGCGGGGCGCGTTTCTTTTCACACAGAGGCTGGTGAGTGACTGGAACACATTGCTGAGGGTGGTGGTTAAAGTAGATATGTTAGTGGCATTAACAAACTTTTGGATAGATACATGGATATGCAGGGAATGGAAGGATATGGGTTATGTGCAGTTAAACAAGCGATGGTCCAGGCATCACATTTGGCACTGACTTTGTGGGCCACAGGGCCTTTTCCTGTGCTGTACTGTACTGTACTGTTCTGTTCTATGCTATGCGGATCACCATTGAACTTCCATCATTGAGATGGCTAAAATAATTTCAAAATGGCATGTAAGATCACATCAAAATTCCAAATATTTAAAATCAGGAAACATCAATGGTTTATTATTGTTTGGATTTGAACTGAACAGAATCTAATTTGTTAATAAATTCCAGTTCTAGAACTTTAAATAGTATCTAAAATATCAATATCTGGTTAATATGATTTATGTGAATTGCCCTCAAAAGTGATTAGGATTGTATATCGAACTTCCTTTGAAAACGGTTGGGCCCCACTACATTACTCCAAGTTCGAGCAACCAATTCCTCTACTTTGCACCTTGTACTTTCCAGTTCTTGAAGATTGGGCAATATTTAATGCACCTTTTGGTATTCCACTAAACCATATATCATGCAAAAAGGACTTGCATTCAAAATAAGTACAGGTCCACCACCGATTTTCCGGCACTCTTGGTTCCAGAGCCTTTCCGGATTATCCGTTTTGCCGGAATCACAGGGGGCCGAGATACCGACCTGCAAAGTCGGCCGCGTGGAGCAGATTCAACCCACCAATCAGCGCCAAAGTCCCAATGATGTCGAGATCGGCCGCCTCACCCGGTCTAGGCACCATATTTTCAGGGGAACCTCCGGGGTGGGGGTTGGGATTTTGTCTGGATTAAAAGGGGGGGCCAGACAAGGGTATTTTTATACATTTTGGATTCACCATATAGAAATTACAGCTGTGTTTAAACATAGTCCCCCCATTTCAGGGCACCATAATGTTTGGGACACATGGCTTCACAGATGTTTATAATTGCTCAGGTGTGTTTAATTGCCTCCTTAATGCAGGTATAAGAGCACCTAGTCTTCTTTCCAGTTTTTCCATCACCTTTGGAAACTTTTATTGCTGTTTATCAACATGAGGACCAAAGTTGTGCCAATGAAAGTCAAATAAACCATTATGAGACTGAGAAACAAGAATAAAACTGTTAGAGACATCAGCCAAACCTTAGGCTTACCGAAATTAACTGTTTGGAACATCACTAAGAGGAAAGATAGCACTGGTGAGCTTACTAATCGCAAAGGGACTGGCAGGCTAAGGAAAACCCCCACAGCTGATGACAGAAGAATTCTCTCTATAATTTAAAAAATCCCCAAATACCTGTCAGACAGATCAGAAACACTCTTCACGAGTCAGGTATGGATTTGTCAATGATCACTGGCCGCAGAAGACTTCATGAACAGAAATACAGAGGCTTACACTGCAAGATGCAAACCACTGGTTAGCCGCAAAAATAGGATGGTCAGGTTACAGTTTGCCAAGAAGTACTTAAAAGAGCAATCACAGTTCTGGAAAAAGGTCTTGTGGACAGATGAGATGAAAATTAACATATCAGAGTGATGGCAAGAGCAAAGGAGGAGAGAAGGAACTGCCCAAGATCCAAAGCATACCACTCATCTGTGAAACATGGTGGTGGGGATGTTATGGCTTAGACAAGTATGGCTGCTGAAGGTACTGGCTCACTTATCTTCATTGATGATACAACTGCTGATGGTAGTAGCATAATGAATTCTGAAGTATAGAGACACATCCTGTCTGCTCGAGTTCAAACGAATGCCTCATTGGCCGGCGCTTCATTCTACAGCAAGACAATGATCCCAAACATACTGCTAAAGCAACAAAGGAGTATTTCAAAGCTAAAAAATGGTCATTTCTTGAGTGGCCAAATCAATCACCCAATCTGAACCCAATTCAGGGCCCCATAATGTTTGGGACACAGCAACGTCATGTAAATGAAAGTAGTCAACAAGTATAAGCTAAAGATGGCAGCAATACAGGTCTGGCAGAGCATCACCTGGTCAGGGCTCTCACAACTTTTTTTCCCTGTTGCCAGCCGGGCAACCTAGGCAGCTTTTTAGGTTGCCGAATGACATTTTAGGTGGTAATTTAAGATGGCTTGCATGACGCGTGCTCGGACGAAGTGCATAGTTACCAGTTGGAATTATGCTCAATGAAGCATTCACATATTATTTCTGCTTCAAATAAAGCCACAAACTAAACACATTCACCATTCAAGACATGATATATACCACAATGACATGCAGCAAAATTACGCCCTGTCACACGCTGACGCATGCTGTCCTGCGGGTGACGCCCGGTTAGGGTTGGGGTTAGGGACCAACAGATGGGCTGTAAAATATTATTCCTTCAATGCATGGATTTTAAATATTAATATGTTAAAATTAATACAATAAAATCAATTGTGCAAATGAAAAGATGTCTGAATCATTCAGTTTTATTTTGTATTGGTCTGCTTCCAGATCCAACTCACCGTCTCCAACTTATCACAGGGATGGATTCAGTGAGTGTAAACTGAACTCCTCTCTCCCCTTCACCCCCCCTCTTCCCCCCTCCCGCCTCCATCCCTCCTTCCCCTCTCTCCCTCCCTTCTTCCCTTCCCCCCTCTTCCTCCTACCCGCTCCACTCCTCCCCTTTCCCCACCCCCCCCCCTCCCCTCACATCCCCTTCTCCCCCTCTTCTCCCATTTCCACCCCCCCCCCCCCACTCCCACATATCCCCTATTTGTGGACACAGCCTGTGACAGCTAGATCCCACTAATAGTACTGTATAAAGTCTACTCCACATCCTCTGTTTTAGTAACATTGACTATCGGATAAATGCAGACTTTGGGAACAACACCCCCCCACCCCCCCCAACCCCGCCCCCTTGCCTTGCTTCAAAATGGGCGGTGGGTATTTAAACCCAGTGGCCGGAGCAGGTGGGTGGCACTGGTATATTGACAACATTGCCTGTACCCAGTTCAAAAGCCCGGTGCCTCTGGGGGTTTGGAGAGACCATTGGAAGAGAGATCTGTCTCTGGGACAACTCGTGACCAACAGTTTAGTTCCCATGCAGAATATTGTGGGTTCCAGTCCAACCCCTGGGGCCCCTGTGTCACATTTAGTTCAGAGATACAGTGCCCTTCGGCCCACCGAGTCGGCACCGACCAGCGATCCCCCGAACATTATTCCACACACGCTAGGGATAATTTATAAATACCAAGCCTATCAACCTAGAGTTAGGATTAGGGTTACCTCCCGCACTCCAAAGGTTTGTATAAATTGTCCCTACAAGTGTGGGATAATGTGCGGGGGGTCGCTGGTCGCTGGCTGGGTCCACAAATGGGGGGCGTCGGGGAAAGTGGGGGGGGGGGGGGGGTTGGAGAAGGGAGGGAGAGGGGGAGAAGGAGAGGTGAGGGGGGGGGTGTGGGGGAGTGGAGAAGGGGAAGAAGAGTGGAGCGGGGAGAAGGGAGGAAGAGCGGGGAAGGGAAGAAGGAAGAAGGGAAGAAGCGGCTCAGGTGCTCGACACCGCTGCAAATTGTTCTATTGTTCCCTTAAAGGGCCTGTCCCACTTAGCGATTTTTTCAGCGGCTGCGGAACGTCAGTGACTGTCGCCCTTTAAAACCATCACTGACGCTCCGCAGTCGCCAAACAAAAATCGCAAAGTGGGACAGGCCCTTTAAGGGAACAACAGCAACAGAACAATTTGTAGCGGTGTCGAGCGCCAATCCGCTGCCTGAGCCGCTGGTTCACAAACAAGCAGCAACTCCACAGGGCAAGGCAGGGAACAAGGATAAGGCAGGAGCTCTCTGAGAAACATCAGCACAGCTTGCAACAGGCCATCCGCTGTCCACATCAGCCAAGCTTTCCTTCGCTTGTCAAGCCGGGCAAAATGACTCGGCTTTTAGGTTGCCCAGCGGGACTTTAGGTGGCCATTGGCACCCGGGCAACCGTTAATTTCGAGCCCTGCTGGTGATGTCCATGAATTGCAGACTTCAAGCAGTCATTGCATGCAAAGGATATGCAACAAAATACTAAATATAACTACTTTCATTGACATGACATTACTGTGTCTCAAACATTATGGGGCCCTGAAATGGGGGGACTATGTATAAACACTGCTGTAATTTCTATATGGTGAAACCAAAATGTATAAAAATGGCCTTTTTAAAAATCTGACAATGTGCACTTTAACCACATGTGTACTTTAACCACACGAAACATCATCTATCCATGTTCTCCAGAGATGTTGTCTGACACGCTGAGTTACCCAGCACATTGTGCCTTCTTTTGGTAAATGACCATCTGCAGTTCCTTGTTTCTACTTCTCTCAATAACTTCATTCACTTGACAAGGCCAAAGCTATACATTGACCATCCCAACTCTCTTTCATTAAAAAAACAAAATATTTTGGGAACAACATCAGTGAATGGCTTGTATACTCCAGAATTTAGGATGAGAGGCGATCTTATTGAAACATACAAGATTATTAAGGTATTGGACACGGTAGAGGCAGGAAACATGTTCCCGATGTTGGGGGAATCCAGAACCAGGGGCCACATTTTAAGAATAAGGGGTAGGCCACTTAGAACGGAGATGAGGAAAAACCTTTTCACCCAGAGAGTTGTGAATCTGTGGAATTCTCTGCCTCAGATGGCAGTGGAGGCCAATTCTCTGGATGCTTTCAAGAGAGTTAGATAGAGCTCTTAAAGATAGCGGAGTCAGGGGATATGGCGAGAAAGCAGGAACGGGTTACTGATTGTGAATGCTCAGCCATGATCACAGTGAATGGCGGTGCTGGCTTGAAGGGCCAAATGGCATACTCTTGCACCTATTGTCGATTGAAACAAATCTTTGTTAGAAAGAATAAATCCAATCTGCCAATAACAACACACACATTGCCCAGACCAAGCAGTTTATAGTTCTAATGTTGGTATTTGCCCATTGCTCCTCAAAACAAAATCTGTGCACTAGCATCTGTACAAGAACACGAATGAAGCCTCCTGAACAGTTGATAATTTTCTTAAGATTTCAACATTAACCTACTTGCCATGCATTTATTTCTCTTTTTGCTATTCTTCATGTCTTGGCCTTTTCGAAATTAAAGATCAACACAGTTGTGCTTTTGTCAGCATGGTGGCAGGGACTACTGATGCACTTGGACATGTTCCTTGCAGGTCAATTTACACACAGTGAAACCTGTCAGGTTAATGAGTACAGTGACAAATTGGGAAGATATGCACATCAAGCATGTAGCTGGTACGAGCTCGACCTCCACATAGTCAGCTTTCTGTGTGTAGAACTGACTTTTCTGACAGAATACTTCATCCTTTGGTGCTTTACACAACAAAAAGCTTTCTAGTTAAGCTAATCCATTTATACATAGTTCAATGTTACCTTTGGTACACATACCTCCTGCCCAACATTCCTATTGTTAACTAGTTTCCTTAAAAAGACTGCAGCTGACAATTTTGCAATCCGATTAACTTCAGACCATGGTAAACATGCACTACAGATGCACAATTCACAAGTAAAAACTCATGTCTAAACATAGGTCATGATCTTCTTCAACACTTAGACTAATTGGATCTAACAGTTTTTCAAATATACAAAACCATATAACCCTTGCATTCCCTCTCCGTCTCTCGCCCACCCGAGTCATCCTGCTAGTTTCTTTGTTCGTATCCCTTCGTTATCACTTTCTCCACAGCCAACAATTGAACATTGTGGGCTCCTTGGCCATCTGTGCCAGATCTGATTTGTTACGTGCCTTTTCATACCTCTAGTTTCCCTCTTCCCTGACTTTCAGCCTGAATAAGGGTCTCGATCCAAAACGTCACCTATTCCTTTTCTCTTGACCTGCTAAGCATTTAGTGTCCAGCTTGATCTCCTGTTCAATGGTCAATCATTACCTTGTAAAATTCAAGAGAGCTAGATCGAAACAACATTGTCTTGACACCTACACATTTTGTCTTGACTGACTTTACTGCTCAGAATCATACAGTACGGAAACAGGCCCTTCAGCTCAATTCGTCCATGCCGACCAAGATGCCCCATCTAAGCTAGTCCCATTTGCATCACTTGGTAAATATGCTTCTAACTCGGTCCTATTCATGTCTAAGTGCCTTTTAAAGGTTGTTATAGTGCATACCTCTACTACCTCCTCTGATAGCTCGTTACATATACCCACCACCCTTGGAGTGAAAAAGATGCCCCTCAGGTTTCACTCTTTCAATCTTTCTACACCCATCTTAAACCTATGTCCTCTGGTTCTTGATTCCCTTACCCTTGCAAAAAATATTGTGCATTTACCCTATCTATTCCACTAATGCTTTTATACACCTGCCTGAGATCATCCCTCAGCCTCCTGCGCTCCAAGGAATTAGGTCCTAGCCTGCCCAACCTCTCCCCATAGCTCAAGCCCTCGGGTTCTGGCAACATTCTCGTAAATCTTCTTTACTGACATCTAATGCCATGGAAAAGAAGCCATCTAGACAAGTGCCATTAAGCAATCTCGGTAGCAAATGCATCATCTGGACAAATAAACATAAGGTCTGAAAATTGGATTAGAGTTTCACACACTGAAACTGGTCTTTCAAAACATCGTCAGTACAAATCAGGCAATAGATCATTTTCTGCCACTATATATTCCTCTCAGATCTGTCCACCGGTACATATTTGGTGCAAAAATCGAAACTTTCAATTATTTCCTTGCACCAAGAAACATCGAACATATTTATAAGATCTTATAAATAATGGTGCCAACTTCTTATGGTTTTGCAGTGTTTACGCCGCCAGGAAAATTGTGCACGCTTTTAAAGCTCAAATACCAAGATCTTGATTGAGCTTCACAGTTTTGATTTAGAATGTAGCCCACACTATTATTGTTTCCACTGCATGACTCAAGGATTTAATCCCATCATAAGGCTTTAGCAAGCATGGCTGTCATATGAGTAAGGTTTTAAATTTCCCATTGGTATAAATGGTATCTTTCCGAAATTGAGCATAGGTACTTAAACCTTAACACCTCCATTCACACACAAAGACTGTTACATATTGTGTAGGAAGGATGGACACAAACTACTGGAGTAACTCAGAGGTACAAGCAGCATCTCTGGAGAGAAGGAATGGGTGACGTTTCGGGTCAAGACCCTTTAGTTTAATTTAAAGTTTAGTTTAGATATACAGCACGGAAACAGGCCCTTTGGCAAACTGAGTCTGCGCAACCAGCAATCCCCACACATTAACACTATCCTACGCACACTAGGGACAATTGATACTTATACCTAGCCAATTAACCTACAAACCTGTAGGTCTTTGGAGTGTAGGAGGAAACTCACGCGGTCACGGGGAGAATGTACAAACTATGTACAGACAGCACCCATAGTCAGGATCGAACCGGGGTCTCCAGTGCTGCAAGAGCTGTAAGGCAGCAACTCTACCGCTGCGCCACCATGTCACGCTTCTTCATACTCAGGGGAGACTAGAGATATGGTACGGTAAGGTTTGAAAACGGAAGATCAAAGCAAACAATGATCAAGGACATGTAGAATGGTACATTGTTAGCTGAGGGAAAGGTGACAACGAGGCACACAATCAGTCAAATATCAGTAAAATTAATCAAGGGGACAGCAAAACTAGTTGTTGAACTGTGGTGGGAAGGGACGGAGAGAGAGGGAAAGCAAGGGTTACTTGAAGTTAGAGAAATCAATATTCATACCGAAGATAGACACAAAATGTTGGAGTAACTCAGTGGGACAGGCAGCATCTCTGGTGAGAAGGAATGGGTGACGTTTTGGGTCGAGACCCTTCTTCAGACTCTGAACAAGGATCTCGACCCAAAACGCCACCCAATCCTTCTTTCCACAGATGCTGCCTCTCCCGCTGAGTTATACTAGCATTTTATGTCCATCTTTGGTGTAAACCAGCATCTGCAATTCCTTCCTACTATAATATTCATACCGCTGGGTTGCAAGCAGCCCAAATCAAATTACATGTTAGTGTGCAGAGGGTGGCATTTTATTATCATTAAGTGCTGCAATTTACTTCCAGCCATGGCAAAAGCAATTGCTTACATATGGATATAAACATTCAAAACTAGGAGATAAAGGCCAACTGGTCTAGCGAGTCCGCCATAGACTTGATGCTTTTTGCACCATGATCCCCGAGGTCACGCAACCAAGAGGCCGCAATCGACACTTACATTTTACAAAGGGATGTGTTTTTAAGAATTACCTCTGGAAGAGAAAAAAAACTGGGAAATCTCTAACTACTGAGATCAAATGCGGCCCAGAAGTCTCCAAAGACCAATTATTTTTTTCAATATCTGACCTAGTTTTTATGTGGCACCTTAAGTACACGATAGCTATGAACAATGTAAAGCACAAATTTCACTTACTTCAATGCTGGAAAAATACTCGTGTTTATCCGTAACCAGCTTGATGGAGGTTATTAAACATTCTTCGAGCAGAGTTAGAGAGAGGTCTGTCAAGTACCTATTGTTTTTCCCTTACAGCCACTTAATGATTAATGAAAATAATCACGCTGCTAACTGTTAAAGGTAATGGGTGCTGTTTTGACCTTTCAGCTGCTTTACTGGACTTGGAGAGTTTGCAACCATGTGACTGGGCACAAATCTACAGCTCACACTTCACCAGTGCAAAAAACCCACATGACCAGGGAATTTTCTCCGCATCATGACTGTGTATACAGAACACCCTCATTTTCCCAGACCTTTGCACTTGAGTCAACAGAGAAAAACCTCACGTTTTCACGTTGTTTAGTTTTACCTTCAAAATGGCAGGACAAATTACCAAGACCTATTTTAAACTCAGCTTCTTGCAAGATTACATTTGCAAACTCACTTAATGATTGATGTTGTAATCCTGACTTTTCCTCATTTAGACAGATTCACTGGAGCCCTCTGCAGCGTTACCTCACAGAGCACCTACTCGTCGTGTTCTTGTTCATCACAGACTGAAACCTCATAGGTACATACCCTTTAAGGAAAGGGTTTACAACCCAGTGGTATAAATATTGATTTATTTAACTTCACGTAACCCTTGCATTCCCTCTCTCCGTCCCTCCCCGACCCAAGTCGTACTGCTAGTTTCACTTTTTGTATTCCTTTGTTATCACCTCTTCCACAGCTGACAATGTAGACCATTGTGGGTACACCTTTCCTGGGCCATTGGTGCCGGCTGTGATTTGTTCTGCACCTTTTCATACCTCTACTTTCATCCCTCTCCCGACTCTCTGTCTGAAGAAGGGTCTCAAGGCGAAAGGTCACCTATTCCTTTTCTCCAGAGATGCTGCCTGACCCGCTGAGTTACTCCAGCACCTTGTGTCCATCATTCCTCAAGGGCAGTCTCAATCATTGTTGTGATAATGCCAGCAGAGGGCAGGGATTAACAAGAGAATCCTGGCACAACAATGTATAGCATTGTAGAAATACGGAACTTCAGATGCTGGTTTGTAAAAAAAGGCACAAAATGTTGGAGTAACTCAGCGGGACAGACAGGATGTCTTGAGAACATGAATAGGTGACGTTTCGAGTTGGGATTCTCCTTCAGACTCAATGTATACCACTGGGGAGGTCAGATTCCCATTACAACAGTGGTGGCAAGATGGTGCAGCGGTAGAGTTGCAGCCTTACAGCACCTGGGGTTGATCCTGACAACAGGTGCTGTCAGTACTGAGTTTGTACGTTCTCCCTGTGGCCGCGTTGGTTTTCTCTGGGTGCTCTGGTTTCCTCCCACACTCCAAAGACGTACGTTTGTAGGCCAATTGGCTTTGTGAGAAGTGTAAATTGTCTGTTGTGTGTAGGATAGTGTTAGCATACGAGGTGATCGCTGATTGGTGCTGACTCGATGGGCCGAAGGGCCCATTTCCGTGCCGTATCTCTAAACTAAACTAAACAGAGTGTAGTAGCAGGTAGGGCAGGAGTTCTCACCAGGTTCCCAGCTCAGTAACACTCTGAACGATGGATCTCGCTACATAATTTGCTCCTGTTGATTCCATTGGAACTCTCATACCTGGCAATCTATCCTGAGCACATCGGTATAATACACTGTGCAATTCTGGGGAGAAGCCAAGGACATGTACGAATTGTTTACTCGTGGGTGGAACTATGGCTGAGCAAATTGACTAAGCATTAATGTAATGCTCTTCACATTTAAAGAACATAACAGAATCATGTTTAATGAATTATATTTAACCGGTTATAGAAAAGGGGAAAGACAGCAAATTAACCATTGACAGGCATTGCTGAGCAACGTACAAATGACAAATGGATAATTGTTCTGGACTTCATCTCCAACTCGGGGATTATCTCAGCAAACAATAGCCATTGCAATCCCCCTAACTCCCACAGCTACCTCACTTGCACCCCCACCTACATTAATTATTGTCAGGATTCCATGACATTTCCCATTTATTCCAACTCTATTGCAATTGTTGTGACAATTGATTGAATTATCTTTGATTGAACTTTGCTGGCTTTACTTTGCACTAAACTTTATTCCCTTATCATGTATCTATACACTGTAAATGCCTCGATTATAATCATCTATTATCTTTCTGCTGACTGGAGGGCACGCAACAAAAGTTTTTCACTGTACCTCGGTACACGTGACAATACACTAAGCTGACTGTACTTGATTGATACAGCGAGGAAAGAAGATTCCATGCCGACCACTGATCACCCGGTCACATTAGTTGCGTTTTATCCCACTGCTGCATCCACAGATGAGAAATGTGCTCACCAATGCCCAATTTGAAAATGACGATCTCGCTTCCATCACACAGCAGCTGAAGGAGAGCAATCAGGTTGTGGAGTTGAAAAGCCTTGATTTTAGAGTGCAACTCAGTTACAGAACTGGATTGAGTTAAATCCCAGCCGGGATCAAAGTGAGGAGCTGAGTTGGGATGGATCACACAGCCAGTTGGCATTGATGGAGAAGTAAGAAGAATGCTGTTTTCACACATTGATGGACAACTTGGGAGAAAGAACGACTCGATTTGTGAAAATAAACTACATTAGTGATGAATGTGGACAGACTTTCAAACAGCGGAAACACCTGTCAGTTCAACAAATGAGCCATACTGGAGCAAAACCTTTGCAGTGTGAAGTTTGTGGTTTCCAGTGCAGGCAGAGAGCATCCTTGAAATACCATATGACCAAGCACAAGGCAGAAGCCGAACTTGAATTTGCTTGTGGCCAATGTGAGTAGCAGTTCGAGAAAGCTCACAATTTGAATGGTCATATGTCCATGGTTCATCCCTTGACCCAGAATACAGATAAAAACAAACCTATTGAAATTGAATCGTCAGCTAAGTATAGAAACATTAATTAAGCAGGAACCCAGTTAATAGTTATTCAACGGCTAAATGATGAGCCTAAAGAATCTTGCACCCCTTTTCAGTGTCAGCAAGACACAAAGGATTAACATGAATAAATGCAATCAAGCCCGTAGAGCAAAGGAAAGGTTATCAAATAGGTAGAGCAAAGGAAAGGTTCTAGTGGAGAATATAGTTCTGAGCATTATAGCACACCAGTTCCAGAGACAAAGTCCAATGTCTGCAATGGGGTAGAGGTGAATCAGGCAGAATCGTAGCAATTGGAAGGACTGTTCAGAACTCTGATAACAGAGGGCCAGTTACATCCTGGACATGCATTCAAGTCGCAGCGTTGTTTTGAATGAGCGATAGTGCCCATCCAGTGGAAATAAGGACTGAATGGAGGAAATTCTGGATGGTTCAATAACCCTTTCACCTCAGAATGGAACAGTGAGTGAAAATGGTGAGGGCGATAATGTTGCGAAGCATCAACCTGTCCCAGTGTTAGCAGACTTTCAGCCTTGTACATACAGTGGAGCTACTTCGCGGTCAGTGGATGTGGACAACTGGGAATCCCCATTGAAGAAGGATATGTTCTTGTGCTCAGATCATGAATATACAGAGTGCTCTTGAGAAAAAGTTCAGGTACAAGATGCAACTCAACCATTAAATGTGAAAAAAACAGTTAACTGCAATGAAGCATCTTGTTCTATAGAAATGATGTTGTGGATGGATTGGAGTCCAGTGATCTTTCTGAAAGGTATTTATTAAGTGAAGATGACAGAGAAATAAAAGTTAAGAATGGCTCTTCAGATGAGTAATTTCAACCATATTGGAAGAAGAAGAGTAAGTTACCAGTTAAGAAGTGCAATATTAAGGCTGTGAAGAAACAATCTGGACAAAAACATGGCCGGAAACCAAAGTCAAACTTGGAAAGGGAAGATTTCCCCACCGTGTATCGGTCAGTATAAGGTTTGCTGTGCTGTTTACAGAGGAGTTGACGGACTTAAGAAACACATAAAAGAGCAGCATGAAGAGGTGCGTGAAAGACCTTGCCCCACCCAGGATGTAACAAGGTGTTTCTGATTGATCGCTACCTGTAGCGCCATGTAAAGCTGATCCATTATAGCACACCAGTTCCAGAGACAAAGTCCAATGTCTGCAATGGGGTAGAGGTGAATCAGGCAGAATCCTAGCAATTGGAAGGACTGTTCAGAACTCTGATAACAGAGGGCCAGTTACATCCTGGACATGCATTCAAGTCGCAGCGTTGTTTTGAATGAGAGACAGTGCCCATCCAGTGGAAATAAGGACTGAATGGAGGAAATTCTGGATGGTTCAATAACCCTTTCACCTCAGAATGGAACAGTGAGTGAAAATGGTGAGGGCGATAATGTTGCGAAGCATCAACCTGTCCCAGTGTTAGCAGACTTTCAGCCTTGTACATACAGTGGAGCTACTTCGCGGTCAGTGGATGTGGACAACTGGGAATCCCCATTGAAGAAGGATATGCAAAGCCTTTGGTCACAACTTCAGAAAGACAAACCACATTCAATCAACAATCTTGAAGCATTTTGAGCTCTATCGTATGACCAAGGGTCTAGAAAGAGAGAAGTTGAACATTTTGAAACAGATGGACCTCTTGAAAGAGATTCCAGGAAGATAATCTCAAACCTAGTGGGGAATCAGTGTGATGACAATCAGGACATTGATGAGGATGGCAATGATGGTGTTTCTGATGAGAAGGACAATTGCCGTTTTGTTCCCAACCCTAACCAGATCAATGCGATGGTAACAGCAGAGGAGACAACTGCAAGGACGACTTTGACAACAACATCCCAGATATCTATGACATGTGCCCCGAGAACAGCGCCATCAGTGAGACTGACCTGAGGAAGTTCCAAAGGGGACGATGCAGATTGTTCCCAACTGGGTAGTGCCCAACAAGGGCAGGGAGTTACTGCAGACCGCCAACTCTGACCCTGGCCTTGCTGATGGATTTGAGGAGTTCAATGCCATCAACTTCAGTGGCACCTTCTACATCAACACAGACTGCAATCCACGCTGGCTTTGTCTATGGCTTCCAGTCCAGCAGCCGCTTCTACGTGGTGATGTGAAAGCAGGCCACCCAAACCTACTGGGAGGAGAAGCTGTCTAAACCCATGGATACGCTAGCGTCCGGCTCAAGGTGGTGAACCCCACCATGGGCCGAGAGGGGGGAGCACCTGTGCAACGATCTACGAAGAGACTGGCAACACCCTCGGACAGGTGCGAACTTTATGGCACAACCTCAATATCGGCTGAAGGGATTACTCCGCCTACAGGTGGCACCTGATCCATCGACCCTAACAAGCTTCATCATGATGGTTGTTAATGAAGAGAATGAGAACTGGTTGCCATACCATTGGTTTGATGGACTTTGGGGTACTATTGAACTGGTAGCCATACCTTTGGTTTGGTGGACTTTGGGGTACTGTGATACATTATGGCTCTATCATTCTGCTAATCATTGCTCTAATACTTGCGACCAGTGTGTGTACCTACCGAGGACTGTGAATGTTATCATGTTTGATAAAAAGGAGGGAATGAAAGAGCTAATAGTCAAATCTAATAGTCAAATCTAAAATGGAGTCGTTCTTCTACAAAAGCATGATGTGGTAGATCAAAAGAATGGCTCGGTGCCAAGTCTGAATGACTTTGTAAATTATATGGAACACAATATGGAGGACAGGTTATCTTTTCAATAAAGACATTAAGATGGCAGCCTGCGTAATAACACGTGCTTCTTTTCAAGGCCATAAAAGAAGCCAAGTTTGAAAAAAATAGCTGACGCTCCAAAGATAACTTGTTATTGGATGAGCTTGATTTGGACCCAGCTTTCCTATATTCTGAAAGGCTATAAAATCTTTCAGTCATGCCATATTCAGACTTGGTAGGAGTGTTTCACTGATAAGAAAAATGTATAATTGTTTTCCTAAACTAGCTTTCCTTTGTTCTGTCAGTGGAGCCCGAGAAGCACTGAGCAACGTTTGTGCTCATTGTAATCTTGCTACTCCCGTCTAATGAATCAATTAAAGATTGCCCTTTAACAGTTTTTGTTGCTATCTGCTTTTTAAGAAACGAACTTTGACACATAGAAGGCACACAAAAAAATGCTGGAGAAACTCAGCGGGTGCAGCAGCATCTATGGAGCGAAGGAAATAGGCGACGTTTCGGGCCGAAACCCTTCTTCAGCCGGCACCAGCAGGACCTCACATCGACACTCTCTCCTTTGACACATAGATGCTGCTTGTCCTACTGGGTTACTCCAGTACATTGCCACCATCAGTCCACAAGGTTAAGCTGAAGTATCTTGTCGGCTATCACGTTAATTCTCCATCTCACATCAACAGTTGTCTTTGGCTTTACATGGTTTCAATGAAGCATAACACAAACATAAGGAACATCTCACCTTGAACCTGTGTATGCCACAGTCCTCAGGACTTGGCACTACTTTCAACAATTTCAGATAACTATCTTTTCCTGCGTATTGCAGCAGTATTCGGTTCTGATGTAGACTCAGCAAACTGTGACGTTATCTCTCTTTGCAGAAGCTGCCGGACCTGCTGGGCTATTTACAGATTTATTTATTAGTTCTCATTTCCAGCAATTGCTCTGCTCTCCAAATCTCAGTTCCGACATTGTTGTCTCTTGTCTCTCCTCTTGTCACGATTAATTTGCCTCCATTTCAGGTAGAAGGCATTTTACAAAATTTTCATCCCAATAGAACAGAACAGGTTGATTTTACAACTCTTCCAGAACTCTTCCAGACACAGAGGCAATTAGCACAAATTGGCAAATATCAGTAAGCACATCTCCACAAAAGGTAGACCTAGTTGGAAACCAACAAACACCAAAGTGATTACTTTTGCAAATTTTCTCTATTCCTGCCTCATTTGTCTGTTTGTATCATATTGCAATTGTAGACAAGTCTGTCCCAATCACAACTGATGCCAACTCCAATGTAATGCTGCTTCGGCAGTGTCAAAAGACAAAACTGTTCTCTTACGAAAATAACTCCAGTTAGAATGTGTAGGAAGGAACTACAGAAGCTGGTATACACCGAAGATGGACACAAAATGCTGGAGTAACTCAGCGGAACAGGCAGCATCTCTGGAGAGAAGGAATGGACAATGTTTCAGGTCGAGACCCTTCTTCAGTCTCAACCTGAAACGTCACCCATTTCATCCCTACATAGAGGTATTTTGTGTCTATCTCCAGTTAAAACTTTGTTGAAATTAATTTACAGATTTGGCCAACTTTCACTGATTGAGGAATAAATTTCAGCCAACTGGCACAGCAACAATGCTTGCCTTTACCTGGGATTTCTAAAATACATCATAGAACCCAAAGGATGGACATGGTTAGCAAATCTGAAACGAGAACAGAAACTGCTGGAAACACTCAGCAGATCAGGCAAGACCAGTAGCGAGAAAAACAGTTAATGCTACAGGTTGAAGACTCTTCACCAGAATAACCTGACAACAGGTCTTAGATGTAAGTGTTCATTTTGTTTCTCCTTTCATAGATGTTGCCTGACCTACTGAGAGCTTCCAGCATTTTCAGTTTACTTTTCAGACTTCCAGCCAGCATCTGCAGTTTTTTTTTTTTGCAGCTGTCATGATTGGCAAATAGGTTTATTAAACAACTTCTTCCTTTCAACACCCTTGCAGCTTGGCACTAGATAAAAAAAATACTGCGATCCTGAACACACTCAAAGCCTTGTTCTCCAAGGCAACTAGATCGAACTTTGGCTTGTCCATCATTTCATTTCAGGTTGAGTATTGGAATGATTAAATCAACTCCTCACTCGGATTTTATATTAAGAGAGAGGGTCAAGAGGGTTTGATTGTACTGACACCCAAACAACAAAATTATTATTTGCTGCAGCTTCACAGACCTGTTAACACAATTCACACAGATAATATATAATAAACAAAACAAAAAATTGGCACCAGTACAAAAAAACTTGAAAACTTGAGTGCAACCGAAGAAGTTCACAGTTGAACTTAGTGTTATGTAGTGTTCGAAGCGCGATGGTTCTGGGAAGAAACTGTTCTTGAACCTGGTGGTCACTGTTTTCAAATTCCTATCCCTTTCTTCCGATGCAGGAGTGAAATGAGAGCGTGGCCAGGGTGGTGTGAGTCCTTGATGATCCTGGCTGCCTTTTTGAGGTGGTGCCTCCTACTGGGGGGAAGTCAGTACCGTGATGGACTGGTCAACAGATGGTTAACAGCACGTGGTGAATACTGCCAATAAATTGTGGTTAAGTGCCCTGCCTCTCAAACTGTCAAAGGTAATTATGTGAAACACTGCAGTTTATTAATCCTGCAATCAGCAACAAAATACCTCAGGGCACAGCTCATACACTTTAAAATGGCTGACCCTAAAGGTCGCCACTCATTTTGGCACACTAACATTTCCACAAATCTTCTCCAAAAAGCTCAAGGAAGCTTACCACACCCAATATCTTGTTCTCACAGCCCAGTAGCCCGTGATGAAATCAAAGCATGCCTAGCATAAGACCCACAGCTTTTTCAAACTTGCTCTTTGAAGTGAAGCTTCAACAAGCCCACAAGAGTAATGCTGCTTCAACCTGATCCACTCATCCACAGAATCAGTGTTTGCTTATGTAGCTTTCTTCAGTCAACAAAGCTACAAGCACAGGTCACGCAAGAGTGTTCACCTTATCCAGGACCCAAGACACCTCAGACATACAGCTTTGATGGCCCCAAATCATAACCACACCAGGACGAAATTGCAGATATGTTTTGTAATGATTACAGATTCACCACATACACCATCCCCACCAAGTGGACCTGTAAAAGGTCAACTAAACAACTGCATTCCAATTTCAAACTCTAAACATAGCTGTTTGGCAATGTCTGAATTTATTGGGATACATCACATGATTTGGGAACAGTTTCATCCAAGACGACAAGAAATTGCACAGAATTGGAGATGCAACCCAGACCATCACACAAACCAACCTCCCTTCCATTGACTCCATTTATACCTCACGCTGCCTTGGCAAGGCCACCAGCATAATCAAGGACGGCCTGGCCACTCCTTCTTCTCCCCGCTCCCATCGGGCAAGAGGTATAGAAGTGTGAAAATGCACACCTCCGGATTCAGGGACAGTTTAATCCTAGCTGTCATCAGGCAACCGAACCATCCTAACACAATTAGAGAGCAATCCCAAACTAATTTCTACCTTACTTCAAAGACCCTTGGACTATCTTTGATCGGACATTAGTGGCTTTATCTTGCACTAAACGTTATTCACATTATTCCCTTTATCATGTGTAGATTGGTTATTGCATGTGAATCAATCATAGTAGAGTAGCATCACTAACCCCACCTTACTGTATACTTTATATCACCACCCACTTCCTACATGAAGTAGTCTTGGAAGCGGTAGTGATGAACTAACAACCTGCTGTACCGCTATATTATGTGTTATAATTAAAGATGATTTAAACTCTAGAACTGAGTTCACTTAGATTCGGTATGAACTTTCCCAGATAGTTCACCACACCCAGAAATCGTTGTAGGCTTAGCACGTCGGTAGGGGCTGGCAATTCTCGGATGGCTGTAGTTTTCTTTGGGTCAGGCTTAAGACCATCAGAGGTGAATACGTGTCCGACATAAGTGACCTCTGGGATGTGGAACTTGCATTTCTTGGGGTTGAATTTTAGGTTAACCTCACGTGCCCTGTCCCGAATAAGCTTGAGGTTGTTGTCGTGCTATGTCCTGCCATAAACCAGGATGTCATCTATGATGATGGCACATGGGAGGCCAATGAACAGCTGTTCCATGGTTCTTTGAAAAACCTCGCTGGCCGAGTTGATGCCGAATGGCATTCTAAGAAATTTGAATCTGCCAAATAGTGTAGCAAACGTAGTGAGGTTCGAGGACTCGTCATCTCGAGGTTTCTGCCAGAACGAGCTTTTTGCGTCTGTTGCGCGCCCGATTTGTGCCCCCGACGTCCTCAACAGTCCTCCTCGGATAGTGAGGGCGCTTGATGGCATTGTTTAGGTCTCTTGGATTGATGCAAACGCGGAGCTCGTTTTTGTCTTTCTTATGCGTGACAACCATGGTGGAGACCCAGTCTTTGGGTTCGCTGATTTCGGCTAGTATGTTTAAATCCGTCTGCCTTACCTTACCAACCATCTTTTTACGGGGAAGAATGTAGATTGGTTATTGCATGTGAAACAATCATAGTAGAGTAGCATCACTAACCCCAACTTACTGTATATTTTATATTACCACCCACTTCCTACATTAAGTAGTCTTGGAAGCGGTAGTGATGATCTAACAACCTGCTGTACCGCTATACTTAAGATGATTTAAACTCTGGACCTGTGTTACATCAATCATTTACATCATGTATCCAGTGCGGACTGGGTCTAAAGATATTGGTTGCCAGGAGACAAAGGGGACCCACCCACAACTACAATGCTATCATTTAACAGGGGCCCACTTGCCATCACTTGCTATCACTTCATCAGGGGCCCACTTGCCATCGGGCAAGCTGACACCCTGGCCAGTCCGCCACTGCATGTATCTGTACCCTGTGAATGACTCGATTGAAATCATGTTCTGTCTTTCCACTGACTGGTTAGCACGCGACAATAAACTAAACTCAAACTCAAACCTCCACACAGCAATGCCCAATGATGACATTACATGAATCATAGAACACCTATGAAATCCAACTTGCTCTTTCACTGCACCAAGTGCATTGTGTGTACATTGACAGACTGTTCGCTGGGACTGTTATGCGCTCCCTCTGCTGGTGTTATAGGGTACTCACCTGTTTCTGTTTTCTCCTGAGTGCAGGCGTGGCTGTGAGTCAGGAATCACGGGGTTAAAGGCTCCTGTACCCGATTGGCCAAGCTGCGTCAGGTGACGGGTGACTCATCTGAAGCTTAAATACCAGAGCTTCCCAGGATTCTCGCTCTTCTTCGTCGACCCTGACCTATGAGCAGCCTGCTGGTGTGAGCTGCAGAAGGCCTGGCCACATGGCATTGAACTTTGTGTACTTTCACCATTCCTTGTTAACAAATATTGAATTGGGACGGATAAGGGCTGACCTTAGTGTTTTCGTGTATTATGTTTCAGGGTTATATCTCTTTAGGCAGGTTTTAGAGTCTCCGGTTCGACGGCCCATTACGTGGCTGGCTGGAGCACTGTTTAATTGTTTGTTAGTCCATCCCTATCCCTGACTGGGTGTTTGAATCAGGTTTGGGTTTTGTGTTCCATTGAATAATTAAAACTATTTTTTTGAACTTGAACCTGGTTTTTGACTATGTTACGCGGCTCTGAAGTACCTGCATTCGGGAGTCGTAACAAAATGGGGGCTCGTCCTAAGCTTTGAGGACCCTAGACGTTTATGGGGGGTTTTTTGGTAGGCTTCTGGTGACTGAGGAAGTCTGTGTGTGTGTGAGGGAATTTTTTCTTCCCTGTTTGTGGTAGCATTTGTGCCCAGAGTTTAGCTGGTGGTTTGGTGCTACATTTGATATGGAATTTAAGGTGCAAGACTTTGTTGAGGCTCCTTGTCAGGAGTTGTTTGATAGGTGTACTAAGGAGACTTTGATTTTGCTGGCGGATAACTATGGCGTGTCTATTGATAAGCATTCGAAGAAACAGTCTATAAAGACGGTGTTATGGTCTGCTTTGGTGAAAAGTGAGGTATTGCCTGGTTGTACAGTCAGTCCTCCATCTTCTATACAGCCTGGTCAGGACATGGAGGCAGTCATTAGGTTGAAGGAGATGGAGCTTGAGGCACAGAAAATAGCCTTGAAAAAGGATGAGCTCATGCATGTTCTTGAAATGAAACGGCTTGAGCTTGAGGCGGAAACCAAAAAGGCTGAATTTCAGCTGCGGGAAAAAGAAATAGATAATTCCCGGGTTTCTTCTAGGGAACGGGAGTTTGATATGAGCAAGAACATCCGCCTGGTTCCCCCGTTTCGTGAGAAGGATGTGGACAAGGATTTCACAGTGTTTGAACGGGTGGCTTTGTCCTTGAAGTGGCCTAGGGACGTGTGGACCTTGCTATTGCAGTGTGTCCTTGTGGGTAAAGCACGGGAGGTGTACTCGTCTTTATCTGTTGAAAGCAGTCTGGACTATGAGTGTGTGAAGTCTACAGTATTAAGGGCTTATGAATTAGTTCCAGAGGCGTACCGGCAGAAGTTCCGGCGCTTTAGGAAGTTTGATAGTCAGACTTATGTGGAGTTTGCTAGGGAGAAGGAGGCACTTTTTGACAGGTGGTGCGCTTCTCAAGGAGTGAAGGATTTTGAGCTACTACGGGCCTTGATGATTATGGAAGACTTTAAGAACTGTCTCCCTGAGAGGGTTGCTATTTACCTTAATGAGCAGAAGGTGAATGAGGTGTCTAAGGCCGCGGTGTTGGCAGATGAGTATGTATTGACTCATAAATCTGATTTTGTTGGGCGATCCTATAGTTTTGGTGCACGGCCGGTTGATCGTGGTGGTGTCGCCGGTGGCAGTGTCAAAGCTGTTTCTGTGCCTGCAAGTGGCAGCACGTTGATACAGGGGGAGGTCCAAGCTGATAAGGTTGACGGAAATTTGAGGAATAAGGATGGTCCTGTGTGCTACTATTGTAGAGGGAAAGGGCACATGTTAAAGTCGTGTCCCGTGCTGAAAAAGAAGGATGCAAAGCCTGTGGCTTTGGTGGGTACACAGAAGACACCTGTGGTTCCTGAGGTGCCTGAGTCTGATGAGTGTAGGAATTATTCTGCGTTCATCATGAATGGTTTTGTTTCTCTAGAGGATGGGGGTGATAGAGTTCCAGTATCCATCTTGCGTGATACTGGTGCTACTCAGTCCTTTATATTGGATAGTGTACTGCCGTTTTCTAGGGAATCATCGGTTGGGTCAAGTGTCCCAGTGGTAGGATTCGGGATGGATGACATGGTAGTGCCTTTGCATACCGTGAGTCTCGAGTCCGAGTTGGTTTCAGGCCGGGTGAGTGTTGGGTTACGGCCGTGTTTTCCCGTTGGGGGAGTTTCTGTGATTTTGGGGAATGACTTGGCAGGAGGTAGAGTTTTAGTTACTCCTGAGGTGACGGCTGTTCCGATGGTGCAGAGTCCTGATAGATTGGCTATGCAGCATCCGAGGGTCTTCGCAGCTTGTGCTGTCACGAGGGCTATGGCTAAGAGCCAGGCGAAGTTTGAGGATGTGGTGGACTTGAGTGAGAGCATTTTTGGGGATCAGGATGATAGATCCTGTGTTGTGAAGGGTGTTTCTACATCTCAAGATGGGGTAGTGTCTGGAAATGTGCCGGTGTCGCTGTCACGTGACCGGCTGGTTGAGGAGCAAAAGAGTGATCCAGGTTTATCTGATCTGTTCGACTGCGTGGTGCCTGAGGGGGATATGGATTCCACAGCAAAGGGGTATTTTCTAAGGGATGACTTATTGATGCGAAAGTGGTCTCCATTGGATATATCTGGGCATGATGATTGGAGCGTGGTTGATCAGATTGTGATACCTCGTCGGTATAGGGACGAGATACTCTGTTTGGCTCATGATGGTCCTCTGGGTGGACATTTGGGGGTCAATAAGACGTATGACCGTATATGACGGAATTCTTTTTGGCCAGGGTTGAAAAAGGACGTGAAACAGCACTGTAGGTGTTGTCACATTTGCCAGGTGGCAGGGAAGCCGAACCAATCGATTGTTCCTGCGCCTTTATATCCAATCCCTGTGGTCGGTGAGCCGTTTGAGCGGATACTAGTTGATTGTGTGGGTCCTCTATCTCGGACAAGGGTGGGCAACAATTTTTTATTAACAATTATGTGTGCGTCTACCCGCTTTCCGGAGGTGGTCCCTTTGCGTAGAATTACTGCCCCTACCATTGTGAAGTCTCTCACTAAGTTTTTTTCGTTGTTCGGTTTGCCCAAGATTGTGCAGAGTGACCAAGGTTCCAACTTCATGTCGAAGGTTTTTGGTCAGGTAATGAAGTTGTTAGATATTAAGCATTGTTACTCCAGTGCGAATCATCCTGAGAGCTAGGGAGCTCTCGAGAGGTTTCACCAGACTTTGAAATCTATGTTGAGGACTTACTGCCTGGAGTTTGAAAAAGACTGGGATGAGGGGGTTCATCTAGTTATGTTTGCGGTGCGTGAGGTCGTGCAGGAGTCTTTAGGGTTCAGTCCTGCTGACCTGGTGTTCTCGCATACTGTACGTGGTCCGTTGAGGGTCCTGAAGGAGAAATGGTTGCAGGAGGATACAAACCGTAGTATTTTAGACCACGTCTGTACTTTTCGCTCTAGACTGAGGAGGGCATGCGAACTGGCAATGGGTAATCTTGCTTCTGCTCAGTCTAGGATGAAGGACTGGTTCGACAGGAAGGCTTCTAGTAGGAATTTTTCTCCAGATGACAAGGTCCTGGTGTTGTTGCCTATTCCTGGTTCCAGTCTGCAGGCTCGGTATAGCGGTCCCTATCAGGTGGTTAAGAAGGTTGGTGAGAGGGATTACGTTATTGGTACCCCGGATCGGAGACGTAAGACTCAGCTCTGTCATGTCAACATGCTGAAGCAGTACCATGAGCAGGAGCCTGTGGAGGTTGATGGGGAGGAGCTATGTCCTTCGGTTTCGTCTAAGCCTGTTTTGGCTGCAGTGGTGCGGCCCCCTGACACGGGTGGTGATGTGGGTGAGGCACGGTTGTCTGTGCCTCACTCACCTAACGATCAATCTGGGGAAGTGTGAGTTTGGCCAGGCCACGGTAACGTATCTGGGTAAGGTGGTGGGCCGGGGTCAGGTTCGCACTCTCGAGGAAAAGGTGGGGCATATTGTCGCATTTCCTGCTCCAACCTCTAGGACTGAACTCCGTAGGTATCTGGCTATGGTTGGGTACTATAGAGGATTCTGTCCAAACTTCTCTGCGGTGGCTGCCCCTTTGACGGATTTGCTGAGTCCGAAGGTAGCTTTTGTGTGGTCCGCAGAGTGTCAACAAGCCTTTGATCATACTAAAAGTCTTCTGGTGCGCGCACCTGTGCTTGCGGCACCTGATTTTGAGCGTCCATTTAAGCTGGCAGTGGATGCTAGTGATCGTGGGGTTGGTGGAGTTCTTCTACAGGATGATTCAGATGGGGTGGAGCATCCAGTTTCGTACTTCTCTAAGAAGTTTAATCGTCATCAGAAGTGATACTCCACCATTGAGAAAGAAACCCTTGCTGTTTTAATGTCTCTGAATCATTTCGAGGTTTATGTTGGCTCCTCGAATGTCCCTGTCATCGTACTCACGGATCATAATCCTTTGGTATTTTTGCAGAGAATGAAGAATAAGAACCGGCGGTTAATGAGCTGGAGTTTGCAGCTGCAAGACTACAACCTGGAGATCAGGCATATCCGTGGCAAAGATAATGTCTTGGCTGATGCATTGTCGCGCCAGTGATGTCTGTGCTACTGAATAGTTGCTGAAATTTGGTGGTGTTTTTTAGTTCATTTTCAGAAACTTATTCAGTATCTTAGGGTGGGGGTGTTATGCGCTCCCTCTGCTGGTGTTATAGGGTACTCACCTGTTTCTGTTTTCTCCTGAGTGCAGGCGTGGCTGTGAGTCAGGAATCACGGGGTTCAAAGACTCCTGTACCCGATTGGCCAAGCTGCGTCAGGTGACGGGTGACTCATCTGAAGCTTAAATACCAGAGCTTCCCAGGATTCTCGCTCTTCTTCGTCGACCCTGACCTGTGAGCAGCCTGCTGGTGTGAGCTGCAGAAGGCCTGGCCACATGGCATTGAACTTTGTGTACTTTCACCATTCCTTGTTAACAAATATTGAATTGGGACGGATAAGGGCTGACCTTAGTGTTTTCGTGTATTATGTTTCAGGGTTATATCTCTTTAGGCAGGTTTTAGAGTCTCCGGTTCGACGGCCCATTACGTGGCTGGCTGGAGCACTGTTTAATTGTTTGTTAGTCCATCCCTATCCCTGACTGGGTGTTTGAATCAGGTTTGGGTTTTGTGTTCCATTGAATAATTAAAACTATTTTTTTGAACTTGAACCTGGTTTTTGACTATGTTACGCGGCTCTGAAGTACCTGCATTCGGCAGTCGTAACAGGGACAATGAAATCGTAAGACCTTGCCTTTCAACGGTTTCACATTCTTCCCGACTTTGTGCTGGCTTAAAACCTGCAGCAGTTCTAACAGTTTTTCAATGCTGGTGAAAAGTCGCTGACCGGAAAATGTAATGCTTTTTGCTCTCTACAGATACTGCTTAGTGTTTATTGCAGTGTATTCTTCCAATACTGCTTAATGACCCACAGATGTAGGACAATGCTTTTAATCGCTGCCAACTTTTAATTCTAGAGCCAAGTTTTCTTTTGCAGAATTATCCCCTGAATCTCAGCATATTACAGGTGCAGTATTTTGAGCATTAGCTGTTTACATTAACTACTCAAATCGAGACCAAAATTATTCAGTTTCACTGTCTTATTATTTTGCATTAAAAATCTAAGAATTCAACAGCCAAAAGAAACAAATACAGGGTATTAAGATCAAGAAAGCAACTGACTTTTTAAAACTATAACAGAATGAATGGGCTTATGGGGAGAAGGCAGGAGAATTGGATTGAGAGGAAAAGATAGATCAGCCATGATTGAATGGCAGAGTAGACATGATGGGCCAAATGGCCCGATTCTGCTCCTAGAACGTACGATCTTATAAATGCTCGCTCAGATCAATCAATTTGTTTCATTTTAATTTATCTTCTTCATAAATAAACAACTTTTATTGCTGTGGGAACATGATAATTGAGAGATTAATGTAAATCAAAGACTGATTCTTAGACAATATTCTTTACAAATCTAAAAATATGTTCATGATACATTTCTGCAGAATTACTTATTCCCAAGTACAGATCGTCTCTGGGTTATATAAGGGTTCTATTTCTGAGAACTGATTGTGAGGTGATTTCTCTGTAAATCATAAAGTGTTTGTTTTCTATAGCTATCTGTATCGTATTGTTCCACGTGCACTTGCTATAATTCTTTAATTTCGTTGAATAATCATCCTAACCTCACTTATAATCAAACTACTGGAGCAGCTACTGTACGCAGTCATTATATAATACCACAAATCATTTTATCATCATTTTTATTACTAGCTGGAATAAATGCTTTAAAAAGATAATCAGAGAATTTGTGTAAAGGTGTATTTTTTAGGTCATTCATATCCCAGAGAGCCCCTGTGCTTGTTAATATTTACAAGGGAAATTTACAAGACGAGAATTGTTTGGTTTCTCTACCTCTACAGCCTAGGTGAATCAATGCTGCAGGGGCTGAAATCGCTATAAAAACATGGGGGGGGGGACACAATTTCTTGGTGGCTGCGCACACACACACACACACACACACACGCGAGGCTTTGGCCGTGGGCCCTGTGGGCAGTAACTGACCTGGTTGGTGACCGACTCCGAACTCCAGCAACAGCAGCTTCATCCGCCCCGAATGGTGGGGCTTCAATCAGCCCGTTCGCAGGGGCTTTCATCGCCTGGCGCAGCTTAAAATCGGCCGGCGGGGCCTTTCATCGCCCGGCGCAGCTTAAAACCGGATGTGGGATCTTCCATCGCCCGGCGGGGGCTTCAACATCGGGAGCCTCGATCGCCTCGACGCAGCAATTTGACCGCGGGGCAATGGAAGATCCCGTGGCTGACTTTAAGTCGCGCCGGACCGGGCGATGAAAGGCCCCGCGAACGGGCCGATTCAAGCTCCGCTCTATGATCTTTACTCCACCAGGACGTCTCCCTCCTCCAATCATCTCGCTCTATCCTCAGTCCCACCCCCTACTTCCGCCTCTGACCGACACCTCCCTCCTCCAATCATCGCGCTGAATCATCATGTACCGAATTGTTCAGGATGGAATCGCAGATGCTGGTTTACACAGAAGATAGACACGAAAAGCTGGAGTAATTCAGCGGGTCAGATAGCATTTCTGAAGAAAAGGAGTAGGCGACATTTCGGGTCGAGACCCTACTTCAGATTAAGAGAAGAGTCTCTACCCAAAACGTCACCTATTCCTGACCCGCTGAGTTCTCGGCCTGACCCGCTGAGTTACTTCGGTATTTTGTGTCTATCACAGATATGAATTTCTTGGTAGCCAGGTTCAGAGTTTCTTAAATATGCAGTTTGGATGCCCAAATTGGATATTGGATGCCCAATATCAGGCCGACACTAACCCTGTCAATTTAAGACATGAAATTATGCCAGCTCACTATGGGAGGGACAGCACTTTCAAGGCGCACTGCTGGGAAGTTCATTTCAACGGGTCCAACGTCTAAAATCTGGTATCCTCAGGACAGGCAGACTCTGTTCATTTTTGGATTTTTCCATATTTTGGACCAGGAAATCTGAAAATAAAACTCATTTTTTACGACACAAATAATATTCCTATCCAAAGGAAGGTCCAGCATTTTGGGCTGACTTGATCCACCTCTAATTGAAATCAGCACTCCATGTGGAGGACAAAGTCAGAGCCAAAAGATGACCGAACTTGCAGCAATTCCAATATTGGACCTCCAGAGTGTCTCCAGAGGACCAATTTCTCATAAGAGACAAACTTTAACTCGACAAAGCAAATCACACTGCAAACAAGAGGCTTCATGCCAACAGAAACATTAGTTTCACAATTCACTGACCATGCTTGACGCATTCTTTTAATGGCAACTGAAGTCTATGTTAAATCCTTAGCCTGATGGGAAAAGGTCTGCTGAATTAATTTGAGCTCAAATGGACAAGTGTAAGCTTCAGAGTTTTTGAAAAGCTAACACACTGGAAGTTTGGACAGATGTTTCTAATTGTATAGGATGAAATATATTCTAAGCATGGTTCAAATTTCTTCTAAGGTTTGATGTTTAAGTCTGGCTACCTAATACACGTCCTAAAACCACACCTAGTTTCAATGTCATGCAAACACTATTGCATCAGTCCATGCAAACACAACTTTGTAAATAGTGATTTTTTTTTCCTCCCCAATGAACAACAAATTGAATCTTAAGTCCAGAATCAAAGCCATATTGATTCGAAGTATTGGGCGAGTATGAATTTCTTCAAGTTCTACCATACACCTTGGTTAGCTTGGCTAACCATGGTTAACTGGCTCACCATCACGTGTTGCATAATTGGTCAACTATGAATTTCCCTCCATCTCCTCGTTTATGAATTGGCAGATCTGATGACCTGAGATTCACATCTCCAACATGAAAAAAATTACTGCAACACAGCATAAACTGCATTCATGTACAATCTTATATTACAACTCTTACTGCAATCGACCACTGTTGAACCTGCCACACATTTCACAATATTAAAAGTTAATGAGTAAACCAATGTGTCTCGTATCACAGGCCGGCTGCCAAGACCCGGCCCGGCTACTGCAATATGGTAAACAAGTTTCTTAAAAATATAAAAAGGGAACAGTATATACACCCTTCTGCAGTCGATTAAAATGGCTCATGATTGAAACAGTAGGAAAAAAACATTTGTTTTTCCAATGATTCTACTGCCATTTGATCCAAATCAAGTTTTAAAGCCTCTGAATAACCTATACAGGTCTAGTTTTCCTATTTCTCTGAAAGATTGTTGGCTCTTCTCCAATTTCCCTCCTTATAATATTGAATGCTTTATTAAATAAATCTCTGCCACTTATCCTGAACAAAATCTACAACCAGAAACACAACTATCCAGAATCCATAGATGGTCTGAAGAAAGGTTCTGACCCGAAATGTCACCTATTCCTTTTCTCCGGAGATGCTGCCTGACTCGCTGAGTTATTCCAACCTATTCTTGTGCTGTACTTTTCTATGTTCTATGTAATATCTTGAAATCTCAACGCACTAGCCTTAAAATTAGCAACATTTGTTAGTAGTGGTAGATACTTTTGAAACCATTGAAATCTAACTGGCGCAACTTAAAAAAAATGAAAATAAACTTGTTCTGAAGACAAAACTCCTCCAGCTTCTTGCCTACTGTCCAGAGTCAATATTTAGTTAAAGAGAATCATGACTGCTCCCAGCAAAATATGCCTAATATTCATCTATGTACAGCCTACCAGTTTACCCGAGTGGGGAGAGTGCAGTTCGATGCAAGGACACCACCCATTTCTACGGTGAAAGTTCGCTCACCACTCTTGTCCAACCATCACCCCATCCACCACCTCCGGTCCACACCTACAACATTGTTGAAATTTAATTCAGCTAAAAAAACTAATTTCATGGAGCCATACAACCTGGAAATGAGGTCCTTCGGCCCAATTCGCCCCAGGGAACCAAGATGCCCCATCTAAGCCAGTCCCATTTATCCGTGTTTGGTCCATATTCCTCTATATTTGAGAATTCATTATTCATACCATGTCTTCAGAACAAGTTTGTAAGCTATCCAAGCGGAATATGCAAGGTGTTGTTTCATAGAGTCATACAGTGCAGAAACAGAGCCTTCGGACCAAAGCATCCATCCCGGCCAATATGCGCTATCTAAGTTAGTCCCATTTACCTGCAGTTGGCCCATATCCCTCTAAATGTTCCCTATCCATATGCCTGCCCAAGTATCTTTTAAATGTTGTTATAGTATCTGCCTCAATTACATCCTCTGATAACTCTTTTATATAAACTCACCACCCTTTATGCGGAAAGGTTGCCCCTGAGGTTCTTATTAAATCTTTCTCCACTCACTGTAAACCTTGGTATTCTGGTTCTTCATCCCCTTACCCTGGGTAAAATACTTTGTGCATTTACCCTGTCTATTCCTCTCATGATTGTATACACCTCCCTAAGATCACCCCTCAGCCTCCTGCATTCCTGGAAAAAAAGTCATTGCTTGCCCAACCTCTCCCTGTAGCTTTGGTCCTGAGGTCCTGTCAACATCCTCATAAATCTTCTCTGCACTCTTTCCAGCTTAATGACGCAAAGTTTACTCAAGGTAATCATGGGTAAATTACTGCTTCAGCCCAAATGTAGGCAAAATAGCTTTGCTTGCTAGATTAACTGGAGTAGCATGGGAATAACAACAGATCAATCATACTTATCTGTCTCATAGGAAAGGAACTGATAGATTAGCATTTCAGCGGCCTGGACAAATGAATCAGAGACAAGAATTCAACTCTCTCTCCATGACACTTCCGCAATTTAAATTCAATTAATTTAAAATAAAAAGATTGCACGAGGAGCAGCAATTTTACAGAATGGTAAAATAGGCCTGAGGGATGAAATGAGGTACTCCTGCTTTTTAAATTGGTTCTAATGGTATCCTATCTTACTGTAAAAAAGGTGAACTATCCCTTTAGTTTCTTCTCAATCCAGCCATACTTTCGATGACGTACCATTCTTGGGTACCACAGTGGCGCAACTGGTAGTGCCAAGGACCTGGGTTCGATCCTGACCTCGGGTGCTCTCTGCGTGGAGTTTGCACGTGGGTTTCCTCTGGGTGCTCTGGTTTCCTCCCGTGTTCCAAAGACGTGGGTTTGTAGGGTACATTGCCCCCTAGTGTGTAGAGAGTGGATGAGGAAGTGGGATAACAGAAAACTAGTGGGAACTGGTGATCGATGCTTTGCGTGATGGTTGGTGTGAACTTGGTGGGCTGAAGAGCCTGTTTCCATGCTGCGTCTATAAGCACTGAATGCTACCATTTCATTCTCAAGTAATGCATCAGGATCAATGAATCACCAGCAATGGTTTCCCGTCCCATTTCCATGCCATTACCACAAGGTTCCCCAGAAAATCTGTTCCTGCCTCTGTTTCCCTTGTACATGCAGTCTTTCAGATGTATTTGCTGAACCATGATGTCAGTTTCACCACGCATTCACTGTTTCCATGTAGCAAAATGAATACAAGTCATTCGACATAATCAACTACAGCCAACCTACTGTATCATGATATGTCATGGCTAGCCGCCAACAAACATTCAGCACCATGTGGCAACATCCCCAGCGAAAGACTCAGATTGATCCAATTTAAATAAATGTGCAATAATCCGTTCACAGAATGATGTGCATCACTTGACATTTACTTTTATTTCTCAATCACAGGACACAGGACCTCCTTCCAGCTCCCAAAAGATAATAAACACATTGAAATGCTAAAAAAAAATACACCATGTTGAACTAGTTTCCATATTGTATGACTATATCTATGCTACATAATATGATTCAGTTTCCACGCTGTATGACTCTATCTATGGAGGGAGTGAACAGGCCACGTTTCAGGTTGGGACCCTTCATCAGCTCTGTTCCTTCCCTTCCCTGACCCGCTCAGTTCCTCCAGCACTTTGTGTTTTGCCCAAGATTCCAACATCTGCAGTTCCTTCTATCACCATTAACATTTGCTCTTAGCAACATTAATAACTGAGAATATCAGACTCAACCCTTTATTTGGAACCCGAGTTATAGCGTCAGTTACACCTTTGCACCTGAACTGTTCATCTGGCAGTTCCCAGATGTTGTGCAATGAGCCAATCCAATCCAGCTCACAGTGGTGCAGCTTGTAGAGCCACTGCCTCACAGCGCCAGAGACCCGGGTTTGATCCTGACCTTGGCTGCTGCCTGTGTATGGAGTTTGCACATTCTCCCTGTGACCTTGTGGGTTTCCTCCAACATCCCAAAGACGTGCGGGTTTGTAGGTTAATTGGCCCTCTGTAAATTGCCCCTGTGGGGCAATGTGTGGGGAGTGGATGAGAAAGTAGGATAACGTAGAACAAACGTAGAACAAGTGTGAATGAATGATCGATGGTCGGTGTGAACTTGGTGGGACAAAGGGTCGGTTTCCATGCTGTATCTCTAATCTAAATCTCCTAAGAATAAAACTATAGTTAGAAGCAAGACTTTGCTGCCAATTTTGTTGCGATCATTGAAGTTAAACATGATTTGAATTTATGCATAGACTTACTTTTATAATTTTAAAAGATTGATGTTTCATCTAAGAGCACTTTGAACCAAGATTTGCAAGTCTTTATTTGCCTGCTTCAAACATATTTTGAGAGATAGTTTGCCATGATGTAATCAATTAATATAATATGTCCCCTTCACTGCATTCCATTCCACAGATCCATTAATCCAAAAGAGGGAAATATATTTTCCTCTGTCCACACTAAAAGTTGCTACTTTTACCTTTCCCCAGGTTTTACACTTAAAATTCAAGATTAGTAATCTAGTGCAATCTACACTGCGTCATCAGGAAATTTATTGGTGAATAGGAGCTATTTAGGGCCAAAGTCCACTCTTGGGGGATGTAGCTGTAATCTTCCAAAAGGATTATATATGTACTTGGAAAGAAACCTTGCCAGCTATGAGCAACAAAAGGGAAGTGGGTATAATTACAATAATCTACCAGAGGTTTAATGACCCCAGCATCCTTCTCCCATGTCTATGATGCTCTATGATCCAAGTAACTTCAACTCATTGGAGATGAATCATTGTGTCCTTCAGTTTTACAATTACTTGCTCAGATACAAACTTCAGTTTGTGCGCACGTAGACGAACAGCAACATCTGCTGGAAAAATATGTTGACAATGAGGTAGGACAATTGCCTGAGTCAACGAGGATGAGCAAGTTGTCTAAATTGCATTTAATATTCATGTTTTGCTGCTCCTGGCATTTCCTCATATTACAATGCTAGGTGTGAACCTGACTGTGCATGTTGTGTTGTTTCCTTCTTAATATGGTAAAAAGTGAAACTAATATTAATTGGAAAACAATCCTTGAGTGGCCCAGCCAGAGCCCGGACTCGAACCCAACCTAATATCTCTGGAGGGACCTGAAAATAGGTGTGCATCGACGCTCCCCATCCAACCTGACAGAGCTTGAGAGGATCTGCAGAGAAGAATGGGTGTGCCAAGCTTGTAGCGTCATACCCAAGAAGACTTGAGGCTGTAATCGCTGCCAAAGGTGCCTCAACAAAGTACTGAGTGAAGGGTCTGAATACTTATGCAAATGTGATATTTCAGTTATTTATTTTTAATTACTTTGCAAAAATTTCTAAACACCTGTTTCCACTTTTTTATTATGGGGTATTGTGCATAGATTGATGATAAAAAATAATGAATTTAATCAATTTTAGAATAAGGCTGTAACGTAACAAAATGGGGAAAAAGCTAAGGGGTCTGAATACTTTCTGAATGCACTGTACATTCAGCACAATCATACTAAGCATAAGAGGGTAGACCACACTGGCTCAGTATACAAGAGTCGCCACATTTTATACGCCATTTTATACACTTCATGGCCCCTCTTATCCACTCCGACCTAATTTTACTGCCTAAATAGAATTTTTAAATCGTGTATTTTAATGGGAAGAAGGGTGTTGCACTAAAAATATCAGTGCCTGTACTAATAAAATTCTTCATCTAGTACAAGACTCAACATTGACAAAATAAGAAAACTTGAACCTGCGAACGAGGTGATATTCACACTTAACTTTTAAATTTATTTCATTTAAATTTAAACAAAGCTTATTTTGTACCTTCTACAAAAAAACCCCACTAACTTTATACAACATTAGAATATGCTTTGTAAATGCTGATACTTGAGCTTTGGTGCTGCTACAGGTAAAACCAGAGCATTTAAAAATAGGCACCTCCACCAATTTTTTTCCAACACGTTGAATATAGAAAGTTATGGTTTAGAAATACTGAGATAAATGAAAAGAGAGTACAGACATGAAGAAAATGATCAAATAAACCAATAAAAAGCAAAAAGAAGGCAGAAATTGTCACTTTTCATGGACCATTAGCAAAGGAATAATAAGAGGCAGAGTTCTCTTTATTGTATGCCTGCAGGGGAGAGATAAAGGTAAACTTGTTTCTATTCCTCTTTTCAAGGATCAGATAATTATAGTCTGAAGAATGGTCTTGACTTGAAACGTCACCCATTCCTTCTCTCCAAAGATGCTGCCTGTCCCCGCTGAGTTACTCCAGCATTTTGTGTCTATCTTTGGTTTAAACCAGCATCTGCAGTTCCTTCCTACACAGATAATTATACAATTTCTACTCCGATTTCCACTTTGCATCCACGTTATTTTTCCAAGCACAGTTAAGACTTCACAAACATGACTGTAATTTAAAGGTTAAGAAAACATTACTGTAATTTAGAGGTTAAGAAAACACTGAACAAACTCAGAATGTTAGTCAAATTGTGTACTTGGCAAAACCTGTCTGAATGAATGATTATGGGAAATGTTTTAACTAATGACAAATTTGAAGGTGTTTTTGTCATAACTAACTGTTTATATTTAATGCCAGATGCTGGGTGGCAGGGTGAGATTTCAGCATGTGTAACTAACCTTGCTTGAAATTGGACAACTTGACCATGGGCGGTCACGGTGGCGCAGCGGTAGAGTTGTTGCCTTACAGCGAATGCAGCGCCGGAGACCCAGGTTAGATCCCGATTACGGGTGCTCTCTCTACGGAGTTTGTGCCTTCTCCCCGTGACCTGCGTGGGTTTTCGCCGAGATCTTCAGTTTCCTCCCACACTCCAAAGACATACAGGTTTGTAGGTTAATTGGCTTGGTAAATGTAAACATTGTCCCAGTAGGTGTAGGATAGTGTCAATGGGCGGGGATCGCTGGTTGGCACGGACCCGGGTTGGCTGGGCCGAAGGGCCTGTTTCAGCGCTGTATCTCTAAACTAAACAGCACTTTAAAATGTAACATATGCACAGATGACCACACAAGAAACTGCAGATGCTGGAATCTTGAGCAAAATGAACAAAGTGCTGGAGGAACTCAGGGAAAATCTGTGGACTGAATAGATTGCCGAAATTTTGGGTTGGGACCCTTTAGTTTAGTTTAGAAACAAACCAAACAAACCAAGTATCTTGGCATCAAATTGCAGAATGATCTGCATTGGAATGGTCAGACTAATCATGCAACGGTGGAAGCAACAGGTGTCCTAAACTTTCTGAGGCGCAACTTTCATCATTGTTCAACTTCTGTCAAGGAGAAGATATACTTCACCCTCGTTAGACCTCATTTGGACTGCGCAGTTGCAGCATGGGACCCATACACAAATAAAAACATTTCTTCCATCGAACGTGTCCAAAGACAGGCAGCTCGATTTGTTACTAACACCTATGAGAGAGAAGCGAGTGTCACCAAACTTCTGAATTCTCTGGGGTGGAACCCTCTCCAAGACAGACGTGAAGCTCACCGTTTGACCTGTTTTTACAAAATGTTAAATGGTCAGCTCGACATAGACTACAAGACCTACACCAAACCCAAACCAATTAGGAGCAGACGAGGGCATTCGATCCAATTTGTGATCCCAGCTACAAAGACAGATGTATACAGCAATTCGTTCTTCCCCCGCACAATTAAAGCATGGAATAATCTCCACCCAACTATAGTTACCCAACCAGATGCAACTAAATTTAAAGTAGCTCTTTCTTCCCAATAACCCTTTCTGGCTTAAGCCCTCCCTTCACCACCTCCAGTTTAAATTCCATTTGGAATATTTTGGAGGACCAAGAAACCAAGAACCAAGAAATATAGCACGGAAACAGGCCCTTCGGCCCACCAAGTCTGCGCAGTGCTCCCCATACACTAGCACTATCCTACACACCAGGGGCAATTTACCATCTTCACCAAAGCTAATTAACCTACAAACCTGAATGCCTTTGGAGTGTGGGCGGAACCCGAAGCACCCGGGGAAAACCCTTGGCTTCCAAAGGCGTACAGGTTTGTACAAACATACAAACTCCGTACAGACAGCACTCAAAGTCAGGTTCGATCCTGGGGTCTCTGGCGCTATAAGGCAGCAACTCTACCGCTGTGTCACTATGCCGTCCCCAATCTCTTGCCTCTCCAGCAGGGGAGGCATTGAATTGGCAGTTTTGTTGGGGGGGGGGGGGGGGGTTAATATTGCAATTTACAACAATATGCTCCATAAAATCCAATATCTTCTTGCAATGTTCCTTCAATGAGTGCAAATTTGAATCAGGCAAGTAACAAAGTCAAAAGGTTACGCTGTACTGAAACACCTTCCTATCACAGATAGCAAACCATACACCTGAAGCATTATCATTGCACTTCAATTGAAAAGGCATAAGTCATGCACATTTAACTTACAACCATGAAGCAATTATGTAAGCCTAAACCTATCTGATCCACTGCATCCTCTCAAGCGATTGATTTGTCCCTCAATTGGACTCTTTAGATTGGGAAAGATCTTTATCAACTACCTACGTAACTCATTCCTCCAATGCGCCAACCTGGCACCACAGTATTGACACAATACAAACAAAGACAGAAAAGAAGCATTAATATTACAACTTGTCAGAAGAAAAGCATTCAGCGTTTTATTTCAGAATTGGTATGTAAACTTACCCTCGGTTCAGTTAGGATTCTTGAACCAAGGAATTTCATTTCTTAGGAAGTGCTGGAGGAACTCAGCGGGTCAGAGAGCATCTCTGGAGAAAAAAAAAGGGGTGACATTTCGGGTCGAGACCCATCTTCAGACTCTTCATACAGCACATTCTGTCTACTTTCAATATAAACCAGCATCTGCAATTCCTCCTACACATTTTGTCAGCTCCAGTATGAAATCTCCTTAAGGTATGTCTACTTTGAAGACGTTCTCCTCCTCTCTCCGATGGTGTTCTGTGAGACCCTCTCTCACTGTTCCCCCTCTGTGATTCCTATTACTCTCTGGTTCTACCATGTATAAACACTGCTGTAATTTCGACCTTTATTAAAATCTGACAATGTGCACTTTAACCACGTGTTTTTTTTCTATTACAAATCTCAAATTGTGGAGTACATAGGCAAATAAATAAATGATGGGTCTTCGTCCCAAACATTACCGAGGGCACTGTATATTCTTAATGCACGCACAGCACAGTGAGGTCCCAGAATACTTAAAAGTTCAAGCTAAAAAATATAGCGTGCATATTTTCCTCTCAAAACTACACTTGAGATCGAAGACCTGACAAAAATATTGTTGGATACTCAGCCATTTCAAAATAATTTAGCATGTATTTGAGACTAACCAGAGCACATCACATTTTCTCCTCTATGTTGAATTGCAATCATAAATTACTTTTGAGGTGGTATTTATGTGGTTCAATTATTGTACTTCATAGATTACAGAAATACATTGTGTTGAAAGCACAAGTGTAATTTGAGCACAGCAGGCTCTTTTAACGTTAGAGATAAAACGTCAGAGATAAAGCGTGGAAACAGATCCTTTGGTCCACCGAGCCCACGCTGACCAGTGATCACCAGATTTTATTAAAGGGTATTTTATACATTTTGGTTTCAGCACCTAGTGTTTCCTTCAGTCTTTCCATTTCCTTTGAATACTTTTATTGCTGTTTATCAACATGAGGATCAAAGTTGTGCCAATGAAAGTCAAAGAAGCCATTATGAGACTGAGAAACAAGAATAAAACTGTTCGAGACATCAGCCAAACTTTAGGCTTACCAAAAGCCAAACTTTAGGCTTACCAAACACTAATTCTTTCCTATCCACTAGGGACAATTTACAGAAGCCAAATTAACTTACAAACCAGTACGTCTTTGTGGTGTGGGAGAAAACCGGAGCACCCAGAGAAAACCTTGCGGTCACAGGGAGAACATACAAACTTCATACAGACAGCGCCCAGGATCAAACCTGGGACTCTGGAGCTATAAGGCAGCAAGTCTACCGCTGCGCCACTGTGCCGCCACAGAGCCGCGAGTTGTCAAACCAGTGAATTCAACATTTGATTAAAACACTTTCATTCTGCAGAATCCCAGACTAGATTTGGCCTTGTCCTGTTAAATATGCATCTTGCATATCAGATGATGAAAATTTTTGAATTTCACAAATGAAGCACCATCATTGAAAAATTAAGCAGTTTGTTGTGCCTCCAACCTTCTTGTTGTTCTTTTTAACTATTCTTCAAAACTAAAAATATTTCATTGAAGGAATACATTAAATATTTAAAGTGGTCCAATAATATATATTATAGTATTCTTCATATTAAGATATTGTTCAAGTAATACTCCTTCAAGTTCACTAATTTTGTCACTAATGGTATTGTCTATGCCATTTGCAACTATAAAGGAATAAATCTGATGCCATTGTTGAATGAAACATGCCCAAAACAAGTTGGTCAATTATTTTTTTCTTTCTCACAATTGCATGCATTTCAATTTGAGCACGGGAACAAAATTTAATGAATGCTTAATGCTTTTTGTCATGAACCAGTTTAAAAGTGAGTGTAACATATCCCTATATCTGCAACAAAGAAAGCATTCACGGCCAAATACATTTACATACAACGTTCCTAACTACAACACTAGAGGCAGCTTGTGTCAGGCTAACACGAACACATCAAGTCCTTAAGAGACTGTACAACAATGATTCATCAGGATGACGCTAGTGATGAGAAGCGATGCGAGTAAAAATACTGGAGATACCAGGAAAATGGAGGCACTAGAGAATGCAAATGCTGGAATCTTGACCAAAAGACAAAGTGCTGGAGGAACTCAGAGGTGAGGCAGTATGTTTTGGAGGAAATGGACAAATGACTTTTCAGGTCGGGACCTGTCTGAAGAAGGGTCCTGACCCAAAACGACATCTGTCTATTCCATCCACATATAGAGTCATACAGTGTGGAAACAGGCTCTTCGGCCCCACCTGCCCACACCAGCTGCCCGAATCGCTGAGTTCCTCTAGCGTTAGGGATAGTTCTAAAAGCCTGAAGAATTACAGTTGGATAAATCCAGATGAATCATGGAGAAACTGTGGCATTAAGTTATCAATTTAAAATTGACTGCAAATAGTTGAAAGAGAAGTATTAAGAGAATTATTTATACACATTCAGCTGCTGAGAGGTGAAATGGCGTAGTGTTCATCACTTTAATTATTAATAGTTCTTGCAGAGATTAGTTTATGTTAGTTTATGGTTTCTTTAAAAGAAATCCATCATTGGTTATGGGTCACCCCAGAGTTACAATCGCCCCACTTCTGAACACCCCAACATACAAACAAATTTTCGTAATATTATCGAATTCAAAAGTCCAGAACACATATCACATTTGTTCCTATGATTTTTTCTCCACTTTTAGTCATTTTCTGACTTATTAGTCTTACGTGTTTGATGCCGTTGATTATGATACTGTGGAAGTATCAGAATCAGAATCAGAATCACACTTTATTCGCCAAGTATGTTTTGCAACATACGAGGAATTTCATTGGCCAGGTCAGTCATACAATTAAAAGCAACAGATCACTCAAAAACACATTTTAACATCCACCACAGTGACGCCTACTAATTCCTCACTGTGATAGAAGGCGAAATAAAGTTCAAGTCCTTCCCTTAGTTCTTCATCGGTCGTGGGGTAGGGGTATTGAGTAATTTGGGTGGGGTAAGTATGGGTAGGGTATTGAGTAATTTTTGTATATTTTTCAACCGATGGACAATATTATCTTCTGTGTGCATGTAAAAAATGAACAGATCTTTAGCCATGGAAGGCCTGTATGAATAACTTTGACGTACTTATATGTCTTCCGCATCCCAAGATTTTATATTTCTATTTTGTATTTCAGATGTTTGCTAAAGTTAGATAAAGTTAGAAAGCACCTTTATGCTTTTAAATTTGAGACTTAAATATTTCAGAACGATAGTCGAAGATTAACTCTTCAGTTTAAACAGTAACAAAAAATAGAAAACAAATCGTGAAGCCATTTAATGTACAATATCAAGTGTGGTTCTCAAGTAGCCACAGAGAAATAAAAAACAAGGTTAAACAAGTAAAGGCAAGAAACTGGTGTATTTAGGAAAGAACTGCAGATGCTGGTAAAATCAAAGGTAGACACAAAATGCTGGAGTAAATCAGCGGGTGAGGCAGCATCTTTGTTTCGGGTCGAGACCCTTCTTCAGACTGATGTCGGGGAGGGGGCGGGACAAAGAAAGAATGTAGGTGGAGGCAGTAAGACTAGTGGGAGAAGTGGGAAGGGGGAGGGGATGGAGAGAGAAAGCAAGGGTCACCTGAAGTTAGAGAAGTCAATGTTCATACCGCTGGGGTGCAAACTACCCAAGCGAAATACGAGTGCTGTTCCTCCAATTTGCACTGGGCCTCACTCTGACAATGGAGGAGGCCCAGGACCGAAAGGTCAGATTGGGAATGGGAGAGGGAGGTGAAGTGCTGAGCCACTGGATGATTAGCTTGGTTAAGACGGACTGAATGGAGGTGTTCAGCGAAACGATCGCCGAGCCTGTGCTTGGTCTCGCCGATGTAGAGAAGTTGACACTTGGAACTTCTTTTAATTCTTTACAAAGATATCCATCTGCACCTTCTTCTACAAAAAATAACCAAAGCTGTTTCTTATAACATTCTTACACAGAAGGACGATTAATCTGTGGATTTAATAGCCACGAATGGCTATGGAGGCCAAGTCATTTTGGTATTTTTAAAGCAGAGATTGACACGTTCTTGAGTAGTAAGGGTGTAAATGGTTACGGGGAGAAGGCAAGAGAATGGTGTTGAGAGGGAATAGATCAGCCATGATTGAATGGCGGAGTATACTCGATGGGCTGAATGGCCTAATTCTGCTTGTATGACTTATGAGGAAATAGGAAACAGGCATGATAATGCAATGAGGAGGAAATGCAAAGTATTTGGAGATGATGTTGCTTGTTTAAGGGTTAATCTGCATGAATTAAAATGTGGTACAACATATTGAGTGTTCCACTATGCTTCAATTTAGTTCCTAATTATCCAAAGGATTGGTTAATACCTTTAGGAAATCATTATGGTTGAACATTCAAAATGTGAAGTATATTGAAAGTTTACAACTGACAGAAAAATAAAATCTTCATGCAAGATGAGCAATTGAGTCCCATTGAGTGTGATTCTGAAACAGAGCATTAACTGCGATTAACTGAGCTTTAGGGAGATGTTGAGTAGGCTGGGACTCTATTCCTTCGAGCACAGGAGGCTGAGGGGTGATCTTATAGATGTGTACAAAATCATGAGAGGAATAGATTAGGTAGACGCAGTCTTGTCCAGAGTAGGGCAATCAAGAACCAGAGGACATAGGTTTAAGATGAGGGGGGGAATGATTTAATAGAAACCTGAGGGGTAACTTTTTCTACACAAAGGGTGGTAGGTGTATGTAACTTGCTGCCAGAAGAGGTAGTTGAGGCAGGTACTGTCGCAACGTTTAAGAAAAATTTGGACAGGTCCATGGATAGGACAGGTTTAGAGGGATATGGGCCAAACGCAGGCAGGTGGGCTAGTGTAGATGCGACATGTTGGCCATTGTGGGCAAGTTGGACCAAAGGAACTGTTTCCACACTGTAAGACTATGACTCTATGCTACTACCTAGAGTCAATTAACTTTCAACAAGTTCCAACAAAGGATGTGGAATCATTTAATGAATATATCTCTGACAAAAGTACCAAGATCTATCACTGCCAAGTTTACAATGAATAAGGAGGATACAGGGTAGAAGAGATGTAAAACTACTCAGATTTAAATCTATTTAATTCTACTGACTATTTGGAAACATAAAAAGATGCCAGGTGACATTGCAATGGAACACGTGTTCCCACCTCAAAAATATTTTGAGAGGCAAATTAGGAGTGCAACTTCGCCAGGATATACTTTTTGAGAAGGTGGTATTAGATGGTTAATGTACAAGAGTTTCAGAATAAGATAATTTCAGTTTTAACCATTATGTAATGTGTTTTGGCTCCAGCGGGAGAGATCAGATTATTGACCAGCATCATTTATAAAAATCTGCAAAAGTTGTCCAGCTGTTGAGACTACGTAACAAATTCTCAAGGGCAACCATGGAGAGGCCATCAATGCTTTCAAGCAATTCATGTCCCAACAATGAGTAGAGTAGCAAAATAATGTTAGCATCTAATCTAAACAAAGTGACACTATATCCTCAACAGACTCATTTTACTACTATTTTGTTCAAAAAGCAGCAAGTCCAACGAGGCTATTCTACAATGTTCATCAAATATGAAACAGCTAAGATTAGGATTATCACTAATTTGAGAGCACTTAACTCCTTACATTCCTGCAGCACCTTGGGCAACCTTGACAAAGCGATTTTGGTGTTCCATTTTTTGGTTGCTGTGTCAGAAACACAGCTGCCAATTGCACACAGTCCATCCCACTAACACCAATAATAACCCGATGATCCAATTTACTGGCTCTGATTGAGGCATAAGTACTGCCCAGAGAGGTCAGCAGTTCATTTTCGAACAGAGCCATGGGATCTTTTAATGGGATGATAAAATAGGATCATTGCTTAATGTTTCATCTAGACTGCATCACAAAATGTTTCACCCCCTCAGTCTCGGGAGTTGGATAATTCTTTTTTTTTTTACTTAAGTACTTCCTTCGTGAGTAATGTCACTATCTACCCATCATGTTGTACTGTTATTGGTTGCTTTCCAAAAGTAAAACAACTCCAGTAATGACACAACTGCACTACAGTGTCACATTTCATTGCAGCATCTTAATCTAAATTATTTCTATAAACCTCTCAGCTGTGGTAAAGAACAAGGAATAAAAGGTAATAAAAACAACAAACCATGAAATTCTAGCTTTGAAGTGACAGGATACAGAAAGGTACATTTTGTTTTAAACTGGGTTGGAAAGAAACTTGGATGCAAATATTTTTTTTAAATCTGTCTACTTCCTGGGTTAAATACAGTTATAGTACATGAAAGTTTAAAAAACAATGCAAAGCACTTCAAAACAAATACCGAAAATTGCAGATGGAAAAGGTAAGGCCAACACTATCCACCATTAAATAAATCAATCATAAATTTCATCAATAGCAAAATAGCTCATTTTTGCAGGACAATTTCAAACACCTGCATGTGGGTGATTGATTGAAGTGAGAATTCACTAAGTGGCTTTTTGATTTTTCTAGCTCCTACACATGCATAACGATATTAATAAATTTCAAACAAACCTGGAGCTTGTAATTCTAAAAATTCACCTTAATAGCATGGAAGTTCTGAAACTATCTTCCTTCAATTCTATTCCTTCAATTACACATTCGCGGTCTCATTCCTGGAGAACATTGTGTTAAGCGAAATGTTAAGCGAGAGTGCCATTCTATTTGTTACATTAAAAAACATTTTTTTTTAAAGAGAGCAGAAATTCATGTATATAATATTTGTAAATCAAGAACGACATGTAGTTTGATAGTTTAAACTTTAATGTTTTTTTAAAAAATCAGCGCCACAGCAGTAGAGTTGCTGCCTTACAGTGCCAGAGACCCGGGTTGGATCTTGACTACAAGTACTGTCTGTACTGAGTTTGTACATTCTCCCTGTGACCACATGGGCTTTCTCCAGGTATTCCGGTTTCCTCGAACATTCCAAAGACGTGTAGGTTTGTAGTTTAATTGGCTTTGGTAAAATTGTAAATTGTCCCTAGTGTGCAAGGGTAGTGTTAGTGTATGGGGTAATCGCTGGTCGGCGCAGACTCGGTGGACCAAAGGGCCTGTTTATGTGCTGGATCTCTATTGTCTAAATATCACTTTTAATCCCATCATTCGCTTTCTGTATTGTTTGTAGCAAATATTCTAGTTGTATTTGCAGACTATATCTACCGGATTCAATCTGAGTGCTTGATGAGATATTTGTTATCATAAAAGCTTGCCAGTATTCTATTGATATCATGCGGAATAATTTTTTACTTTTTAGCTGTTGAGAGAGCAACAAATAAAAACAACTGATGGTCAGGAGTAAATAAAATTGAAATATTAGATTTACAGTTCAGAGATAAAATATTTGCAAATCCTTTCTGATTATAATACAATTTATGCCCAGTAAGTATCAGTCAAAAAAGAGAAGCACCATTCAATTTTAAATAAATTAATTAACAAAGACTTTTTATTAAAGTTTAAATTTCATCATGTGAAAGCATGATGCCAAAATAACAACAATTTGTTTGGAATATCATAGTTCGAACAATATCATAAAAATGGCAGATATTACGTCCAACTCAAATACCGACATTTCAAAGAAAACCATTAATAAAATAAGGTGAAGTCAATAGGAATAAAAATATTGAACAAAAATCTGACAATTTTCATGATATGAAGGGCAATCATTAATATTTTTTAATGCAAATGCAATGTTATTTTTAGTCAGTCAGTGACAAAGCAGGACTCGATCAGAACCAACTACACCCAAGGCCTTTCTTTCGTACATTCAACGCTGGTTACCTGGTGGAGACTGTGACCTATCGTGAATATCAAAGCACAAATTTGTTCATGAGCTGCAAAACTCCAGCTTGAGAACAAATTATTAATTCTACACTTTAAAATGTTCCGTGCAACAAGTTTCAAAACGCAGACATTGCGAGTTACGGTTTAATATTTGGGTTGATAACAATTAAGATGAAATCAAACAGCTGTGCACATGTATTCAGAAGCCTAACGTACATCAAACAATATCTCTTCGCATATCTGGAGATTTAATAAAACAGCAACTTAAAATTGTGTCGTTCTAACAATATCTTTAACATAAAACATTAAATCCAACTCAATGTGGAAATTTGCATTCTCAGATAAAAAATATTGCTCCTGAATTAATGAGTCATTTGTAGCTTGCCTTAAATCTTTAAATGATATCTTCCACATACCATGTAAGGTCCTCTAATGAGGCATACAAGCAGCAAATATTTCCAAATTGATGAGGCACACTCGCAGTCCAAAGAATAACAGCAGGTTATTTTATGTGACAATCTTTATCACTGGCTGATGTAATAGGAGGCTATTCCTGGATTAAAACTAATGCTCTTAGAGAATGGCAACATTGCACAAGCTGTGATTAAGGTCTCTAATTAACTTGTATGCATCTGAAGGCGCAGGATGTATAACGATCCCATAGTGTATTTTAAGTCAGCAGCACAACCACATGCCAAGCTGAATGATTTGTCACCATGGCAACCAAATTAAACAAAGATGGAGGTCAATTAAAAATGTGTCTCCAGCTGAAAATATATCACAAAGTACATGGCACGTGATTAGCAGCAGACAGACACAAAGTGCTGGAGTAACTCAGCAGGTCAGGCAGCATCCCTGGAGAACGTGAAGAGGTGACGTTTTGGGTCAGGATCCTTTCAGCCCTCATTTATTAGCACCAGCATCAGTTAAAAGGCAGAAAGGTTTTGGTTTGTTATTGTCATGTTATACTGAGGTACGGTAAAAAAACATTGTTTTGCACACTGCCCAAACAGATCAGATAATACCATACATAATTACAATCGTCAAACTCAAAAGGGGAAGATACAGAATGCAGAATATAGTTCTCCATGGAAGCATCACCGAGTCTTAGACCAGTATTTAGAACATATGAGGGTGAAACGAAGCAGGGAGCTGGACACAAAACGCTGGAGTAACTCAGCGGGTCAGGCAGTATCTCCGGAGAAAAGGAATAGGTGACGTTTCAGGTCGAGATCTTTCATCAGGGAGCATAGAATCCTTAAGCTTTTCAATCATTTCCCTGCAACTGAACATGTTGAAATATTTGACAATGAATACCTAACTTATTCTTCTAATACAATGACAAAACACACAAAACTGCCCATGCTTCACTGATAAATTGCTTGTCTCATTCAATCAAGCTGAAGAGCTCCGTGGCCTGTAATCGATTCAGACATTATCAAAGCTGCACACCTTGTTCGTCAGTATCTGCAGCGGGATAAATCACACCAGATACAAAAGAACTTAGTCTTCAAGCCAAGATAAAAGTGACAAATCTGAATGAACCAATCATTTATTTTCTTTTGATTCAAACCAAGCTTTCTACAGCCTTATTTCAACAAAACTCCAGCACAGCGAACTGTTTGGGATTTATTTATTCATATAAAACATTCACGTTAATATTGCTTCACAGCCAAACCACACATGTTCCATTCAATCGCTGACATACTGGAAATGTTTCATAGATTATTTGTCCCGATATCAAAGCTCATGACATTAATAATCTTTCAAGTTGTAATAACAGTGCCTTATTTCACTGATCCTATTTCAAAAATTCAGCTCGTGCTAAGTTTCCCTAATTGGTAACTATATTTACATTATTTTTAGAATAATGCAAATCAAATAATCTGCAAGGCATCAGCAGTTTAAAATGCAGTAGAAAAGCTGCTTTTTACACTGTACTGTCAGGACTCAGAGGAAGGACAGGGAATTGAATATCCAATTTGATTGTGCGACAATAAGTGCGGTTAGGCATACAGAGTTATAAAGAGGACATAAATTGCACAATCTATGACAATAGTGTAGGAGACATAAGAGACTGCAGCTGCTGCAATCTTGAGCAAAACATAAAGTGCTGGAGAAACTCAGAGGGTCAGGCAGCATCTGTGGAGGGGATGACTTTAGAGATACAGCGTGGAAACGGGCCCTTCGGACCACCGTGTCTGCACCGACCAACAATCATCCCGTACACTAGCACCATCCTACACACTAGTGATAATTTACAATTTTACCAAAGCCAATGAACCTACAAACCTGTACGTCTTTAGAGTGTGGGGGGAAACCGGGGCATCTTTACGAGGATATTGCCAGGATTAGAGGGTCTGAGCTGGAGGGAGAGGTTGAGTAGGCTGGGTCTCTATTCCTTGGAATGCAGGAGGATGAGGGGTGATCTTATAGAAGTGAATAAAATCATGAGAGGAATAAATTGGGTAGATGCACAGAATCTCTTGCCCATAGTAGAGGAATTGAGGACCAGAGGACACAAGTTCAAGGCAAAGGAAAAATATTTACTAGAAATCTGAGAGGTGACTTTTTCCACACAAAGGGTGGTGGGTGTATGGAACAAGCTGCCAGAGGAGGTAGTTGAGGCTGGAACTATCCCAACATTTAAAACAGTTAGACAGGTACATGAATAGGACATGTTTGGAGAGATATGACCAAACACAGGCAGGTGAGACTAGTTGGCTGGGACATGTTGGCCGGCGTGGGCAGATAGGGCCGAAGGGCCTGTTTCCACACTGTATCACTCTATAACATCCAGAGTAAACCTGTGCGGTAACAGGGAGAACATGCAAACTCCGTACAGACAGCGCCCGTAGTAAAGATCGAACCCAGGTCTCTGGCGCTGTAATGCAGCAACTCTACCGCTGCGCCACTGTGCTGCCCCAAAATGAACAAACGATATTTTGGGTTGGAACCCTTCTTCAGGCAAATTGTAGGATACGGATGTAAAATGAGGATCAGAAAGTGTAAGTTCTGATACAAAAAGACAGGCAAGAATATTCCAGGGCATGAGTCAAGGAGATATGAAAATGCAACGTTAATACAATCCAAAACTGATGAAGATTCCAATACCAAGCATTAATGCTTTCCAGCAATATATGAATACAATTCTTCACAGTGAAAATTTGATATTCTCTAAACTTTCTACTGAACTATATTGCCAAATGTTCAGCCTTGGTTCAGATCAGATGGCTAAAATAGACATGACAATTGTCACTACACAGAAAGAGATAGAGCTGGATCAGACAGCACTCACTTGATGTTTTAAGATTCTCAGCACACAAAAGGACATGCCTGCTTTAAGTATATCTCCCTGCTAAAAAACAACAGGACAAATAACCAGCAAGCAACTGCTCTCTCTTCTCTCCCCCCCCCCCCCCCCCTCCCCCCTCCCCCCCACCGCCTCCCCCCACCGCCTCCAAATTATGTAATACAATTAGTTATCTGGAGCAGTTAAATAGAACAGAGAAGAGTACAGTGCAGGAATGGGCCCTCGTGTCCACTATACTCCAAAGATAATGCAAAGATAAACTAATCTCATCTTCCTGCACGTGATCATTATCCCTCCATCCCCCGCATATCCACGTGCCTGTGTAAAAGCCTCTTAAATGCCATTATTGTATCTGCCTCCAGCACCACCCTTGGCAGTGTTCTGGGCACTCTCCACCCTCTGTGTAAAAAAAATCCCTCGCACATCTCCTCTAAACCTATCCCCTCTCGTCTTTGACATTTCCATGCTGTAAAAAAGTTTCAGGCAGTCGACCCTATCCACACACCTCATAATTTTATATACTTCTATCAGGTCTTCACTCAACCTCCGACACTCCAGAGAAAACAATCCAAGTTTGTCCAATCTCTCCCTGTAACTGACACCCTGTCTGTAATCCAGGCAGAATTATGGTAGACCTCTTCTTCAATGGTAACCTCCATCACTTCCATCAGGAGGGTCTTCTAACCTATCTCATTTTGCTAATTATTGAATTACTCCCTGAAGTTGACACACTGTAGGTCTAACTGTGCTTCTCTGGAATAGGTTCAATCCCTTATGACTTTCATGCAAGGTTTGGAATGCAAGAGGGGTTGCCAGTGGCACTCACATCACTCTCTCTCCTGCCTTCGCAATCGTACAACACCAAGGGATCGTGTCTAAAGTTTGGAAAAGTTATACAGTGACACTTCTTGATTTGTATGAGCATCAGGGGTTATGGGAACGAAGGCAAGAGAATGTGGTTGAGAGGGAAAGATAGATCAGCCGTGATTGAATGGCGGAGTTGACTTTATGGGCCGATTGGCCTTATTCTGCTCGGAGAAGTTATGACAATTCTCTCTATAACTCATTTCAGCAATAATTTCCAACTGGTCAACTGAGAGGTCACCTCAGAGAAAAGTCGAGCCCTTTGCATTAGCAACAGGATCTTGCATGAACACCACCAGGTGTTTGTCCACTGAATATCACACACCATCAAGAGGATGCCATCTTAGATCAACAGAGGATGCCATCTCTCTGGCTCTTCACACTGTCCTGACTCACCTGGATAGACAGGGCACGTATGTGAGGATGCTCTTCATAGACTATAGCTCTGCATTCAATACGGCCATCCCCACCAAGCTCACCACCAAACTCCACCAGCTAGGCCTCAGCTCGCCGATATGCGATTGGATCCTGAATTTTCTGACGGATCGACCGCAGGCAGTGAGACTGGGCCCGCACCTGTCCTCCACTATCACCCTGAGCACCGGCATACCACAGGGCTGTGTACTGAGCCCCATGCTCTACTCCCTCTTCACACACGACTATGTTCCTGCATTCGACACCAACACCATCGTCAAGTTTGCAGACAACACAACAGTGATTGGGCTGATCACCAACAGTGATGAAACAAAATACAGAGCGGAGGTGCAGAACCTGGCGGACTGTTGCGCACGAAACAACTTGTCACTAAACACCTCCAAGACCAAGGAGCTGATTATTGATTTCAGGAGGTCACATAATGGAGAATACGCCCCAATCTCCATCTACGGGGGCAGTGTGGAGAGAGTGTCCAGCTTTAAGTTTCTGGGCACTCACATTTCAGAGGACCTCACATGGTCCACCAACACCGCTGCGCTGGTCAAGAAGGCACAGCAACGACTGTTCTTCCTGAGGACATTAAAAAAGACTGGTCTGCCCCAACAGCTGCTGACAACCTTCTACCGCTGCACCACAGAGAGCATATTAACGTATGGCATCTCTGTGTGGTATCTCAGCTGCACGGAGGCGGAGAGGAGAGCTCTTCAGCGCGTTGTCCACAGTGCGCAGAAGATCATTGGGACATAGCTACCAGCCTTGGAGGGCATCTACCACACACGGTGCCTCAGGAAGGCCGTCAGCATCCATAAAGACTCCTCACAACCTTGTAATGGACTGTTCGAACTACTTCCCTCCGGCAGACGTTACAAGGCCTTCTACGCCCGAACCTCCAGACTCGGGAACAGCTTCATTCCCAGAGCTATAGCGGCTCTGAACCGGCCCTGCTGAGTGCCCCCCCCACCCACCCTGGACTGTCTCCCTCGGATGGTCACGTCGCACAGACACATCTGCACTTTAGTCTGTTTGAACTGTTTTGACTATTTTACTGTTCTTTTACAAACCATGTTCTCGGGGTATCTAAATCTAAATTTTATTAGTTATTTATGTTATGACATCGGATGGAAGCTGCATACCAAATCTCGTTGTGCTTATGTGCAATGACAATAAAATATATTATTATTATTATTATCCTTACTTGCAATTGCATCATAATTTATTTGACCATGATTGGATCTGAATACTACAATACTATGTACTATGGGAGTATTTTCACCAGTGGACTGCAGCAGTTCAAAAAACAAAATGCTGGAGGAACTCAAAGCGCTGGAGTCATTCTGCAGGTCAGGCAGCATTTCTGGAGGACATGGATTAGCAATGTTTTGGGTCGGGACCCTGACTCTAGTGATTCTTGAAAGATCACCTGCTAATGTCCCTACAATCTCTCCAGCTACTTTCAGATGAATTTTTGCTCAGGATTCCAGTATCTGCAGTTACTTGTGTCCACAGGAGGAACTCAGAGAGCCAGGCAGTATCTGTGGAGGGAATAGACAGACAATGTTTCAGGTCAGGACCTTCCAGACCTGAAGAAGGGTTCCGACCAGAAACGGCTCTGTCCATTCCCTCCACAGATGCTGCCTGACCCACTGATTTCGATAAGCACTTCATTTTTTTGCTCAAGATTCCCGCATCTGTAGTCTCTTGTGCCTAGGGTGTACAAGGCTGCTGACTGTCACCTTCTCAAGGGTAGTTAGGGATTGTTAATAATGCTGGCCATGACACTAACACCCAGATCCTCTCCCTCTCCTCAGAAAAATAAGCAAATTACGAGTTTAAAAGCTTTTTCTGGCCGAGAGAAAGCTTGGCATTCCCGAAATAGTGCACCGGCTAGAGTTAACGATAAGTGAACAGAGGTGAAAAGAGGATATCAGAAACAATAAATCCGGCAATCTGGCTATCATTTGCAGAAATGTGTGACATCACTTGGTGCGTGGCAGACCCTGACAACACGGATGATCTCTGTGCCAATAGACATGTTGGGCAATAGAGTTAGAAGTCATTGGTACTAACAGGGGAGGTAACGTTGCGCCTGGACATGATGTTACTGAGCAACAGGATACACATGGCTTTCTGTGGTGTGGTACGGCACAAAAGGATGAAGGATAAATCTGAGGAAACACACAGCTAATGGTGCAAGGGCAGGAGAAGTGACGTTGATGTAATAACAAGGAACTGCAGATGCTGGTTTACCAAAGGAAGACCCAAAATGCTTGAGTAACTCAGATTGTCAAGCAACATCTCTGGAGAACATGGATAGGTGATGTTTTTCGGGAACGGACCCTTCTTCAGACTGAATTCTTCAGACCAGAACGTAACCTACCCGTGTGTCCAATCCACAGCGGTAGAGTTGCTACATTATAGCACTAGAGATCCAGGTTGGATCCTGACTAGTACTGACTACGGTTGCTGCCTTTATGGAGTTTGTACGTTCTCCCTGTGACTGCGTGAGTTTTCTCTGGGTGCTCCGGTTTCATCCCACACTCCAAAGACATGATGATTTGTAGATCAATTGGCTTCGGCTCACATTCCAAAGTGCTAGTGTACGGGGATCGTTGGTGGGCATGGGCTCGGTGGGCCGAAGGGCCTGTTTCCGTGCTGTATCTCTAAACTAAAGTAAAGGGCACCAAATGTGGGACCATGTGGTAAAGTGGAGTTAAGTGGCGAAGGTGGAAGCAAGTAAAGGGCCTCATAAAACTTAAGCTTGTCAAGGCAACATTGGTCAATAAGCTCAGATGATGTGGAGCTTCCGCATGCTAACAGACTTCAATTGGGGTAGCTTGAACCCATCCAAACAGAGGAAGGGAAATATATAGACACAGGGAACTGCAGATGCTGGTTTACAAAAAAAAAGTACACAGAGTGCTGGAGTAACTCAGCCGGTCAGGCAGCATCTTTTGAGAACATGAACAGACGACATTGTGGGTCGAAACGGCACCTATTCATATTCTCCAGAGATGCTGCCTGACCCACTGAGTAATTCCAGCACCTTGTGTCTTTTAATGGGAAATATATACATACACTTGGTTACAAATTTGCAGCCTCATTTTTGAAGAACTAATAATACACTTTGGGAAAATATGAATACTTGGATAAATCCATGACATTTGCTAACTTAATAAAACAGAGCTTTACGTGTTTGTTAAAGCATGCAAGGATTAGCTGAAACTTGCCACTTTGACTCAGCAGGGCTTTACAAGGTATTGCTAAGACCAAGTATTTAGTTCAGGGTTCAATGACTCACTTCTCCAGAAATAACAGCAGAAACAGAGGCCTCGTGATATTATGCCAACTTGTGAAGAATCTAAAAAACAATCATTTGACTGTACTGTAATTATTTATACATTACTGAAATTACAAACCACAAGTATCTCGCTGGTAACGCAGCACAAAAGGATGTCGCAAAGTTGAGTAAAACACGATGTCAACTTTATAGAGACACAAAACAAGACGCAGGGAGCTGGAGTAACTATGCAGGTCAAAGCTCGGTGCTGGGACTGCAGCTATTTACAATATACATTAATGATTTAGATGAAGGGATTAAAAGTAATATTAGCAAATTTACAGATGACACAAAGCTAGGTGGCAGTGTGAACTGTGAGGAGGATGCTATGAGGATGCAGGGTGACTTGGCAGGTTGGGCGAGTGGGCAGATAAATGTGACGTTATCCAATTTGATGACAAGAACAGGAAGGCAATTTATTATCTGAATGGTGTCAAGTTAGGAAAAGGGGAAGTACAAAGAGATCTGGGTGTCCTTGTACATCTGTCACTGAAAGTAAGCATGCAGGTACAACAGGCAGGGATGATAGCTAATAGCATGTTGGCCTTCATAGCAAGAGGAGTTGAGTATTGGAGCAAAGAGGTCCTTCTGCAGTTGTATATGACCCTGGTGAGACCACACCTGGAGTATTGTGTGCAGTTTTGTTCTCCAAACTTGAGGAAGGACATTCTTGCTATTGAGGGAGTGCAGCGTAGGTTCACAAGGTTAATTCCCAGGATGGCAAGACTGTCATATGTTGAAAGAATGGAGCGACTGGGCTTGTATACACTGGAATTTAGAAGGGTGAGAGGGGATCTTATTGAAACATATAAGATTATTAAGGGATTGGACACGCTAGAGGCAGGAAATGTGTTCCTGACATTGGGGGAGTCCAGAACCAGGGGCCAAAATTTAAGAATAAAGGGTCGGCCATTTAGAACAGAGATGAGGAAAAACTATTTCATCCAGAGATTTGTGAATCTGTGGAATTCTCTGCCTCCGAAGGCAGTTGAGTCCGATTCTCTTGATGCTTTGAAGAGAGCATTAGATAGAGCTCTTAAAGATAGCGGAGTCAACAGATATGGGGAGAAGGCAGGAACAGGGTACTGATTGTGGATGATCAGCCATGGTGCTGGCTCGAAGGGCTAAATGGTCTACTCCTGCACCTATTGTCTATTGTCTAAAAGACATTTGGACAGGTGCCTGGCAAGGAAGTTTATAGGGATTTGGGCCAAACATGGGCAGGTGGCACCTTGGTCGGCATGGGCAAGCTGAAGTGCAGGGCCGGTCTGTGCTGTTAGCTGAGAAACTCGTCAAGTTGTCAACTTGGTGAAGGGGAAGTCACAGCTGGCGAAAAGGAGACATTTTCAAAGGACTCATAAGAACAAATTTACTTCCCGAACAGATGTGGAGCTGCAGAAACCGGGAGAACTGAATGGAATCTTTATGGGAAGCAGGCTGGAAGCTAGTGTAATCACTGTGGTAGTCTGTGTGCTTGTAACAGATGTTAGTCGCTAGCATATTCCCTGAGATGGCGATGGAAAGGGAAGGAAAGAATCACAGATGGATCATGTGAAAGTGAGAGCCAGAGGAAAATTAGCAGCAAACACAATACAGCCCCAGATTGGTTCCAGAGCCATGCCGTATTATCCATCAACCGAGATACCGGCCCACAAAGTCGGCTAATGGATACAGATCTGCCAGCTCCGGCCGGGCCACAGGCGGCATATTCGACCCACCGATCGGCGCGGACGTCCTGATGAGGTTGAGACCGGCCGCCTCACCCGCTCTAGGCACCACATTTTCGAGGGGGGGGGAAGACTTTCGGGGGGAGGGGGTTTGTACAACAATGGGAAGCAATACCAGTGCAGTCACCATTGTTCCAAAGAAAGAGATGAGGAAGGGGAGCTTGGTTAGGATAAACAATGGACTGTTCCAAGTATCCAACAAAGGAGTAACCACACCTGAACATGCACAGGCTTCGACAGCTGGCCAGCTCTGATCACAGAGATCATGATGAACCTGTAACTTTAACGCAGTTTTCTCCCTCCACAGATGCTGCCAGACCTCCTGGGTGCTTCTCTTTATTTCAAATTTGCAGCACAGCATTTGTAATCCATGTTTTTTTGCCCTCCCCTTTACATCTCCCCTCAGACTGATCATCTGCTATCAACATGCTCACTAACCAGTACTCAGCTCTGAACACAAATGGAAAGAACAAACTCTGTACAGACAGCACTCGTAGTCAGGATCGATCCGGGGTCTCATGTGCTGTAAGGCAGCAGCTCTACCGCTGCACCACCGTGCCAGCCCTGGGCAACGGAAAGTTCTTCTTCCAATCGTCAATGACAACTCCCTTATCTAGTGACTCTGACATCTGGCTCTTGACTCTCCAGGCTAGTGAGACATCATCTCTCTAATTCTTGTCACGTTCCAGAAAAAATGGAGACACAAGGAACTGCGGATGATGGTTTGTAACAGGTCAGGCAACATCGCTGGAGGAAGACACAAAATGCTGGAGTAACTCAGCAGTGGTGGTGGGCCTGATCTCAGACAACGATGAGAAGGCCTGCCGGGAGGAGGTGGCTGATCTGGCACTCTGGTGTCAGGACAACAGCCTCCTCTTGAACATCAAAAAAACTAAGGAGCTGATCGTGGACTTTAGGAGGGCACATCATCCGAGAACGTACACACCATTGAGGATAAATGGGGATACTGTGGATAGGATGAGCTGTTTTAAATATCTGGGAGTCCACATCTCTGAGGATATGACATGGACATCACACGCCGCAGCACTTGTGTGAGTAAGGCAAGGCAGCGCCTTTACCACCTCAGGCAATTGAGGAAATGTCTCCGAGGATCCTCCAGTGCTTCTACTCAGCGGCTGTGGAAAGCATCTTGTCCGGAAATATTACCATCTGGTTTGGGAATTGCTCTGACAGGACAAGAAGGCTCTGCAGAGAGTAGTGCATTCGGCCGAACGCACTATGGGAACTTCACTCGCCCCCCTGCAGGAACTATACATCAGGAGGTGCAACTCCAGAGCTAATAAAATCATGGGAGACCCCTTCCACCCCTGCAACGGACTGTTACAGCTGCTACGGTCAGGCAAACGCCTCTGTTGCCATGCTGTGAGAACGGAGAGGTTGAGAAGGAGTTTCTTCCCAGATGCCATTAGGACTGTAACCTCCTATCTCACCAGGGACTAACTTTTACTGTACCACTCTACTGCTTTTTTTTTTAAAGCGCTGTTTTTTTCCCTTTTTCCTTCCGCCCACAATATTTAATATGTAAAATAATATGTGATTCTGTTCCATTCTGTTTGTAGTTTGTTTGGTTGTTTGTTTGTTTGTATTTTTGCACAAAGTCCGCGAGCATTGCCACTTTTCATTTCACTGCACATCTCGTATGTGTATGTGACGAATAAACTTGACTTGACTTGACAGGTCAGGCAGCATCTCTGGAGAACATGGATAGGTGACATTTCATCAGACGTGGATGAGTGATGTTTCGTCCATAATAATTCTGTTTCAAACAGATTGTTTCTTATTCTTCTCAGATTAGGGTGGCACAGCTCGTTGAGCAGTTGCCTCATAGCTCCAGAGACCAGGGTTCAATCCCAACCTCTGGTGTTGTCTGCGTCAAGTTTGAATTCAATCGTGTCAATAGTGATTTTTATGGTCACACGAGACTAAGTGGGACCTATTGTGTCCCTGTCACACAGGAGGCTTGGTCCCCCAACGCAATATTCCACCACTCACCCATAGCCCCCAACTCCACAGACGCAGCTCATTTCCCCTCATCCCTAGCACTCTCTCCCCCTCCTCTTAACCCTCCCTCTTCTTTCCCCCCTCCTCCTCCCCTCCCCAATCCCTCCTTTACCTCTCTCTCCCTCTCATTTCCCCTACCCTCAGTCACTCCCCCCCCCCCCCCCCCCCCTCCACTCTCCCTCCCCAGGATCTCGAGGTTGCTGCTCCTCTCCCTTCTTGCGTTCCCCGGAGGAGCATCAGCCGTCGGCGCGGATCCTCGGCTCGGCCAGGAAGCACCAGCAGCTACGACTGCGCGGCGTGTGGGCGGGATGGGGGGGGGGGGTGTAGAGCTCGAAAAGACGGGGGAAGAGCAATGGGGGAGAGGTGGGTATCACAGGGGACGGGGGCAGGAGCCAGCGAGGGGGACCAGTGGGGAAGGGGCTGTAGCTGCAGGGCGTTGCGATGGCGGTGCGTTTGGGACTCACAGCGGTTGATGGACGCTCTCCTCAGCCAGGATTAGACTCTCTGCTTTCCATTTGGCGACATCTCCGACTCCGCACCGGGCCGCATACGGTCCCTCCGAAAATTGTGCCCGGTTGGTGACCTCCGCCGGCCACCCACAGCCTCTCTCAGTTCCAGTAAAGACGCGATGGCGCAGGAAGGGGCGGACCGTCCCGTGGAGTGACAGAAGAGACCAATCCGAGCTGAGCTGACTGGCAGGAGAGGAGATCGATCTGCCCATGCGCGGTTTTTAAGATTTTTAAACCTCACTAACATTTCCAATATACCACCGATCGGAACGAAACTTGTTGCACTTGCAGCACAGGAGAACGGTGAGTGAGCTGTCGAAAAACCGTAGCGCTATCACGCACCGTTTATACGCAAATAGAAAAAAACGCGCAAACCGAAAGAGCACAAGATCAGAATTTTAGTTATGTAATAGATATGTGAATTGTTAATGCAGTGAAATTATTTTCCTTACAAACAGTCCGGTAGAGTATCACCAAAACCCAGATCAGGAAATGTACAGGAATAATCTACTGAGCTGCATGCAGGAGTCGCCATGTTTTGGCATCATGTTCAAAATCCGCGCTCTAGTTCCTATGAGCGATGCCTGTACCAGGTTAGTCCCAGGCCGTTGTCTCCAGCTGTGTCCTTCCTTGGACCCCACGTCCCTCTCCTCGCCCATCCTTTGTTCCCCGGGGAGGCTCTCACAGCTGACCACGAAGGTGCAGTAACCAGACCCCGGTTCCCTCTCCTCTCCTACCGGCCTTGCTCCTTGCCGCTCATCTCTGGCTCTACCCTCCCAGTCTCTGTTCTCCAGCAGACAAGCAGGGGCTGGCACAGCAGCTTTCCCTTTCCACGCCTGTGGACCGCTGTGTCTGACGAACAGGGTGCCGGCTCGGTGACTTCCTCCTGCAGGCCGCGATCCACTGGACCTTCAGTGCGACCACGGGGACTGGCTCACCCTGAAGCCGAGGAGCTCGGGTTTGACCATGGCACCGTCTCGACAGCCTCCCCCACCTGAATTATTATCCCATAGCCGGGAAAGGTGGTATCCACATGGTATGTTTGATGGTGGTGTTGGGCAGGGCTTCAACCAGCTTGTCACTTGGATAAGATGTTGAGCAAAGATTCAGAAATGGGAATATCAGAAATGGAATGCAGAAAATTATTGTGTTTGAAAGGCAAAGCAAGCAAAGGTGAGAAATTACACCAAAAAATGAATTTACTTGTGCTTAACGCCTTACACCTATGAATGTTCAAGAGATGCATGATATCATAGCTACTACAGAAACATGGCTTAAAGCAGCAGGACTGGCTGCTCAAATGTCTTGATTAGTGGGCTACCAGGCAAGATACATGAACAACAAGATTCTCAGTTAGTAACACATACCTCTCTGTGTTATGTAATGCTGACCCATTTAGCACCAACTCCATTAATCCAGGAAATTTACCCTGAATGCCAAACAAAGTACCCGTTTCAATGAAAGAATGAGAAATAATAGATGGTATAAGCTGAGCAAAAGAGGAAGTATGAAGAGATTTAACTTTTTTGAAAACAGGTAAATTGCCATGCCTAGAAATAATATATTCAACGGCTTTAAAAGCAGACTGGCCAAAAACAAATGCAATCCAAAGGAAAGAGGCAAACTGATTCACAAATTGCCTCAGTGCATTACCTGCACTGAGGCAATTTGTGAATCAGTTTGCCTCTTTCCTTTGGATTGCATTTGTTTTTGGCCAGTCTGCTTTTAAAGCCGTTGAATATATTATTTCTAGGCATGGCAATTTACCTGTTTTCAAAAAAGTTAAATCTCTTCATACTTCCTCTTTTATATGGATCCTATATGTGTTGAGACTGGGATACTATTACAAAGAGGGGTCCCCAGGATGTAAAAAAAATAAATTATAAATGATCAAGACCCAAATGTAGGAGCAATGATTAAAAGAGTTCATGAACTATACAAAAAATTGGTCAGATGGTCGAAAATGAAGAGGAAAGCTTTTGGTTGCTGGATGGAATAACAAATAAAATTTATTCCAAAGAAGTAAGCTGTAATGCATTTTGGAGAGGTGCAATAATGTTAAGGAATATTCAATGAAGGAGAGATTAGTTTAGTTTAGATTTGATACAATACGAAAACAGGCCCTTCAGCTCACCGAGTCTGCACCGGCCAGTGATCCCCATACACTATCCTACACACTAGAGACAATTTACAATCTTTATCGGAAGCCAATTACTCTACAAACCTGTACGTCTTTGGAATGTGGGAGGAAACTGGAGCACGGAGGGAAAACCCACGCGGTCACAGGGAGAACGTACAAGCTCCGTACGGACAGCACCTGTAGTGACAGGTTAACCCGGCTCTCTGGAGCTGTAAAGCAGCAACTCTACCGCTGCACCACCATGCAGATGTTGAGAAGTATGGTGCATCGGAGGGATCCTGGACTGCATTCAACAAATACCTCAGTGTAGCGGGACAGATCAATAGAGTGGTTGCAAAAGGCTTGATAGAGTACTCCCCTTTATCGGCAAGGCAAAGAATACAAGAGCATGGAGACGGTGCTAGCACAATGCAGGTTAGCCCACAGCTTGCGTACTGTATACACCTCCAATCACCACAATATGGGAAACGTGGGAATACACTGTGGGAATACACATGCAGAGCATGCAGAAGATGAGTAAAGGACACAAAAGAAACATGATAGTATAGCAAAGTTTCAATATAGTTCAGACAAAAAACAGAAATTAAAGATGTAAAAGGAGAAGAGTCCCGACCCAAAACGTCACCCATCATTTTTCTCGAGATGCTGCCTGACCCGCTGAGTTACTCCAGCACTTTGTGTCTATCTTCGGTATAAACCAACATCTGCAGTTTCTTTGTACACATGTAAAAGACAAACCAGGTTCATAACTCTATTTGCAGAATCCTCAATCCAAGATTTGCCCGAAACGTTCCTGCAAACTCTCAGCATACGAGATTTCTACGATAATTAATTGTGAGAATATAAATGTATTTTCAATTTCTAAAACACTGTCTATTCCTAGAAAGTAAACTCAAAATTAAAAGATACTGCTCTTGGGCAACCAATAAACTATATTCTACAACACCATGAATAATTCAGTGCAACTTATACCACGCTAAGAATAGCGATCCTCTTTCCATTGCCAAGCTATTATTTAATGACAAAACATTTCGAAACAATGCAATTGATGAAATGCTGTTCAGTCACTGATGACTACAATAACTTCCATTTACATTGTACTTTTAACTTCCTTTAAGCATTTCAGTTCCTCTAGTACTTTTAGTGTTTTATAACCCTTCACCTGGCGGTTGAAGATTGGTGCCAAGCCACATTTAGAGGATAGTCAGTCAAATGACCAAAGCTTAGTCAGGGATATAATTTAAGTCATTTAAAATGGAGGATAAGCAGGTGGTAAGAATAAGATAGATACAAAAAGCTGGAGTAACTCAGCGGGACAGACAGCATCTCTGGAGAGAAGGAATGGGTGATGTTTTGGGTCGAGACCCTTCTTCAGACTGGTTAGGGATAAAGGAAACGAGAAATATAGACGGTGATGTGGAGAGATAAAGAACAATTAATGAAAGATATGCAAAAAAGTAATGATGATAAAGGAAACATGCCATTGTAAAGCTATTTGTAGGCTGAAAATGAGAAACTAGTGCCACTTGGGTGGGGGAGAGATAGTGAGAGAGGGAATGCCGGGGCTACCTGAAGTGAGAGAAATCAATATTCATACCACTGGGCTGTAAGCTGCCCAAGTGAAATATGAGATGCTGTACCTCCAATTTGCATTTATCCCCACTCTGACAATGGAGGAGACCGAGGACAGAAAGGTCAGTGTAGGAATGGGGAGGAGAATTAAAGTGTCGAGCAACCAGGAGATCAGAAGGTGAATTAAAGTGTTAATTAAAGTAAAATTAAAGACGAAGATGTTAGAAAAAAATTTCAGAGATTCAAGCAAAGGCACTAATGGTGAAATGTTTAAATTCAGGAATAATCAGGATGCCAGAAATAGAAGAGCATGTACAGTTTATAAAAGGGCGAGTGGGCTGGAGAAGATTGGTGTGCGTGGGAGGGGCGAGGCAATGAAAGATGTAGAAACAAGATGATAATTTTTTTAATCAATTCCTAGCCAGTATAGATACACCAGTGGATACAGAGGGAAGAGATAAATGGCATCTTGTAGTGCGTCATTGAGACCTTTGATCTATCTTTAATCAGACTTTATCTTGCAATAAATGTTATACCCTTTATCCGTACACTGTGGATGGATGGCTTGATTGTAATCACGTATATCTTTTCATTGAGTGGATAACAAGCAACAGCAGCTTTTCACTGTACCTCGGTACATGTGACAATAATAAACTAAACTAGTCAGATGGACCTGACAAATACAGGTTTGGCCAAGTCAGAGGAATTTGAAATGGGGATATATTTCTTGAACAAGAGCCAGTTAAAATCAGCAAGCTCGGGGGTTTTTAGTTTTTAGAGATACAGCATGGAAACTGGACCTTCAGCCCACCGAGTCCACGCCAACCAGTGATCACCACACACTACCACTATCCTACACAGTAGGGACACTTTACAATTTTTACTGAAGCCAATTAACCTACAAACCTGTACGTCTTTAGAGTGTGGAGGGAAACCGGAGCACCCAGAGAAAGCCCACTTGGTCACGGCGAAAACGTACAAACTGTACAGACAGCACCCGTAGTCAGGATTAACCTGGCTTTCTGGCGCTATGAGGCAGCAACTCTACTGCTGTGCCACTGTGCCACCCCCTGGAGAAGCTATATCTGAAAAGGCCTCTGAAAGTTTTAAACAGCACACAAAGCCAGTCCAGCTGTCAAATACGTTTTTAAGTGGTATCAAGAGACATTAAACAATTAAATTCTTAAAAATAACGCAAAGTGCTGGAGTAACTCAGCAGGTTGGGCAGCATCTTTGGAGGACATGGATAGGTTATTTTTCGGGGGTCGGGACCCTTCTTCAGACTCTTGAGTAAAACATAATGTGCTGGTCTACAGTCTGAAGAAGGGTCCCAACCTGAAATGTCATCTGTCCATTTCCCTCCACAAATGCTGCCTGACCAGCTGAGTTCCACCAGCACTGTGCTTTTTTTTAAGTAAACGAGCATCTGCATTTCCTTGTGCCTCAATTAAAATTCTTAACTTTATAAAAATAACAATCCGATTGAAGTACAAACATAAAATAACATAGCATCACACAACACAGCTGGTAGAAGCTCTGCCTCAGACCTCCAGCTTTGCAACCATGATAAAGATGCTTTCCTGCTACATCATTTTGTAATATCAGTAGGAAATTCTGATACACATCCATCAGCCCCATTGAAATTTGATGAAAATATAATTCTAATTTCGCAATTAGCAACATTAGGTTCTGACAGTTGAAAACACACTCGTCAACTGCATCTGATACTCCTGCCGAAAAGGGAAACAAGTCATTTTAGAGATTTAGTGAAAAGATGCTGGAAAAATCAAAGGTAGATAAATTGCTAGAGAAACTCAGCGGGTGAGGCAGCATCTATGGAGCGAAGGAATAGGTGACGTTTCGGGTCGAGACCCTTCTTCGGACTGATGTGGAGGTGGGGGGGGCGGGAAGAAGAAAGGAAGAGGCGGAGACGGTAGGCTTGTGGGAGAGCTGGGAAGGGGAGGGGAAGGAGGGAGAAAGCAAGGACTACCTAAAATTGGAGAAGTCAATGTTCATACCGTTGATGTGTAAACTGCCCAAGCGAAATATGAGGTGTGCTCCTCCAATTTGCTGTGGGACTCACTCTGGCCATGGAGGAGGCCCAGGACAGAAAGGTCAGATTCGTAATGGGAGTGGGAGTTGAAGTGCTGGGCCACCGGGAGATCAGGTTGGTTAGTGTGAACCGAGCGGAGGTGTTGGGCGAAGCGATCGCCATGCCTACGCTTGGTCTCACCGATGTAGGGCAGCTGACATCTAGAGCAGCGGATGCAATAGATGAGGTTGGAGGAGGTGCAGGTGAACCTCTGCCTCACCTGAAAAGACTGCTTGGGTCCTTGGATGGAGTCAAGGGGGGGGGGGGGGGGGGGGGGGGGGTAAAGCGATAAGTGTAGCATTTCCTGCGGTTGCAAGGGAAAGTACCAGGGGATGGGGTGGTTTACTTGTGTTGATATGTTGGAGATGGTCACTGCTGGAGGATCTCAGCAGATCAAGCTGACTCTGAAGAGACAAAGGAATAGTCAACATTTCAGGTCGAAACCATGCATCAAGACAATGCAAGAGCGGAGATAGCCAGTATAAAGAGATGAAAGGGAGGGATGGGGCAGGGGGTTGCAGACACTTGGGGGAGCCAGGTCAGGAATAAGATGACCATCAGTCCTGATGCAGTCTTAACGCCATTCCTTGGCCTCCACAGATGCTGCCTGACTGTAGCTTGTTTTTGCTCCACGCTAACTAATAGGGTCAATGCTCGTTAGGACGAGCCAACTAGTCCAACCATATCCGGTTGTGAAGGGTGGTGCACAATTTAAAGGCAAAATACTACAGTGTCCTCAAAATCATCCCCATTATAAACAGTGGCAGCATGTCATGGTCCAGATTGTGCATTCTGTAAATGAATACAGAGAGTGAGAGTGGGTGTTGGAAAGGAGGCTGCTGATGGTATCAAACCTCTTCAATGTTGTTGGACCTACAGTCAAGGTAAAGTTAAAAGCATTTTCTTGACGTGCTGTAGATGCCGTGGAAAGGCTTGGGGTTTCAGAACCAAGTTAATGATCTCACAATGTGGCACAGGAGTGCACTGGTAGAGCTGCCTCGTCATAGCATCAGAGATCCGAGTTTGATCCTGACCCCAGGTGCTGTATGTGTGTGGAGTTTGCATTTTCTCCCTTTGACCATGTGGGTTTCCTCTGGGTGCTCTAGTTTCCTCCCACGTACAAAAGACGTGCGGGTTTGTAGGTGAATTGGCCCACTGTAAAATTGCCCCCTAGTGTGTGGGGAGTGGATACGAAATTGGCGTGACCTCGAACTAGTCGATGATCAGCGTGAACTTAGAGGACCAAAGGGCCTGTTTCCATGCTGTATCTTTCAATCAATCCCCAGCTTCTTGTTTCCTTGCTATTTTGTAGTTGATCCAGTCGAGTCCGTGGTCATGGTTATCTCCGGAATGTTGACAGTGAGGGAAGCCTGCCAATGTATACCAAGTGGTCACAGTATTGTTGGAGATGGTCTATGTATTGGTTTATTATTGTCACAGGTAACATCTGGGGCAATGACGTTACATGTGACAACAATAAACCAAAGCCAATACTTGTCACCTCCCGAACATTCCATGGACTGCTTAATTTTCTGTGAAGGTGTAAAAAGAATTGAAAGTATTAGTGAATATCCCTGAACTGAGGGAAGATACAGATATGGATGGTTGGGCCTAGGACAACTGACGACCTGAGGACCTCTTGTGTATGAATAACAGTGTTCATTTTTTAAATTCATTGTATTCTACTTAATACCAAGTTTCAAACCCAATGATCCTTTACCACCAACACACATCTTTGTTTTATTTAGTTCCAACACAAAAATAAAACGTGCTTTGTACATGCAAAACAAGTCTATTTTCCAGTGTGCATACAAGATGTATAAATGATACCCACAGATACAAACTACTGAATGGTCTCAGTCCCAGTGTCAGTACTTCTGTGGGAACAAAAGCATTGCAATTTGTTAAATACAAGTTGGTTGCTACGGACTGCAGCACAAACTAAGCAGAGCAGTACAACATTTGAAATATATTTGTCTCCGAACAACAAGAACTTCTGGTGCATTAATAAATCATTCATTTGTACCCTCTGTTCTACTACTCTGTTAAAATAAACTCTACCGAGTTTCAAGTTTATTTTGTTTCATGAAGAAGAAAAATAATAGGTTCGCTGTTTGCTTTGAGAATGATTACATGGAAGCCTCGTGGCTATTTAGTTTTGTCCAAATCAAGTTGTTGACACATCCACGATAAATCAATGTATGTACTATTGGCCTAATGATTGAACCACATGCGCCCTGGAGGCACACATCTCAATCACTGTGATCCACAATCTTATGGGCCTGTCCCACTTAGGCGACTTTTTAGGCGACTACAGGAGACTGCGTTTGCCACATGTTTGCAGGTAGTTGCCGTGGAATCGCCTTCATGGTCATGAGTAGTTCCCGCATTTCAACATGTTGTAAAATTAGCGGCGACCAGAATTTTGACACCATGGAGAGTAGCGAGAATTCTCGTGCCGTAGGTGCAGTGGTAGTGGGTCGCCAAGATGTCGTAGGTTGTCGCCATTGCTGACCTGTGAATTTAATTGGCTCATTCGGAAAAAAAACCAAGGATAACCGACCGGTAATGTTAAAGCCCTGTCCCACTGTACGAGTTCATTCAAGAGTTCTCCCCGAGTTTGACCTGATTCGAACACGGAGATTTACGGTAATGGCCGCTCGTAAGTACTCGGGGATCTCGTGAACATTTTACAACATGTTGAAAAATCTTCACGAGTCTTCCCGAGCTTACCTGCCGTTAGTGAGTCTTCCCGAGTACCTGCCGTTAACGTTACGAGCCGCTAAGAGACTCCCCCGAGCTCCGACGTACGCGCTACGTTCATTCTACATGCTTACCACGAGTTTGATTTTTTTTTAAACTCGGGAGAGCTCTGTGAATGAACTCGTACAGTGGGACAGGGCCATTAATGTCCGCCGAGCTTCACAGCAGTGCATCTCTGGCATCTTAAAAGTTGTCTCCACTCCTTCTCCCCTCCCTGTCTCCACCTTCTTCCCCCTTCTTTTAAAGAACTTAAGTGAAGTGACCCTTCCTGTACATTGTGCTTTCACCATCTTAATTACAGAGCCAACCTGTTGGTTCATCGTGGTATGTGTCTGTATCACATTGACTTTTCACCGTGTGAATTTCACTCAGCGCTCCCCCCGCTTGCTGTCCCCTGCCTGCATAACTGGCCGGTGAAGGAAGCAATGTGTATATGTGTGTGTGTGTGCCGTTCCAGTCACCAGTTTTTCAGCGACCTGCTATGACTTGACAATCGCCTGAAAAATTGCCTGTGGGACAGGCCCATTAGGCAGACTTGCACATTGCTAAATATCATCGAAGGGATTAACAGGAGGCGCTGCCTCAAAAAGGCAGCCAGCATCACAAGGACCCACACTCTACATCCTGGCCACACTCTATTTCACCCCTGCCATCGGGAAGAAGGTACATGTCAAAGTTGTGCAGTTTACTCGGAAAGTTGAATCGAAACAAAGGAAAAGAAAGATACGTGGACGAGGTCAACATAAGACTTGTCCCAAGCCGGTCATTCCCTTTTCCTACTCTTATCAGGCAGAAGATACAGAGCTTGAAAGCGCACACCACCAGACTCGGGAACAACCTCTTCCCCTCTGTTATCAGGTTTTGAATTATACTTCCATAAGCTAGGGTATTGTCCGATTCACATCTACCCCATTGTGAACATTGGACTTTGTCTCTGGAACGGATGCGCTACAATGCTGAGAACTGTATTCTGCACTCTGTATCTTACCCTTTGCTCTACCTGTACTTGAGTTTGGTTTGATTGTATTTATGTATCGCATTATCTGACTGAATAACAGGCAAAAAGCCCTCCACTGTATCTTGGTGCACGTCAAAATAATAACCCTAAACTTAACGTTGGCTGCAGATGATTGGGAAGCTATGTTGATGTATAATAGTGCTTGCGTGCACCATCCTCCTCATCTATTTGGTTGGGACGTGCCTCGATGGATTTTATTTTTTGTATTGTAGCCAGTTAATCTCTTGTTGCGGATTCTCTTCCTATTGTTCTGTTTTTGCTTGCTCCTTTTCTACTCTCCTGCAGTCTAGCTACATTATCTAAAAAGTGTCATGTTGCAGTGTTGACGGCAACACTTGGTCTTACCTCACCACCTCTATTGATTTGTATCACTGCTTGACCCATTGTTAATTGAGCAGAAATTTCCTTCTTGTGAATATGGAGTTCAACGATACAGCACGGAAACAAGCCCTTCAGCCCACTGAGTCAATGCCCACCATCGATCACCCATTCACACCAGTTCTGTTATCCCACTTTCCCGTCCACACCCTACACACTAGGGGCAATTTACAGAGGCCAATGAACTGTCAAACCCGCGTGACTTGGAACGGGTTTAGTGAGATATGGGCCAAACACAGGCAGGTGGGACTAGTGTAGATGGGGCACGTTGGCTGGTGTGGACGTTGGGCCGAAGGGCTTTTTTTCCATGCTGTATCACTCCATGACGCAGCAGCATAACAGGCCTGTAAACACAGTACTCATAGATAACATAATGGAAAAAAAATCAATAAATTAAAAATCATCAATATTATTGCACAAGGCTCTAAATTCTCTGTGCAACCATGACAATTTGTAGTTTAATTTTAGTTAGTGTTTGCAGTATTTAAGAGCTTGATTGTTGTTGGGAAGAAGCTGTTATTGAACCTGGAGTTCACAATTTTCAGACCTAATGTAAAATCCAATCATGTTATGGTCACACTTTCCTAAAGGACTCTTTGCAACAAAATTATACTCTCTCACTGCACAATGGTACATCTAAAACATAGTGTTTTAGAAATCCATTTTTCATACATTCCATAAATTCAACCTTCTTCACACTTACAGCTAATCTGATTTATCCAGATCAAAGTTCCTCATTGGGGGATGGGAGTGCAGATATTCCACTGGGCAGCCTCGGTTAAAGTGCCTTTAGTTACTTGATACAAATTTAGAATATTCAAATTCTGCTCTGAATTCAGTGGAAGGCAAAGAATAAGCTCAGTTAAAACATCATCTGAGCCTCCCATCTCCCGGTTGCTAAACACTTCCAACACAACACTTCCAAACACTTTAACTCCCATTCCCATACTGACCTTTCTGTCCTCGGTCTCTTCCACTCAGAGTGAGGCCAAAGACAAATTGGAGGAACAGCACCTAACATTTCACTTGGGCAGCTTACAACCCAGCGGTATGAATTTTGTAATCAAACTTCAAGTAACCCTTGTGTTCAAGAAGGAACTGCAGATGCTGGAAAATCGAAGGTACACAAAAAAGCTGAAGAAACTCAGCGGGTGCAGCAGCATCTATGGAGCGAAGGAAATAGGCAACGTTTCGGGCCGAAACCCTTCTTCAGACTGTAACCCTTGCCTTCTCTCTCTCTCCGTCCCTTCCCCACCCTAGTTTTACAACTAGTTTCACTGTCTTCCTGCTAATTTTTATTTTAGTTTGCGTGCATTGTTGTCACCTTCCCCTCAGAACAATAATGAACCATTGTACCTTTCCTCGTTCATCGTCTGCTTTGATCTGTCCTTTTCACACCTTACATTCTCTTTGTACCCTTCCATATCTCTAGTTTCTCTCTCCCCTGAATCTCAGTCTGAAGAAGGGTCTTGACCCGAAACTTCACCCATCCTTCTCTCCAAAGATGCTGCCTGTCCCGCTAAGTGACTAATAATAATAATAATAAATGTATGGGTGCCTTTCAAGAGTCTCAAGGACACCATACAAAAATTTAGCAGGTAGAGGAAAAACATGTAAGGGGAATGAAATAAATAGTAGAGACATGACTAGTACACAAAGTAAAGACAGAATTCAATACAAAACACAATATGAGGCAATTAATGCACAGATGAAAAGGGAGGGGGACGTGGGGCTAAGGATAGGCAGAGGTGAAGAGATGGGTCTTGAGGCGGGACTGGAAGATGGTGAGGGACACGGAATTGCGGATCAGTTGGGGGAGGGAGTTCCAGAGCCTGGGAGCTGCCCTGGAGAAGGCTCTGTCCCCAAAACTGCGGAGGTTGGACTTGTGGATGGAGAGGAGACCGGGTGATGTGGATCTGAGGGACCGTGAGGGTTGGTAGGGGGAGAGGAGGTCAGTGAAATATGGGGGGGCCAGATGGTGGAGGGCTTTGTAAGTGAGGATCAGGATTTTGTAGTTGATCCGGTGGGAGATGGGAAGCCAGTGAAGTTGTTTGAGGACTGGAGTGATGTGATGCCAGGATTTGGTGTGGGTGATGAGTCGGGCGGCTGCGTTCTGGACCAGTTGGAGTCGGTTGATGTAGGTGGAGCTGATGCCAAGGAGAAGTGAGTTGCAGTAGTCCAGTCGGGAGGAGATGAAGGCATGGATGAGTCTTTCAGCAGCGGGAGGTGTGAGAGAGGGTCTAAGTTTGGCGATGTTGCGGAGATGAAAGAAGGAGGTTTTAATGACATGGCGGATGTGAGGCTCAAGGGAGAGGGTGGAATCAAAGATCACGCCAAGGTTGCGGGCCTGGGGAGATAGGGAGACAGTGGTGCCGTCGATGGTGAGAGTGGGGTTATTGATTTTGCTGAGTGTGGCTTTGGAGCCTATGAGGAGGAATTCTGTCTTATCGCTGTTGAGTTTGAGGAAATTATGTTGCATCCAGGTTTTTATAGCTGACAAACAGGAGTTGATATGGGAGAGGGGGGGGGGGGTTGTGGGGGGATTTGGTGCCGAGGTAGATCTGTGTGTCATCAGCGTAACAGTGGAAGTCCAGGTTGAAGTGGCGGAGTATCTGACCAAGGGGGAGGATGTAGATGATGAAGAGGAGGGGGCCGAGTACGGAGCCTTGGGGAACGCCTTGAGTGACTGTGGCTGTAGCAGAGGTGTGGTTGTGGAGAGAGATGAAGTGGGATCTGTTGGAAAGGTAGGAACGGAGCCAGCTGAGTGCAGAGCCTTCAATGCCGAGGTCTTTGAGTCTGGTGAGCAGGATGTTATGGTTCACTGTATCGAAGGCTGCGCTCAGGTCGAGGAGGATGAGGATGTTGAGGGAACCAGTGTCAGCAGAGGTGAGGAGGTCGTTGAGGACTTTGAGGAGAGCAGTTTCTGTGCTATGGAGGGGGCGAAAGCCAGATTGGAGGGGTTCAAGTAGGTTAAACGCAAGGAGGTGGGAATGAAGTTGCGACGCAACGATACGCTCCAGGGTTTTTGAAAGAAAGGGGAGGTTTGAGATTGGGCGGTAGTTAATGAGAGAGGAGGGATCAAGACCAGGTTTCTTTAAGATTGGTGTAACAGCAGCAGTTTTGAAAGCGGAGGGGACAATTCCTTGGGACAATGAGGAGTTGAAGAGATTAGTGAGGTAGGGGCAGAGAACAGGGAGGCAGGACTTCAGCAGGGGAGTGGGGAGAGGGTCGAGGGAGGAGGTAGTGGGTTTGGAAGAGCTGATGAGTTTGGAGATTTCAATAGGGGTGACCAGGTCAAACTGGGAGAGGAAGCAGTGTGGAGGAGGGGTAAGGAGGTCAGTGGAGATGTTGAAAGGAGGGGCCTTGGTAGGTGGTGGAGTAGATGCTGGGGAGTCGGGTACAGGGGATAAAGATTGATAGATGGTGCTGATTTTATCAGCGAAAAAGTGGAGGAATGAGTTGGGAGTAGAGGTAGGGAGAGTGTTGGCTCGAGGCTTGAGGAGGTTGCCCACTGTGGAGAAGAGGGTTCTGTGGTTTAGGCAGGGATCGGTGAATATGGAGGAGAGGTAGGCAGATTTTGCAGCAATGAGGGCATCTTTGTAGTCAGTGAGGTGGAGTTTGTAAGCTTCAAGGTGGACTGTGAGAGATGATTTATTTGTGAGTCGTTCAAGTCGGCGACCAGTCTGTTTCAGTTTACGAAGTGCAGGTGTGTACCAGGGTGAAGATGTGTTGAAAGTTACGGTTCTTGTTTTGAGGGGGGCCATAGTGTTAAGGGAGGTAGACAAGGTGGAGTTGAGATGGTTTGTGAGATCATCAGGTGAGATGGGGGTTGAGTCCAGGGGGAGAGTGGTGGAGAGCAGGTCAGAGAGATGGTGGGGATCAATGGATTTTAGATTACGGAAGGTAATTTCTCGGAGGAAGTGGGGGCGAGGTGTCGGAGAAGGGATGGTGAACCGTATAAGCTTATGATCAGAGAGGGGGAAGAGGCAAGGATGGAGGTCGAGTACCGGTTGATTTGTGGAGCAGACCAGGTCAAGGATGTGACCTTTGTCATGGGTGGGAAAGGTGACGTGCTGAATGAGAGAGAAGTTGTCAAGTAAAAAGGCGAATTCAGATGCGAGCTTGCAGGTGGGGGAGTCCATGTGAATATTTAAGTCACCAAGTAGCAGCAGACGTGGGGAGAGGGATGAGGCAAGTGTGAGGAGTTCAGTGAAGTCAGATAGGAAGGAGGGGTTTGGTTTAGGTGGCCGGTAAATGAGGATGACTGTCATGGAGGAAAGGGCTTTGAAGGCGAGGAATTCAAATGATGCTACTGGGGGGAAGGTGAGTTCAGTGATACAAAAATTCTGGTTGAAAATAACAGCGAGGCCACCTCCATGGCGGGGCTTGGAAATGTAATTAAATCCAGGTGGGGATGTTTGATTGAGGGAGAAGAAGACATTGGGTTGTTGCCAGGTCTCAGTGAGCAGAAGGAAGTCCAGAGTGTTGTCAAGGATTAGTTCATTAGTTCATTAGTTCATATAGACTGACAACACTTCCAAATACTTTGTCACCTCACCTAAACAGAACTACTCATGTGTGACAAAAACAATTGCTTGTACCAACAAGGAAGTAATTAAACATCATGATCGTATAAACATTGTTCTTGCTTGCACGGTGGTTATTAATTCGGTTCAAGGCCACTGCGATATTTATAATAAAGTGCAAAGAATTTGGAAAGACTATATTTTCATAATCAAAAATCACTTTTGGATGGTGAATAACGTTCAGCTAATATATATGACTGGTGCATCAATAATGATAGTTGAGCATATTATATATTAGAAATAATAAATTTGTAGAATAGTGGCACAGTGGTTGAGTTGCTGCCTCACAGCGCCAGAGATCCGGTTCGATCCTGATTACGGGTGCTATCTGTACGGAATTTGCACGTTCTCTCCGTGACTCTGGGTGCTCCTGTTTACTCCCACATTCAAAAGATGTAGATTAGTAGGCTAAATGGCTTCGGTAAAATTGTAAATAGTCACTAATGTATAGGATAGTGCGAGTGTACTGGTAATCGTTGGTCGACGTGGACTCGCTGGGCCGAAGGGCCTGTTACCGCGCTGTATCTCTAAAGTTTAAAAATCTAAAGAACAAGAAATTCATGCAGTGTCAATACATCGGCTTCTGCAAGTCCTTGCGTAGCAGTATGTCACGTGGAAAGTTAACAAAGGTAATCAAATAGCAGATAAGAAACCAAATACACAGCAATAATGGTTTTCATGCACCATGATAAAACTCTCATTGTGACTAGTCAACAGAGAAGGCAAGAATTTGCAAATTGAATGAGAGGAACAATTGATCAGCTCTACTTGTCCATGAAGTTTAATATGTCAAACAAAGCCTATAAATTGTTTCAACATTAACAATGGTGGGAAGACAAGGAACTATTTTGTCCCATTTCCAAAATTCAGGGGTCATTGCATATTTCATATTGTTTTTCGTTCACACGGTGAACAGAAAATGCTGGAGCTAACTCAACAGGTCAAGCAACACACACACAAGAAACTGCTAATATTTCAGCTAAGGTAGACAAAAGATAAAAAGGTAGTCTGAAGAAGGGTTTTGGCCAGAAACGTTGTCTATTTCCTTCGCTTCATAGATTCTGCCGCACCCGCTGAATTTCTCCAGCACTTTTGTCTACCTTCGATTTCCAGCATCTGCAGTTCCTTCTTAAACAATATTTCAGCTAATATTTTTTGTAAATGCATCTGCAGTTCCTTGCTTCTAGTCTCTAATTAGTTTAGCCTAGAGATACAGCATGGAAACAGGCCCTTCGGCTTCCAGAGTCCACGCTGACCAACACTTACCATGTACACTAGTTCCATGTAAAGGACAATTTACAGAAGCCGATTCTTCAGGGTAATCATCAGAACTTGTACAGGTGAAAGATCGTTAATTGTAGAAACAAGGAACTGCAGGTGCTAATTTACAAAACAAAATGACACAAAGTGCTGGAGGAACTCAGTGGGTACAAAAAAATGACACAAAAAGGACTCTCTTTCCTTTGTTCTCCAGAGTTGCTGCCTGACTACAGAGTGACTCCAGCACTTTTATGTGTTTTTTATTATTGTCTTGCTCTCCACAGATATTCACTGGGCTGTTAAATTATTTCTAAAATTGTCTTCTTTTTAATTTCCTTCATCAACAGCATTTATTTGTCATTTATTCTATTTGCTGTAATTCTATTTTATTTTGCAGTTTACAAAATTCGCTATTTTGCTGATTCACCAAAATCAACTCACAGTGGGAGCAATCTGTGCACAAGGGCATATTACCACTGTGTCATTCCTATATTATAATTGTTGGAGTTTTGTACTTATATATGATTGTGCTTACGTGTATTAAGATTTTATTTAATTGTGCGCAAAACAAACAACTTCACTGTATCTAGGTACACGTGACAATAAAGTACTATTGAACCAAACTTTACCTCTGCTAAAAGTGAACGTGATTACTCGAGAGTGATTTGGTCCAAAACTAAACTCCCAAACAATGAAAGAAATGGAGTTAAGTCAAGAAACAGACATCACACAAGCCAAAAAGGAGAATTAATTTGCTTATATAACAGGCATGACCTCACTGAATGGTGGAGAATATTCAAAGACCTAAACTGTCCACATTCTCATCCAACTGGGTCACTACCCCACTCCATGAAGCCTTCCAAAAGTCCTATACAGTCATCAATTTTATCGTGAATGAGTCTCACTCCATCCCAGCTCTGAAGGAAATATTGGCAGTGATTAGTTCTTCCTGTGTAAACATTTTAACACCAAACCCCAATTTTAAACCTAAACTGCTAGTCGCTTTGCCCCAGTTTCCTCTTCCACTTTATCTTTTCATTTGCTTGACCATGTCCATCCTTTGATTTTCAAACTTTAGATAGTTCAACATTCTCGCCGTTTGCCATTGCTCAAAATCTCCAACTTTACTTTAGTCTTTAGAATAAACAGGCCCTTCAGCCCACAGTGTCCGCGCCGACTAATGATCATCCCACTATCCTACACACTAGGGGCAATTTACAATTTTACCAAAGTAATTTAACCAGCAGACCTGCACGTCTTTGGAGTGTGGAAGGAAACCGGAGCACCCGGAGAAAACCCACACGGTCACAGGCAGAACATACAAACTCCATATGGACAGCACCCATAATCAGGATCAAAAGCAGTTATAAGGCACCAACTCTATGCCACTCCCAAACTCTTTTCTCTTCCTTTGAATACTACACCAAACATAATTCATCCTCTTAAATCTTAACCAATTCACAATCCAAATTATCAATCAAGTTGTAAAATATTTAAAATATTTAAATTCATTGACTTATTAAATGCAACCCTTGAACAAATTAGCTTGACTGCATATTTACACAATTGTTAACAATGACACTCATGGCATGTGTCACCCCTTATATCCTTTGCTGACAAGTTTGACTCTCATTATGCTTCACCTTTTTCATCCATTACTAAAAAAAACAGGCTTCTCCTTCCAGTATATTTCACGTTAGTTTAGTTTAGTGTAGATTAGAGATACAGTATGGAAACAGGCCCTTCGGCCCACCGAGTCCGCGCCGACCAGCGATCCCCATATATTAACACTATCCTACACACACTATGGACAATTTTTACATTAACCAAACCAATTTACCTACAAACCTGCATGGCTTTGGAGTGTGGGAGGATATCAGATCAGCCGGAGAAAAACCACGTGGTCACAGGGAGATCGTACAAACTTTGTACAGACAGCACCCATAGTCAGGATCGAACCCAGGTCTCCGGTGCTGCAAGCGCTGCAAGGCAGCAACTCTACCGTTGTGCCACCGTGCTGTATTGTTTTATTTCTGCTTATGGTCTGTACAAATACTATAAACCTAAGAACTCGTGTGGCGGAGATAGCTTTTTAATTTCTCCCGACTTTGTGAAAGAGCAGAAACATGAGATTAGAAACGGCTTTGTCACACTTCATCAAGGACAAAACTCACCATTCTATGATTTCATTTTAGTGCAAAAAAAAAAAAAACCTTTAACATAACGAAAGCTGCAATCTGGAATTTCACACGGCAGATACAAATACTGTGTCTGCAATATGTCTCCTGCGGCATTCACACCATCAATATGCCAACTTGTCACTGAGTAACTACAATGGTATGATTCAAATGCACTGCTTTAAGCGCTCACGGGTTCAGAGTTCATATTGTCGAACATGCCCAAGGAATATTTGCAACAAAATAATACAACTCAAGAGCCAATGTTAATGCCTAAATGCATCCCTAAAACAGTAATTTTAGGAAAATGTTATTTTACACAGATTAAATGATAATCTGCTTAAAAACAAGATGACTAGAGCACAATACATGATGTACAAATTGTTAATATCATATTTTCAGGACAATAAGCTATTCCAACGCTGCTGGAGGCACAAAGATTATGTTCAAAAAGACTGTTAAATGTTCTCATCAGTTTGTCTAGATCAGGTGTGGACAATATTTATGTATTACCAATGGCATAGTCCGACACCAATTGTTTAGTTTAGTTTAGAGATACAGCGACCTGCCAACCAGCGATCCCCGAACATTTACACTATCCTACACACACTAGGGAGTTTGGGAGGCAACCAAAGATCTCGGAGACAACCCGCGCAGGTCACTGGGAGAACGTACAAATTCCATACAGACAGCACCCGTAGTCAGGATCGAACCCGGGTCTCTGGCGCTGTAAGGCAGTAGCTCTACCGCTGCGCCACCCTGCCGTCCTTCTCCAGTGCCATTTGGCCAATAATCCATTAAAGGTGGATGTGAACCCAGCACAAACTGACAAGATGCAAGCCTTGTGTCTTTATACTGGCAGTCTGTTCGGCACGCTTGGCTGAAGGCATATTGTTACAAAGTACCAGAAACTTTCTTCCAACTCATGCCATCACACCTAAAGGTGATGGATGGCAACACTAGTAAAGGAAAATAATGTAGTTTTCACCATCAGCATTTCAAATTCCATGGAACATTTTCCCACCCACACACACCATTCTCAGCTGCAGCACTTCATGTTTCTCAATAACAAGTGATTTTTTTTTTTTAAACACTATATCCAACAAGTACCAAATAACAGATGGTAAGTGTGACTGAAAAAATGCAGAAGAAATCATGGCAATCTTCATGCAAAAAAAAACATCCTGCAGGAAGAAAGCACAAAGCGCTGGAGATACTCAGACGGTCAGGCAACATCTGTGGAGGAAATGTGCACACGTCATTTAGGGTTGGGGCCCTTCTTCTGACTGAAACATCACCTGTCTACTTTCTTTCCACAGATGCTGCCTGACCTGCTGGGCTTCTCCTGCGCTGCATTCCAGCACTTGTTTTTTTTTTTTTTTGCCTTCACCCGGCACGTTAAGCTGCATCTGTGGTGCAATGGGATGGTGAATGTTTTGGGTCAGGACTGAGAATGCAGAGGAAACGATAGCTAGCATAAGGAGGTGAGAGGGACGAATGAGACAGAGGCAGGGATGCTGAGCAGTTTGTGGTGGAGAAAAGAGTTTGGAGGCCTGTGGGTGATAGGTGGAAATAGTTCAGGAGAGTTCAAATAGTTCTGGGACAGCACTCTAGCGCAGTGGTAGAGTTGCTGCCTTACCACACTAGAGACCTGGGTCCGATCCTGACTATGGGAGCTGTCTGTACGGAGTTTTACGTTCTCTCTGTGACCATGTGGGTTTTCTCCAGGTGTTCCGGTTTCCGCCCACACTCCAAAGATGTTTAGGTTTGTAAGTTAATTGGCTTCAATAATATTAGAAATTGTCCCTAGTGTTTAGGATAGTGCTAGTGTACGGGGTGATCGCCTGTCAGCATGAACACGGTGGCCCTCTTTCCACCCTGTATCTCTAAAGTCGAAATGAACAGAAGGGGTTTGGTCAGATGGAGCCAGAGTGGGACTGAGGAGTGAAGAGGTAGAGACAGAAGCTGGAATGTGGTTATTAGAACTAGATAAGGGAGGGATGAAGGGCAGATGGATTTGTTGGGGAGGGAAGGAACAGTGAACAAAGTGAAAGAAAACTATTGGAATTGAGGCTTCCCAAGTTGAATTCGAGTTGCATCTTGTCTGTGCTTGCTCTCGCTGGCCATGGCAAGGGAGAGAGGAGTTGAAATTACCCGCAATAAGATCGCTGTTGCGGACAGAGCACAGTTGCTCCACAAAATGGTCGCCTTGTCTGCACTTGGTTTTAGATAAACAAAAAATACTGACGTAACTCAGCAGGTCTGGCAGCATTTCTGTAAAAACGGAATAGGTGATGTTTTGTGTCGAGAGTGTCCCTTTTCTCCAGAGATGCTACTTGAGCCGCTGGGTTACTCCAGCATTTTGGGTCTATCTTCAGTGAAAACCAGCATCTGCAGTTCTTTACTGCTGCCAAGAAGGACACATCGAGAGCACCAAATGCAGTAGACCACTTGGAGGAGTTGCACATGGATCTCTGCCTCACCTGAAAGGTTTGTTTACTTCCTTGGATGGTGGTGAGGGAGGTAGTGCAGGCATAAGTGTTGCACCTGCTACGGTTTCAGGTGTGGGTGCCGGGAAACAGGGCGGATGCGAGAACCAGGGCAACACAGGGCGATTGTTCCCTGATGAAAGCTGAAGGGGATGGTGAAGGAAGCAAGTACAGCAAACGCTCGTTATAACAGACCATTTGTGGGGGCGAGGAAGATGGTGTCCATTATTGCCAATTGTCCGCTATAACAGAGTAAGGGTTTTTTCCCCATTAACATCACTGCCCTGGCGCCGGGTCAGAATACTGGAGCCCCGTCACTGAGACCTCAGTGTGACCTCCCTCACCACAAGCAGCACAACAGCCCAAGAAGGCCGCCTGGCACCAATTGTCTAGTTCAGCTGGGAAACCGCAGTAACCACTGCCCCTGCTGCTGATGCCCTCATTCAGAGATTGGGAGCAAAATGGGAAATCTGGGGCATGGTGGGGTGACCTGGGTGAGGCTTGTCCCACTCTAGATCCATGTCCCACTCTAAGTGAGATTTCCACAACTAACTGCCCAAGGTGAACGGACATCAGCCTTAAACGTTAACTCCATTACTCCTTTTGAAGACGGGAGACATTTCTCCTTTTGAAGACAGGTTAACCTGCCTAACCTGCTGAGTGTACAAAGTTCTTAACAGCTAAAAATGTATTTTTGTTATTGCTAGCTAAACATATTAAAGACTATTTGTTACATTGTTTAGAGTTAAGTGTCGATCAAAGCAATTGTTTTTCACTAGCCTTGCCAATTTCAAAAACCTCTGCAGTATAACCAAAGATACTAGAGGAGCATTGGATCTTTGGAATAACTAGCATCCTGTGTTCTTAAAGAGAGTCCGCTATAACTGAAATTCGTTATAAAGAGGTCCGTAATATCGAGAGTCTACTGTATTTCACTGATGGCGAGGTTCCATTGCATCCGGCAGAGAAGTCAAATGCTGATATGCTGGATGTACAGGCTCAAGGGGTGAAAGGTGTGGACGGTCGTGGAAGGGGGGGAGGTTAGGGGGAGCAAGGGAAGAGCAGACATACAGGAAATGGAGGGCAATTAGAGTAAGGGTTTCATCACATATGGTTAAAGGGAGCCTATATTTCCAAATTACTGGAATGGAAAGCCTCATCTTGAGAACAGATGCAGCACCACAAGAATCAAGTCAAGAATGTTTAATGGGCATATGTACCAACAATTAAACATAGAAAATCTTACAATATTTTGGGCAATGGTATATGTGAAGTTAATTACAGCTAAAACGCCAACTCTAACCACTGTTAGCACCTTGATAATACTAATGAAATATACTGACTATCATGAAGCTGCTACACCAAGGCACTTGATACCAACTAAACTCCTGAAAAATGTGACGTCTAATTGGACTTAAAATGACTTTTGTTAATTACTGTCAATCTGCTAATAAGTTAAAGCTTCATTAGTGCAATCAGCATTTAATGGGTTACAATTTGTAGCATAGCAGCATTTTATGGGATCTCTGAATCGTATAACAGGAAAGGTACTGCAAGTAGAAGTAAATATTTCAATCAAATACTGAATGTGTCAGCATAGAAATTATTTTATCTTGACATCATCCTCGGTACGGATATTGTGGGCTGAAGGGCCTGTTGTTGTACAATGCTGTTCCATGTTCTAAAGCCTGGAGAATGAAGCAGAAGGCACTAAAAGCATCAGAAAAAAAAGTCTTCATATTCATTATTCAAATCAAGAAGCATTTGGATGATATAGGAGAAGCAACAAGAGTCAAGAGTGTTTTATTGACAGATGTCCTGAAACAGAACAATGAAATTCTTACTTCCAGCAGCACAACAGATATAAACATAATGTATATATATGTATATGACCAATTTATGGACTGCCAACACCTGTCCATGTCTCCACATTCAGGACCACGCACAGCTTGGTCTTCAGAAGAGGCAATTAACCATTCTCCACATCCCTTCCTTGCAGTGACGTTCACCCAACCTCCACACCAGGTCAGCCAAACCAGGCTCCGTTGCTGGTGAAAAATAGTGACGAAATCTGCAACTGTCACAAAAATAGAACCAGTATCCCGGAACTGAAAAGCAGCTGTTATTTGCACCTTCAAGAACCACTAAACGGGTACTATAGCAACACCACAAAAGTGACATAATCAAGCCAAGTGCCGCAAAGACTGCCAAGTGTATTTATTTTCAGGAATAAAATAATTAACATTGACGCATGAAGCAGGCAAAGATCAATGAATAAATGGGTGGAAACGACTGGCAATAAATTACATTTCTTGAAGCAAACTGCATGAAAATATTGTAAAAAGCAGATTCAATAGTAAATTTTAAAAGAGGTTGAATAGATACTCAAAGTAGAGGAAACAATAGAGCTATGGCAAATAATTAATTGCAGAGCTCTTTTCCAAAAGCCCACACAAGCACAGCGGGTTCAATGGTTCAGCTGCAAGATTTCATGGTTCTATCTAGTCTGATCTTAATGCTCTCTGGTACATATGATTCACTGGAAGTAGACACATGAATGTCTCACAGCAGCACAGCTTACTCAAACATCACATTAAGATCATAATTCAAATACTGCATGCAACTCGAGTGTATCTTCAGAAAGGCAGATTTGTGAAAACGAAAAGCAATGAAAAATAACCCTTGGTTCTTGAAATGTCAGAAGCGAATTTTAATAACCGGCATTCTCAACCATTAGTTTCAAAATTGACTACAGAACCACAGAAAGAAACGCTGGAGTAACTCAGCGGGTCAGGCAGCATATATGGAAGCAAAGGACAGGCGACTTACTAATCTTTGTCCCACCCCCACCTCTCTTTTCTAGTTTTGTCCCCTCCCTTACTACAATCAGTCTGATGGGTCAAGACCTGAAATTTCTCCACACAAACTTTTTCAAGCGAGATTTGAAATAAAATGTTGTCACTTTGGCAATCCCAACATTTTTTGATATTATCTAATTTGGTTTCAGATATATGCTTTTGAAGCTTAGTTTAGTTTAGAGTTACAGCGCAGAAACAGGCCCTTCGGCCCATCGAGTCCACACCGACAAGCGATCACCCCGTACACTAGCACTATCCTACACACACTAGGGACAATTTACAATTTTACAGAAGCCAGTTAGCCTACAAAGCCTATGTCTTTATATAATCTATGCAAAAACATCCTAAATAAAAAGCCAGAAAGAATTCAGTTATTTTCACGGATATTATCATTGCAATTTTGTACAGGCAGCAAAAGAAACTTACATCTTTGGAATTCTGCTCCCAACTGATGTTTGTCGACTTTAGTGATTTCATTCAGAGAACAACGACCAACTTTGTAATCATCACAAAATGACCAAATATTAACTTAACCCAAAAGGCAGTCAGAAATGAAAAGCTAATGAATTAAATGTATTCAAATGGAACAAAAAAAATCAAATCATTGCATTGATAAAAGACAATGAAGCATTTTGTGATTTTCTTGGCAAATCCTTACGCCAAGTGGCGAAGAAATGTACAGGGAGCTTCCCATGAGCGTTATTAGCAGTGATTTCCCAGATAATCAGATCAAATATAAGCGAGTAGAAAGAAAACAAGACCAGCGTAAAGCAGGTGTAGATAAAGTGATGCTCCTAAACCACTGAAGGTATTGTTCCTTTTAACCATTAACCACCCAAAACACATGATGTGTGTTAGTTTAATCTCAATAGTTATTCATCCAAACAAGCAACATCTTCCAACCAATTGGTAAATAAAAATGAGAGGCATATAAAGGGAAGACAGTCATAACCTTTTTACCCCAGGATAGAAAAATCACATATTAGTAGGTTGAAGGTGAGAGATGCAAAGTTTAAAGGAGATGTGCGGGGCAAGATTTTTCTAATACACTGACTGTTGTGGGTGCCTGGAACACACAGCCGGAGATGGAAAAAGATGTGATAGTGGCGTTTAAGAGACTTTTGGATTGTTTAGTTTACTGACACAGCGCGAAAACAGGTCCTTCGGCCCACCGAGTCCACTCCATCCAGCAATCCTCGCACTAACACTATCCTACTCACACTACAGACAATTTTACCAAGCCAATTGACCTACAAACCTGCACGTCTTTGGAGCGTGGGAGGAAACCAGAGCTCCCGGAGAAAACACACGCAGGTCATGAAGAAGAATGTGCAAACTCCTTACAAACAGCACCCTTTGTCAGGGTCTCTGGCACTGTAAGGAAGCAACTTTACCGCTGCGTCGCTGTGCCATCCATGGTACATGGACATGCAGGGAATGGAGGGATGTGGAATTGTGGAGGCAGATAAGTGTTGGTTTCGGTATCATGTTCGGCACAGACATTATGGGCCAAAAGGCCTGTTCTTGTGCTGTACTGTTCTATCCTCTACGTTCTAATCAGTGGAATGCTTAACACCTGCATATATCACTGCAATGCCCAATGTTTGAATGCAGTAAAGTGGCAGTCATTTGGAGGAATACAAATTGCCCAACTGGACATCACCTGCAGCACGAAACCAACATGGGCTACAGCAGAAACACCACATCCCCTATGAGATGCTATCAATACCATCCAATGAAAAACGACAAGCTCAAGATGGAGAACAAATACTCAAAAAATGATCCAAGGAAACTTAAGGTTTCTGAGACTCCAGAAAATGTAGATGCTGGTTTCCATAAAAAAGACTCAAAGTGCTGGCGGCAGAGATGCTGCCCGACCGGTTGCGTTACTCCGGTATTTCGCACCTTGAAGATTCATGAACTAGTTAATAGTTTTGCCTTTTTTTTAAATTGATTCATTCATGTGATGAACCCATTGCTGCCCACGCTCCCATTTACTGTACATCCCTAATTATCCAAACCGAGTGGGTAGTTTGGAATTAACCATACTGTTTGTGGTTTTCCGAGCACATCTCCGCGCTCCGTCAGTACATGACTTGTGTTGAGTTTTAAATTTAAAATTAATCAAGCCCCATGCCATAGTCAAACACAATAATTTAGCCTGACACTTCAGACCAGTTCCAGGGAAATATTGCACAGACATAGACACTGGCATTCTGAAAGGAACAGGAGAATTAATCTCATTCCCCTGACTAATATTCTCCTTTCATTGAAAATTACTAAAACATATCACCTTGTTATTTGTGGGGTATATTGACTGCAGCAGTCTCTATATCACAACTGCAGTCTCTACATCACAATTGCACTTCAGAAGTATTCTCCAGGCTATAGAGTATGATGGGTAGAACAGAGTGTTGGAGCAACTCAGCAGGTCAGGCAGCAACCGTGGAGGGAATGTATAGGTGACATTTCGAGTCAGGACTCTTCTTCAGTGTATGTTGGGAGGATGCTGAGATTGGGAAAATATACAAAATAAATTACTTATTTTGTACATTTTGCTTCCCGCAGAGAATTAAATAAAGTACTTATTTTGTTCTCAATTAGTTCTCAAAAATCTGGGTATCATGAAGTTTCAGATTTAAAACAAATTCCTGCCATTAAGTAGTTATTTTATGATGGACACAAAGTGCTGGAGTAACTCAGCGGGCCAGGCAGCATCCTGGAAAAAAAAGATTGGTGATGTTTTGTGTCGGGACACTTCTTCAGACTTGACATTATTATTATTAGTTTAGTTTATTGTCACATGTACTGAGTTACAGTGAAAAACTTTTTTGTTGCGTGCTATCCAGTCAGCGTTAAGACTATATATGATTAAGGCAGATAAAAATAGATTCTTGATTAGTACGGGTGTCAGGGGTTAGAGGAAGAAGGCAGGAGAATGGGGTTAAGAAGGAAAGATAGAACAGCCATGATTGAATGGCGGAGTACACTTGATGCGCCAAATGGCCTCATTCTGCTCCCATCAATCTACAAGTTATGCCATCCACAGTGCACAAATGCAGGATATAGGGAATAATGTATCGTGCTGTAACACTCAATTCCTCAGTCACATCTTTCCAAGACAGTGACATTTTATCTGTGCTCTTACAAAGAAACGTTGCAAGCTTATTGAAGCAGCACCATTCTTTCCTAATCACCATTGCCATACAGAAAATATACCGACAGGTCATAAACAATCTCCCTGGACAACAGCAATCTCTAGTTAAACAGAGCAAACCCTGCCAGTACTGCAGTTAAGGCTAGTTTGAAGTTACTCCAAAAACAGTTGTCTGCATCTCAAGTACTTACTGACCCACTGACAACTCTTAAGCAGGAGATAACAACCAAACAAAGATAAGCAAGTGTAAAACCTAAACCCTGCTCAGTTCATTCTATTAAAATCGAATGTAATACAAGAACATGTTGCACACACATTTTGCAAAGATATACATCAATGAAAAGGATGTCAGACATAAAAATGTTAAACTCTTATCGTAGTCTTGAGTTTTTGCTATTTATTTTATTTAATCCAGTTAAAGGCAAATGCATTGCTCAAAAATATGCTGTAAATAATCCCACAAGCTTGAAATAGAATAATGCAATCTTAAATGTAGAATGTTAATTAATATCAACCTTATTTATATTCCTTTCTAACAGGGTTCTATCACACCAAAGCAAAGAGAAGAAAGATGCCCGACTAAATGAAAAAGAATTTGCATGAAAAGTTATCCGACACTGCTCATTCCAACCAAAAGATCCAGAGAGGTTCACGGTTAGTTTACTGGCCGCAATCCAAGGTCTGGCATGGGATCTGGTCCAGTTGGGAAGCAAGATAAAGATGCGGGCTTGGGAGGGTTGCAGGGAGGTAGGGGTGAGGGATGAGGGACGGGGGAAGCAAGACGGGTTTTGGGGGGGGGGGGGGGAGATAAGAGGTGAGAGAGGGTGGGGTGCAGGGCGGAGAGACTGGATTGGGGAGATAGGGAGAGGTAAGGAGGGTGTGGGAGATCTGGGGTGAAGCGAGAGGGGGGGGATATGGGGTAGGGGAAGGGGAAGGGAGGGGGAGATCTGTGGGGGTTGTGGAGGGGAGGGGAGAGGAGAGGGAGGGGAAATCGCAGGGGGAGGGGTAAATGGCAGTGGGAGTACATCGCAGGGGTTGGGGCTAGGGGGGAAGGTAAGAATTCGCAGGCGAGGGAATTGTAGGGGGAGGGGGGTGTCGCTGGGGGGGATCGTAGGGGAGGGGGGATCGTAGGGGGAGGGGGGGTCGTAGGGGGAGGGGGATCGTAGGGGGAGGGGAGAATCGCATGTGAAGGGGAAGTGGGTGAGTGACGGAGAATTAGTTAAAAGGGGAAGAGAATGTGGAAATGGGTCAGATAGATGATGGGCAGGGGCTGAGAACTGTTGACAAGGGGAGTTGATGGCAGCAATGGGTGTGAGAACTGGGGGGGATAAGGAAGGAATGGTGAGGGTGAGGGGTGGAAGTTCAACTCAGGGGAGGGAGGGATGATTCATATTGAGGGATCAGGATTCCTCCACCCTTCCCCACCTCTGGGAATGAGAGGAGAGGGCAAGAGGAGAGGGGGGCGAGGCCGGAGAGGTGGGGTGTTGGGCGACAGGGAGAAGGAATGTGAGGAGGGAGAGGGAGGAGAGGAAAGAAGTGGTGAGGAGAGGAAAGAAGTGGTGAGGTGGAATGGGGAGTGAAGGTAAGGAGAGGCGGGGAGAAAAAGGAGAGAACGAGTGAGAGTGAGGAAGAGCGCGGAAGAGCAAGGAGTGAGGGTGAGGTGAGGAGTGAAGGCGAGCATTCAAGGGTGACACAGCGGGTCAGGCAGCATCTCTGGAGAGAAGGAATGAGTGACGTTTCGGGTCGAGACCCTTCTTCAGACTGTCTACCGATTTAAACCAGCATCTTCAGTTCTTTCCTAAGCATTAAAGGGTGAGCAGGAACAAGACAGGGAGAGGAGGGGTGGAGTGAAGGTGAGAAGGAGTGAGTGAAGGCGAGGAGCAATGAAGGAGAGGAGGAGTGAGGGTGAGGTGGGGAGAAGAGTGAGGGTGAGGATTAAGGGAGAGGAGGAACAGGACGTGGAGAGGAGTAGTGCAGAGGGAGAGGGGAGATGGAGGGATGGGGAGAGAAGGTGGAGGGAAGTTGAGGGGAGGGTGGAGGGATGGAGTGAGGAGAGGAGTGAAGGTGAGGAAGATCAGGACGGGGAGAGGAGGAGTAGTGGAGGATGAGAGAGGAGGAGGAGGGACCCCTATGCCCGGGTGTGAGCCATCTCCCCGGTCCCGCTCACCTCACCTCAGCCCCGCTCCGTTCTCCGTCCCAACCGCCGCCGCTCGCGGTCCACTCTCACACCGCCCGGCGCCCGCGCGCCCCCGCCTCCTCCAGCGCGCCCCCGCCTCGCGCTCCCGTGCCCGCGGGCGCGCCCCCGCCTCCCCGGCGCCACCTACAGTCGGGGACCCGCCAGCGCCGCCACCTGGCCCGGGGATCCCCGGGGTCGCGAGGCAACCCCTCCACGGCCCGCAGCAGTGCTGGGGGAATCCTGCAGCCGCCGCAGGCAATGCATGTGTTGCAGGAGCTGCTGCTCCAATGCACCTGCTGCCTCTTTGCGCCGGTGCAAGAGTGCCAATCCTGATTAACTGTCATATGCACCGTCAAATGGAATATGAAAATCTTGCACATTTTCAGGCAAGGGAACATATGTTGTCTGAAGGGTCCCTGCCCGAAACATCACCTATTCCATTTTCTGCAGAGATGCTGCCTGACCTGCAGCACTTTGTGTCCATCTATCGAATTATATTATATGTTTAATCATAGCTAAAACTCCAACTCCACTGTGACAATCTTCAAAATACATCTTGCTGCAGCGGTGGTGATTGTGGAAGCAGATACCGTAGATTAGAACATGGGAAGGTGAAGTTTCGAATTGGGACACTTCTTCAGTCTGTATTTCTCTCTCTAAACCAGTGATGATCTGTACATCCTGACCAATCTCCTCCCTAAGCTAGCTGCTGATAAGAAGAACAAGCCTAACTTCTCCTGTTGATAATTGTGCTGAAAACTGTCAGTCTAATCTTTTTGGAGAAGGGGGAAAGGTGTTGAAGCGACAGGTGAGGTTTTCGAGATGGGGGAACAGGTCTGATGTGGCAGAGGAAGCTGAATCGAAGATCAAGGAGTCTTCAAAGACCGTGGTGTTTTGGATTGAACCAAAGCTGCCAAGCGAGTAGTTGGTGAACATATGGCAGGCAGACATTTAGTTGTTTACAGAAGCTGGAGAGGATGGCTTTGGCTTTGCTGACATTTAGCTGAAATAAACAATGATTAATGCATTCTTTAATGTCAGTCTGACATGTGAAAAGCCACGGGGAGGGAAAGACATGGAGATGTAAAGGCTAGCATACACGTGAGACCTGACCCCAGGTTTCTGCTATCAATCCAAGAACACCAGAATTCATCAAGTGGGCATGGACATGGGCGTGGACACTGCCCGGTCCATCATCAGGTACTGGCCTCCCCACCTTCAAAGGGATCTACAGGAGCCGCTGCCTCAAAAAGGCCGCCAGCATCATCAGAGACCCACGCCACCTTGACCATACTTTAATTTCACTCCGGCCATCGGGAGGAAGGTACAGGAGCCTGAAAACCGTGACCACCAGGTTCAAGAAAAACTTATTCCCAACAAACATCAGGCTATTGAACACTACAAACACTAACTAAACTATGAGCCGCCTTGGTTGAACTAGGGACTTTGGGCTTTTGTTTTGCACTAATATCGTCTTTTTAATATATTAAATTTTGTTTTATTTCTTGTGTTATCTATGAGTAATGTGTTTACAGGCCTGTTTTGCTGCTGCAAGTCAGAATTTCATTGTTCCGTTTTGGGTACATATGACAATGAAACATTCTTGATTCTGGATTCTTGAAAGATAAAATAACGGGTGGCAATGTAACAGCTATAAGGTAGGGTGGCACAATGGCACGGGTGATCCAGTTAATGTTAGAAAATTTAAAATCCCCCACTAATACCACCCTCTTATTTTTACAGCCGTCTGCACATCTGCACATCTAATATTCACTGACTATTGGGTTGTCTACAATAGTCATAAAGTCATACAGCACGGAAACTGGCCCTTCAACTCAACCTACCTATGCCAACCAAGATGCCCCATTTACACACGTCCCACCTGCCCACGTTTGGTCCACATCCCTCTAAACATTTTCCATCCATGAACCTGTCCAAATGTCTTTTAAATGTTAATTTATCTGCCTCAACTATCTCCTCTGGCAGCTCGTTCCATATACCCACTACCCCCTGTGTGAAAATGTTTCCCCTCAGGTTCCTGTGAAACTTTTCACCTTGCAATCTCGTTTCTAAGTTCTACCCATATACTCTCCCTCAAGAGTTTCCCCTGTACCCACGTTGTTGTCCTTCCTGAGCAAAAAGAGTCAAATGTGTTTAATTGTCACAAGGAAGATGTTCTTATTTGCTGCAGCTTTAGAGGCACATTAAAACATAATAAATGAAAATAGAATTAACAATAATACAATATATTATCCAATATACTAGGTAAGCAGACCACAATAGTGCAAGCCACCGTATGCAGTACAACATTGTACAAGGTTCAGAGTCGTTTGGTGTTGAGGTTGTGGTTAGGGTTGTGGTTAGCGCTGTGGTCAGGGTTGTGTTTAGGGGTGTGGTCAGGGATGTAGTTAGGATTGTGGTCAGCGTTGCGGTTAGAGTTGCAGTGTTGCTTGCCGTCACCCATCAAAGAGACAACTTCCCTCCCTCTTCTCTTGCCTGTACCTCTTTGACGCCTGTAGCAGCCCAGTGAGCTGCCAGTCCTGGCCTTCTCGCCCATAGTTTTAGATTTAGTTTTAGAGATGCAGCATGGAAACAGGCCCTTCGGCCCACTGAGTCCACACTGATCACCCGTTCACACTGGTCCAACGTTAGCCCACTTTCTCATCCACTCCCCATACCCTAGGGGCAATTTACAGAGGGCAAATAAACTTACAAACCAACATGTCTTTGGTATGTGGGAGGAAACAGGAGCACCCGGAGGAAACCTATGCACACGGTCACAAGGAGAACACACAAACTCCACACACAGGCAGCACCCGAGGTCAGGATCGAACCAGGGTCTCTGGCGCTGTGAGGCAGCGGCTCTACCAGCTGTACCACAGTGCCACTCAAATTCCAAGTTGGTTAAATTTCCTACAACACACCAGGGACAGCACCGTCCAAACTTCTTTCTTCTGTGCAGTCAAGCTAACATTAAAAATGTTTACATAGAACTCATGAATTTATTTTGACAAAGGGTTAAGACGAATGGAAAACAAGGTGGCTGGCCAATTTAATCCATGAGGATCTTTCAGCGAGATTACATCACAATGCACCCTTTTATAAAAGTATCTGCTTTCAACTATAAACTATCAACTATTAATGCTTTCAGTCACAGTTTTCACAAAAAAAATAATGCACCAAACAACACAGATCTTCTTTCTTAATGCTTCCACACCCAAACCTATTTTGATGGGAAAATGACAGTGCTCCGCAAGAAATATGGATTTAACGAGAACTTTTAAGATATAGTTATTGATTTCACTTTATATTTGTCATATGTACCGGTACAGTGAAATGCTTTGTTGTGCATGCTATCCATTTAGATCAGATATTATATAAATACAATCAAATCAAACAAGAGTATAATAGTTTTAGTTTATTTTCACATATACCGAGGTACAGTGAAAAGCTTCCGTTGCGTGCTAAACAGTCAGCAGAAAGACAATACATGATTACACCATTCACAGTCTACAGATACATGATAAAGGGAATAACGTGAATAATATTTAGTGCAAGATAAAGCCAGTAAAGTCCGATCAAAGATAGTCTGAGGGTACAAGGGATCAAGCTCTAGTACAAAAGGTAGAGCAAAGGGGAAGATACAGCGTGCAGAATATAGTTCTCAACATTATCACGCATCAATTCCATAGTTTAGTTTAGTTTAGAGACACAGCGCGGAAACAGGCCCTTTGGCCCACTGAGTCCGTGCCGACCAGCGATCCCCGTACACTAACACTAACCTACAAGCACTAGGGACAATTTACAAATACACCAAGCCAATTAACCTGCATACCTGTGCGTCTTTGGAGTGTGGGAGGAAACCGAAGATCTCGGAGAAAACCCGGGAGAGCGTACAAACTCCGTACAGACAGCACCCGTAGTCGGGATCGAACCCGGGTCTCTGCCGCTGCAAGCGCTTTAAGGCAGCAACTCTACCGTTGCGCCACCTTGCTGCCCTTAGACAAAGTCCAATGTCCACAATGGGGTAAAATATCATTGAAACATTTAGATATGAGATTATTAGGAAAGAGATTATAAAAGAGTGGAGCGATTGTACCCGATTATAGTAGATCTTCCTCTTGGTAGAGCAGGCAAAGACTCGCCACACTCTGGTGCCATCTTATCTTTTAGAACTCTGTCGATTTTAATTCAATAACAGAAAAAATATATATAGATGAGAACAGACTGATAAAACTTTACAGATAGAGAAGCAGGCTTCATACTGGCTGGTTCATTAACTTGATTTATATTCACCAAAGTTTCAAATGGAAAAACTTTTGTGTAAGATGACAAAAGGTCGTGATGTACAATACCTACTTGAAGAGTCTAATTGAGGAAGGATTCCATTTGGAAGAAGCAGGGCGGTAAAAAAGAGAAAGCAACAGCTGAAAAAATTAATGACCCAGATTAGTATTCCGCACGCTGGAAAATGTTAATATTTATTTTTATTATTTATTATCAGGTACAGTTGTTATTGACATGCGTGGTGGGTCCAGTTGAAATTTTCGCCAAGTAGGAATTGAAGAAATAGATAAAAGGGAACTCCATAATTGTAGGGCTTAAAAATGATGAGGTGATTTTAAAATTAATTATCAGAGATGTAAATATGCTGGTTAGAGCCGCTGCCTCACAGCACCAGAGACCCATGTTCGATCCTGCCCTCGGGTGCTGTCTAGGTGGAGTTTGCACGTTCTCTCTGTGACCACGTGGGTTTCCTCCGGGTGCTCCGATTTTCTCCCACATCCCAAAGATGTGCGGGATTGTAGGTTAACTGGCTCCTGTAAACTGCCCCTAGTGTGTAGGGAGTGAATGAGAAAGTGGGATAGCATAGAAATGGACTCGGTGGGCTGAAGGGTCTGTTTCCATGCAATCAATAAAAAATGCAGGAATAAGAACGTAAAGCACATAAAGTGCCAGCAGTGGAAGGACTTTGAAAAATCTTAAATGGATTTGCCCCCTGGATAAAATCAATATACAAATTTTTAATATAGGAAATTTTAACGTAGGGCGGCACGGAAGTGCAACAGTAGAGTTGCTGCCTTACAGCTCCGGAGACCCGGGTTCGATCCCGACTACAGATGCTGTCTCTACAGAGTTTGTATGTTCTCACCATGACCTGCGTGAGTTTTCTCCGATATCTTCGGTTTCCTCCCACACTCCAAAGACGTACAGGTTTGTAGGTTAATTGGCTTGGTATAAATGTAAACTGTCCCTAGTGTGTGTAGGATAATATTAATGTGCGGGGATCACTGATCGTGGCAGACTTGGTTGGCCGAAGGGCCTGTTTCTGTGCTGTTCCTCTAAAACTCAAACTAAAAAATGTAACATTAAAGACTGAAAATTGTCTGCATGAACAATGCTTCCAAAAATATTTAACCAATAGAAAAAAAAAAAAATTGATGTCATATTTCATGGATGTCCAATTAAACCGACAAACAGAAACAAGGAGATAATTTATCTTGATAAATTTTATGCTTCAGGAATAACATTTACTGGCACTCGAGAGATTTTTTTAATATAAAGGCATCATTAGATCTTTTACATCAGCCGAGCAGTGTTCTTGCCTGAAACACTAAGCTATTTGTTCCAATTCCATTCTGGAGATTGAGCACAAATTCAGGCTTATACTCCGTTTGTTGGACGGTTCTGAAGTCCAGATGAGATGTTGAACCAGAGGTCCTATACATGCTGATGGTGGACATCTCAGTACCACGATTCTGAACGGGAGAGTACTGGCCAATATGTATCCTTTAATATCACTAGATGACGATTTTCTTTAGTCAGATGGTGGTGCATCTGTGGAATTCATTGCCACAGATAGTCATGATTGAACCCAGCTCTCTGTAAGGCATCATCTCTATCGCTGCGCCACACTGCCGTCCCTAAGGAAGTGGAAATATTCTCTCAGAGACGGAGAAAAAGGTCATTAAATTTCTCATAATTTATCATGGGAAAATACCATAACCATTACATCTAAGACTGAGTTACGGTCTATTTTAAATGGCCATCTGATTCATTATAAATCTAAATGGCTTGCTTAGTCACTTGGTGTGGCATTGAATGCAAACCGCATAATGTGGATTAAACGTCAGATCCTGCTCCACAATCTCTGATGTTTATTTGTTTAGTTTTATAATATATCATGTCACAATTTAAACACAGGAATTCAGAGTTACCAGTCCCATGACTGGTACATGACTACAATCTACAGTGATATCATTCCTTTCATCAGCTTTCATTTCTCATGTGTCCATTAAAGGTACAAGAAATGCAGTTTCTTACAATGCAACACATGGATAGGATGATAAAGAAGGCATATGGTGTACTTGCCTTGTTCGGTCGGGGCAATGATTGTAAGAGTCAGGATGTCAAGATGCAGCTTTATAGGAATTTGGCTGGGCAGCATTTTGAGTATTGCATGCAGTTCTGGTTGTCCCATTTCAGGAAGGAAGTGGAGTCTTTGGACAGGGTGCAAAACTGGTCTACCCGAATGATGCCTGGATTAGAGGATATTAGTTGTAAGGAGAGGTTGTATACTCGGGTTGTTTTCTTTGTAATATCGGGGAGATCTGATAGATGTATGTAACATTATGTGAGGCGCAGATAGATTGGACAGTCAGAATTGTTTTTCCCAGGTGGAAATGTCAACTAGAGGGCATAGCTTTAAGGTGAAAGGGATTAAGTTTAAAGGAGATGTGCAGGGGAAAGTGGTGGGTATCTGGATCATGCTGTCAGTGGCGGTGGTGGAGGCAGAAACATTAGTGGTGTTTAAGAAGCTTTTGGATAAGCACATGGATATGCAGGGAATGTCAGGGTATGTATCATACACAGGCATTGGAGATTAGTTTATCTTGGCATCATGTTCGACTCAGACATTGTGTGCCGAAGGGCCTGTTCCTCTGCTGCACTGTTCTTTGATCAATGTTACAGGGCTCGAAATTAGCGGTTGCCCAGGTGCCACTGACCACCCAAAGTGCCGCCAGGCAACCTAAACGCCAAGTCATTTTGCCCGGCTTGGCACTGCAGATACTGGTATACCGAAGATAGACACAAAAAACTGGAGTAACTTAGCGGGTCAGGCAGCATCTCTGGAGAAAAGGAACGTGACGTTTTGTGTCGGCGACGGCTGTAATGCGTGGGAAAGATGCTAAGTGTGGCGTGACGGAGGGTCAGAGCGAATGACGGGCCCCGATCAGCTGCAGCAGCGGCTCCATCTCCTCCTCCTCCCGTCCCCCCCCCGGCCTGATAGCAGCCGCTGCCTGCCACTCCGCCAAAGGCGCTTTCAAAACAAACCCTCCTGCACGCCGAGGCCGGGAGGAGGGAGGGAGGCAGGGGGGAGGCCCCCTTCCGCCGTCTAAAGCGTCTGCACCGCTCGGCCCCGCACCTTCCTGTTGGTTGGCGAAGGAGGGGAGGCGGTGGCGAGGAGATCCCAACTGCCTCCCCCTTTGGCGGCGGCACTTGGCGATGGACAGGGACCAGGGGCAGAAATCCCAGGGGGGTCCAGGGGGGACACGACCCCCCCCGTTTTGAGAGGTCCCCACCCGAGAGCCACCCCCCCACACCCGAGGGTGGCCAGAGACGTCGGGAGTCAGACGGGAGCGATGCCCCCAGGCCTACAGCCAGCGCAGAGAAGCAGCGCTAAACCAAGCTCAACTCTGCCTGTCCCGCTGCATTTAGCGCTGGATTGAGCTGAAATTACCGTTCACATAGCCTCCGAAGCCTCGCGCGTGTATGTGAGTGTGCGCATGCGCGCGCAGCCGGCAAGATATTGTGTCCCCCCTGTCCCCTCCAAATTTTGATAGCGATTTCTGTGCCTGACAGGGACGGCCAAGGCAGCGATGATACAGTTGTTGTCCGAGGAGCGCTGACCTTCCTTCCCACCTCCTCTTCCCCTTTCTCTCTCTCTCTCTCTTGTACGCCCCCCTTCACCCCCCTTATCCTGAGACACCTCCTCTCCATCCCGCACTGATCCCCATTCCTGCCTGACTGACATCCCGTGTGCTCCCCTCCCCCCATCTATTCATCCTGCACTGATCTCCCTATCCACCTCGCATTGATTCTCCTGCCACTCCACATAAATCCTACACTGGTCCCCCAATTCATCCTGTACTGACCCCCCTTCCCATCCATCCTGCACTGCTCCCCCCATCCATCCTGCACAGATCCCCCCCATTCAACCCCAGTCATCCCCCGCGCTCTCCCCTCACAATTTTACCTACTCCAACCAACACGCACTAATTCCCCTGCATCAATCCGTCCATTCCGCACCAATTGCCTTCTCAACCACCCCCACCCCCCCCCCCCCCCCCCCCCCCCCGCCATCTATCCATCCTGCACTGATTCACAACACCCCCTCCCGACCCTATTGTGCTGGAAATGTCTTCAGAGCAAACATTGACTATGTTTGATAACGGAATGCAATCAAATATGTTTTAATTCCCAATGTTATTATTTGTTTTAATCCATAAAGATGGATTAATTAAATTGTGAACACGTGAAACATTAAAACCGCAGTGTTCGATTGTAACTGCTACCGTTGACACGTTATTACAGAATTCATTTTAACGGCAAATCAATGCTCTTAATATGGAGTATCAGTACTGTAATTATTTAATAAGCAACATTCCCAACTATACGTTGGATTTATCCAGGTTTTATTTCTACAGTCGGTCAAATACATCACACATTTGGTCAGGAGATATTTCAGTTTAAATTTTAACGTTAATTCTGAAGTGGGAATGATGGAAAAAGCGGTTATCAACAATTTTTTTTAAATTTGTTGCTTACAAACTGGGTATCTTCATTGATGTTCACAACACATACATCTAATCTGAATGTCCGATAATGTGGCGTCTTGCCACCTTTAAATATATTACCAAAAGAGCATTTGCTGCATTTATGTCCTTCGGCCATCTCGTCAGTTAGTGTAATGTTTAACCTGTCAGATGCCAAAGCCACACTCAGCAAAATCAATAACCCCACTCTCACCATCGACGGCACCACTGTCTCCCCATCTCCCCAGGCCCGCAACCTTGGCGTGATCTTTGATTCCACCCTCTCCCTTGAGCCTCACATCCGCCATGTCATTAAAACCTCCTTCTTTCATCTCCGCAACATCGCCAAACTCAAACCCTCTCTCACACCGCCCGCCGCTGAAAGACTCATCCATGCCTTCATCTCCTCCCGACTGGACTATTGCAACTCACTTCTCCTTGGCATCAGCTCCACCTACATCAACCGACTCCAACTGGTCCAGAACGCAGCCGCCCGACTCATCACCCATACCAAATCCTGGCATCACATCACTCCAGTCCTCAAACAACTTCACTGGCTTCCCATCTCCCACCGGATCACCTACAAAATCCTGATCCTCACCTACAAAGCCCTCCACCATCTGGCCCCCCCCCATATCTCATTGACCTCCTCTCCCCCTACCAACCCTCACGGTCCCTCAGATCCACATCAGCCGGTCTCCTCTCCATCCACAAGTCCAACCTCCGCAGTTTTGGGGACAGAGCCTTCTCCAGGGCAGCTCCCAGGCTCTGGAACTCCCTCCCCCAACTGATCCGCAATTCCGTGTCCCTCCCCATCTTCCAGTCCCGCCTCAAGACCCATCTCTTCACCTCTGCCTATCCTTAGCCCCACGTCCCCGTCCCTTTTCATCTGTGCATTAATTGCCTCATACTGTGTTTTGTATTGAATTCTGTCTTTACTTTGTGTACTAGTCATGTCTCTACTATTTATTTCATTCCCCTTACATGTTTTTCCTCTACATGCTCAATTTTTGTAAGGTGTCCTTGAGACTCTTGAAAGGCGCCCATAAATAAAATGTATTATTATTATTATTATACCTGTAGTCAGTTTTAACAGCTATTATCATAAAATGCCTTTAGAAAATTCCTTGCAACCTGTATATTTTGTTGTGGATAAATTATGTGGGAAGCGAGAGTGTTTCTGTACCAATAGCAATAACCATGCTATGGCCATGTCATGATAATTTTCGGTCCTTCACAGAAAACATGCTTGCATTTATCTGTAGTGTGCATGGTTAAGCATATATGTTACCATGGTCCAGGATTTATTGACACATTGATCATACGCTGAATAATCCAACCACATTTTTGTTTGGAAGTGGAAAGAAATAATAAAAATTGCATTAATTGCAATGTGTAAAAAGAGTTGAGATACTGTATTATAATTTTGCTGCATGTCATTGTGGTATACTGTATATCATGTCTTGATTGGTGAATATGTTTAGTTTGTGACTTTATTTGAAGCAGAAATAATATGTGAATGCTTCATTGAGCATAATTCCGACTGGTAACTAAGCACTTCGTTCGAGCACATTATCGCACGCGTCATGCAAACCATCTTAAATGACCACCTAAACTGTCATTTGGCAACCTAAAAAGCTGCCAAGGTTGCCCGGCTGGCAACAGGGAAAAAAAGTTAAGTGAGAGCCCTGACTGTTAGATATCTGAGATGAATCAGAGTTGCTGCCTTACAGTGCCAGAGACCCAGGTTCAATCATGGATATGGGTGTAGTGTACATGTTTACTAACATGTTTAGTTTAGTTTAGAGATTACTAATATGCTTACTAACTAGGGTGGCACAGTGGTGCAGCGGTAGAGTTGCTGCTTTACCGCGCCAGAGACCCGGGTTCGGTCCTGACTACGGGTGCTGTCTGTAAGGCGTTCGTACATTTTCCCCGTGATCGCGTGGGTCGTGTAGATTAAATGGCTTTGGTAAAATTGTAAAAATTGTCCCTAGTGTGTAAGATAGTGTTAAGTGTACAGGGTGATTGCTAGTCTGTGCGGATTCAGTGGGCCAAAGGGCCTGTTTCCGCTGTATCTCCAAAGTGTAAAGTCTAAATAATGTTGAATGACACTGTTGAAATGGCATGCTTATTCAAATTAATGCAGTGAAATTATACGCCATTTGATAATGGCACCCCTATCAATTTCCATTACAAAAGGCCATTATTGATGAATGACACAAGACCCGCTGTCACCGTTGCAAAGATAATTCACCAAATTCAAACAATTTGCTTGTCCCTATCACCTTAATCTGATATATAGCTGAAAAGTGACCGAAAATAGCATGGGTGAATAGATCTATTAGCCTCTCGGTATTGCATTTCAGGTTGCATTATCTCTGTTGATTTAAGGCTGGTTGGTGAGTGGTACTCGAAATAATCTGCTATATAAAGTGTGAACGCTTCACAAACGACAGCCGAGAAATTGTAATGTGAGGTAGTTGATACAATCAGAGAAATTTACATTTTAGATTTTTATTTACAATGTAAATGTTTGTCGTACTTGTTATATAGTCAGTTCTTTTTTCCTAGGGTGGGAAATGTCAAAGACTAGAGGGCAGAGCTTTGAAGTGAGAGGGGCTAGGTTTAAAGGGGGTATGTGGGACAAGTTTTGTTTTTACACAGAGTGTGGTGAATGCCTGGAACGAGCTGCCAGGGATGGCGGTGGAGGCTGGTACAATAGTGGCATTTAAGAAGCTCTTGGATAGGTGCATGGATATGCAGGGAATGGAGAAATATGGATCATGTGCAGGCAGAGATTAATTTAGAAACAAAGAACTGCCGATGATGGTTCAAACCAAAGATAGACAAAGTCCTGGAGTAACTCAGCGGGTCAGGCAGCATCTCTGGAGAGAAAAGGATGGGTGATGTTTCTGGTCGGGACATCACCCATTCTTTATCTCCAGAGATGCTGCCTGACCTGCTGAATTACTCCAATGCAAAAACTGGTGCTCTGTATACTGTCTCAGCGTACTACTATAATACACTTGTACTGTATCTGAGATGCTTATCAAAGATGTGCAATGCCGTCCATAATGTCTGGGACAAAGACCCATCATTTATTTATTTGCCTCTGTACTCCACAATTTCAGATTTGTAATAGAAAAAAAAATCACATGTGGTTAAAGTGCACATTGTCAGATTTTATTAAAGGGTATTTTTATACATTTTGGTTTCACCATGTAGAAATTACAGTTGTGTTTATACATAGTCCCCCCATTTCAGGACACTGAATCGACTGAACTGTATACAAAAATGAATTTCACTGTACCTTGGTGCATGTGACAAATAAAGTACCATCAGCCATGATCATATTGAATGGCGGTGCTGGCTCGAAGGGCCGAATGGCCTACTCCTGCACCTATTTTCTATGTTTCTATTTTACATTGTGTCAAAGGGAGATTAGTTTAGCTTGGTATCAGGTTTGGCACAGACATTGTGGGCCAAAAGACTTGTTCCTACGCCGTACTGCTCTAATTTCTAATACTGCTGATGTTGTTGTATTGTGAAATATGTGAAGACTTTTTGGCTTTATTCCAATAAAGTCACCGTTCATGTTCACTGTTTATGCACCTGACTTAGATGAACACTCTCCTTTCAAGGGCGTGATGTGGTGAAAGTGCAACACTCGTGATTTATGTTGTACAAACGTGCAGTCACTTACTGCAGTGAATCCCCACCATCAAAGCCAAGGCAGCAATCTCAGTCTACCACAATGGAACAGGAAACCAAAACATCAGCTGAAGTACAACTTTGTTTTTCTCATACAAGTACTTAGAGTGAAACAACAGAGAAACAGGCTCTTGGGACCAACTTGTCCATGCCGACCAAAAGCAATTTACTTGTGTATTTATTCTTATAAAACCCAGCATTCTAGCTGGGGAGGAGAAGGTGACATTCTTCTCCTGGTTGCTATTTTGGCCACCTCCATCACCAAATTTGCAGATTTATCATCATTTTGGAAAGTTGCTGAATAGATTTGGCTTTCTAAATGATTGGTTATTATTAACATTTCCAAAGGTTTCTGGGGAGAATCCAGATTTGGTGGAAAGAATGATGATGAAAGTCTCCTTGGATTTGCAAGTCTTGTGATCAGTCAGACAATAGGCCATCAGCTTTAAACAAACTATGGATTGTTGTGGGTTAGTATGACGTCTATCCTCGCTGTATGAATCGCTCCTCAAACATTTACATCAACTCACAGCTGTTCTGAAAGTTCCTTTTAAAGTCTTTTGGTTCCACGCTGATTTGTGAATGGGGATTTCTATGCGAGATACTCACAAGTTGACTCACACAATGCAGACATCACCCAATCAACCCCTCCCTTCCTCTCCCCTCCATCCACCTATCACTGTGTAGAAACAAGGAACTGCAGACACTGGTCTACACAAAAGGACACAAAGTGCTGGAGTAATTCAGCGGGTTTAGCAACATCTCTGGAGAACGTGGATAGGTGTCGTTTCAGGTCGGGTTATGTAAATGAGTCAGTCGCTCGCACGACATGGTATAACATATTTATTAAAGTTAACTCACAGTACACTTCAGCATGTTGTTAAGGCAAGCGTAGCAGCTATTCGACTAACAGTATAAGCTGAATTCTGATAATATAAACTGCATGGTAGGCGGAGCTTTTAATAGTAAAGCACTACATTTGATTAGTGTGAAGTAACCAATCTACAGGTTAGTCCGAAGAAGGGTTCTGACCCATAACATTACCTAGCCTGACCCACTGAGTTATTCCAGCACTTTGTGTCCAGCAGTCACTCGCCTGGCTTTGACCCACCCCACCTCTATTTACCAACTTTTCTCCATCAGTCTAAAGAAGGCTCCCGACCCAAATTGGTGTCTGTCCATTCCCTCCACGGATACTGCCTGACCTGCTGGATTCCTCCAACACTTTGAGATTTGCTCAGAATCCAGCTGCCTGATCCCGTTTAATGTTGGTTCATATTTTAGTTATATGCATTCCCATGGTAGATTTGCCTGCAGAATTTCATGCCCAAGAGCCTGATGAACTGACTCATCAGTGACTCATTCAAGCAACTCTTGCATCAAGTATTAACATTTGCTGCCTCCTCATCTTTCACAATCATTCCTGTGTCACCACCGTGTGGAGCGAGCAGATCTTAATCACTAAAAAAAAGACACAAACTGCTGGAGTAACTCAGCAGGTCAGGCAGCATCTCTGGAGAATAATGGACAGGTAACGTTTTGGGTCAGAAGTCTTCTTCAGACCGATCGACCCAAAATGTCAACTATTCATGTTCTCCAGATATGCTGCTTGAGCCACTGAGTTACTCCAGCACTTTGTGTCTTATTTTGTAAACAAGCATCTACAGTTCCTAACATCTCCAATATCAATCACTGATTGTCCCAGTGGCTCAGTCTTCCTGGAACCTGTGACAGGTGAACAGAGCTAGCTAGCTAGCTGGCAGACGGGCACAAAATGCTGTAGTAACTCAGCGGGTGAGGCAGCACCTATGGAGAGAAGGAATTGGTGACTTTGCCAATTCCTTCTCTCCATAGATGTTGCCTCACCCGCTAAGTTACTCCAGCATTTTGTGTCTACCTTCGATTTTACCAGCACCTGCAGTTCTTTCTTAAAAAGGCAGGCAGGCAGGCAAGCAGGTAGGTAGGTAGGTAGGTAGGCAGGTGGGCAGGTAGGTTCCTCTCCTCTCCGAATAGCGGAATAGGGTATTTCCCAATTTTTAACCATAAGCTAGGGTACTGTTCGATTTATCTTTACCCCATTGCGGACATTGGACTTTGTCTCTGGAACTGGTGCGCTACAATGCTGAGAACTGTATTCTGTACTCTGTATCTTCCCCTTTGCCCGACCTATTGTAGTTGAGTTTGCCTTGACAGTATTTATGTATAGTATGATCCGGTTGGGAAGCATGCAAATCAAAGCATTTCACTGCGCCCCGGTACACGTGACAATAATAAACCTAAACCCAAAGAGGTAGTCCACAGGGTTCCATGGCTGAGGTAGGATTAGGGTTGTGCAGATAGACACAAAATGTTGGAATGACTCAGCAGGTCAGGCAGCATCACTGGAGAAAATAATAGGTGACATGACAAGTCGAGACCCTTCTTCAGAGATGCTGCCTGACCCGCTGAGTTATTCCAGCATTTTGTGGCTATCTTTGGTAAACCAGCATCTGCAGTTCCTCCCTACACATTAGGGTTGTGCAGGTTGGTTTAAGAGCCTGATGGTTACAGGAAAGTAACTGTTCCTGAACCTGATGGTGTAAAAATCAAGCCCAAAATAAATAGAAAAAAAAACCCTCTTTCAGCTGTAGTGTTCTTATTTGGTATGGTACACGGTATTAATGCGCTCTCTAATAACCAGTAATCCAGAAACCATCCATATATCTGGGCCATGGCTGGTGTTGAATATAGATTTTACAGAGACACGAGGAACTGCAGAATGGAATCTTGGGGAAAACACAAAGTGCTGGAGGAACTCAGCGGGTCAGGCAGCATCTGTGGAGGGAATGGACAGGCGACCTTTCGGATCAGGACCCTTTTTTAGGCTAGTTTTACAGACGATGGCTGATACAAGGATTTAGTGAAGAGCAAGAGGAAGGGGGGCATGTAAGGTAGCTTCAACTCCCTCGCCTGAATGGGGGAGATTACTGAAGGGTAAATGTCACTGATGCCAGCTCACAAACAACAAGTTTTTGGGCAGATAGTTCATCAGACTACAAAGGTTCTGTGCTGGAAAGATCAGGAGGTTTGTAAATCCTAATACAACAGAACTTGACTCAGAAACAGCCTCTGTGCCAGAAAATGAAGGATTCAACATCCTGTCTTCAGACGTGTGCAGATTAACTATGTTGACACAACTGATAACGTGCCCTAGTGTAGAAACAAAGGACTGCAGATGCCAGTTCATACACCAAAGGACGCAATGTGCTGGAGTAACTCAGCAGGTCATGCAGCATCTCTGGAGAACACGGATAGGTGATGTTTGCGATTCGAGACCCTTCTTCAGACTCACAACGTGCCCTGCTTACAGAGATGTGCTGTGGCCCACTTGACAAATCAAGGCTTTGACTGTATAATCACTGGAATAATTCTTGAGATTATTGAAAAAGAGCAAGAGAGTTCTACCATCCTGGAAAACATTCATGTCTTATATACTTGAAAGATAACTCCTCCAAAGCATTGTGGCTTTTAAAGGATAACCAGACCAGATTTTGAGTCTGAAGAAGGGTCTCGACCCAAAACGTCACCTAATTATTTTCTTCAGAGATGCTGCCTGACTTGCTGAGTTACTCCAGCTTTTTGTATCTGTCTTTTGAACTTGTTTCTCAGGTTTGAGTTGAAACAATGAATATCTGTTTACAGCAAGTGATAACAATTAAGTTCACTCACTCTTTAATTGTTGGAGTTTAATGAGGAGTAAATGCATTGATTTCCCAAAGCAACAATACATTAATTAAACTTGCAACAACAGAATGTTTCTGCTGATAGTATGCACAGTAGAACGACTTAAATGTAGCGTGGTGCACCTTGGTTTGATGAAAGTAAAGAAGGCAAATTTCCTTATGTATCACCTTTAATGCTGTAAAGAGTGACCTCTGTGTTATATACAATGCAAACTCCAAGCCTCTCAGCAAATCTGCCTCAATTATAAGCGTTCATACACTTTGAGCTTGCCCTCAATACACATCAGTGAATTCCCAAGGTACTGGGTGTTGATATTTTACAACATTAAACATAATGAATGACGCTGATCTTAGCTGTGTGTTCATAGGGCTCTCATCCTGGATAGGTAAAAAATGTGCAAGGAATTACAGATGCTGGAATCTTGCAGAGAACACAAAATGCTAGAGAAAACTCAGCAGGTCAAACTGCATTTCACTCTCTCATTTCACTCCTACCATCGGGAAGAAGGTACAGGGGACTGAAAAATATAGCATCCAGGTTGAGGAGCAGCTTCTTCACTACAATCATCAGGCTATTTAACACCACAACCTCCAAATAAGCTCTGAATTACATAGGCTTGGGGCATTGTCTTTGCACTAATACTGTTTGATTCATATCTGTCGTGCTGCTGCAAGTAAGAATTTCATTGTCCCATTCCAGAACGTATGGCAATAAAACACTCTTGACTAAATAGACAAATAGCAAGAATGGTATGTACTGTGTAACTACCTCTGTAATATTAGGCTATTAAACACTACAACCTCCAAATAGGTTATAAACTATATATTATTTTGACTTTGCTCAATTATTGTTTGTTTGTCTCTTTTATATCTATATATATATATAGGTCTGAAGAAGGCTCTCGATCCAAAACGTCACCCATTCTTTCTCTCCAAAGATATATATACGTGTATACACGGAATGTACTATATTTACATATCTGTTGTGCTGCTGCAAGTAAGAATTTCATTGTTCTGGTTCGGGATATATGACAATAAAACACTCTTGACTTGATCTGTGGGAGATATTGATACGTGGGCATTTTAGGTTAGGCGGCTTCTTCAAAGTATGAGGAAGGGTCCTGACTAGAAACGTCACTAATCCATGTCCTCTCCAGATGTAAAACAAACTTGCCCCACACATCTCCTTTAAACTTTGCCACACTTACCTTAAAGTTATGCCCTCCAGTATTTCCACCTGGGGGAAAAGGTGTCTACCCTATCTGTGCCTCTCGTAATTTTACATACTCATATCAGGTCTCCCCTCAACCTCCGAAGCTCCAGAGAAAACAATCCCAGTTTGTCCAACCTCTTCCTGTAACTAATACCCTCTAATACAAGCAGAATTGTGTAAACATCTTCTTCACTAGTAACTTCTCTCACTTCCATCAGGAAGGGACTTCTAACTTTCCACACTTTGCTCATTGTTGAATCAGTCCCTGAAGTTAAAACACATTTAAGATCTAACTGTGTTCCCTGGACTAGGTTCAATCCATCATGACTTTCAGCACTGGAAGCATGTTCCAAACACTTACCACCCTCTGTAAAAAAAAAACTTGCCCCACACTTCTCCTTTAAACTTAGGCCCTCTCACCTTAAAGCTATGCCCTCTAGTATTTGACATTTGCACCCTGGGAAAAATAGTTCTGACTCTCTACCCTATCTACGCCTCACATAATTGTATATAAATATACTTCTATCAGGTTCTCCCTCAATCTTTGGCATTCCAGCAAAAACAAGTCTGTCCAACTGCTGAAGTGTTTCCCTGTAGCTGAAACCCCCTGGTCCAGGAATCATACTAGTCTCGTCCCGAAGCGTCTGCTGGGATGCTATCTGACCCGCTGAGTTACTTCAGCATTATGTGTCCATCATTCTGGTAAACCTCCTCTGCACCCTCTCCAATACAAGGCCTGCACATCCTTCCTGTAATGGTGCGATCAGAACTGCGCGCGACTCCAAATGTGACCCAAGAGAAGTCCTTCAGCGCTTCATCAGGACTTCCTGACTCTCATACTCAATGACCCGGCCGATAAAGGCATTCGTACCGTTCCGCCTCTGCTAGCCCCGGTGGTGGTGACAATGGGACTTACATGGGGGTGGAGACAGCAGCGGGCGGAAGGGCCGAGCGGCCGCCGGCTTTCTGTGTCGTCACGGCCGGCCGCCGGCTTTCTGTGTCGTCACGGCCGGCCGCCGGCTTTCTGTGTCGTCACGGCCGGCCGCCGGCTTTCTGTGTCGTCACGGCCGGCCGCCGGCTTTCTGTGTCGTCACGGCCGGCCGCCGGCTTTCTGTGTCGTCACGGCCGGCCGCCGGCTTTCTGTGTCGTCACGGCCGGCCGCCGGCTTTCTGTGTCGTCACGGCCGGCCGCCGCAAGTCATATCCGCCCCGCCGCTGGGGTGAGGGCCGCCGGCTCCCTGTGTCGTCACATCCGCCCCGCCGAACCGGGCCGCGCTGCTGGCTGGGGTGAGGGGAGCCGGCTCCCTGTGTCGTCACATCCGCCCCGCCGCTGGGCCGCGCTGCTGGTTGGGGTGAGAGCCGCCGGCTCCCTGTGTCGTCACATCCGCCCCGCCGAACCGGGCCGCGCTGCTGGTTGGGGTGAGCGGAGCCGGGAGCAACGGCTGCGCCCAAAGCCGGGGAGAGGTGAGGTGAAGTGAGGGGGGGGGGGGGGGGCCGCGCTGTAGGGCCGGCACCGGGGGTAAGAGGGAGCGATATAACGCCGGGGAGGTGAGGGGGAGCGCCGGGGTGAGGAGAGGGGACCACGCTTCTGCCTCCCCGGCACCGGCGTGTGGGCAGGCCGGATAGACTAGTAGTGGCGGTTGTTATCCCGGCGGTGTGGCCTGTGGAGGAGGGGGAAGGAGGAGCAGAGAGGGGGGGGAGGGGAGGTGTGGAAGGAGAGTAAAGAGGGGATGAGGTGTGGAAGGGTTGCAGGGAAAGGTAAGGAAAGAGCGGAAGTGAGGAGGGAGAGGGGGCTGGAGTTTTATAAGCGGGGGGGGGGGGGGGGGGGGGGGATGGTGGATGTTAATGTGGGGGACGAGCCCCCCTGACGTGTGGGGTGGATGGGGACCCCTTTGTGAGGAGGGGGACGATGGGGAGGGTTTACGGCATCGATAAGAGAGGTCCCTCGGTATGAGATCCTGTGTAGAGTGTGACGATCCTAGCGGTGGGAGGAGATGGTTTGCCATGTTTGGTCACGGAAGGAGGAGGGGAGGGGGGGATTTGTGCCTGGGTGGTATGGTTTGTGTAGGAGTGAGGAGTGGAGCACGTCGTCACCAGTTGCCACAAACACCGGCCATCGAATGGTGAACGAGGTCTGATTGACCTGGACATGACACGTTGGCCTAGCTCGCCTCAATGGAGCTGCAGGTCTACAAGACATATGACAGAAGAAGAAGAAGAGTGAGGAGTCTGTGGGAGAGGGGTTCCCCCGGGGACATGGTGGGGTTGGGAAGTGGAGTTCATGATGGTGTAAGCATATTAGTTTGCAATGTTTGGGAAGGGAGACCTATGGTTGGGCTCTACAACTGTCAAGGAGGGAGATCCAAGGGTGGGGTTTGGAGCTGTTGCTGATGGATGAGGGTGATGAATTTGTGGAATTCATTGCATAGAAGGCTGTGGCAGCCAATTTAATGGATATTTTTATTGAGATGGATAGATTCTTGATTTGTGTGGGTGTCAGGGGTTATAGGGAGAAGGTTGGAGAATGGTGCGAGGGAAAGGTAGATGAGCCATGATTGAATGGTGGAGTGGATTTTACGGGCTGAATGGCCTAATTCTGCACCTACAATTTATTAACATGAGCGGAGAGACTCAGTCCTGCCATTTGGGGATGGTGTGTGATGAAGGTGTACGGTGGGACAGGGATATAGCGGACCCACGGCCGACGGATGAGGAATGAAGGAGGAAAGAAGCATGGGTGGGGAAGTGGCAGGCCATTGAGGATGGGATAGATTGTTTGGTGGCGCAGCGGTAGAGTTGCTACCTTACAGTGCCAGAGACCCGGGTTCCATCCTGACCTCGGGTGCAGTCTGTATGGAGTGTACATTCTCCTTGTGCCCTCCGGGTGCTACGGTTTCCTCCCACACTCCAAAGACGTGCAGGTTTGTAGGTTAATTGGCCTCTGTAAAATTGTCCATTGTGTGTAGGATGGAGCTAGTGCATGGGTGATTGTTAGTCAGCATGGACTCAGTGAGGTGAGGGTCCTGTTTCCACGCTGGATCTCTCAACTAAACGTGGAATTAGGGAGTGATGAAATACGGTACATAAATGGAGGAGAACAGATTATGATTTGGGATTGAACATGCCTAAAAAGGCAAAGTGAGTGTTGAATGTGGCAGTAAAGGTTGCAGGGATTGATATGGGGAAGGCCGAGGCAGGTGGCTGGGTGAGGATCCTTTGGGGATTATGGTGGAAGAGTGTGCATGGCCTTGAATGCAAGGATTCAAACAGTGGGACGACACTGTGACGCAGCTGGTAGAGCTGCTGCCTCACAGCGCCAGAGACCCGGATTTGATCCCAGCCTCTAGTGCTGTGTGAGGAGTTTGCATATTCTCCCTGTGACCACGCGGGTTTCTTCCAGGCACTCAGGTTTCCTCCTACATCATGAAGATGTGCGGTTTGACAACATGACAATAAACTCACTTGAACTTGTTTGTAGTTTAATTGGCCTCTGTCTGTATACGGGTAAATGGGCCTGTTCCCGTGCTGCATCTCTAAACTTATCTAAACTAATGTGAATGAGTGATCGATGGTCAGCATGGGCTTGGTGGGCCGAAGGGCCTGTGTCCATGCTCTGTCTTTCAATCAATCAAAATGTTGATTCCTGATGATTTTCGTTGCTGATGTCTGACCACTCCTCCCTGTGTGTGTAGGTCATTGGGGAAGAAAGCTGCACTGCCTGGTAGCAGTGTCCTGAGTACTGGAGATGGCGATGAGACAGACTCCACTCACCTGCAGTGGCCACACGAGACCTGTGGTCGACTTGGCTTTCAGTGGAACAACAGCATATGGCTTCTTCCTAATCAGCGCATGCAAAGGTGTGATTTGGGTGAAGGTAGTGCTGCCTCTGAGGTAGCACAATATTTTCAAGTCGGGTTGCATACCTTGGTGGCTGTTTATGGGGTGAGATCATCGGCATCTGTGTATAGATAAAGTATAGTCTTCCTGTTAACATTCTCACCTCATTTTGTTTAATCACTCATTTTGAGTCTGAACAGAATTTGTTGAGACAAAGGCATCCAGGGGAATAATACCATAAGACAGTAGGCTGGCCAGTCAAGTCTACTCCGCCATTCAATCGCGGCTGATCCCTGCTCAACCCCATTCTACTGATGTCTCCCCGTAACTTTTGACGTCCTTGCTAATCACGTAGTGAATAGTATGGAGTTTGAGCTATTTTTCGTTTTAGTTTTACATGAACTGTTCATATTTTAATAAAGTGGAGACTATTATGTATCGGCATGGGTAACTATCCTCGATACTCCAGCCATTGGTGACTTGCACCATCGCCGGCTCCCTCTATCCTCGTCTCAGATCTTCCGGTTCTTGGGGAATGTGCAAGGGCCGGCTCAGTGGCATGCAGTAGCTTCTTGCTGCTGGTTTGAGCTTATCACAAACTTGTGACCTGTGCCAGTTACAAATCATAGGCTGTTTGCACATGGAAAGATCAATGCCTTTGAATTCTCTTCGAGTCACGCCTTTGGAAATTAATTGCTGTCTCTTCAATATTTATATTGTTACGAAAGTTGCCAATCCCCTCTAACTGCGTTATTTACCAAGAGCTCTAAGTGAATGTGGTGCTTAAGCATCAGGAATATCAGCTGTTATCAGGCAACTGAACCATCCTTTTAACAACCACAATGTGGTCCTGACCCAGAGACTATCTTTAATCGGACTATACTGGACTTTATCTTGCACCAAGCGTTATTTCCTTTATCTTGTATCTGTGCACGGTGGGTGGCTCGATTGTAATAATGTAGTCTTTCCACTGACTGGTTAGTTCACAAAAGCTTTTCACTGTACCTCAGTACATGTGACAATAAACTAAACTAAAAAATCGTTCCTACAGTGTTTGGAACTCGGCAGCCACCTAACCCCATACTTCCATTTCCAATCCCCGATCAGAAAGATTTACCTGTACCCCGTGACCGCGATCACCAGGCTCGTGTGCTAAAAGATGCCAGTCTCTGCTTTTGATGCCTGAAAACATGATTGTTCTAATGCTCTCCTGGTAACCCTTGCCACTTCCATTACTTGTAAAATGGACATAAATTAAATTCCTAATTTTTGTAACACGCTCTCGTGCTTATTATCCTTCTATAGCTTTGTTCTTTCCTATTTCGTTTGTGTTTTTTTAACTCCTTTATCCCCAATCATTGTGTTCTATAACATCCTATCCTGTGTTTAATTCTTCCAACTTTGCCAATCTACATTTTGCCTTTTGATATCCTGTCTTGTCATCGGACGATTGCTAAATTTTGTTCAGCGGTTTGAAGCACTTTGGGAAGTGCAGCCAGGTAAATGCAAGGTGGCACAGTGGCGTAGCGGTAGAGTTGCTGCCTTACAGTGCCAAAGACCCGTGTTTGATCCTGACTGGGTACCTGTCTATACGGAGTTTGTTCATTCTCCCTGTGACCTGTGTGGGTTTTCTCTGGATTCTCCAGTTTCCTCCTGCACTCCAAAGATATATGTAGGTTAATTTGCTTGGTATATTGTAAATTGTCCCTAGTGTGTTAAGGAAAGTGTTAGTGTATCTACTAGTGTATCAATAAACTAAACTAATGCGGAGTGAATTAACATTGTACTGTTTGGTATCCATTCAGATGGCAAGCCCATGATGCGCCAGGGTGACACAGGGGACTGGGTTGGAACGTTTCTGGGTCACAAAGGTGCTGTCTGGGGAGCCACGTTAAACAAAGATGCCAACAGAGCGGCAACTGCAGCAGCGGATTTCTCAGCGTAAGTTTTATTACATGCGGCGGAACGAATAACGAGTAACAAAGGCAATAATTTACTTTAATTTGCCTCTAGGAGATGTAAGGAACTGCAGATGCTGGAATCTTGAGCAAAGCATAGTGCTGGAGTAACTCAACAGATCAGGCAGCATTACTGGAGGACACGGATAGGTGATGTTTCAGGTCTGGGTGGAAGAAGGATCCCCACATAAAACGTCGCTTATCCATGTCCACAAGAGCTGCAGCCTGACCCGCTGAGCTACTCCAGCACTGTGATAATTCATCTCTAAATATACTGTAAACAATACTGCTAATGAGCAGAAATTCTTGCTGGAATGTTATTTGGCTTTATTTCCCTTGAACTTCCCATATGCTCTGATCTATGTATCATAACCTGTGATATTTGGTGGAGGAGGGAACTGCAGATGCTGGTTTGCATTGAAGAGAGACACAAAATCCTGGAGTATCTCAGGAGGACAGACAGCATCTCTGGAGAAAATAAATAGGTGACGTTTCGGGTCGAAACTCTTCTTTTGACCAAGACGCAGCTTCCCATTTTCACCCCTTTCCACAGAGACCGCTCACTCCGCGACTCCCTGGATCACTCATTCCTTCCCACCCAAACCATCCCCTGCCCAGGTACTTTCCCTAAAACACTCGGTCTGAAGAAGGGTGTCGACCCGAAACATCTCCCATTCCTTTTCGATAGAGATGCTGCCTGGCCCGCTGAGTTACTCCAACACTTTGTGTCCTATTTTGTAAACCAGCATCTGCAGGACCTTGTTTATACTTTTTTTTAAAGAAGTTTCCTGATTATTTTGTCATTTTTTGAAAGCTTTAACTGGATGTAATAATCGTGTGCAATTGTCTGACATTTTGTTTTTAAAAAATTTGAGATGAGCAAAATGTGTTCAGAAATCCTTTTCAGTGAGTTATAATTTTTTATGCATTGAATTCTTTTGATGTGACTTGGTCCTTTCTTTTTCCTCAGCAAAGTATGGGATGCTGTGACAGGTGATGAAATGCTCACTTTAGCCCACAAACATATTGTCAAAGCCGTGGACTTTACTCAGGTAACATATTTTCTAATTTCAGTTTATTTTTTTGGCCGTAATATTTCTAATATACTAGACCAAGTGGGACCCATTGGGGGGGGCGGGGTGGGGGTGGGGGCCTGCGGCGTCACATACACACTAACCACACACACACTAACCACCCCCCTTGATATTATATTAATATCATTCATTTGCCCCTTTTACCCCATCCCCACCCTATCCACTCACACATAACTCCCAATTCGCAGGCGCGTCTAGAGACGGAGAGAGAGGGGCAGAGACAGAGAGAGAGGGACAGAGACAGAGGGAGAGGGGCAGAGACAGAGGGGGATGGGGCAGAGAGAGGGGGAGGGGCAGAGAGAGGACGAGGGAGCAGCGAGAGGGAGAGGGCGGACTTGAACTCGGCGGACGCTGGACGGTGAGCGAGTGGGGCGGGCGAGCAGGGAGCGACCAAAGGACTATGAGTCGAGGGGGTGGGGATGATGTCACTCGCAGCCCTTGGAACACGGAGCAGCCATTGTGAAGTCATCAGCGAGACTCTCTTTTATTTTCAAGGTTATTTCAGATTTGTGAACATTTTCATAAATAACTCGAGAAATAAAGCTCGAAATTTTCAGATAAGGTGATTTCGGACTCCAGGGGATAAATCTCTATCGGAATATGTGAAGATTTTATAGTTAGCGCGTCGTTTTTTCGAGAAGATGTGACAACACACAAACAAATAAATACACACCCACACAAACACACATCCACACACACACATACACATACAAGATCTGAGTTTTAAGTATATAAGATTTATCTTGTTTTTGATTTTGCAGGATAGTAACAACTTGCTTACGGCTGGGCAAGATAAAGTGTTGCGTATCTATGATTTGAACAAAACTGAAGCAGGTAAGGCATGGTTGCTGTAGAAAGAATTTATGGAGTTTTACATCCAGCAACAGTGGCATAGCAGGTAGAGCCGCTGCCTCACAGCACCCGAGACCCAGGTTCGATCCCGACCTTGGGTGCTGTTTGCACGTTCTCCCTGTGACTGCGGGTTTCCTCCGGGTGCTCTGGTTTCCTCCCACATCCCAAAGAGGTGCGTGTTTGTAGGTTAATTGGCCCTCTGTAAATTGCCCCCTAGTGTGTAGGGAGTAGATGAGAAAGTAGAATAACATAGAACCAGTGTGAACGGGTGATTGATGGTTGGATGGGTCGAGGGCCTGTTTCCATGCGTTATCTTTAAATTGAAAGTAATCTCCATTTTCTCGCTGCTGAAGGGATTGCATGAATGTGTGGTGACTGATATACAAGATTTTAGTTACTACATTATATAGAATTGACTAGAATTCTATATAGAATTGACTACTCTGTTACCGCAAGGGAACAGCACATATTGATATTAGGTGCGGTCAAGTTTTAGCAACTGGTTTTTATGCCTGGTTTATGGTTAGACTTGGTTACAATTGCGTCTGGTTAGGAATGTGCACGTGTTTTGTAAGCCTGTTCACCTAGATCAAGTAAAGAAAGTAAAACCACTTAGTCAAGCAGTACGGAAACAGACCCTTTGGCCCAACTTGCCCATGCCAACCAGGATGCCCCATCTTAGCTCATCCCATTTGCCTGTGTTTGACCCATATCCCTCTAACTAAATGTTTCCTATCCACATAGTTGACCCAACGTCTTTTAAATGTTGTTATGGTATCTGCCTCGACTACCTCCTCTGGCAGGTTGTTCCACTTGCATGTAAAACCTTGTGGGATCTCTGTCCCAAATGACTTTCAGTCAGCGGGAGTGCGTTTGAAGTGCATACAATGCTGTAGCATGTGTTGAGTTACTAATTTGTGACCAAGAATCTGCAAACGACTGATCTGTGCATTTTAATGCTTTTGGTCGAGGAGTGGTTGGGATGGTTTTATGATGGGATGTTTAGCTTGTTCAATGACCTCTGGTGGTGGGGAGTTATTTAACCATAGCTCCAGAATTGTAAACACTCAGAGGGATTTGTGTATGAAAGTGAGAAATAGAATAATACAAGTCCACCATCGATTTTCTGGCAACTGGTGGTCTGGCCCCCCCTTTAATCTGGACAAAGGAGCGCACTTGAAATCCCCCTCACCCCAGACATTCCCCCCCCTCCCTAAACATGTGGTGCCTGGGCCGGGTGAAGCAGCTGATCCCGACCTCACGGGAACTTCTGCGGCTGATCAGCGACACTAATTTGCCCCTAGGATCGAAACTATGGAACTTGAGTCCAGCTGGGGCCGGCTGACCTGTTCCCATATTGCGGGCCGGTATCTCAGCCCCTCGGCGGCCTTGGCAGACAATTCCAGTACTGTTTGGCGACTCTCGGAGGCCATGACCTCTGCTGGTCTGGCAAAACGGATAATTCAGAAAGGCTCTGGAGCCAAGGTTGCTGCAACATTGGTGGTGGACCTGTTAAATAATTGCAAGTGAGAGTATGAATGTAAAGGGAGGTGGAGAGAATGTACCAGGAAGGACCACATGCATTTGTCAGCATTTTTGCCTCTTGGTCATAAGAATTGTGTTGGTGGCAGGTGGGTATTTATAGTTTCAGATCTCAAGTTTGTTTGTCACTCTTCCAATATTCACATTATTGTTAAAGATGGTATTGTGATAGATCATTCTTTTTCTCACAGAGCCTTTGGTGATCAGTGGCCATACTTCTGGCATTAAGAAAGCACTGTGGTGTAATGACGACAAGCAGATACTCTCGGCAGCTGATGACAAGACAGTCAGGTGAGTGTAGTCAGTCTCTTAAGAACTTCCAAACTTTTAAGGATTAAAGCTTTGAGCGTAGATTCTTCGTTCATGTTGTGGTTGGTTGAACTTCCACCATCGGATGGATCTACAGGAATCGCTGCCTCAAAAAGGCAGCCAGCATCATCAGAGGCCTACACCACCCTGGCCATGCTCTAATTTCACTCCTGCCTTCAGGAAGAAGGTACTGGAACCTGAAAACCATGACCTCCAGATCCAGGAGCAGCTTCTTGACACTACAAACACCAACAAAACTATGATGTGTCTTGGTTGGTTGCACAAGAGACCAAACTTTTGTTTTGCACTAGTGTTGCTTTATATTTATTGAACTATTATCTATGAGTGCAGTGTTTATGTACCTGTTATGCTGCTGCAGGTTAGAATTTCATTGTAACATTTTTGGTACATATGACAGCTAAACGCTTGATGGAGAGGAGTATTTTATTTAGAGCTGATACATGTGAGCCTATCTCACTTGGAAGGACTCTTGACTCTGGTAGGACACACTTGGCTGTCAATAGACTTGGCTGTTTGTGCCTATTGGCTCAATGTCATGTTCCAATTCTGAAGCTGGTATTGAAATGTAGGGATAAATTTGCTTTTTATAGAAAATAGAACTATTGTATATTGTAACTTGACAATCATGTTTTTGAAAAGGTTGCAGTGTGTGATGATGACGACGCCTTATGTTGCTTTTTTTTTTTAACTTGCCTTAGTTTGAAAACGGTATTTATTTTCATCAAGTGCTGCAGAAGATGTGAATGTAAAGTGGTGAAATATGAATTGTGAATCTAACCTGCAACTTTCCCTGTTTCAGGCTCTGGGACAGGGCTAGTATGACTGAGGTGCAGACGCTGAATGTAGCTTCACCTGTAAGCTGTGTGGAGTACATACCTGACGGGGAGATCGTGGTTTTAACCTACGGCAAAACCGTCGCTTTTCACAGTGCACTCAGGCAAGTCTAATTCTGTAACATTTTGTTATCTCTTGGCAACGTAACCACTATGTTCTTGTTCATATCTAGTGCAATCAATCAGTTTTCAAATTAAAACTTTAAATATGCCTCGTAGAAATGAGGAACTGCAGGTGCTGGTTTACAAAAACAAAAGACTCAAAGTGCTGGTGCAACTCAGCGATCAAGCAGTATTTCTGGTGAACGTGGATAGGTGACGTTTTGGTCGGTACCTCTCTTCAGACCTGATCCAAAATGCCAACTATCCATGTTCCATTGATGGTGCCTGATTGGCTCAGTTACTCCAGCACTTTGCATCCGTTTTGTGTATACCAGCATCTGCATATCCTTGTTTCTACAAAGAAATAGCAGATATATTGAACAAAATGTTAACATCGGATATCATTATGGAAGACTTTGCTAATGTGCCTAAGATAGCAGACTGGCAAGTTTCAAATAACATGGAAGTGTTTACAAACACTCAAAAGATAAGGGATACAGTATTGGATAAAGTGGTGGGGAGGAGGGATTCTAAAGATGGACAAGACGTCAGCAACCAACAGACTGTACATTAGAATTTTAAAGGAAGTAGCTGTAGAGAAAGAGCACCCATTGTTCAAAATTCTCATAACTTTCTAAGCTTTCTAAGAATAAACTAGAAGAATGGAAAACGGGCAACGCGAATCCCCTTTGCAAAAATAAAAAGGATGAAAGGCAGCGGACTGCAGACAAGTTTAACAATGTTATTGTCAAGATGCCAGAGTCAATCAAAAAGGAAATAGCTACTCATTTAGCAATTCTGAACATAATTCAGTCTCATCATTGTGGTTTTATGAAAGGTAAATCATCTTTGACAAATTGTTTGAATTACTTGAGGGTGTAACAGGGATAGTTCCTAATGGGGGAGGGGCGTAGATGAAGTGTATTTAGTTTTCCAAGAGGCATTTAACACAAGATGCCGGTGCATGTAAGCCATGGGTGGCAACAAAGGAAATGAATTGAAAACTGGCTTTCACAGAGTTGAAACAATTGGAATAAACATCCTTCAGACTGGAAGGAGGCAACTAGCGGAGTATCGCAGGGATTGACTTCTGGCCTGTAATTGTTTATTTTTTAAATTAATTACCTGAAAGTAAGGTTGATTAGTACGGATGTCAGGGGTTATGGAGAGAAGGCAGGAGAATGGGGATGAGAGGGAAAGATAGATTGGCCATGATTGAATGGCGGAATAGACTTGATTGGCCGAATGGCCTAATTCTGTTCCGATAACTTGTCAACCTATGAAAGAAGGAACAGTATGCAAAGTTTTAAAATGCAGCAAACCCATGTTATTACACACAGCGTGGGTGCAGTCTATTATTGCACATTGTCCACTGTAACCACTGTCCCTGCTGCTTATTCCCACATGCTGAGCGAAATGGGTTTGAAATGGTGGTGGGGTGAAGAAACCCTGCCCCACTCTCAGTGAGATTCCCACGACTGGCTGTCTGCCCAGAGTTCTGGGTGTAACACTCTGACATCGATCTTTAATGCTAACTAATTCTCCTGCCAAAAACCTTCCCAGTGTACAAAGTATTTTTAATGGTTAAAATGTATTTTTGCTACTGCAGGTTAAAAATACTTGTGGCTGTTTATAACATTGTTTAATAGAGTTAAGTATACAGAAAAGCAGTTGCTTGTCAATTTCAATGTCTTGTCAATTTCTCTACCATGTCAATTTCAACAATTTGTGTTCTTAAGGAGACAGTGCTATAACCGAATTCTGTTACAAAGCAGTGCATAATAACGAGAGTTTATACTGTCTATAGATGAAACAAAATAAGTAGACGGTCACGTGATATGGGTTCTGTGACTTCACAAAGGGATATAGATTGAGTGAGGATAAAAGAATGGCTAATGGAGTTTACCGTGTGGAAGTGTGAGGTCATGCACTTTAATAAGAACAATCAAAAGGCCAATTATTAAATGTGGGGTGCAGATGAGGAAAACACTGAGGGAGCTCAGTGTTCTTGTTCAACAGGTTACGAAGGCAAGTCAAGTGGCCTTCATGGGCAAAGAGTTGGAGGTGAAGGCCAACAAAAGGCAGGCCTTTTGCCTAAAAGCTAGAGTAATATTGGAGGCAATACAAAGATTCACCGGCTCACTCCTGAGATGACAAAGGTGTCCTCCTACCAAGAGAGACTAAATATGCTGGGCTTTTATTGCTTGGAGTTTAGATAGAACTGCCAACGCTGATTTACAAGAAAGGACTCAATGTGCTGGAGGTCAGGACCCTTTAGGCTGATCCAAATGGGGTTGACAGAGTAAATATTCAAATGTTTTCACTGGGAGGGGAGTATTGAACAAGGGGACATAGCTACAAGATAAAATTTGAGTATAGAAATCTCTTTTCCCAGTGGGCAGTGAATCTGTTGGAGTTCTCCTGGTAAGGGGGGTGCGGGCACTGAAAAAATGATGGTTTAGTGCTCTTCGAATACTTTGAACCCTTATCTCTTAGCTATCCCTGATCCACCTCTTTGCCTTCCGTCACCCTGTCTGCAAATTTCCATTGCCCGTCAGAGCTGCCAGTGGTAATTTTGGGTGAAAGCTAATGGAGTATAAAGCAGGCCATGTTTAGGAATGCAGTTCTGCACTTCCAAGTTAAAAAATAACGTCATGCTTATGCAGTCCAAGCTTGCAAACAATCAATCTGAAGAAGGGTCCTGACCCAAAATGTCACCTATCCATGTTCTCCAAAGAAGCTGTCTGACCCACTGAGTTACTCCAGCACTTTGTGGGTTTCTTTGGTAAACCAATGTCTGCAGTTCCTTGTTTCTACTACAGAGCAACATTTTTTTTCATATGGTTGAAGGATTTGGGTGTATTCTGAGGTTTGTTTTTATTTCTACAGTCTAGAGTTGATCAAATCGTTTGACGCACCAGCTTCAATCAACTCAGCTTCTCTTCACCCCGAGAAAGATGTTTTTGTTGCAGGAGGTGATGACTTCAAATTGTACAAGTTTGACTACAATACCGGCGAGGATTTAGGTAGGTCTTCATACCTGTAGTGCTTTTGAAGCATGTTGATTGTTCCGGCTATTGCATTTCACTTGAAATGACAATGAGTTTTGCATGTTGCTGAGTTCAACCTAATGTTAGTTCTAAAGTCTAGAATTGCTTTATGGGAATTTGCATTTACCTTTTATTAACCTAACAAGGGAACCTCGTGTTAACTTTGCACAGAACATAATACCCAGCACCATTTATTGAGACTCGATTTGTCGGATTTTCTTTGCATTAGTGGGTCGGAAAGCCGCATTCTCTACATTTAGTGTGGCTCAGGATCCTTCAATGGTGACACAGTGGGCAGCACAGTGGTGCAGCTGCAGACTTGCCTCATTACAGCACCAGAGACCCAGGTGGGGTCCTGACTTTGGGCGCTGTCTGTACAGAGTTTACATTCTTCCTGTGACTGCGTTCATAGGTTTCCTCCGCGTGCTCTGGTTTCCTCCCACATTCTGAAAAGGTGCAGATTTGTAGGTTAATTAGGGTCTGTAGGGTGCAGGATAGAACTTATGCACGGGTGATTGTTGGTTGACGTGGGCTGATGGACCTGTTTACACTCTGCATCTCTAAACTCAAACAAAACAAAATACCAATTAGATAGGGTGTTGGCATTGTTTTCTCGCAAATTACATCTTCTAGAGTCCCTAATGTCAGTGAAAATGGTTTGTCTCAATGACTGCCGTGTCTAGTATACTAGATTGTATTTTAACTAGGCTTCTACCTGGTAATTTCTTTAAACTTTCTTGTCTGGCCCCTTGGATATTTGAAGGTGATCTAGGTTTGCCACCTTTGTGCTGACGATCCGTGTCAGGTTAAGAATAGTGTGGTAGTTATGAAGTAGGAAATGAAACGTCTGAACATTGTGGAAAGACTGAATACATAGATCCGTGTCTGTTAGTACGTTTACCTTGACAATCCTGAGTTCTTGTTCTTTATTAGAACTACTTGTGGTTTTACTGTTGCTAACTTTTGATTAAGATTTGAAAAATGCTGTCAACTCTAAACAAAAATCTTTTGCCATCATCCTATTGCCTTGGATTTCAATGCTGTAGGCTTGTGCTGGTCATGGATTTTTAATATTATAGATTTAACATGCCTGATATCTGCCTTCAAACATTAACATTCAAATTGCTACAAATCAAAAAGGAGCTGAAAATAGCAGGTTTGTTCCCTATATCTGAATGCATCAGTTAGACTTTACCATGCGATAAGAGGCCCTTCGGCCCACCAGGTCTGCACCGACCAGCGGTCACCCTGTACACGAATACCATCGTACACAAAAGGGACAATTTACAACTTTACCGAAGTTACAAAACTCGACGTCTTTGGAGTGTGGGAGGAAACCAGTGCACCCAGAGAAATCCCACACAATCACAGGGAAAAATGTACAAACCCATGCAGTCACAGGTAGAACGTACAAACTCTGTACAGACAGCACCCACAGTCACATTCAAACCCGGGTCACTGGCGGCTATATGGCAACAATTCTACTATTGCGCCTCTGTACCGCCCACTTATTAAGCATGTACGCCACTAGGGGGCGCCGCATGATGGCAGCCTCTGCCTACAGTCTATCTGTTTTTTTATCTTTTTCATTTTTAGTTTGTTTAAAAGTATGTTTTGGAGGATTTTTTTAGTATTTCTATGTGGGGGAGGGGGGTAGGTTAAGGGGGAAACCGTTTCCCAGTCACTTCCTGGCATCGGGCCGCCCGTAGCGGCGACTGCAGAGGGCTCGGAAGGCCCCGACCACGGGTGAACATCAAAGAACGTCAAAGAGGAGGATGACCGAACTTTGGTGCCTTCCCTCACAGTGGGAAACTTTGATACCGCTGTGTGGGGGTGTTTATGTTATAGTCTATCATATTCTGTGTTCTTTATTTTATTCGTATGGCTGTATGGTGAGCACAAATTTCACTGTACCAATTGGTGTATGTGACAATAAATGTCTCTTGTCTTGTCTCTTGTCTTGTATTTCTTTGCAATAGTCACCATGTTCTAAGACAATTAAAAACATTTTTTTTTTAAACAGAGTCATACAAAGGTCATTTTGGTCCCATTCACTGCGTGAGGTTTAGTCCCGATGGAGAGCTGTACGCCAGCGGTTCAGAAGATGGAACCCTTCGTCTTTGGCAGACAACTGTTGGCAAAACGTATGGATTGTGGAAGTGTGTACTCCCTGGTAGGTACATCTTGGTATTTAAGTGCACACTTCTTTCTCTAGCAATGTGACCCATTATTATATTTAAATAGAGGACTCGATTCTTCGAAGGAATGTTTTTGGTGCGTTTGATAAATGTGCGATTTTAAAAAAAAATTCCGTCCCAAGCCAAAATTTGGCCTATTGGGGAACCTACTTGCCTGAGGTCATCTGTTGCCGGCCCTGATTTGTCACGATCCTTTCTTGCTTCCAATCCACCTCTCCTCCCCACACGCACAATCAGTCTGATCAGAGCCCCGGGCGCAGATGGCAAATTCTACCCAGCAATCGGCACAGATGAGGTTGAGATCAGCCACCTCGTCCAGCCTGGGGGGGGGGGGGGGAGATTCATTTTGTCTGGATTCAAGGGGGGGAGGGGGTGGACTATCAGTTGAAGGATAATCGGTGGTGGACCTGTAGCTAATTTGTCATTGTGAAGTGCATTTCATACACTTTTTTTTAATTACAGAGGAACTTGGCTCTGAAAACTCTGATTCCATCTACGGCACGCCTCCAGAGGTAAAAGCTTGAACTGACAGCTTGAGAGACACTAGTGAACAAGATGCAGACCAAGCTCTGAGTCAACAAGCAGAAGAGTGCGTCCTCCATTTTGTGTTAATAGCAAATGCAGACAGCTAAATGGACTCTTATCGATAACTTAAAATCTGTTAACTGTCTAAAAGACAAGCACTTCGTGTCTGCAAGTAAAATAGTAGACCTGTGCATATTCAGCACAGCTGCTTAGCATCTTAGTGTTTTATTGAATCTGCTCAACGACGCCAGTGTATATAAAGTAATGACCAATTTCTGCTCACAAAGTGCTGAAGCTACAGCTGTAACATCATGGATTCAGATGTTTTCCTTTAAGAATGGAATTTTTCATATAAAGGTTCAGTGCTAATATTTTGGTTTACAATTAAAGTTATTTAGTTTGCCATTTTTCATTTTAAATGGCCTGCAGTTTATCATCATTTGCAGCAATTTGTATAAATTAAAAGCCTTGAGCAGTATTAAATTGGCCCAAACATGTCATCAAACAAGGCATCATATAGCTCATTTTGTAATTCTATGGGTATTTACACCAAATTAATAGTTTGGATTCTGCAACTGAAAACATACATTCAGAAGTATGCTGATTTTGATGCCTTATTAATGCTCCTTGTATCTGTTTTGCCCTCTCAGCGAGGCAATAATTATTTGCAGCAATTGCATAAGTGCCTTGGCTTGTTAGGAAATGTTTCTGGTTTTATACCTTGTGTTCTGCAATGTACACAGGCAACGTTATATTATTCTATAGATCAGCTAGTTTACAGTATTAAAACGAGACCTGCCTGTAGTTATTCCAAGCCTGTGAACGTACATTTTTTTGTCCACCTGATCATTGCTGAAACTCCTGCCCTGGCTTCTGAATAAACTATGTCCCTTCAATCCGACATTAAAACAGCATGACACTTGTGCTTTTGTATTCAACATTACACATTGAACCAGCAAGTCAAATTTAATTTAGAGTGGATGCCTGCTTGCCCAGGGATCTTTGCTCTTTTTTTCCCCCAAAGTCTGAACATGTCAGGCTTTGACAGGTGTGACAGACTGTACTTTTGTAAGATCATTATCATCTTGAGTATTAGCCAGGATTTGCGATCTACATTAGTAATGAGTTAGAGAGTGATGATAAACTAGTGGCTATGCCATGTTTTTGGTTAACTCCTGCAATGCCTATTGGTTATTTTCCAAGCCATCTTTCTCTTTCCCTCCTGGTTCCCTTCATTGATTTATAATACCCTTAATGAAATGTTTTAGGTGCAGGTATGAATGCTTGATCGAAGGTATGAATGTGTGACTCGTATGAAGGTATGAATCAAATCCTACATTCTGCTGAAGGATATTTTACCTGAAGTGCTGACTGCATCTCCTATTTTGTAAAGCAGCACCTGCAGAATTTGTAGCATTTGTTCTCTTCCCCCCCCCCCGTTTTTTTCAAGTGTATAGTTATTCTGACCTTTTTTCATGAGCAGTTTAATAACGGCAGTTAATGTACACAAGAGCAAGTTTGTCTGTGGTTCAAGAGATGGGCTCTGAAAAAAGGTATCAACCTGAAACTTCACCCATTCCTTCTCTCCAGAGATGCTGCCTGTCCAGCTGAGTTACTCCAGCATTTTGTGTCTATCTTTGGGCTCCTCCGCTCTATGGTCTTTGTTTGGACGTTTCGCCCATCCTGACGAGCTGCTGTGATTGGCTGTGCCCGGGGAGTGAGCTGTGAGTGGCTGCGCTCAGGGCAGCTGTGATTGGCTGCGCCCAGGGAGTGAGCTGTGATTGGCTGTGCTCGGGCAGTGAGCTGTGATTGGCTGGCGTCTAGGGCAGCAGTGATTGGCTGCGCGCAGGGCTGCTGTGAGTGGCTGTGCCCGGGAGTGAGCTGTGATTGGCTGTGCCCAGGGCTGCTGTGAGTGGCTGTGCCAGGGAGTGAGCTGTGATTGGCTGGCGCCTCTGTCCGCACTCGGCCGGGACATCATGGCGACGAACAACTGCGGCATTCCGCTCGGTAGGAACCGCGGGCGGGGAGAGGGATGGAGGGCCGGTTCTGGGGAGCGGGTTGGTGGTCCGGGCCGGGCCCAGACATCCGTCGGACTGTCGTAGAGCTGCACAGCGGGGAAACAGGCCCTTCGGCCAAAGCCTGGTCATGCTGTCCCATAGCCTTCTGCACCCTCCCTGTCCATATATCTGTCCATAACGCCGTCATTTGGACTTGTCCTGTCCAGTCCCCCACTTGAGTCGCACAGTTCCTGCAGAGTTGTTGTGGTCTGAAGAAGGGTCTCGTCTCCAGAGATGCTGCCTGTCCCACTGAGTTACTCCAGCGTTTTGTGTCTGGTGTCTGCAGAGTTAATGGAGCTGTATAGCACGAAAAGCAGGCCCTTCGGCCCACCTTGTCTCCCCCCCCCCCCCCCCCCCCCCCCCCCCCCCGACAAGTTGGCTTCTTAAGCCTGTCCCTTTTGGCACATATAAACCCTTCCTATCCATATATCTGTCCTAACCTCGTCATTGGACTTCTATCGTCCTGTTTCCTACTTGTGAATCATACAGTTTCTGCAGTCAAAGAGCTGTACAGCTCGAAAAACAGGCGCTTTAGCCCACCTTGTCCATGCAGACCAGGTTGGCATATTAGGCTGCTCCCATTTGCCTGCATTTGACCCATAGCTCTAAATCCTTCCTATCCACAAAACTGTCTAAACGTCATCATTGGGCTTCTGACACAAAATGCTGGAGTAACTCAGCATCAGTCTGAGGAAGGGTCTCAAACTGAAACGTCACCCATTCCTTCTCTCCAGAGATGCTGCCTGTCCCACAGAGTTACTCCAGTAATTTGTGTCTACCTTGGATTTAAACCAGCATCTGCAGTTCTTTCCTACACGTCATTGGACTTGGCACTCACTTTTTATGAGTGCAAAAAGTTGGCCCTAGATTCCCTGGAAATCTTGCCCATCTCACCTTAAACTTGTGCCCTCTACTTTTACAATTTTCTATCCTGAGAAAATGACAGTGAGCGTTTACTTTATCCGTGCCCCTCATGATCTTGCACACCTCAATAAGGTCAGCCTTCAGCCTTCAAGGCACAAAAAAAAAAGGCCTTTCCAATCTCTCCCTATAACTCAAGTCAGCAAGCTAAGGTAACATCCTGGTGAATCTCTTTCAACTGAGAGACCAGAACTGCACACAATACTCCATGGAGACATGAGGGTCTGCAGATACTGGAATGTTGAAAAAAAATACAAAGTACTGGAGGGACTCAGTGGGTCAAGCAGCATCTGTGGATGGAATGGACAATCATCTGAAGAAGATACTAAAAGCTGGAGAAACTCAGCGGGACAGGCAGCATGTTTGGAGAGAAGGAATGGGTAATGTTTCGGGTTGAGACCCCCAGACTCTGAAGAGGGCTTTGACCCAAAACTTTGTCCGTTCATTCCCTCCATGGATGCTGCCCGTCCCACTGAGTTCCACCAGTACAAGGTTTTGCATTCTAGCATCTGAGGTGCATTGTGTTTCCCAAGTATTGATCCAAATGTATCAAGTGCAGCTCAGCCCAGCAAATGGCAAGGGTACTAGAAGCAAAGGATGGCATTTGTGTAGCTGAAACAACGGTGGAATGCAGCTTCAGTGGAGTGTATAATTGGGAGTAGCCTCACGAGGGGACAGTGATAGAGGGGGATCAGCATTGGTGGGCATGGTCAGGCTACAAGCGAGCTTCATGAGAACTAAACTCATCCATGTAAGTGGAGAGTATTCCATCACCATCCTGACTAGGTGGATGCATTCTGACTTTTAAAAGACATTTGTACATATATATATGTATAAGACGGGTTTAGAGTGCTATGAAATGCAGGAAAATGGGACTAGCCCAGTATGCCAACTTGGTCGACTTGGACAGTTGTGCTGAAGGGCCTGTTTCCATGCTGTATATCTTGTGGTGGAAAAGTGGGTTCAAATTGTAAGCGGTACAGTGGCGCAACACAGCACCAGAGACCCGGTTTGATCCTGACCTTGAGTGCTACCTGTGTGGTGTTTACACGTTCTCCCTGTGATCACGTGTGTTTCGTCCAGGTGCTCCAGTCTCTCCCACATCCCAAAGATGTGCAGGTTTGTAGGTTAAATAGACTCTGTAAATTGTGTGTAGGGAGTGGATGGGAAAGTGGGATAACACAGAACTAGTGTGAACTGGTGATCACTGGTCGGCATGGACTTGGTGGGCCGAAGTGCCTGTTTCCATGCTGTATCTCCAAACAAAACTAAATTCGGAGGTGGACAGCGTGTTACTCTGTGACACAAATGTTACTCTTTCTTGTGTAGGAAGAAAGAACTGCAGGCTCTGGTTAACACAAAGTGCTGGAGTAACTTAGCGGGTCAGGCAGCATCTCTTGAGAACATCGATAGGTGACGTTTAGGTTTCGGGTCTGACTGTGAGGAGTGGGAGGAGAAAGCTGGTAGAGATTTATTTCCCAAGCTCTCCCAGCTTACTTCTGCACCTCCACCCCACCTCCCCTCCCACGCACACCCTATAATTGGTCGGAGGAAGGGTCCCTTTTGGCATTCAAGAGGTTACAGCAACATTTAAGAGGCCTTTAGATGGGAAAATGTATATGCAGGGGACAGAGGGATATGAATCGCGTGCAGGCAGAAGTGTTTATCTTGGCAACATGTTTGGCACAGACATTGTGGGTCGAAGGGCCTGTTGCTGTACTGTACTATGTTCTAACACTTGTGCCTGAGAGTGGTTGCAAATGGTTCAGCCTGTATAGGCCTGTAAACTCACCAAACACTCAGATAAACATACAATAATCAATAATGCAACAAATTAATAATTGGTAATACTAGGTAACCTAATAGTGCAAAATCCGTGGGATAACAAATAAAAAACAAGCCATGGAAGTTCAAAGGTCATAGCTGCTGAGATAGTGATTCGTGTTGTGCTGTGTTCAAAAGCATGATGGTTGCTGAGAAGCTCATAACATAACACTTTAAAATTTCATTTGCGAGATCACACCACATCAAAAAAACAGTATCATTTGGAGGAGAAAAATATTTAGGGATCTCCTCTGATTCTTTTCAACTTCATCACATACTCATTTATTTTCACGGAAATGTATTCTGGTCTGTCGACCCACTTTAACAAAATAACACACCATTTTGTGCAATGTTTCCTTGCTGTTGAGAAACGAAAGTAAGTAAGTAAGTTTATTGGCCAAGTATTCACATACAAGGAATTTGTCTTGGTGAACAAAAGGGTCTTGTTTCACCATCATCATAGGAATTTGAAAAGAAATTGAGAACTGATCCTAAAATTGAGGGCACACGTTGAGCTGACATTAAACTCATTTACGGTAGACACAAAATGCTGGAGTAACTCAGCGGGTGAGGCAGCATCTATGGAGAGAAAGAAGACGTTTCGGGTCGAGACCCTTCTTCAGAATGATTGGTTATTTAGATTGGTAGAGATACAGCACGGAAACATACCCTTTGGCCCACTGACTCCGCGCAGACCAGCGATGCCCACACACTAACGCTATCCTACAATTTCTACCAAAGCCAATTAACCTATGTATAAAAGTGGTATTGCAACATATGTGATCCAGTCTAGAAAATATTAGACGAGACTTTAGAGATACACCATGGAAACAGGCCCTTAGGCCCCCACGAGTCCGTGCCGACCAGCAATCATCCCGTACTCTAACACTATTCTACATACTAGGGCCAAATTTACAATTTCCAGTAACCAATAAATCTACGAACCGGTATGTCTTTGGAGTGTGGCAGGAAACTGGAGCGCCCAGAGAAAACTTACCCCGGTCACGGGGAGAACGCAGAAATTCTGTACAGACAGCAGGATCCAATCTGGGTCTCTGGGATTGTAAGGCAGCAACTCTACTGCTGTACCACTGTGCCGCCCTTTGTCTTTGATGCAAAGTCATCTAACTTTGGGGGATGTTGAACTTGACATGAGTGGGAGGAAAAGGAGTGATTATTTCTACGTTTCCTGACCTCCAAGTTGAAGCAACATATATATTTTCCTATGTCATTGTTTTTAACAAAGAGCCAGCATTAAGCTGCCACAAAAAAAAGAGACAAAGTGCTGGAGTAACTCTGCAGGTTAGAAACATAGAAACATAGAAAATAGGTGCAGGAGGAGGCCATTCGGCCCTTCGAGCCAGCACCGCCATTCATTGTGATCATGGCTGACCATTCACAATCAGTAACCCGTACCTGCCTTCTCCCCATACCCCTTGATTCCACTAGCCCCAAGAGCTTTATCTAACTAGGTTAAGCAGCATTCTCTGGAGAACATGGATAGGTGGAGTTTTGGGTTGCTGTGCACCTTCAGAGTTGTATTTAAACTGCCACTGTTCTGTAGATTATCAGCTGATGTTGCTCAGTTTGCTGTGAAAACCCCCTCCTGTGTATAAAAGTGGTACTGCAACATTTGTGATACAGTCCAAAAAACATTAGACTTTAAAGATACAACATGGAAACAGGTCGTTTGTCCCACCGAGTCCGCGCCGACCAGCGATCACCTGTACACTGGCACTTTTCTACATATTAGGGACAATTTACAATTTACGGAAGCCAATCAACTTAGAAACCTTTACGCCTTTGGAGTGTGGGAGAAAACCGGGGCACATGGAGGAAACACACGCTGTCACAGAGAAAACATACAAACTCCACAGAGACAACTCTTGGTCAAGATTGAATTCGAATCTCTGGTGCTGTAAGGCAGCAACGATACTGCTTCATCATTGGGCCACCCTAGGTAGTAAATGTGTTAGTAATCTCTAAACTAAGGTAAACATGTTGGTAAAATGTTGCCCAATACTGATCTGGTTTGGAAATGTAACTCACCATGCTGTAAAATGACTTTAATGTTGGTCTGTGAATAATAAAATTATTAAATACTGCTATTTAGCAGTGTATAAAAGAATGAGGGGCATACAAAGGGTGAATGGACAGAGTATTTTACCCAAGGTGGGGGAATTAAGAACTAGGTTTAAGGTTAGAGGGAAAGATTTAATAGGAACCCGAGGGGGAATTTTTTCCCTCAAACTGTAGTGTGTATATGGAACGAGCTGCCAGAGGAAGTTGTTGAGACGGGTACTATAAACCTCCACCACAATAACTCTTAATTGGGCAGCACAGTGGTGCAGCAGTAGAGCTGCTGCCTTACCGTGCCAGCGACCCTGGTCCGATCCTGACTACGGGTGTTGTCTCTACAGAGTTTATACATTCTCCCTGTCACTGTGGGTTTTCTCCAGGTGCTCCAGTTTCCTCCCCCATTCTAAAGATGTGGTTTGTAGGTTAAATGGCCTCTGTAAATTGCCCCCTAGTGTAGAATTTGAAAATGGGCTAACATAGAACATATAGTATGGGTTATCATTTCGTTCAGCGCAGACTTGGTAATCTGAAAGGCCTGTTTCCTTGCAGTATATCCAAACTAAACTAAACAATGTCCCTCCCTCAAGGATGCTTTTTCAGTCCCCTACTAAACTCCCTTTATACTGATGCCTACAAGTTTGCCGATGACTTCACTGTGGTGGGCCGAATCACGAGCAATGACAAGTTGAAGGAAGAAGATAGAGAGTATAGTGCCATGGTGCGAGGATAATAATAGACAATAGACGCAGGAGTAGGCCATTCGGCCCTTTGAGCCAGTACCGCCATTCACTGTGATCATGGCTGATCATCCACAATCAGCACCCCGTTCCTGCCTTCTCCCCATATCCCCTGACTCCGCTATCTTTAAGAGCGCTCCCTAATATCAGCAAGTTGAAAGAATAGTTATTGACTTCAGGAACCATGGTGTAGTTCATGCCCCAATCCGCATCAATGGTGCAGATGTAGAAATGGTTGAGAGCTTCAAGTTTTCTAACTGACCAGAGCTGCCTGGCCCACTGAGTTCCGCCAGCACTTTACATTTTGCTTAATAAACATATGTGTCACGTTTGAGGTACCAGCATGCACCATCACGATCAGGGACAACGTGTTTACATAATGTGACTGCCGTTACAGATTTGGGCTGGTTGTCCAATGTCCATGTGAATCACCCCGCTGTTCTGAGGCGTGCGGAACAAATTCCGACACGGAGGACTTTGTCCAAGGAGTGGCAAGTATGTATTTAACAAGGCTATTTCTCCTATCATAGTTTTGTTGGTGAACTTGAAGCCCGTAGATGTTAAACATTTCATTGGATCTGTGGATGTGAAAGTCAGCGAAGAAATGGAAGGCAAATTTAATGGGAAGCAGGCCCTTCAGCCCCACTTGCCCATGCCGACCAACATCCCATCTATACTAGTCCCACTTGCCTGCATTTGACCCATATCCTTCCAAACCTTTTCTATCCAGATACCTGTCCAAATGTCTTTTAAATGTTGTGCTAGTATCTGCCTTAACTACGTCCTCTAGCAGCTTGTTCCATATATCTCACTACCCTTTGTGCGAAAAAAAAGCTCCCCCTCAGGTTCTGGTTAAATCTTCCCACCCCCACCTTAAACCAGAGCTGGGGAATCGAGAACGTCTTTGGGTAAAAGACTCTGTATTCCCCTCATGATTTTATATACTTCTGTAAGATCACCCCTCATTCACCTGCATTCCATGGAATATAGTCTGCTCAAACTGTCCCTGGAGCTCAGAACCTTGTCCGAGCAACATCCTCCTAAATCTTCTCTGCACCCTTTCCAGCTCAACAACATCTTTCCTGTAACAGGGTGACCAAAACTGAACGCAAATGTGGCCTCACCAATGTCGTGTACAACTGTAACATAACCTCTCAACTTCTATACTCAGTACGTATAATGAAAATGAACTGCAGATGCTGGTTTATACCAAAGATAGACACAAAATACTGCAGTAACTCAGTAGCCAGGCAGCACCTCTGGAGAACGTGGATAGGTGATGTTTTGGGTCGGGACCCGTCTTCGGACTGAAAGCAGGTGGGGGTGACGGGAGGGGTGGGGGGCGGGGGGGACTGGAAGCAAGAAAAGAACCAGGACAAATTAGTGCTGATAACCTAAGGCAAGGTAGTTCCTTGATAGGCCGATTATTGGCCAGAGATGATGTGAAGCCAAGAGGGATAAATTATCGTGAACTGTTGAACTAGTTAACGGACCTTTAGTGGAGGAGTGATGGAGGGGAGCGGGTGGGAGGTGTTTGTTGGAGTTACCTAAAATTGGAGAATTCAACATTCATACTGCTGGGTTGTGAACTCCCCAAGAAAAATGTGAGGTGCTGCTCCTCCAATTTGCATGTGACTTCATTGCGCTCCCTCCCCCCCCACCACCCCCTTTCCCCACTACCATCAGTCTGGAAAAGGGTTAATCCAGCACTTTGTGTCTATTCTCAGTATAAACCAGCCTACTCAAAAAGGTTCTGCAGTTGCCTATTGCTTGTTTTGTTTCACCGTAAATTACCTTAATCATTTGAGTGGAGACTTTTTGTTTCTGTGTCGAAAACCTTCACTTCAAATTGAGTTATTTAGAAAAGAGAGGCTGAAAAGAGTTGTGTGTTGGAAGAAAAGAGGTTGTGAAGTTAGGTGAGGCAGATGCTGAATGCTAACCAGCTAAATGAGTGCTGCTGTAAAATAATTTCATTCCCTCACTCTACCGTAAACACAGTAAGTACGCAGACACCGATTCCCTGCCGTGCCATTGTAACAAATTCAATAGGGCAGCACGGTGGCACAACGGTAGAGTTGCAGCCTTACAGCGCCAGGGACCTGGGTCCGATCCTGACTATACGTGCTGTCAGTACGGAGCTTGTATGTTCTCCCCGTGACCGCGTGGGTTTTCTACAAGTGCTCTGACTCCCTCCCATACTCCAAAGACGTTGAGGTTTGTAGATTAATTGGCTTCTGTAAAATTGTGAATTGTCCCTAGTGTGTAGGAAAGTGATAGTGTCACCGATTGCTAGTTGGCGTGGGGTCAGTGGGCCGAATGGCCTGTTTCTACGCTGTATCTCTAAAGTCTAAAGGAGAGCTGTGGATTGTCAACCATATTGCAGACTGAAGAATGGGTCCCGACACAAAATGTCGCCCACCCATGCTCTCCAGTGATGCTGCCTGACCCGCTGAGTTACTCCAACGCTTTGTGGCTTCACACAGCAATGAAGACGTTTTTGCATTTATTTTGGAGGTTTTTATTCAAATTATTTTTTCCATGCAGAATTTTGACCATTATTAGTTAGTTGATTGCTCATAAAGTGATACAGCGTGGAAACAGGTCCAACCTGCCCTCGCCGACCAACATGTCCCAACTACACTAGTCCCACCTGCCTTTGTTTGGCCTTCATTGCTCATTGTTTAGAACCACATGTTTCAGATGCAGGCAGGCTTGGATATATACGTTCTATTCCTTGAATGGGCTCTTGTAGTAATTCCTGTAAACACATCTACAAACACCTGGCGACTCTTTGTGTACAGTCTCAGAAGAAATCTAGTGATTTTACACTGCAATCAGTGCACTCTTGCACTTATGTATGATTGTGCTTACATCAGTTTAGTTTTATTGTCACGAGTACCGCGGTACAGTGAAAAACTTTATTTGTTGCATGCTATCCAGTCAGCAGAAAGACTATACATGATTACAATCAGGCCACCCACTGTGTATAGAAACAGGATAAAGGGAATAATATATAGCACATTTAAAAAACAACTCTCGTTGGCCAAAGTGCTTTACATTTGTTATAAGAATAGCACAACAAAACAAACTACATACATATATACATGTTGCCCTCACTCAGAGGACGTCAGGAAAGGCTTGGGAGTATAGATAAGCCTTTAGTCTTGACTTAAAAGAGTCGATGGAGGGGGCAGTTCTGATGGGAAAGGGGATGCTGTTCCACAGTCTAGGGGCTGCAACCGCAAAGGTGCGGTCGCCCCTGAGCTTATGCCTAGACCGTGGGATATTCAGCAACCCCAAGTCGGCCGATCTGAGGGGCCTGGAGGTGGAGTGGTGGGTGAGAAGACTTTGAGTGAGAAAGATAGTCTGAGGGTCTTCAATGAGGTAGATGGACGGTCAGGACCACTCTCTAGTTGGTGAGTGGATGGTTCAGTAGCCTGATGACAGTAGGGATGAATCTAGAGTGATGTGTATTAATATGCTTATGTATATTTGGTATATTTTACAAAATTGTATGCTGAACATTTCCCCCCCCCTAGCTTGAAAAACAGTGCGTAATTCAAAAACATGTAAATTAAACATACAAGCGATTAAGCTGTCAGCAGTAAATCTGACCGTGTTATTCCTTAATTCAAACCGGTATTAAAGGAACAAGCTCATTATTTCAAAAACATGTATAAAAATCACATGTATATAAATCAAACATGTGTAAAATAGGAGGTGCCTGCACTATTGGTAATGTGGAAGTTTGATATGTACTGATTTGCAGCATCGAGCCTTTGTTTCTCTTTTATACACTGGACATTTTTTTGAGTGTTGCAAACAGATGCAACATCTGAGAACCACTCACGTCAAAAGGCTGGAGTTCACTCTTCGGGTGCTGTTGAGAATACTTAATTACCGGCTATGGTGTAGTTAAAATGCTCAGTGTGTTACAAGATGTCAAAACTGCCTGCAGCCTATAATAGGGTATTTATATGTCCTTTCACTGTCTGATGGAGATACAAGGAACTGCAGGTCCTGGTTTACAAAGAAACACAAAGTGCTGGAGTAATTCAGTGGGCTAGGCAGCATCTCTGGAGAACACGGATAGGTGAAGTTTCCGAATTGAACCCTTCCCGAAAAGTCACCTATCCATGTTCTCCAAAGATGCTGCCCGGCTGGATGAGTTACTCCAGCACTTTGTTTCTAATGATTTGAATAGGACTGAAACTATAAAAATGCTGTCTTACCATTGTTCACACCAAATGGATCTTTCCGCAGTGTTGTAACAAGCTTTGTCAGAGAGAGCAAAGAGAAACACTCATCCACACCCCTTGTTGAAGCTGGGGTGCAGCGTGCAGGGCTGTTATAATTCTGCCAGGCAAAGCTGCTTGTAAATGGTGGATCTCTATCTGGTGGTAGTATATGAGTAGGTGCAGGTCTCCTGCAGATATAAGGGTATAATGTAGGACAACACGATGGCACAGCTGCTGGGGCTACTGCCTCACAGCGCCAGAGACCCCAGGTGCTGTCTGTGCATGGAGTTTGCACATTCTCCCTGTGACTGCGTGGGTTTTCTCCGGGCACAACATTTCCTCACCCATCCTAAATACGTGTGGAAGATAGACACAAAATACTGGAGTAACTCACCGGGTCAGGCACCAACTCTGGAGAAAAAGGATGGGTGACGTTTTGGGTCGGAACCTCTTTCCAGACAAGCCGAGTTAATCCAGCACTTGGTGTCGCTCTTCATTATAAATCAGCATCTCCAGTTGCTTTCTACACTACTACACACGTGCGGGTGTGTAGGTTAATTGCCCCTCTGTAATTTGCCCTGAGTGTGTAGGGAGTGGATGAGAAAGCGGGATAACACAGAACTAGTGTGAACTTGTGATCGATGGTCGGCATGGACTCGATGGGCCAAAGGGCCTGTCTCCATACTGTATCTATATACTAACAGTGGACTTCACTGGCCATTGGAAATCTGTCAGCTTTGCTTCTTTCCTCTGACAGTCTGTACCTAATTTTCTATCTATTCTGGAACTCTTTTTGTGGTCTAACTGTTTATTGCTGTAGCTTTCAAATGCATTCAATTATGCCAGTTAATGCCAGAAGAGTGCAAACAGTGATGATTCACGGACAGCAACTTCAGGGTTTCAATATTATAGAGTTCCACATAGAAATCTTGACACTCTTGCCACTTCCACCAAGAATCATGATTTCTGAGAGCTGTATTATTACGTGTGCCAAAATGTATCGAGTTGCATCATAGCCCAAGACCGCAAAAAATTGCAGTGAGTTCTGGATGTAGCCCAGTCCATCACACAGACCAGACTCCCCACCATTGACTGCATCTACACTTCACGCTGCCTTGGGAAAGCAGCCAACATAATCAAAGATTTGTCCCACCCTGGTCAGTCCTTCTTCTCCCTGCCCCCGTCAAGCAGAAGAAACAGAAGTTTGAAAGTGCACACCACCAGACTCAGGAAACAGATTCTTCCCATCTGTTATCGAACATTTGAACGGTCCTTCCATAAGCTAGGATACTGTCCGATTCACCTCTTTCCCATTGCGGGCATTGGACTTTGTCTGTGGAACTTCAGCACATTATGTCCTTTTGTGTATTAACCAGCATCTGCAGTTCCTAGTTTCTACAATGCTGAGAACAATATTCTGTTCTCTGTATCTCCTCCTTTGCTCTACTTTTTCTACTTGAGTTTGACTTGATTGAAGTTATGTATAGTATGACTTGAGAATTAAGGGACTGAAGTTTAGGGGTAACATGAGGGGGAACTTCTTTACTCAGAGAGTGGTAGCTGTGTGGAATGAGCTTCCAGTGAAGGTGGTGGAGGCAGGTTCGTTTTTATCATTTAAAAATAAATTGGATGGTTATATGGATGGGAAAGGAATGGAGGGTTATGGTCTGAGCGCAGGTATATGGGACTAGGGGAGATTATGTGTTCGGCACGGACTAGAAGGGTCGAGATGGCCTGTTTCCGTGCTGTAATTGTTATATGGTTATATGGTTATCTGATCTGTTTGGATTGTGTGCAAAACAAAACTGTACCTCGTCACAAGTGGCATTGATAAACCGAAATGCCTAAACTATTTCTCTTGTAGGTAGCTACAACCCTTGGCGGATTTTCATGCTGGTTCTTTAAACTAAACTAAATACTTGTCTCTCTGACAGAATTAGTTACGCAGTTTACCCTTGGTGCAATCAACGTCAATATTGAACCAATTCTCCTCTGTGCTCTTACAGGCTGCGTGGCTCCTGAAGGCTGTCACCTGCATTGACCTCACCACACTGTCCGGCGATGATACCCCTTCGAACGTCCACAGGCTCTGCCATAAAGCTAAGCATCCCATCAGGGAAGACCTGCTGAAGAGTTTGAACATGCATGATAAAGGTATGTGGGTTAGGAAACTAAGATGATACCGGACACCGGTGACTCCTTGCCTGCTCTTCTTTCATCCGATACAGTCATACCATTCTTTTAAATCTCTTTTCTCCATGTAAATCTAGCACCACTACTCGTTGTTCTAATAATATTATCTTTAACATTCTTGCCTGCCTAACACTCTTACAAATTATATTTTGCACTCTGCATCATTCCCTTTGCTCTATCTATTGTACCAGTTTCAACTGTTTAGTATATCTAAAAATGACACAAAGTGTTGGAGTAACTCAGCGAGCCAGGCAGCATCTCTGGAGAACACGAATAGGTGATGTTTTGTGTCGAGACCCTTCATTCTTCCAAAACGTCCCCAAAACGTTCTCCAGAGATGCTGCCTGACCCGCTGAGTTACTCCCGCACTTTGTGTCCTTTTGTCCTGATGTGTCTAGTTTCATTCCTACCATCGAGAAGAAGGTACAGGAGCCTAAAAACCATGATTATCAGGTTGAAGAACACTTCTTCCCAACAGGTTCTTGAACACTGCACAACACTAACCTCAATGGTGAACTTTTATAGACTGTCTTTGGTTGCATTAAGGACGTTGGGGTTTATTTTGCACAAGTATTGTGGTGTATTAATTAAATAAATTGTTTATTATATATGATCTATATCTTTTGTGTTTACAGCCCTGTTATGCTGCAGCAAGTAAGAATTTAATTGTTCTCGTGTCGGTACTTTTGACAAACCAATACTCTTAACTCTCTTCTTGACAACTGACACATCGTATGTGATCGTGCTCCCTCTTTGGAGCTTGCAGAATTAGGGGCGGTACGTTGGTGCAGCGGTAAAGTTGCTGCCTCACAGCGCTTACAGCGCCAGAGACCCGGGTTCAATCCTGACTATGGCTGCTTGCTGCACGGAGTTTGTACGTTCTCCCCGTGACCGTGTGGGTTTTCTCCGAGATCTTCGGCTTCCTCCCACACTACAAAGCCGTACAGGTTTGTAGGTTAGTTGGCTTGGTATAAAAAAAGTAAAAAATTGTCCCTAGTGTGTGTAGGATAGTGTTAGAGTGCGGGGATCGCTGGTTGGTGCGGACTCTGGGCTGAAGGGCCTGTTTTCGCGCTGTATCTCTAAACTAAACAAAAACATTCCTAGAATGTTTTAAATCAGCTACACAATTTGTGTATCCTTTTGCAGGAGTTCTTTTCAACAAAGAAATTGATATGGCAGAGGATGAGATTTGTTTCTTCCCACCAACCTTTCCTGCCGTTCGACAGGCTGAAACATACAGAACATGTTTGGTTTATTATCGTCACGTACCAAGATACAGTGAAATGATTTTGTTTGTGTGCTATGCAATTAAATCAGATCATACTGTACATGAATCAAGCCACACATAAGTACAACAGGCAGAGCACAGAGAAAAATACCAGAGTGCAAAATATAGTTTTGCAGCATTTTAGTTTCACAGACCTCTTAATTTAAAAGTGCAAAAGGGTAAAATAAAGTTCTTGTTGGAAAATCATGCAGGTCATCAAGAAATCACATCAATCGTAAAAAACCTTTTTAATCCATTTTATATTATACACAACCTGCAATTATAAGATGCCCCTGGGTCCAGCTGGCCTCATTTATTCCAGTTCTGCGCATTCTGTGCCTTGAGGGAAGTCTCTGTATTAGCAGTTTCTGATCCTAGAATTACCCAAACCAGAGTGCAGAATGTGCGGTATTCTGCTGCTCTCTGCAAAAAGGCTGCAAACAGTTGTGAACACTGCCCAGTCCATCACGGGTACTGACCTACCCACCATCGAAGGGATTTACAGCAGTCGCTGCTTCAAAAAGGGAACCCAAATTCATCACTGCCTACATTACCCTGGTGACACACTCATTTCACTACTGCCACCAGGAGGAAGATATAGGAGCCTGAAAACTGTAACATCCAGGTTCAGGAACAGCTTCTTCCAAACAGCCATCAGGTTATTAAACACTACAACCTCTAAATAAGGTCTGAACTATATTTACATATTCTGTTGTGCTGTTGCAAGTAAAAATGTCATTATTCTATCGGGGACATATGACAATAAAACACTCTTGACTTTTCCACCACACTCCTTAACAAGTGGCACCTACTAAAGAGGAGCATTCAGGAAGACATGCAAGATTTGTGTGAACCTGGGGGGCAATGTTGAGGGAAGCTGATGGCATCGCACTGGGCCATGCCGACCCCTACTTTATCTACCCTGTGCCTCCAGGACATAGGGCCTCAGAGTGAGAAAATATGAAATTGCACATTTCCTTCATCTGATTTGACTGGATAGATTGCAGAACAGGCATTTTACTGTATCTCTGTACTAGTGACAATAAAGTATGTAACCCGCTAACATTGTTTACCTCCTGAAATTGATTCTTGAGGATACTGCCTGGTCTATAATGGGCACAGTCCTCCCCACCATCGAAAGCATCTGCATGAGGTGTTGCCTCGAGAAAGGGCAACTATCATCAAGGATCTCTACCATCCAGGCCGTGCCCTCTTCTCGTCAGGCAGGAGGCACAGAAGCCTGAAGTTCCATATCACCAGGTTCTGGAACAGTTATTTTCTACAACCATCACATTCTTGAAATGACTTTTCAGAGACTTGGAAGTTGCAAGATGGTGCTGGAAATGTGGCGACTCTCTGTGTGGTATCCCAGAAGAGGATCTATTGTACTCATGAAGTCTCTGCAGAGGACCTATTGTAGAGGATCTGTTGTACTCGCACATCATGAATTCCCTGGAGCGGCTGATGTTCACCCACCTGCGACCCCTGGTTAAACCCTACCTGGACCCCCTGCAGTTCGCTTACCAAGCAAAGATGGGGGTTGAGGATGCCATCATTCCTGTGCTCACCTGGATAAGCCGGGAAGCATTGTGAGAGGTTTTGTTTTGCTTCTCCGGTGCTTTTAACACGATCCGGTCTGCACTGCTCGGGAGCAAACTGACGAAGATGCGGGTGGATGCTCCATTAGTGTCCTGGCTGACCAACTACCTGACTGGACGACAACAATATGTCAGGCTACAGAACTGTGTCTCGGACATGGTGGTGAGCTACACTGGGGCCCCACAGGGGACGGTCCTCTCTCCCTTCCTGTTCACCATCTACACCTCGGACTTCAGATATAACTCCGCCTCCTGCCACCTGCAGAAGTTTTCAGATAACTCTGCAATTGTGGGCTGCATCAGTGTGGGGAGGGAAGCTGACTACAGAGGTGTAGTCAACGACTTTGTTGAGTAGTGTAGGCTGAATCACCTGCAACTCAACACTGACAAGACTAAGGAGTTGGTGGTGGACTTTAGGAGGAGAGGAACACCCCTGTCCCTTGTCTCTATTAATGGTGTGGATGTGCAGTTTACCAGGAAGTACAAATACCTGGGACTGATCCAGGAACGCTGAGGCTCTGTACAAGTAGGGACAGATCCGGTTGTACATTTTGAGAAGGCTCCGCTCCTCAACGTCTGCAGTAAGATGCTGCAGATGTTCTACCAATACCAGTGCCATCCTCTTCGCTGCCGTGTGCTGGGGCAGCAGGGCGAAGGCTGCGGACGCCAACAGGATCAACAAACTCATCTGGAGGACTGGTTCCGTCCTGGGGGCAGAGTTGGATTCTTGGGAGGTGGTCTTGGCGAGGTGGATGCTCCTCAAACTGCCGAGCATCCTGGACAATACAGTTCACCCCCTCCATGACACACTGGTCAACCTGAGGAGTACCTTCAGCAACAGACTGGTTCCACCAAGATGCAGCACAGAACACCACAGGAGATCCTTCTTCCCTGTGGCGATCAAACTGTACATCCTCTGCCCCTTCGGTCGTGGGATAGACTGAGACTGACCCCTCCCTCCACACCTCCTCAATCTTTGCTCATCCCCAAAGCCTTACCATTCATCACTTTATTTTCATATTTTTATGTTTCATGTAGTTTGTGTTTTTTATGACTATTGGCAAATTAATTTCCCTCCTGGGATAAATAAAGTTCTATCGTATCGTATTGTATTGTATGATTTGACTGGATAGCCAGCAGAACAAGCTTTGCACTGCATCTCGATACAGGCAATGAATAAAGTATAGCATGTGACAATAAATAAACTAAACCAAACTGAAATACAAATGTAAGTGAAGGTGAATTGTTTGGACACAGAGGATTGGCTTGTCACAGTTTACAACCTGCAGGGATATGTATTTGGGCCGATTCACAAAGCTCTTATTTAATAAATGTTTTCACTGTAACATAGGCAGATGGCTGAGTTTATTTTCAAGGAATATTTACACATCTTCAACCTTCAATTTATTGAAGAGGTTTGTTTTGTGTTTGTAGGTATTACCACTGGTGCAGTGTGTGTTTATCCATCTCGAGTGGCTGATGCAGTGCAGGCACTGAAGACTATAAAGTGCAATATTCCTGTTGCCTCAGGTAAGACAGTAGTAGTCTGTTTCTAAACCCCTAACTTAGTCCATCATTAACTCAGGAATTAATTTGTTTGGTGCTGTGCAGTCTTATTCCCGCTGTAGTAATCATCCTCGGGATGAAAGCTGAAAGCTGAAAGATGTGCCTTCCCCGCAGTGAGCCCCTTCTTCCACCTTCACCAGCCCTGCAATGCTAATTTGCTAAACTTGGTGTTTGATTTCAACTCAGGGGAAGGCTTGGTTCAGTCCCTAATGTAGATTAGAGAAACAGCATGGGAACAGGCCCTTCGGCCCACTGACTTCATACCGACCATCGATCACCACCTGTTCACACTAGTTGTATGTTATCCCAACTTCTCTGCACATTAGGGGCAATTTACAGAGGGCCTATTAACCTACAGACCCGCATGTCTTTAGGGTGTGGGAGGAAACCCACATGGTTACAGTGAGAACGTGTAAATTCCACACAGACAGCCCCCAAGGTCAGGATCGAATCTGGGTCTTTGGCACTGAAGCAGTAGGGCCACTGTGCAGTCCATTTCTTGCATGCATCCTTCCTGCAGGCAATACAGTGGTGCAGCTGCTAGAGCTGCTGCCTCACAGTACAAGAAGCCGGGATCAATCCGTCTATGTGTGAAGTTTGCACGTTCTCGCTAATGGCGTGGTGCTCAAAACTGAATACAATACTCTAAATATGGCCTCACCAATGTCTTATATAACTGCAACATGACCAACCAACTTCTATACTCAATACCCTGACTGATGAAGGCTAATGTGCCGAAAGCCTTTTTGGCCACTATATCGGCCTGTGACGCACGCCACTTTCAAGGAATGTATTTATAAAATCTCTTGGGATTATCCTTACTGTTATCTGCCAGAGCCACCTCCTGTCCCCTTTTTGTCCTGGTTTTCTTTTTTTCTTGCTGCTCGGTTCCCGAAACTCCTGCAGGTATAAACCTGATCCCATTTGCTTAAACCTGCCCCATGCCTCCTTCTTGCTCTTGACCAGAGCCTCAATTTTTTGGGTTTCCTTTGCAGATTTGTAAGTGGTCTGTGTAAAATTGCCCCTAATGTGCAGGGAGTGGATGAGAAAGTGGGATAACATAGCACTAGTGTGTTCACCAAAACGAACGCTGGACCTCATTGGCTTTAAGCTTTAGAGATACAGGGCAGAAACAGGCCCTTTAGCTCACCGAGTCCATGCCGACCAGCGATCACCCCGTACACAGGACTATCCTACACACTAGGAACAATTTACTATGTCACTGAAGCCAATTAACCAACAAACCTGTACGCCTTTGGAATGTGGGAGGAAAGCAGAGCATACGGAGAAAACCCACGGGGTCACAGAGAGAATGTGTAAACTCCATACAGACAGCGGCAGTAGTCAGAATTGAACCAAGAACTCTACTACTGTGCCACCGTGCTGCCCTTCTCTGCCCCCATGGAATTCTCTCAGGACTGCTCCTGCCATCCGACAGTCTCTGCCGAGCTTCCAGTCAATGATGGATCCCTTTTTGATGTGTTTTAATTGTTTAGTGATCAGAAATGTCCTCCTGACAGTGTAAACTTGTTCCTTCATCATAACCGAGACCGTGTTTTTCCACACAATAGTGGCAACTGGCTTCCCCGCTGGACAGACCCCACTGACTGTGCGCTTGCAGGAGATAACGATGGCCATTGAAGCCGGGGCAACAGAAATCGATATTGTAATCAACAGAACACTGGTGCTGAGAGGCCAATGGGAAGGTGATGGCAGTTCATTTCTAAACAAGAAACTAATGATCAGATAATATTTCTTTAAAATATAACATGTATTCCTATAAAAGTCTATATTTTCTTCTGATCCAGGCTTGATAAAAATCAAAGGTACACAAAAATGCTGGAGAAACTCAGCGGGTGCAGCAGCATCTATGGAGCGAAGGATAAAAAGCAAATTGGTTCTTTAGATCCATTAAATCAACATATTGTCACTAATGGAATCAAGAACCAGAGGAGGTAGACAAAAATGCTGGAGAAACTCAGCGGGTGCAGCAGCATCTATGGAGCGAAGGAAATAGGCAACGTTTCGGGCCGAAACCCTTCTTCAGACTGATGGGGGGTTTCAGTCTGAAGAAGGGTTTCGGCCCAAAACGTTGCCTATTTCTTTCGCTCCATAGATGCTGCAGCACCCGCTGAGTTTCTCCAGCATTTTTGTGTACCTTCGATTTTCCAGCATCTGCAGTTCCTTCTTAAACAAGAACCAGAGGACATGGGTTTAAGGCGGAAAAGATTTAATAGGAACCTGAGAGGCAACCTTTTTACGCAATGGGTGGTAGATATAAGAAAGGAGCTGACAGAAGAGGTAGTTGAGGCAGGTTTAAAAAACATTTGGACAGGTACATGGATAGGATTTGGAGGGATATAGGCTAATGCAGGCAGGCGGGGCTTGTGTAGTTGGGGCATGTTGGTCGATGTGGGCAAATTGGACTGGAGGGCCTGTTTCTACACTGTATGATTCTGACTCTGACAATGACATTGAGAAGAGGTACTCTTTTTTTAAAACAGCAGTACATGACTCTCGTGATATCAGTTTCACCGCACTGCTGCATCAGAAAATCATATAATACCCACCATCAAATGCCCTCTGTAATTCCATTGTAATTACTGAAATGGGGTATTGATGAGAGCACGGGAAAGCTAATGTCCGGAAAGTAAAGAAGAATAAAAATGATGGTGAATGATGAGGATTGGTTTCAGCATTGTTTGTACATTTTGATGCCTGTGAAAATACAGCAATGGATGCAGCCAACCTCTTTAAAGAAAGGTAACCAGAAGGATTTAGTGCTCTCTAGAGGGTTGATTTCCTCAAACTTGATGGCCTTAAATGTGTTACTATGTTTAACAACGATATGTCTGGTGCAGGCAAGTTGAGTGTAGAATTATCACAATTGGCTAAGTAGGAAATAGAAAGCATAGCAGCTATTTCACATTCCCATCATGTTTTCTAAACCATACATATAGATTAGGGCTATAGTTAGGAAGTTGGAAGAACAACTGTAAAAAAATGTTAAGACATTCATTTTTAAATCTTCTGACAAAATGATACTTCACATTTTAACATTTAAGTTAAAAAATTGTTCATTATTTGACTAATTACTCAGTTACCAAAACAACAGTTTCACCTGGTTTATCAAGGCGTTTTCAGAGGTTGGTTATGGAGAGAGAATAGTGTTAAAAGCTGAAGTTTGTATCAGTGCACTGTTTGTGTTGAATGCATTTGGAAAAAATGCTCCCTACATTGGAGCTGGATATCACTGGCAGCGACTTCTAGCTTTCCTTATTTCGGTAATGGTCAATGGTTCGTTGTTGTCACACGTACAGACGTACAGTGAAATTATTCTTTCACGTACAGTTCAGTAAGGTGTTGCCATACCTAAGCACAATCCCCGATTAATACAAAGTGTATAGAAATAATCCGCTGGGACCACATGCAAGAGTTGCCAGCTTTTGGAGCCATTTTCGAAGTCCGGTCCGGTCCGTATCCTCGGTCTTCTGGAGCAGCGCCTGATCCAGGTGCTAGACTTTCCCATTTCTGGAAACATCCTCTCCACATCCACTCTATTTAGGCCTTTCATTATCCTGTAGGTTTCAATGAGAATCACCCCTCATCCTTCTAAACTCCAGGAAGTACAGGTCCAGAGCCGCCAAATGCTTTCATACCCAATCATCCCCAGGATCATTCTCGTAATGAACGCCAACAGTTTTGATACTGCAGTTGATCCCACCTATCTGCATAGCGCTTAAAAATGCATGTATGGTTTAGTGATCTGAAATGTGCTCTATCATTTGGTAGTTATGTGCATTGCACTGATTGTGTTTTTGGACAGAGCCCTGAGCAAGTAAACCCAACAAGTTAAAATCTCATCAACGCACTTGGTTCGACGTACAGGTTTGTAGGTTAATTGGCTTTGTTAACTTTGTATATTGCCCCTCGTGTGTTGGATAGCGTTGGTGCACCGGTGATCATTTGTTGGCGGGGACTCAGTGGGCCGAAAGGACTGTTCCCGCGCTGTATCGCTAAAGTGTAAAGCCTAAAGAATCACTGCATGGACTGCAGCATTTCACAAAGAAGCATCCATCCCCACTATGAGAGGGGAAATCTTCTCAAAAATCTGCCCGGTTTCGCACATTGCCATACTTTATAATGCATTAGTGATAACACATTAAAGAATGTGGATAGCTTGGTATTATTTCTACATTGCAATTTGCTATTTTATGTTCTTATGTGATGCTTATAGAATTGTACAAGGAAATCCAACAGTGTCGCAAAGCTTGTGAAAAGGTCCACATGAAAACCATACTAGGAACCGGAGAACTGGGATCACTGGCAAACGTCTACAAAGCGAGTCTTATAGCCATGATGGCAGGTAACGTGAAATTCAGCTCAATGAGGCCGTACAGTGCTTTTGTCAATGTTCATATGGTAGTATTCTTGCCTTTGAATATGTAGCTGGGGAGTTATTAATCCAACCCATTAATTGATGTTGGCAGGTCAATATGTTCCACTGTGGTTCAGATAACTGCTCTGTTCTTTAAGAATGTTAATTCAAGCATGTAAATAACCCAATTTAAAATTCAATAACATTTCAAAGGAATTTTGACAGGTGTATGACTAGGAGAGGGATATGAGCCAAACATGGGTAACTGGAGCTAGCTTAGATGGGACATCTTGGTTGGCATGATCATGTTGGCCGTAAGGGCTTGTTTCCATGCTGTAATGACTATGGCATGCCAAGGAGGGGGCCTGTTGAATGCATTTACAAAGTTTACACTCTGCATTGGAGCAGGATATCACTGGCTGCAACATGTAGGCTTTCTTATTTAGATGGCCCATCCAAGCCAGTTCCATTTACCTGCAATAGACACAAAAAGCTGGAGTAACTCAGCGGGTCAGACAGCATCTCTGGAGAAAACGAATATGTGACATTTCGGGTCAAGACCCTTCTTCACACTCCAGCTTTTTGGTCATCCATTTCCCTGCATTTGGCCACAAGTCTGTTCAAATTCTATCTCTTAAATTTAATATTCTGGCATATTTTGAATTTGATTCTAAAGTCAAATTCTGTCAATTATTGGTCCATCCTGTGGATTTAATGTAGGCAGGTAGCTATTTATTTTCAAGGAATATTTGGAATACGTAAAACATTACCTTGTCACCCTGATCTATATTTTTATTCCCAAAAGACAGCTTATTTTGGTTTGTGCGATCGTGCTGTCTTCAAGTTGGCTATGTTAAATATCATTGTTCCTGTCGTTTTTAAGTAATTTTCAACACATATTGTTGGTACATTTGTCTTGCTGCTTTTTTACTTTAAGCATGTAGCCATTCTTCAAAGAGTTACAACTTTGGATGTGCTGGTGTATTGTCACATATCAGCAAACTAGTACAACAATCATAGTTCACCTGCATCTCCTCCAACCTCATCTATTGCATCCGCTGCTCTAGATGTCAGCTGATGTACATCGGTGAGACCAAGCGGAGGCTTGGCGATCGTTTCCTCCGCTCGGTCCGCAATAACCAATCTGACCTCCCGGTGGCTCAGCACTTCAACTCCCCCTCCCATTCCACATCCGACCTCTCTGTCCTGGGTCTCCTCCATGGCCAGAGCGAGCAACACCGGAAATTGGAGGAACAGCACCTCATATTCCGCTTGGGGAGTCTGCATCCTGGGGGCATGAACATTGAATTCTCCCAATTTTGTTAGCCCTTGCTGTCTCCTCCCATCCCTCAGCCCTCGGGCTCCTCCTCCTCCTTTTTCCTTTCTTCTCCCTGCCCCCCACATACCCCCATCAGTCTGAAGAAGGGTTTCGGCCCGAAACGTTGCCTATTTCCTTCGCTCCATAGATGCTGCTGCACCCGCTGAGTTTCTCCACCTTCGATTTTCCAGCATCTGCAGTTCCTTCTTAAACAAATCATAGTTACTACGTTGGTCACGTCTGAACCTTTTGGTGTGAAGCTATGAAGTGAGAGGAAATCATCAGGTTGGTCCTTGAACAGCAAGCAGCTTGCTCACTCTGCATCGCCAGAAGCACGGGAGGATTTCTCAAGTCCTTGACATTTTGCACAGAGAGGTGTGATGTTAAATTAGAAAGGGCTGACGGGGGAAAGCACAGAAATTTGCATGAGCTGCTGTCTGTAGTGTTGGCATTAGCATGCTAGCTGAACCTGACGGGGAAGAAGAGCTCAATGTGTCTTAAAGTCATACTGCATGGAAACAGGCCCTTCAGCCCACGATGGCCCATCTACACTTGTCGCAACTGGCCGTGTTTGACCCATTTCCCTCTCAAGCTTTCCTACCATGTACCTGGCCAAGTGTCTTTTAAATGTTGTTTTAGTATCTGCCTCAACGATCGCCTCAGGCAGCTCATTCCATATACCCACAACCTTCTGTGTGGAAAGGTTTTCCCTCAGTTTCCTATTAAATATTTTCCATCTTATCTTCGAATTTCACTGTACTTTAATTGGTACATGTTACACTAAACTGACCTTGAAACCTTGAAGTTATGTCCTCTGGTTCTTAATTCCCCAACCGTGAGTAAAAGACTCTACGCATTCATCCTATCTATTCCCCTCATGATTTTATACACCGCTATAAGATCACCCCTAGACCTCATGGGCTCCAAGGACTAAAATCAGAGCATGCCCAACCTCTCCCTCCAGCTCAGGCCTCGAGTCCTGGCAACAGCTTGTTGCTTTGCACCAAAATTGAATCATTCAGCTCATTGTGCCTGTTTGAAAGTGGTAACACACTCCACCACAGTCTCACTTTAGCCTCGTGATTTATTTTTCTCTTTCAACAATATATATAATTACCCTGTGAAAGTTACATTTGAATCTGCTTCTCAATGTTAAAGGTAGTGCTATGTGAATGGATTTTCCCCCATCTCCCATCTCTCTCGCAATTTATCTTCCTCCGATGCCCTCCATTTCATTCTCCTCCCGAATGGAATAGTTTCTCTTTAGTTTAATTCAGAGGCACAGCACGGAATCAGGCCCTTCGGCCCACCGTGTCCATGCTGACCTGTTCACACTAGATCAATATTATCCCACTTTCATAATCCACTCCCTACACACTAAGGGCAATTTACAGACCCAATTAGCCTACAAACCTGGCACGTCTTTGGGATATGGGAGGAAACTGGAGCACCGGAAGTCCATGCGGGGAAACCCATACAGAGAGAATGTGCAAACTCCACACAGACAGCACCTGAGGTCATGATTGGGTCTGGGCTTCCAGTCGCTGTTAAGAAATTGTAACCCCCATATTGAATAATATGTAAATCTGATCCAATCTGCTTTCTATATTGATGTTCTGTTTGGTCCTTTGCTGAATTGGCCATTTGATGTCCTTTCTATCACACCACCACTTGCACATTACCCACCTCCTCTCCCGAACTCCTGAAACCACTGTAAATGCAAATCCAGATGTGGCTGGCGAAATATACACCTACCCACTTATCCAAATCTACTCCAAGATTGACTGGACTTTGCAATTCGAACTGATAATGCTGACCTTATTACATAAAACCAAAAGCTGAAGCAAATTTCTGCTCATGCTGAATCTCTGAAATTTGAAAAGATGTTAGTGGATCACTCAACAATCATGGAGATAGAATGAGTGTTTTGGAGATTAGGAGATTTAATGGTGTAGTTACCTTTACCTACGATACAATAGAACTTTATTTATCCCAGGAGGGAAATTGATCTGCCAACAGTCATAGAAACACAAAATTCAAGAAAAATGAAATTAAAGTGACGTGGAAAGGATTGAGGATGTGCAGAGATTGGGGAGGGGGGGAAGGGGGAGGGGAGTCAGTCTCAGTCTACCCCACGATAGAAGGGGGAGGAGTTGTACAGTTTGATAGCCACAGGGAAGAAAGATCTCCTGTGGCATTGTGTGCTGCATCTTGGTGGGACCAGTCTGTTGCTGAAGGTGCTCCTCATGTTGACCAGTGTGTCATGGAGGGGGTGAGCTGTATTGTCCAGGATGCTCCGCAGTGTGAGGAGCATCGTCCCCTCCAAGACCACCTCTGCCCCCAGGACGGAGCCAGCTTTCCTGGTGAGTTTGTTGATCCTATTTGCTTCCGCAGCCTTTGCCCTGCTGCCCCAGCACACAGCAGCGAAGATGATGGCACTGGCTACCACTGATTGGTAGAACATCGGCAGCATCTCACTGAGTGGAGCCTTCACAAAAAGTACAGCTGGCTCTGTCCCTCCTTGTACAGGGCCTGTACAACTGGGATTCCTCCATCAGTCTCATCTGTTTTCACTGTTATCCCTTCACCATGGCTTCAGCTGTTGAGACCCTAAGATCCAGGATTTTCTCTCCAAACTCTCTGCTTTCCTTCCATTAATGCATTCCTTTAAAACAACCCCCTCTGACAAAGCTCTTGGTTATCTGTCCTGTGTGGCAAGTTCTGGTTGATGCATTCTTGTGACACACCTTGTAATGTTTTATGATATTATTGGGGATATATAATTGCATGCCTGAAGAAGGATCCTGTCTCTCCATTCCCTCCATGGACGCTGCCTGACCCACTGAGTTCCTCCAGCACTTTGTCTTTTGCTTAATTTTCCAATGTCTGCAGTTACTTGTATCTCTATAAATACGTGTAATTATGTTAATGTCTTGCAATTCTAAAATATTAAGAAGGTTTTATTCTTTATAGACACAAAGAACTTCAGATGCCGCTTTACAGAAAAAAAGTCTCAAAGTGCTGGGGTTACCCAGTGGGTCAATTGCAGATGTTGTCTGACCAGCTGAGTTCCTCCAGCACTGTCCATGACAACCAAAATGTCCCATCTAAGCTAGTCTCATTTGCCCATGTTTAGTTCAGTTTAGAGACACGGACATAGAGAGTACCACCAAGTCCACGCCAACCAACGATCCCCATACACCAGCACAATCCTACATATTAGGGTCAATTTACAATGTTTTTACCGAAGCCAATTTACTTACAAACCTTAACGTCTTTGGAAAATGAGAAGAACCCGGAGATCCCGGAGAAAACCCACGCAGTCAAGGGAGAACGTAAAACTCTGTACAGATAACATCCGTAGTTAGGATTGAACCCAGGTTGATGGTCACTCCTGGGTTGTAATGTTCTAAGAGGAGCACTGTAAGAGTATTGACAGCAACAAAGGGAGCCTGAAGAAGGACCCAACCTGAAACATCAACTGTTCACTCCCTCCACAGGTGCTGCCTGACACACTGAGTTCCTCCAGTACTTTAGTGTTGTGCTCAAGATTCCAGCATCTGCAGTTCCTCTTGGCTCTCTAAACTCTTTGGTAGTATTTAAATGTCCCACATTCTTGTGAATTGTAAATTTACTCTTCCTCCAGCACTGCTCAAATTACCTGTACAGTTACTCCATGTTACAGCAGATGGCACTGTTTCTTGTAATGAAAGTAACACGATGGCAGGAATAAGCTCTATAATGGACAGAAATCTTCAAAAAATTGAGTGAGGATCTGTGCAATGTCTTACAAACTTGTCGAGTTTTTTATGGAGGTGACGAGCATGATTTGTAAGGGAAGGGTGGTGGATGTTGACCACGTGGATGTTAGTAAGCCATTTGAAAAAGACCCCAGTGGTATGCTGATCCAGAAGATTAAGATGCGCAGGCTTCACAGTGACATTGTCGCATGCATTCAGAGCTCAGTGACTGATAGAATTCAGAGGGTTGTTCAGGCTGGGGGTCTGTAACCAATGTAGTTCTACGGGGATCTGTGCCGGGAACTCTGTTGTTTTTGTATATACAGTATACAAGCGCACACACATGCATACACACATGCATGCACAAGCAGACACACGTAGACACATGCAGACAGACACATATATACAGATACACACAGACACAGATTTATATGTGTGTATATGATTTGGACATAAATATAGATAGTAAGTTTCAGATTCAGATTCAACTTTAATTGTCATTGTCAGTGTACAGAGACAACAAAATGCATTTTGCAGATGACAAACAAAAGTTTGCAGATGACGCTAAGTTTATTGGAGTTGTGGACTATGGAGAAGGCTGTCAAAGTATACAGTGGGTAAAGATCATCTACAGAAATGCGTGGAGAAATAGAAGATGGAGTTCAATCAGAGCAAGTGTGAGGTGTTGGACTTAGGGAGGTCAAATGTAAGGCAGTGTAGAGTTAAGTCCCTTAACAACATTGCTGTATAGAGGGATGTTGGCTTCCCAGAAAGTGACAATGCAAATACTGTAGGTACTGTAGGTAAGGGTGTGGAGGAGGTTTACCAGAATGATGCCTGGATTAGAGGGTATCAGCTATAAGGAGAGGTTCTACAAACTTGGATTTCCTCTGCAAGGCTGGAGTTTGAGGGGAGACTTGGTAGAAGTATATACAATTATGAAAGGCGTAGACAGAACTTTTTCCCAGGGTGGAAATATCAAAGACTAGAGTGAGCAGGGCACAGTTTGAAGGAGATGTGTGGGGCAAGTGCAGCGTTGGTACACAAGGTTAATTCCCGAGATGGCGGGATTGTCATATGTTGAAAGAATGGAGCGACTGGGCTTGTATACACTGGAATTTAGATGGATGAGAGGGGATCTTATTGAAACATATGAGATTATTAAGGGATTGGACACGCGAGAGACAGAAAACATGGTCCCGATGTTGGGTGAATCCAGAACCAGGGGCCACAGTTTAAGAATAAGGGTAGGCCATTTAGATTGGAGATGAGGAAAAACTTTTTCACCCAGAGAGTTGTGAATCTGTGGAATTCTCTGCCTCAGAAGGCAGTGGAGGCCAATTCATTGGATGCTTTCAAGAGAGAGTTAGATAGAGCTCTTAAAGATAGCGGAGTCAAGGGACATGGGGAGAAGGCATGAACGGGGTACTGATTGTGGATAATCACGGTGAATGGCGGTGCTGGCTCGAAGGGCTGAATGGCCTACTCCTGCACCTATTGTCTATTGTCTATTGAATGATTGCAGCATCTTTGCAAGAGACTGAAATGCTGGAATCTCAAGTAAAAAGCTAACTGGTGGAGAAACTCTGGGTGCGGCAGCATCTGTGGAGTGAATGGACAGATGATCTTTCAGGCAAGGACCTTCTTCAGATTCTAATGTACTGTTGGTGGTCAGGAGTGAATCTCTTGCCCTTTCATGTCAGTTATCCCCCCTTGACTAAATATATAATGTTACCATCTGAATGGTTAAATGATTTCTCAAATTATTGAGTTTAGTTTATTATCACACGTACCGAGGTACAGTGAAAAACTTTGTGGTGCGCGCTATCTAGTCAGCGGAAAGACAATACTTGATTATAATCGAGCTGTCCTCAGTGTACAGATGCAGGATAAAGAGAATATAGTGCAGGATAACGTCAAGTGAAGTCCAATTAAAGATTGTTCGCAGGTCTCCAATGAGGTAAATGTTAGGTCAAGACCATTGTCTAGTGGTGAGAGACAGTTCAGTTGCCAGATTACCGTTGGGAAGAAACTGTCCCTGAATCTGGAGGTGTGTGTTTTCACACTCTATCTCTTGCCTGATGGGAGAGGCGAGAAGAGGGAGTGAGACTTGTCCTTGATTATGCTGGCGGCCTGCTGAGGCAGCTTGAAGTGTAGATGGAGTCAATGGAAGGGAGGTTGGTTTGTATGATGGTCTGTAATTTCTTACGGTCTTGGATGGAGCTGTTCCCAAACCATGCTGTGATGCATCCTGATAAAATGCTTTCCACGGCACATCTGTGGAAGTTGGCGAGAGTTGTTGGGGATGTGCCAAACTTCCTAAGCATTGTAAGGAAGTAGAGGTGTTGGTGTGCTTTCTTGGTCATTGCTTCAATATGGCTAGTCCAGGACAAGTTGCTGGTTATATATACTTCTCGCAACACTGCAGGATATTTTACTCACTTCATGCTTGATTATCCTAATGTTTTTTTGCATAACACAGTCTGAATACTTTTTGCATACTGTGCATTAACATTGTTTGCATACTCCCAAACCCTAAAGAAGAGTCGTTTCCATACTTTATTGCTTTATTCATTACTTGGGGTGTTTAAGGCACTTAATAGTATACAGCATGGTAATAGGCCCATCGGCCTTATTTATCCATGCCGACCAAGATATCCCACATACACTAGTCCCATTTGCCCACATTTGGCCCATATCCCTCCCAACACTTTGCTATCCAAATGTCTTCTACATGCTGTTCTTGTACTTGCTCTGACCACTTCTTCCGGCAGCTCATTCCATTCACCCACCAACGACCGTGTGGAGAATGTTGCCCCTCAGATTCCTATTGAATCTTGCCCCTCTCATCTTAAACCTGAGCTATGTTTTAGGTAGAACCCTATTTTTAGATCCTCCGGGTCAAAATCTGGAGGAATATGTTTGAATGGCTGTTTGTTGGGGTAGTATCTCTCTCAGCGGGCATACAGCTTGAATTGTGTAGCAAAGAGCAAAAAGGTCATTTAGTATCTATTAAGAAAATAAAATTGCTACTTTGGGTTGACCATTCTCCAGGACTGAAAAGCAACAAGGATTAGCGAGAAACATTGACCCAGAATTCACACACTAAAAGTTGGCCTGTTTTACTCTTTGTCCCATTGAATAGTTTTCAGTGTTCCTGAGAAACGTGGCTTCCCGTAATTTGCAGCTTTTCCATTTGTTGCAGTCCAAAGCTCCATCATAGGCTTCCCATTGATTGAAGATTTCCATGTCAGTGCTTCCATGGAATTCTGCGAACTTCCCTTGGGAGCATCGAGGAAGCTGTGTGACATTCTTCTGGCAACGATTCACATTGATAATTGGAAGTCCACCAGCCATTTATGCACACCGTAGAGGCAGCGTGGCTCTGAGTCATGGTGTCGATTAGGGCTCATGATGGCTCCTAATATGTTTACCTGCTTCCTCGCGTATATCTAATGAAGACTAAAACATAATTTACAAATGTTTAATAAACTAACACTAACTCGTTTTGTACAGAGTGCAGTAATCTCTCAGTTTAGCTCCATAATACTCAGTTAAATCACTAAACCAGTTGGTTTTAATTGGCTCCTGAATTATCTTGTAATCATTTTTTACCATAAGGGATTAAAACCCTATGATATTGAACTTGCTTGTGACATCTTTGAATAACCCCCCCCCCCCCCCCAATACCTCTTTCCCCTCCAACGCCTCAGGATATTTCTCACTGGAGAGACCGCAATTCTCAGGCGAAAGGAAAACAGAATCACATTTTTTTAGAAAACAGTTATAAAAAGGAAAGCTGGGACTCAAAGGGCCAAAATAGCTGTCATTTTATCATAATTGCAGATAAAGCTGATTATAACTAATTGCATACTGATCTCCTTTAGAAATTAATTTAACACTCTCTTCCAAATAATGGATTTTTATTTCATCTGTTCCTTTTGCAATAAATAATTTGTGACTTAGAATTTTAAAATGAGAGTAATAATTTAATGCATTAATCTTTGAAGTCAGTAATTTCATATTACTCTTCACAGTCTTTGGTTTGCAAATGAATTGTATTTTAATTCTCAAAAATGTATTTAAAAAGCATTAGCCATTACGTGATAATTAAGAAAGATGAGTACAAAGGAAATAACACATTAAACATTTCTTTAATGAACTGAAAAATGTTAATCTTGTCCTGTTTAGTGACGAGGTACAGAATTGCAGCTAAAACCCTTGGAGAACTGAAGCAAATGAATTTGGTGCTGAGTGTAATTAAGACACATTGTGAAGCAGTGAGAATAAGAATGTTATCTATCTATTTCATCAAAAGCTCATTATTAAATGTCAAAAGAAGTCATCTGGTTATGGGTTGTATTAAACTATCTCGAGATGGATTTTCCTGTGTTAAGATGGAGTAGAAAGCCTCACAAACCATACAGAATTTCTCATTTCTACTTGCAGATCTCTATAAAAATAACAATTTTAATTTGGGGGGGATAGCAGAGTGGCGCAGCTGGTAGAGCTGCTGCCTCACAGCACCAGAGACCCGGGTGCAATCATGACCTCGGGTGCTGTCTGTATATTGCACGTTCTCCCTGGGACCGTGTGGGGTTCCTCCAGGCCCCAATAACGTGCGGGTTCGTAGGCTAATTGTCGAAATTTCGCCCAGTGTGGGGGGAGTGGATGAGAAAGTGGGGTGACATAGAATTAGTGTAATGGGATGGTCGATGGTCAGCATGGGTTCAAGGAGCCGAAGGGCCCGTTTCCTCGCTGTGGCTCGAACCCGGGTATTTGGCACTGTGAGGCGGCAGCTCTACCCGCTGTGCCACTGTGCCTCCATAGGTTCTCACCCGTAAACCTAATCCTACCTCATGCAACAAACTAGCCAACCCAAACCTGTGCTAACATCGCTCGGCCTTCTAATTGCTTGCTGTACCTGCCGTTATGTTTTCATAACGGTGTACTTAAGAACACAGAGACCCTTCTGAAGAATGTAGAAATAGGAAACTGCAGATGCTGGTTTGTTAAAAAAAAAGTGCTCAAGGGGTCAGGCAGCATCTCTGAAGAACGTGGATTTGTAACGTTTCTGGTCGAGATTCAAGATCCCTCTGAACACCGCTTTCTCATTATTTAATATATGTTTGGCCCTTTTCCATCCAATCTAGACTGATAGTTTGGAACAGATGTTCTCTCCTCTGTCCAAGTACTTTAACTTAATTTCCTCTGCTTGATGTTGGCTACCTCGTACTTTATATTAAATATATAAAATGGAAGGTAGGAGCAGTCTGTTTGTCCTCTTGTGCCAAAATGTTACCTCATCAACTCTTACCTCAACTAATTCCATATCCCTAAGTTTAGGTTTATTATTGTCACGTGTACAGTGCAAAGCTTTGTTTTGCATGCCGTCAAACAGATAAGATATACCATATTCATGTACCATCAAATAGATAAGATATATGATCAAACTCAGGTAGAGTGGCACAGCTGGTAGTGCAGCTGCCTCACAGCACCAGAGACACGGGTTTGATCCTGACCTCAGATGCTGTCCAAGCGGAGTTTGCACGTTCTCCCTGTGAACACATGGGTTTTTCTCCGGCTGCTCCGGTTTCCTCCCACAGCTCAAATACTTGTGAGTTTGTAGATTAATTGACCTCTGTAAATTGCCCCTAGTGTGCGGGGAGTGGATGTGAAAGTTGGATGGCAGAGAACGAGTGTGATAGGTAATCGATGGTCGGCGTGGATTCGATGGGCCAAATCCATCCTGTATCTCTAAACTAAACTAAACAATAGAGAGAGCAAAGGGGAAGATACATAGTGTAGTACTCTAAAATGTTCCAGTCTCGATCTTGAATATTGCCAGTTCTCCTATTTGAGAGGTTCCAAATACGCACTGCTCTCAGGGTGCAGAAATGTATTTGCATGGCCATTCCGCGAGTGACTGACTCAATTTAGGAATCTTGAATGGGATGGGGAATCAGAATTGGGCAATGAAGGTGCAGGTGGGGATGAATAGGTGGGTAAATATTGAATGCTCATATCATTGATTGTCCAGCACACCAGTCGACAAGTCGAGATTGTAAATACTGATCACTAATCACTTTCAAAATATTTTTGAACTTTTCAAGAACCAGAGGACATAGCCATAAGTCTAGCCACTTCTAGCCACAAGTCGCAGAGTTTATTATTGATAGCAAGGTCGGAAACTGTGCCCTCTCCCTGCACCCAGCCACACCCTAAAGACCAGGACTGCACACATTCCTCAAGTGAAGCCGTTTATTGGTTCAGATATCATCTAAAAACATTAATTACGTATCTTTATAAATAATCAACTTTTTGGTGCAGTTTCGTTTAGTTTAGAAATAAAATAGACAATAGGTGATTCGGCCCTTCAAGCCAGCGCCGCCATTCAATGTGATCATGGCTGATCATCCCCAATCAGTACCCCGTTCCTGTCTTCTCCCCATATCCCCTGACTCCGCTATCTTTAAGAGCCCTATCTAGCTCTCTTTTGAAAGTATCCAGAGAACCGGCCTCCACCGCCCTCTGAGGCATAGAATTCCACAGACTCACAACTCTCTGTGAGAAAACGTGTTTCTTCATCTCCGTTCTAAATGGCTTACCCATTCTTAAACTGTAGCCTCTGGTTCTGGACTCCCCCAACATCGGGAACATGTTTCCTGCCTCTAGCATGTCCAAACCCTTAATAATCTTATATGTTTCAACCCTTCTCATCCTTCTAAACTCCAGAGTATACAAGCCCAGCAGCTCCATTCTCTCAGCATATGACAGTCCCGCTATCCCGGGAAATACAACACAGAAAAAGGTCCTTTGGCCTACAGAGTCCGCACCGACCAGCAATCCCTGTGCACGAACGTTAACTTACATACACAAGGGACAATTTACAGAAGCCAATTAACCTATAAACCCATGCGTCTTTGGAGTGTGGGAGGAAACCAGAGATCTCAGAGAAAACCCACACAGGTCACGGGGAGAACATGCAAACTCCGTACAGACAGCACCCATAGTCAGGATTAAACCCAGGTCACTGGCGCTGTAAGGCAGCAACTCTACCGCTACTGTCACCGTGCCGCCTTTAAACGCAGCAATTACTTTTTTCCTGTCGATCGTGCTCTTAATATGGACATCTTAATTGGAACCTGAAGGGCAACATTTTCACACAGAGGGTGGCGGGTATATTGAACAAGCTGCCAAATGAGGTAGCTGAGGCTGGTACTATAACAACATTTAAAAGACACTTGGACGGGTACATGGATAGGAAGGGTTTAGAGGGATATGGACCAAATATGGGCAGGTAGGACTAGTGCAGATGGGGCACAGCTAAAGGAGATCACACTGAATCTCCCCGTCGGTCATCTGTGGAGTGGAGAAAGCGATGTGATGAGTGGGTGTGACATTCTCCGCAAGGAAGGATCAGTCCGTGGCTAGAATGCATCGAGGAGACGGTGGGGGTGGCTTTGGCAGGCCAGCCAAACTTCCCAGTGCTTCAAACATTACAGTCTCCATTGCAAAAGGTTGATGCCCCATTTGGTGGTGGCTTCACCTCGCTGTTATCTCCCGTTATCCGCTCATGTGCATTTCCAACTCCAGATAATAATCCCTTCGCAGTATGCTTGAAGGCTTAGAATCCTTCTGGGTTTGCCTGTGGCCAGATCAAAGCCATTTGACTCTTACAATGCTATTCTCCGGAGATCATGCCCAAATCCTGCCGGCTTTACTTGGCAAGCTGCCTCTTGCAGAGGGTAGTCTGTTGGATGGATTCCAATGATACGGAGACATAGAGCGACACGAGAAAGGTAAGTGCCACAGCACCCACCCGTGCCTTATCTTTCACACACACATCCCTCTGAATAGATGGGCCTCTGGTGACCTTGGTTCTGCACAGTCAACACTCTCGCTGTGGCACTCTTCTCTGCACGCAGCGTAGATGGGGTTCACTCTCTGGCGGGGGGGGGGGGGGGGGGGGTCCAGTAACACATTGCATTTTGAACTTGTTTTAGGATCTCATCCAAAATACCTTACAGAAATATAATGCCTGTTAGAAGCAGTGTATGGATTTTCCTTGTCCTACGCTTTGGTCAAGTTGAAAAGATGTCAGGATGCTCATGCTTCTACATCTGCAGGAGAGAGGCAGATTAAACCATTAAACGGTTAAATGTTTCTATACACACACATACTCTCACGCACTCACACTCTCATACACACTCACACACTAACACGCACTCTCACTCACCCACTCACTCACTCACACACACTCTCATACACACTAACACACACACTCATACACACACACACACACACACACACACACACACACACACACACACACACACACACACACACACACACACACACACACACACACACACACACACACACACACACACACATTCTCAGATCTGAAGAAGGATCCTGACCTGAAACATCACCCATCCATTTTCTCCAGAGATGCTGCCTGACCTGCTGAGTTACTCCAGCACTTTGTGTCTATCTTTGGTATACACCAGCACCTGCAGTTCCTTGTTATTACTGATTAAACCATCCGAGGCACTCATATATTTTTAAAGTGCAACGTATTCATTCCCCCATTTATAATAAGGCCACATGCAAACTGGAGGAACAGTACCTCACATTCCGCTTGAGCAGCTTACAACACAACGGTATGAACATTGAATTCTTCAATTTCAAGTCAGGCACCCCTTTTTGGGGCAGTATCACCTGTAGAACCCTTCTATGGTGGGCAAGTCCGTGATGGGCTGAGCAGTGCCTACCAGCCTCTGGAACCTCCTATGTTCACGAGCATTCAAGTTGCCCAGGTTAAATGGCACAATGGCTGCACTTGAATATCCGACAAGATTGTTTGCTGAAGTCTATGAGGACAACCTTCACATCAAGTGTCATTACCAAATGAATCACGATGTTCCTTGATTCAGCCCCCCTATCTTCTAACTTCTTTCGATCTTTTCCATTTTGAGACTATTCTGGTTCATATTAATTACATTTTGGCTCAGCGCATCCATTCTTTTTAAAATGTCTTTGACTCCATTATTACCAGCCAAATGGGATTCTTGGAGAAATGTAGTACGTACTTGCATTTAATTTTACCAACGCTATTAATTACAATTATTTTTTACTATTTAACAACATTGTTATCAAATCTTTCGTGGAACTAATTCTAGAGTTAAGCGGAAATGCAAGGAACTGCAGATGCAGGAACCTTGAGCAAAATACAAAGTGCCGGAGGAACTCTGGGTCGGGCGGCATCTGTGGAGGGAATAGACAGGCGACGTTTCGGGTCAGGACCCTTCACTCACACACTCACACACTCTCACACACATACCCTTAAACTGGAAAGGTCCCAGACTGAAAGTCGTGTGTCTATTCCTTCCACAGATACTGCATGACTTGCTGAGTTCCTCCAACACTTTTCCACTGTTAAGAGCTTTAAGTAGTTGTACAGAATTTCTATCCAATGGTACTTTTTTTGGAAATATATTTCTTTAAAGAAAAGGTTTTTATTTTACTAACTTCAAAGGATAATTTTCAATGACAGTGTTTCCTTTTTTTTAATTTTAAGGTTCTGATTTTATAAAAACTTCGACGGGAAAAGAAGGGGTAAACGCCACATTTCCTGTTGCCCTGGTGATGGTACGGGCTATCAAAGAATATCACAGGAAGACAGGTTACAAGGTACAACCACAGTTAGGTGAAGAATACACAGTAGCAAATGTGAAGCCAGAGGAAGGGATATAGGTAGAAAGACACTTACCTGTATCCACCTATCACTTACCAAGCTTTCTCCTCCCCCCCCCCCCCCCCCACACTACAAGCAGTCTGACCTGAAATGTCACTTATCCATGTTCTCTGGAGATGTTGCCTGACCCACTGAGTTACTCCAGCTCTTTGTGTCTTGCTTTTGAGAGTGCAATTGTAAGCTGAAACGTTGGCAACTCAGTTTATTGTCACGTGTGCAGAGCTACAGTGAAAAGCTAACCAGTTAGCGGAAAGACCATACATGATTACAATCGAGCCATTTACAGTGTATAGATACATGTTAAGGGAAAAACGTGTAGTGCAAGGTCAAGCTTGTAAAGTCTGATCAAAGATAATCCGAGGTAGACAAAAATGCTGGAGAAACTTAGCAGGTGAGGCAGCATCTATGGAGCGAAGGAATAGGTGACGTTACGGGTCGAGACTGCCGACTATCGCCGCCTTACCGGGACTGCCGACTTTCACCGCGTTTTTTAACATCACCCATTCCTTCGTTCCATAGATGCTGCCTCACCCGCTGAATTTCTCCAGCATTTTTGTCTATCTTCGATTTTTCCAATATCTGCAGTTCTTTCTTAAAGATAGTCGAGGGTCACCAATGAGGTAGATAGTAGTTCAGCATTGGTCTCTGGTTGAGGTGGGATGATTCAGTTGCCGGATAACAGCTGGAAAGAAACGGTCCCTGAATCTGCCTCGCTCAATGTTATCTTGTGCCTTGCAGGTTGGGTTTAAGCCGGCAGGCGGCATTCGCTCAGCAAAGGATGCGTTGTCCTGGCTGACATTGATGAAGGAAGAGCTGGGCGATTCCTGGCTCACCCCGCAACTCTTCCGATTGGGGGCCAGTACTTTGCTGACAGACATCGAAAGACAGGTTAGGATTCCAGCAGAACTTGTAATCAACTTTCATAATGCTGCTTATGCTTTTGGCAATGTTTTTTACCTGCTGAGAATGTCTTTTAAATGCGTAATCATCGGTTGAGGCATTGAGTGGAAGGGTCAGTAAGTCATGATGTACGGAGGGATCTTGGGTCCCTGATAAGGAGCAAAACAAGTAAAGGCTGGTAAAGAAGGTAAACAGTATGCAGCTTTCATAGGCCAGAGTATTGAATATGAGCCAGGAAGTCATGTTGCAGCTTTATCGGACTTTGGTTGGGTCGCATTTCGAGTATTATGTGCAGTTCTGGTCATTAGAGCAAATATGTGGAGACTGAGGAGGGTACAGACGAGGATTTCTAGAAAGCAGCCTTGAATAGATGGTATTAACTACAACGGGAGGTTGGACAAACTTGGATTGTGTGCTCCGGAGCATCAGATAATACTAAAATTATGAGATGCATAGATAGGGTAGACAGTCAGAACCTTTTTCCCTGGATGGAAACGTGAAAGACTAGAGGGCATAGCTTTAAGGTGAGAAGGGCAAAATTTAAAGGAGATGTGGGGGGGGGGGGGAGTTTTTGACAGCGGGTGGTGAGTGCCTGGAACATGCTGCCAGTGTTGGTGATGGAGGCAGATACAATAGTGGCATTTCACAAGTTTTACATAGGCACAGGGACATGCAGGGAATGGAGGGATATGGATCACATGCCAGCAAAGGAGATGAGTTTAACTTGGCATCATGTTCGGCATTAACATTGTGGGCTGAAGGGCCTGTCCCTATGCTATGTGTTTTTTAGGCACTTTTAACAATTCGTTTTTTTCCCTCAGATCTATCATCAAGTGACAGGAAGGTACGCGGCAGCTCATGAGTTGCCCATGGCTTGAAAGAATGTGTTTCACTGCTAGAATATGCTCCTGGGTTCTCAGTCTCTCAATCATTCCTTACCTTCTGACCCTTTCTTTCGCTGGAGCTTTGAAAACATTTCTGTTGCAGTTTTAAAAAAGCATCAGTTTTGTTACATTCCTTGCCTCTTCTTCACATGGCCCTGCTCTGAACAAGTTTGTCGGGAGGGCTAAAATGTGTACATTTTAACGTAATTTGATCATGAGGTTGAAGAAATTCGCCTTTTAATTTATGTTTTCTGATTTACATTTGTGTTGAGATAGGGAATGGATAATCTCTAAGTGTAAGTACTGTACATGGCGACTTGCTCAGTTAGATATCAATCTATTTGCTTCCCACTGTGCACTAAACTCTGATGATCCCACGCCTGCAGCTGATCCCCTTCCTCTTGGGAAACCTGCTCCATGAGGTGGGGTTACAACATGAATTCTGATCCAAAGATAGACACAAAATGCTGGAGTAACTCTGCGGGTCAAGCAGCATCTCCGGAGGAAAGGAATAGGTGACGTTTCGGGTCGAGACCCATCTTCAGACTCTGAAGTCCTTCAGTCTGCAGAAGGCCCTCGACCCGAAACGTCACCTATTGCTTTTCTCCGGAGATGCTGTCTGTCCCGCTGAGTTACTCTTGCATTCCGTGTTAATCTTCGGAGTAAACCAGCATCTGCAGTTACTTCCTACACATGAATTCTGATCCACACAGCTGGAATTATGGGATCACCAAATGTACCATTTGTCGGCAAATTGGCCAAAAAGATGCAGCTGGACTTTATCTAACTGTTAGGAGACTTTGTGGCCTTTAACAATAGCCACCTGCACTGTAAATCACATTAACCTCAATAAAGAATATCAAGAAACTTTGATCATTTTTAATGTTTAATAAAAATGAAACCTATTTAAATATATGTAGTTGCATTTCTTTCATTCATTTCTCTTTTTTATTAAATCAATTCATTTTTAGGTGAGTGCTTTTCTTTGCACGTAACCTCTGTCTGCTCGGGTGACCAGTTGCATCCTTCCTTAATTCTCTGTCCCACTCCCTCTGTGAAGTCGGCCTTCAGGTTTAGGTTCATTATGGTCATGTGCATCGAGGTTCAGTGAAAAGCTTTTGTTTGCATGCTATCCAAGCAGATCAGATAATACTGTACATAAATACCCAAGCCAAACTCAAGAGCACCGGCTAGAATGGAAAGGAAGATAGAGAGAGCTAAATATAGTTCTCGGCGTTGTAGATGGAGTGGCAGCTTCCTATGTAGCTCCAATGTTCAGAGATACAACATGGAAACAGGCCCTTCGGCCCACCGAGTCCACACCATCACCCGTTCACACTAGTTCTATGTTATCCCACTTTCTCATCCACTTCCTACACACCAGTGGCAATTCACAGAGGGCCAATTAACCTACAAACCCACACATCTTTGGGATGTGGGAGGAAACCCACGCAGTCACAGAGAGAACGTGCAAGCTCCACACAGATAGCACCCAAGGTCAGAATCGAACCCAGGTCTCTGGCGCTACGAGGCTGCGGCTCTACCAACTGCTCCACTGTGCCACCATTGCATGTAACCATTCTTACTCATGCTATATCTCAGAGACATTAGCAACTGGAGCTACTTTCCTTTGACTATGACAGAGTGATGATAAATTAAATGACAACTGATTATCTGGGAACCCATAGGTGGCATTGTCCAAGACCCCATTAGTTTGTGAGCATGCCGCATTCAGTACAAAAGCTGCCTCGTCACACAAGGAAGACATAAAGTGCTTGAGTAACTCAGCGGGTCAAGCAGTATCTCTGGAGAACTTGGATAGGTGACGTTTCTGGTCTAAAGCTGTCTGTTGTATGTGGAACAACAACTCTTTGTAATCCATATGCTCTGTTCTGCTTTCATCTTGGGGTCCAAGTCAATAGCTTCTTGAAAGTGTCCACACATGTAGATGAAGTAGTAAAGAAGGCAATAGGTGCAGGAGTAGGCCATTCAGCCCTTCGAGCCAGCACCGCCATTCACTGTGATCATGGCTGATCACCCCCAATCAGTACCAGGTTCCTGCCTTCTCCCCATATCCCTTGACTCCGATATCTTTAAGAGCTTCATCTAACTCTTGAAAGCATCCAGAGAATCGGCCTCCACTGTCTTCTGAGGCAGAGAATTCCACATATTCGCAACCCTCTGGGTGAAGAGGTGTATGGTATGCTTGACTTCATTGCTCGGGGCATTGAGTATAAGAGTGAAGAAGCCATGATGCAGCTTTATAGGACTTTGGTTAGACCGCGTTTGGAGTATTGCGCGCAGTTATGCTCGCCCACTACAGGAAGGGTATGAGTGCTTTGGAGAGGGTTTATATGAATGCTGCCTGGATTAGAGGGGATTAGTTATAATGAGAGGTTGGACAATAATGGCTGAGTTTGTGGGGAGTCATAGATAGGGTCGATGGTCAGAACTTTCCCAGGGTGGAAATGCCAAAGACTAGAGGGCATAGCTTTAAGGTGAGAGTGTCAAAGTTTAAAGGAAGATGTGCGGGCCGAGTATTTTTACTTGGTGCCTGGAAATCACTGCCAGGGGTGGTGGTGAAGGCTGATATAATAGTGGCGTTTAAGAGACTTTTAGGTAGGCACATGTATATGGAGGGATATGGCTTGCATGTGGGCAGATAAGAGTTAGTCTAGGCACCATGTTCAGCACAGACTGGGTGGGCCGAAGGGCCTGTTCCTGTGCTGCACTGTTCTGTGTTCTGGGATTTTTTTTTCTTGCAACGTGCTTTTGCTGCAGTGCGTTTGGCAAGGCATCAGTTAGCAGCTGTCCGTCCCAGCCAAGGTGTGGTGTTGGGCAGCTCTGCTCAGAGCAAGTGTGAATGTACCTGCAGGTGTGGTTACTGAGCTCATCGAAGCGTGAAAGGCTGTTACGGACAGAAAGCCTTACGTTTGGCTAAGGAATCCAAATGACCCGTGGCGATTGAGTGATGAGAGGCCCATGTTACATTGTACAATGAGTTCTAGCTTGCGCCAGATGTTATCTATGTTAAAAAAACGATTTAAGATGCAAGTGGACAGATTTTGGCTTGTCAGGCTGTTTCTAGAGGTGAACAGTTCCAAAACCAAACCACACCTACAGCACTGAGCAGTGTTTTTTGTAGGCAAAATCAGCCTACCTTGTAACATCCTGTACTGAACCTGAATTCCACCAGTTTGACTGTGTGGTCATTAAGTAATCTAATCTAATACCAATTAAAATCAAAAGCTACATTTACTTTAAGTTTAGTGATACAGCATTGGAACAGGCCCTTCGGCCCACCGAGTCCACGCCGAACATTGATCACCCGTTCACACTAGTTCTATGTTATCCCACTTTCTCATCCACTCCTTACACACTAGGGGCAATTTACAGAGGGCCAATTAACCTACACACCTGCAAGTCTTTGGGATGTGGGAGGAAACTGGAGCACCCGGACGAAACCCACGCGGTCACAGGAAGAACCTGCAAACTCCACACAGATAACACCCAAATTCAGGATGGAACCCGGGTCTCTGGCGCGGTGAGGCAGCGCCTCTACCAGCTTAGCCACTGTGCCGACCGCTACCAATTTTTTCCCATCAATATATTCCCCGCTTCTGATTCTGTTTTGGAGTAGCTCAATACAATACAATACAATACATACAATACATTTATTTGTCATTTGGACCCCGTTGAGGTCCAAACGAAATTCCGTTTCTGCAGCCATACATACAAAACAAAAAAGACCCAAGACCCAACACAATTTACACAAACATCCTTCACAGCGCATCTTCTCCTCGCTGTGAAGGAAGGCAAAAAAAAACATATCTCTCCCCTGCACTCCCCTCTCCCCCCCATGTCAGAGTCAAAGACAGAGTCAAAGCCCCCGGCGGGCGATGTTAAATGTCCCGCAGCCATTAAAGCCACGCCGGGTGATGCAAGGCCACGCACCGGGTCTTGGTGTTGGAGCCCCGGTGGGCTCTTGGTGTTGGAGCCCCGGCGGGCGCTCACAAAGTCCCGCGGCCATTCCAAGCCGCGCGGGGCGGTGATGTAGGCCCCGCTCCAGGTAATCTTCAACCCCGCAACTCGGGCGGGAGAAGTCGCCGTTGCGGAAGCCCCGAAAAGCGGTCTCCCAGCAGGGACCCGCGGGCTCCCGGTATTACTGTCCACAGACCTGCGGTAGGAGCTTCCGAAGCTCCGGGTGTCGGGTCACAGCAGCGCTCCACCACAGCTACACCCGCTCCGGACTCGGCCAGCTCCGTGATGGTGAGTAGATCCGCAGCTCCGCAACTGGAGCCCCAGGTCATTCCTGTTGGAGGCCGCTCCACGTTGCAGCCCCAACGACAACGGAGACCCGACAAAGAAAAGGTCGGGTCTCCCGTGCAGGGGAAAGACCTTAAAGTTCCCCCCCCCCCCCACCCCACCCCCACACACACATACCCCGACAAAAAAAAACAATAAAAACTACATAGAAACAAGACAGAAAACAATAAAAAGACAGACGGACTGCAGAGGCCGCTGCTGACTAGAGTCGCGCCGCCCACCGGGTCAGCGGGTCAATCTGAAGAAGGGTCGTCTATCCATGTCCTTCAGAGAAGCTGCCTAACCCGCTGAATTACTCCAGCACCTTGTGTTATGCTCAAGATTCCAGCATCTATAATTCCTTGTGTCTACTTCCATTCTCAGAGTTTGCTACAGATGATGTTGGCTGTGAGGATATTCAAAAGGTCATTCTTCCTCGTGCGTATGGCGTGCACAGCCTAAAGTTGCAGGACAGCTTGTTCTATTTGATCTTTATTTGATTGTGCACACCAGGTTGATTGCATTCGTCGAAACAGGGCAAACCACGTGAAGGTTGCAATCTCCCACCCTTCAAAAAGTCATAGTATCATACAACATGGAACAGAAACTTAAGCCCAACCAGTCCATGCTGACCAGGATGCCCCATCTAAGCTAGTCCCATTCACCCAAGTTTGCCCCATATCCTTCTAAACATTTCCTACTCATGTACCTACCCAAATATCTTTTAAATGCTGTTATAGTACCTGCCGCAACTACCTCCTCTGGCTATATCGGACTTTGCTGGACTTTATCTTGCACTAAACGTTATTCCCTTGACAGTGTGGATGGCTTGATTGTAATCATGTACAGTCTTTTCACTGAGTAGAAAGCACGCAACAAAGATGCTTTGTACACCTCAATACACCTGACAATAAACTAAGCTAAACTAAACCTGTTCTGAAGTTGTTGCCCTTGTTCTTACAGGCACGCCCCGTCAGAACATGGGCAACAACTTCTGAACAAAGAATGTACTTATGCAGTACAGATGTTTTCACACGCTTGAATCTGAACGTTATCACAGAAACGCACACCTCAGGTCACACTGCACTGTTTCCAAACGTTTCATCATGATAATACTGAATTTGAACAGTTTAACAATTTTAAGTCATTGAGTCATACATCACAGGAAACAGGCCCTTCGGCCCATCTTGCCCATGCCGCATCTAAGCTAGTCCCACCTGCCTGCATTAGGCCCACATCTCTCTAAACCTATCCTGGTCATGTACCTGTCCAATTATCTTTTAGCTTAGTGCTCAATTGTCTTATTGAGTTGGAAGGTTTCCGACCCGAAATGTCACCCGTTCCTTTTCTCCAGAGATGCTGCCTGACCCGCTGAGTTACTCCAGCACTTTGAGTCTTATCAAGAGTCTTTTAAATGCTATTATAGTACATGAGTCAAATACAGTACATCCTCAGGCAGCTCACTCCATATACCCAGAGAAAGTAATATCACAGCTTCCTATTAAATCTTTCCCCTCACCTTAAACTTATGTCCTCTGAGTCTTGATTACCCTACACTGGCAATGAATTCCATAGATTCAAGACCCACCCTCTGGCTAAAGAAATTCCTTCTCATCCCCATTCTGAAGGTATGTCCTTTTATTCTGAGGCTGTGCCCTCTTGTTCAGTTTAGTTTAATTTAGTTTAGTTTGGTGATACAGTGTGGAGACAGACCCTTCAGCCTAACGAGTCCGCGCTGACCAACAATCCCCATAAACCTGCTCTATCCAACACACCAGAGACAATTTACAGAAGCCAATTAACCTACAAATTCACATGTCTTTGCGGGAGGAAATTCACATGTCTTTCCTTGGGAGGAAACTGGAGCACCCGGAGAAAACCCACACGGTTCAGGGGAGAACATACAAATACCATACAAACAGCACCTGAAGCCAGGATCGAACGTGGATCTCTGGTGCTGTAAGGCAGGAACTCTGCCGCTGCCCCCCTAGACTCTAGTCCTAGGCTGTTTGGAAACCTCCTCTCCACATCCACTCTATCCAGGCCTCTCACTGTTCAGGTTTGAATGAGATCATATCAGAATTTAAGAGAGTTTCAATGAAATCCTATCAGAATTGTCTGATCCTATGTCAGCAGAAACAGTGATAAATAGCAACCCCACAGTTCCTGGCTCCAGTGTGATGTGTATTCCCGGGGAGACCAGTTCTTGTGAACTCATTCAGTTCCTGGACATGTTTTTGGCTCAAGTCAAGTTGTGAGGAGTGGCTTCAAGGGACATCTGTAGTTGGACCTCATCCCAGGGTCTACCATTGACTCGGCCCCGCGCTGGGCTGGGAAAATGGGGAGGGGAGTGTACGCACTTCACTGAGCAATTGAACTGAGATGACCAGACAGGAGATATACCCAAGCACAACATTGCTCCAGCCGCCCACCAAAGGATCCCGGCAAATCTCCTGCCGAGATGTGAATGAAGCCATCTGCTGTTGAATTTGCACAAGGCTTCCCAGTGACAGGCCGACCTATCCTCCACACTGGTTCAGAGTCAGACTCTTGTGAACACGGCAACCATGGGAGGGTTCTATTTAAAACGTGAGAAAACAGGAGCGAAAGTGAGCTGGAAGCTTTACAGAAGTCATTAAGTGATTTCTTGAAAGGCTGGAGGAACCAGTTTGGGTGCAGTCTGCTTCCTGCAATCTGCCTACAATGGGGTGGAGCAAGGCGCAGAAAGTACAACCTGAAATTAGCCTGAAGGGCTGCAGTGCCTGGTGGATCTCTAACGTGGAACATATTCCCTCAGCCTCTTGAAATTCAGGAGTTTCCTTTTCCAAAAATAAATTTATTCAGAATAAAAATACAGACAAAACCAAAAAACTGAAAAAAACCCCACCAGACATTCAAACATTGGTCTGAAGAAGGGTCTCGACCCGAAACGTTGCCTATTTCCTTCGCTCCATAGATGCTGCCTCACCCGCTGAGTTTCTCCAGCACTTTTGTCGATCATCAAACATTCTCAGTTTCTACAGATCGATTGTGGCACGGCAATTACTGCCGTACAGCGCCAGAGACCCGGGTTCAATCCTGACTACAGGTGCCATCTGTACAGAGTTTGTACGTTCTCCCTGTGACCGCGTGGGTTTCCTCTGGGTGCTCTGGTTTCCTCCCACACCAAAGATTAATTGGCCTCTGTAAATTGTCCCTGGTTTGTAGAACTAGTGTGAACGGGTGACGTTTCAGGTTGGGACCCTGCTTCAGACTCATTTACATTGGGCTCACTAGCCTTGGCTTGTTTCTTCTGCTATTGTGTTCTCAGTGTCAATACAGATGCTCCCCGATTTACGATGCTTCGACTTACGATATTTCGACTTTACGATGGTGCAGACACTCGGCAACGGCAGCGAGCCGCTGCACCAAAGATCTTATAGCTATAAGATCTTTGCGCTGCTCACTTCAGGTAACGTGATCACATTGTATTAAATGCGTTTCTGAATGACGATATTTTCGATTTACGAAGGGGTTTTTCGGAACGTAGCCGTAGGTGGAGGAGCAGCTGTCTTGTGGAAGTTAAAATTCCATGCAATAAAGTACCAGGATAATTCTCAGCAAAGTGTCGATAATGAGTTTGGATGCAAAGATGCAGGCTACATACACTTTCAATTTTATTTGCCAAAAAACCCCAGATATTTCTACACGGTAGGAGGCAACTTAACCATGTTACATGCATGTTAGATAACTCCTCAAGTCTGCAGAAGGGTCTCGACCCGAAACGTCACCCATTCCTTCTCTCCAGAGATGTTGCCTGTCCCGCTGAGTTACTCCAGCATTTTGTGTCTATCTTCAATCGCTAGCTCAGACCCTCGAGTCCTGGCAACAACCTCGAATGTCACATGAAGGATTAGCAACGTGTACTAAGGGCAAGTACAGGGGCGAGGCTCTCTTAGCTTGCTGTGAATGTCCTGCATGAAATTCCTCACAGGCATACGAAAATACACACAAACATTCAATTGCACTTGTAAGGTCAAGCCGGTGTCAGAAATGGAGAGATTTAAAACGGAGTGAGCTCTGAATTAGGACAACATACATCATCTTTATTATAGATCACGACAGGCTCGACTCTAAATCTCCATTTCTAAAGCGGTAAGAGTCCTTAGATATTCCCGACCTGCACAAAAACAAAACTTTATCAGGGGTTTAGTTAGAGTAAACGCACAGGGTCATTTACCCAGAGTCGGGGAATCAAGAACCAGAGGACATTGGTTTAAGGTGAGGGGAACCCGAGGGGCAACTTTTTCACTCAGATGGTGGTGTGTATCTGGAACAAGTTGCAGAGGAGGCAAAGGGCGCATGTACTATAATCGCATTTAAAAGACACTTGACAGACTCAAATTGCTGGAGCAACTCAGTGGGTCAGGCAGCATCTCTGGAGAAAAGGAACAGGTGACGTTTCGGGTCGGAAACCAAACTCAATAAGACAATAGGACAATAGACTAAAAGATAATTGGACAGGTACATGGATAGGATAGGTTTAGAGTGATATGGGCCAAACGCAGGCAGGTGGGACTAGCTTAGATGCGGCATGGGCAAGATGGGCCGAAGGGCCTGTTTCCTGTGCTGTATGACTCAATGACGTTTAGTGCAAGATAAAGTCCAGTCAAGTCCAATTATAGTTTGTAGTTCTCCAATGAGGTCGATGGGAGGGCAGGACTGCTCTCTGGTTGTTAATAGAATGTTTCAGTTGCCTGATAACAGCTGGGAAGAAACTGTCCCTGAATCTGGAGGTGTGCGTTTTCACACTTTTGGTACCTCTTGCCTGATGGGAGAGGGGAGAGGTATGAGTGACCGGGGTGTGCCAGGTCCTTGATTATGTTGGTGGCCTTCTGAGGCAGCGAGAAGTGTAGATGGAGGTTGCTTTGTATATTTGTTCATTATTATCACTGGAGGACATGGATGGTTGACTTTTCAGGTCGGGACACTTCTTCTTCAGATTCTGAAGAAGTGTCCTAACCGAAAATGTCCCTTTCCATGTTCTCCACAGATGCTGCCTGAGCCGCTGAGTTACTCCAGCACTTTGTGTCATTTTTTTTGCAAAAAGAACTGCTGATCTGCAGTTATTTCACCGAGAATTTTATTCGAATATTCGTTATTGCGGAAGAAAATATTTGCGTTCATCAGAATCATCGAGAATTGGAAACATGACTAATGTTGGCAGCAGTTTACAGACTTAGGAATTGACTGGACTTTCAAAAACCGATATTCTGTAATCAGGTGGCAAGCGATAAAGTTTGACAAATAGAGTAATATAAAAAGTTATTGGTTACTTTGCACGTTTTATGACAGCGCTGTTATGATATCAGGTGGGACGGCCCAGTGGTACAGCGGGTAGAGCCGCTGCCTCACAGCGACAGAGACCCAGATTCCATCCTGAACTCTGGTGCTGTCCATGTGGAGTTTTCACATTCTCCCTGTGACTGCTTGGGTTTCCTCCACGTGCTCCGGGTTCATCCCTCATCCCAAAGACGTGCGGATTTGTCGGTTGACTGGCCCTCTGTAAATTGTCTCTGGTGTGTAGGGAGTAGAGGAGAAAGTGGAATAACAGAATAGAAACATAGAAAATAGGTAGAGGAGTAGCCATTCGGCCCTTCGAGCCTGCACCGCCATTCAATATGATCATGGCTGATCATCCAACTCAGTATCCTGTGATGATTGTGACTGGTCGACCACTGGTCGGCGTGGACTCAGTGGGCCGAAGAGCCCGTTTCTGTGCTGTATGACTAACTTTATGATAAATTGCAGATCATTTCAAATATAAACATTGGTACTATCTACTTTGGAAACAGGCCCTTCAGCCCACCATGTCCATATCGACCAAGTTGCCATACTGGGCTAGTCCCATTTGCCTCCATTCGGCTTGTGGCCCTGTAAAACCCTGTATCCAAAGGGCTTGTTTCAAAGAACCACTTCCACAGGACAGAAGGTGGTGGAACTTTCCAGAATGCTGTCATAGAATTTCAGAGACTTTTCATGTTCTATTAGTTTGTCCAGGAGACTTCCTTTCACGCACCAGTCCTCTTCTTGACGAAGGTCCCTGTACCTGCACAAGGCAACAACGTTACACCAACGAATGGAATTAAAAGCGGGTCAACAGTTATCCTCGTAATGTACAAACAAGGAACTGTAGAGTTTAAGAAGGAACTGCAGATGCTGGAAAATCGAAGGTACACAAAGAAATGCTGGAGAAGCTCAGCGGGTGCAGCAGCATCTGTGGAGCGAAGGGTCTGAAGAAGGGTTTTGGCCCGAAACGTTGCCTATTTCCTTAGCTCCATAGATGCTGCTGCACCCGCTGAGTTTTTTTGTGTACCAAGGAACTGTAGATGCTGGTTTACACAAAATGACACAAAGTAACTGGAGTAACTCAGCAGGTCAGGCAGCATCTCTGGAGAACAGTGATAGGCGATGTTTCGATTCGAGACTTTTCGATCAAAAGAAAGGTCTCGATCCAAAACATCAACTGTCCGTGTTCTCCAGAGATGCTGCCTGATCTGCTGAATGACTCCAGCACTTTGTGTCCTTCCTTGAAGTGTATTTTTTCCAAGGAACAGTTTCTTCCCAGCTGCTCTCAGGCAACTGAACCATCTAACCAACTACTAGAGAGCAGTCCCGAGCTACTATCTACCTATTGGAGACTCTCGGACTATCTTTGATTGGACTTTACTGGCTTTATCTGGTACTAAATGTCATTCACGTTATTCCCTTTATCGTGTATCTGTACACTGTGGATGGCTCGATTGTAATCATGTATCGTCTTTCCGCTGACTGGTTAATGCGCAACAAAAACTTTTCACTGTACCACCTCGGTACACGAGAGAATAAACTAAACTGAACTGAACTAAACGAAACTCAGAGTGTGGTCCTCACATCTACCTCATTGAAGCTATCTTTAATCGGAATTTATCAAACTTCAATGTTATATCTTGCACTAAATGTTGTATACTTTGTCCTTCATCTGGGCACTGTGGACAGGTTGATTGTATTCATGTACAGTCTATTTTTGACTGGATAGCAGGCAAACAAAAGCTTATCGCTGTACCTCTGTCCACGCAACGGTAATAAACTAACAAACAATAAACAAATACCTACCTGTGTGAGATTCGCCAAAAGGCCAGGAGGTTTAGGAGCATGAATGCTGCGACAATGAAAAAGAATCGGTCCAAATTCCCATTGTTCAGATCATCTGGAAACCATTGGCCTATGGAGGGAGGACAATCAGTGTGTAAAATGACAGCAACTTCAGACAAAGGAGCAAATAGGAATCACACAACCGAGAGTTCCTCCATCTTCTGCCCGTCCTGTGGAGGTGCGTCTTTGAAACAGGCCCCACTGATACATGGATAAGATGGGAAGGTTCCATCATGAAGACTCCTTGATGCAACCCGTCTGAGACCCCGACTTTGCTGCAAGATTTTGACTCCCAACACACGAGCAACCAAGAACACTTGGAACTATTCAAAGTTATCTTGGAGTTGGAAAGGGTGCTGCAGAGATTCACCAGGATGTTACCTGTGTGTGCGGCCTTGAGTTATAGGGAGAGGTTGGATAGGCCGGGCCTTTCTTCTTTGGAGCGTAAGAGGCTGAGAGGTGAGCAGCGACCTTTTTGAGGTGTACAAGATCATAAGGGGCATGGGTAATGTGAACACTCGCAGTCTTTTCCCCAGGTTAGAGGATTCTAAAACTAGAGGGCACAGGCTTAAGGTGAGAGAGGAAAGACCTCAGGGACAGAGTGTAGTCTGTCAGAATGAGCTGCCAGGGAAATCTATAGAAGTGCATACAATTATACCTTTTGGACAGAAATGTGGATATCACGGGTTTAGAGGGTCATGGGCCAAATGCTGGCAAATGGGACTAACCCAACCTGGTCAGCATGGGCAAGGTGGGCCGAAGGGCCTGTTTTCGTGCTGTACAGCTCTATGACTCTGCAGAAATTGTATCATTCAGTGGCAAACTTTTAAGAATGAAACACTACGAGCAAAACTACGAGATTGGAATAACATAAAACTAGCGTGAACGGGTGATCGACGGTCAGAGTAGACTCGGTGGGCCGAAGGGCCTGTTTCCATGCTGTATTTCCAAACCAAGCTAAAATTCCCCTGAACCAGTCGTTCATATTAAACACTATAGTCTGCAGATTGTGGGGATGAATAAAACCTGTACAAATGTTCTCTCTAAATGAATGTTCCCATTAACAAGATACTCGTTAACTCAAAGCAAGGTACTTAAGCAGACAATTCATCTGATAAATGAAACGACCATTTAAAAATTAGCTTCCTCAAAAGCGTACGATTTTGTTTTAAAATATCTGCATATTCATCTTCTTACCGTATTGCTGACTGTTTTAAGTAGAGCTTCTTTGATAAAACTGCTAAATTAATTATCAGCTTTCTTCCAGATACGCTTTCAACTGAGTGTGTAGCTATTGAGGTGAAGGACAATTAGATAAATGGGATAACAATCTACTCGATAAAGGATTGTGATCAATACGCCAATTCTAAATGGGTAATTTTGATCGATTAATTTAGTTTAGAGATACGGCACGGAAACATAGAAACATAGAAATTAGGTGCAGGAGTAGGCCATTCGGCCCTTCGAGCCTGCACCGCCATTCAATATGATCATGGCTGATCATCCAACTCAGTATCCCGCACCTGCCTTATCTCCATACCCTCTGATCCCCTTAGCCACAAGGGCCACATCTAACTCCCTCTTAAATATAGCCAATGAACTGGCCTCAACTACCCTCTGTGGCAGAGAGTTCCAGAGATTCACCACTCTCTGTGTGAAAAAAGTTTTTCTCATCTCGGTTTTAAAGGATTTCCCCCTTATCCTTAAACTGTGACCCCTTGTCCTGGACTTCCCCAACATCGGGAACAATCTTCCTGCATCTAGCCTGTCCAACCCCTTAAGAATTTTGTAAGTTTCTGTAAGATCCCCTCTCAATCTCCTAAATTCTAGAGAGTATAAACCAAGTCTATCCAGTCTTTCTTCATAAGACAGTCCTGACATCCCAGGAATCAGTCTGGTGAACCTTCTCTGCATTCCCTCTATGGCAATAATGTCCTTCCTCAGATTTGGAGACCAAAACTGTACGCAATACTCCAGGTGTGGTCTCACCAAGACCCTGTACAACTGCAGTAGAACCTCCCTGCTCCTATACTCAAATCCTTTTGCTATGAAAGCTAACATACCATTCGCTTTCTTCACTGCCTGCTGCACCTGCATGCCTACTTTCAATGACTGGTGTACCATGACACCCAGGTCTCGCTGCATCTCCCCTTTTCCTAATCGGCCACCATTTAGATAATAGTCTGCTTTCCTGTTTTTGCCACCAAAATGGATAATCTCACATTTATCCACATTATACTGCATCTGCCAAACATTTGCCCACTCACCCAGCCTATCCAAGTCACCTTGCAGTCTCCTAGCATCCTCCTCACAGCTAACACTGCCCCCCAGCTTAGTGTCATCCGCAAACTTGGAGATATTGCCTTCAATTCCCTCATCCAGATCATTAATATATATTGTAAATAGCTGGGGTCCCAGCACTGAGCCTTGCGGTACCCCACTAGTCACTGCCCGCCATTGTGAAAAGGACCCTTACTCCTACTCTTTGCTTCCTGTTTGCCATGCCAGTTCTCTATCCACATCAATACTGAACCCCCAATGCCGTGTGCTTTAAGTTTGTATACTAATCTCTTATGTGGGACCTTGTCGAAAGCCTTCTGGAAGTCTAGATACACCACATCCACTGGTTCTCCCCTATCCACGCTACTAGTTACATCCTCGAAAAATTCTATAAGATTCGTCAGACATGATTTACCTTTTGTAAATCCATGCTGACTTTGTCCAATGATTTCACCACTTTCCAAATGTGCTGCTATCCCATCTTTAATAACTGACTCTAGCAGTTTCCCCACTACCGATGTTAGACTAACTGGTCTGTAATTCCCCGTTTTCTCTCTCCCTCCCTTCTTAAAAAGTGGGGTTACGTTTGCTACCCGCCAATCCTCAGGAACTACTCCAGAATCTAAAGAGTTTTGAAAGATTATTACTAATGCATCCACTATTTCTGGAGCTACTTCCTTAAGTACTCTGGGATGCAGCCTATCTGGCCCTGGGGATTTATCGGCCCTTCGGCCCACCACGACCGCACCGACCAGCGATCCCCGCACATTAACACTATCTACACACACAAGGGACAACTTTCACTTATATCAAGTAGCCAATTAACCTACAAACCTGTACGTCTTTGGAGTGTGGGAGGAAACCGAAGATCTCGGAGAAAACCCACACGGTCATGGGTAGAACGTACAAGCTCAATACAGACAGCGCCCGTGTCTCTGGCACTGCACGCACTGTAAGGCAGCAACTCTACTTCTGCGCCACCATGCAACCCGATAAATTCTCCAGGGATTTTTCATTAGATCTCTATAACTCACTGAATATTGTTGCAATCTCAAATTTGTCTGCACCACAGCTATCAGTCTTTGTATTATTCTAGTATTCTGGTTATTAATTTATTGTATTGTTGATTGTTATATATTATCTGTGTGTTATTGCGTTTACATTGCCTGTTAAGCCATTATCAATAGATATGACAATTAGGCAGCACAGTGGCACAATTGGCAGTGTTGCTGCCTCACAGCGCCAGAGACCTGGGTACGATCCTGACCACGGGTGCTGTCTGTAGAGTTTAAACGATCTCGCCATGACCGGGTGGGTTTCCTTCAGGTGGTCCGGTTTCCTCCTGCATTCTAAAGACCTGCGGGTTTTTAGTTAATTGGCCTCAGTAAATTGTCCCATAGTGTGTGGGGAGTGGATGAGAAAATGGCCTAACATAGAACTAGTGTGAATGGGTGATCGATGGTCGGCATGGACTCGGTGGGCCGAAGGGCCAGTTTTCATGCTGCATATTTCAATCAATATAAACACTCTTGCCTATGGATTCCCCATTCTGTTGACTCTTGGCTTGACCCTCTTGAAATATAGAATTAAAAATTAAAAAGTCTAAAAAAGCAGTTTAAACAAATTTAAATGCAATCGACCTGAGAGACGGGATAAAAACTGAGTAAAAGATGAGAATTTCTACTAAAATAGTAACTGATTACTGAATGGAGTTAATTAAATAAAGTGATTCCCGGTGTGATCTTAACATCAATAAAGATCATGATCTAAGTATAACAGTTGGCTAAGCTGCAAAATTATTCTTACAATGCAGGGCCGCAAGTTCAAAGATTCAAACAATGTGAATGTTGAAATAGGTTGTAAATGTGAGAAAGCCGTGTGTTGATAGAAGTCATTACTGAGAACATGTAGAGAATAACGTCTCGGATTTTGCAACGATGTTAAAACACTGGAACAAATTCAGCGAAAGGGAACCAATCTGATCCTATGTCATAGATTTACAAGTTATGAAGAGAGACCTTACTCCATAATCTAAGAACGAGGGTAATATTAGAGTGTTGAGTGTGAAGTACCAAGGGTGGTATGCTGGTTCAGCAGTGGAGTTGCTGCCTTACAGCGCCAGAGACACGAGTTTGATCCTGACCTTGGGTGTTGTCTTGTACGTTCTTCCCGTGACCGCGTGGGTTTTCTCCGGGGACTCCGGATTCTTCCCGCATCCCAAAGACGTGCAGGTTTTTAGGTTTATTGTGCCTCTGTAAATTGTCCCTAGTGTGCAGGATAGAACTAGTGTATGGGTTGATCGCTGGTTGGTGTGGACTCAGTGGGCCAAAGGATCTTGCTCCGCGCTGTATCCCAAACCTAAACTAAACTAAAGTAGTTGATTTTTAAACAAGAAAAGAAAGTGTGTGTGTGTGAGGGGTGGCCTGGCTGAATATATTGTCTAAATTCCATCCACATGTTACATTGAGTCAGGGAGTCACTGAGAGATATCTGACTTCGGATGCTGTCACATAGAAGTTGGCTCTTCAGCCCACCAACCAAGGGCAGCACGGTGGCTCAGCAGTAGAGTTGCTGCCTCACAGCTCCAGAGACCCTGGTTCGATCCTGACGACAGGTCGTGTCTGTACAGAGTTTGTACCTTCTCCCCGTGGCCTGTGTGGGTTTTCTCTAGGTGTTCCGGTTTCCTCCCACACCACAAAGACTTACAGATTTGTAGGTTAATTGTCTTTGGTAAAATTGTAAATTGTCCCTGGAGTGTGTAGGATAGTGTTAATGTGCGGGATTGGTGGTCGGCGCGGACTTGGTGGGCCGAAGGGCCTGTCCCCCCCGCTGTATCTCTAAACTAAACTAAACCATCAACCACCCATATAATCCCATCCACCTATTCGTTCTCTCCAGAGATGCTGCCAGTCCCACAGAGTTACTCCAGCATTTTGTGTCTATCATCAGTGTACAAGCAGCATTTGCAGTTCCTTCCAACACATATAAACTGATCGTTTAATCCCCTCAACTCCCCCCATATTGCTTGTGGGAATGTGGAACAAGCTGCCAGGTACTGGAGGCAGGTACAATAACAAAACTTGGACAGGTACTTGGATAGGAAAGGTTTAGAGGGAACTCCATAGATGCTGCTGCACCCACTGAGTTTCTCCAGCATTTTTGTGTACCTTCGATTTTCCAGCATCTGCAGTTCCTTCTTAAACACTAAGGTTTAGAGGGATATGGGCCAAACGTGGGCAGTCACCACGTTCCTCCAGCACTTTATGTATTAAGGTTCTAGTATCTGTATTTTTGTGCGCCCCCAACCTCACCGGCATTCAGATTGAAGTCATGGGTTGCTTTAGAGTACATCCTGTATATTAGTGACTCTCACCTCCAAATACTTGATAGATGCTTTGAATTATAATCGCTCCTACAAAGCAGCCCACACAATTGAAGAGAGCCATGAAATGCATTGCAATTCCTTGAATGCTCTTTGGAGAGAGTCTAAATGTGATCAGTGTATCTGTAACCAAACACAAGCATAAGATTCAACAACTTAACCAATACATTACTTTACTTTAGGTTAGTTTATTGTCACGTGTACCGAGGTACAGTGAAAAGCTTTGGTTGCGTGCTAGCCAGTCAGCAGAAAGACAATACATGATTACAATTGAGCCATTCAGACTGGACGGATACATGATAAGGGAATAACGATTAGTGCAAGGTAAAGCCTGTAAAGTCTGATCAAGGATGGCCCGAGGGTCTCCAACGAGGTGGATAGTAGTTCAGGACTGCTCTTTAGTTGTGGTAGGATGGTTCCGTTGCCTGATAACAACTGGGAAGAAACGTATTACCTTGCAGGCAGTCTGATGTTACAATGCAAATGCTAGGTTTCATTTCATTTTTCTGCTGAAATTAACCACTGCGATTAACATTTGTGTTTTAATTCAATTAATTGTTTCAAGTAAGAATCAGCTGACATTTTATGATAAAATGTTAAATCTCTGTGGAAATTAAAATTGTGAATGGCAGCTGGTAGATTAAAAGTTTTTTTGAGGAAAGAGCTATGTGTATAAGGATGATGCTCCCATTGTTGTGTATGGTAGTGACCAGGGTTTTGAATCAAATGACCACCAGTGGAAAATTTCACAAGGTGGAGGCTCTGTGACAGTGTTCTTGATTCACAATTTCATTACAATTCTTCAAAACCTGCCTGTTTTTCACTCTGGCCTTTGATCCAATCATCTGCCTAATAAACCCCCCCCCCCCCTTGCCTGTGGCACGATGGCGCAGCGGTAGAGTTGCTGCCTTACAGCGAATGCAGCGCCGGAGACCCAGGTTCGATCCCGACTACGGGTGCTGTCTGTACGGAGTTTGTACGTTCTCCCCGTGACCTGCATGGGTTTCCTCCGAGATCTTCGGTTTCCTCCCACACTCCAAAGACGTACAGGTTTGTAGGTTAATTGGCTTGGTAAATGTAAAAATTATCCCTAGTGCGTGTAGGATAGTGTTAATGTGCGGGGATCGCTGGTCTGCGCGGACCCGGTGGGCCGAAGGGCCTGTTTCCGCGCTGTATCTCTAAACTAAATGAAATTAAACCTCTCATTCTCATTTATACATTCTCCCCATTACCTGCGTGGGTTTTCTCCGGGTGTTCCGTTTCCTCCCACACTCCAAAGACGTACAGGTTTGTAGGTTAATTGGCTTGGTATCATTGTAAATTGTCCCGTGTGTGTGTGTAGGGTTTGGGGGCGTGGATTGCTGGTCAGCGCAGACCTTGTGGGCCAAAGAGCTGTATCTCTAATCTAAACTAAACTAATCACACAAGCGATGTACTTACAGGCTGGCGTGACCAGTGCCTCGGCGACTCCAAGGAGAAGGTACTGAGGAGTGAGCTGGAAGCAGGGCATGGAAGATACAAGGAGCACCTTCCCGGATAGCACCTGCTCCACCAGGAGGAAATTCCTCCTGTGTACTTCCGATATCCCTGCCACCACCAGGGACAACGTTGCACACAGGTGTCCAAGAACTGAAAGACAGGAGTAATTGGATGAACGAGCGACAAGGTCCTCCACAACTTCACATCTGGAGCAGGCATCATCCATGGCCAATGGTCATCGTATTTAATTTGCCACAGATACCGAGGTACAGTGAAATTAATTTTTGCATACATTTCAGTACAAGTATCGCTCTGCGTAAGCACTTAGACACATGTTAGATAAGCATCTCAGATGCAGTGTCCCGCTGAGTTACTCCAGCATTTTGTATCTATCTTCGATTTAATCCAGCATCTGCAGTTCCTTCCTACACAGTATACAGAGTCGCCAGTTTGGCGCCATTGTCAAGTCCCAGTTTGTAGGTGTAGGGTTCTTGACCTGACCACGAAGGCATGTTGTCCTGCGGCATTGCGGGGTCGGCCTGGCGAAGCGTTGCCGTGGTGACCACCACCGCCGCATGCACGGGCAGATGTTCCTCATTTAAGAAACTTTTAGATTGTCACATGGATATGTATGGAATGGAGGGATGTGGATCATGTGTGGGCAGTGGAGATGAGTTTTACTTGGCATCATGTTCGGCACAGGCATTGTGGGCCGAAGGGCCTGTTCCTGTGCTGTACTGTTCTATATTCTAAGTTCTGAAGGTGAAAATGGGATGATCTGAAAATATCAACATTATTAATCAGCGTCTAATCTTTTGCCTGTGAGAAGCCTGATTTTAAATGACTGCAAATAATGTTCAAAATTATACAGATCATTTGCCATCCATTTGCCATTAGTTTCCTTATGCATAATAACTCATTTTAATAACCTTCTCGAAAGCCTGTGAGAGAATGTAATTAGCAGCAACTAGTCTTGGTGAGGAATGTGATTGGGAAGTGCAGGAGTGGGTGTGGGGAAAAGCCTTTTGTTGTGAATGGGCCAACTTTCAGCTTGGAACGTTTACAGCGGACACCCTACATACGCAGATCTGCAATTTATACACTTGAAATTCCACAATCTTTTCAGTTGGTTTCTGAAGCCAACATTTAGTGATCTGTGTAAAAGCACACACACACACCAAAATCCTGTACTTCTAGCGGCTGAAGTCCGCAGGAACTGGAGGACAGAGATGTGTGTTGCGTCCGTCACCGTTCCCGTCGGAAACCAGCGTCACTGCGTCGCTAATGTTTGCAACGATGATGAATGAAGTGTTGTGAAAATGCAACAGAAACTGGCAGAATGGTCAGGTCTTGGGGCGGCACGGTGGCGCAGTGGCTGCCTAACAGCGCCAGAGACCCGGGTTCGATCCTGACTACGGGTGCTGTCTGTACAGAGTTTGTACATTATCCCCGCGCCGGGTACAGAACAGTCCTGACCTCCTATCTACCTCATGGGAGACCTTCGAACAATCTTGAATTGCACTTTACTGGACTTTATCTTGCACTAAACATTATTCCCTTTATCCTGCATCTGTATGTGGCGGCTTGATTGGAATCATGTGTCGTCTTTCCGCTGACTGGATAGCACGCAACAAAAAGCATTTCACTGTACCACAGTACACGTGACAATAAACTAAACTAAATAACGAGAAATTCTTTATCCATTCAAATGGAAACATTATATATTTAGTCAAGGGGGAATAACTAACATGAAAGGGTAAGCAATTCACTTTCTCACCAACAGTACAGTAGAATTAGTTCACTGTATCTTGGTACAAGTGACAAAAGTAAACTAACCTCAAACTAATGTAAACTAAATGGAACTGAAAGGAAACCCGAGGATGCTGGAAATCCAAGACATTGGTGATATACAACATACCGATCTGCGTGAGTGGTGATATTGGGTCTCTGTGAAGACTCAGGAGGTAGGATCCAAGGCACTCGAGGAAGGGAGCGATCAGCAACACAGGGATGAGGCCCACTACATTCAGGGCTGCTACTGGGAGGAGAAACCCTCTGTAGTTCAGGTTGGAGTGCATTGTTTGTATGAAGTAAGCCGATGGGATCTGCATTCACAAGTCACAGTGTTAGTGGTGATTGTTGACAAGCCTATGACCTTGGAGTATATAAACCACTGCCCATCATATACATCACATTTCAGGGCGGCACAGTGGTGCAGCTGGTAGATCCGCTGCCTCACAGCGCCAGAGACCAGGGTTTGATCCAAACCTCGGGCGCTGTCTGTGTGACGCTTGCACGTTCTCCCCGTGACCGCGTGGGTTTCCTCTGGGTGCTCCGGTTTTCTCCCACATCCCAAAGATGTGCGGGTTTGTAGGTTTATTGGCCCTCTGTAAACCACCCCAAGTGTGTAGGGAGTAGGTGGGAATTTTTTTTAGTTTTAGTTTTAGATTTAGTTTGGAGACACAAGCATGGAAACAAGCCCTTCAGCCTATCGAGGCTATGCTGACCATCGATCATATGTTCACACGAGTTCTATGTTATCCCACTTTCTCATCCACACCAGGGGCAATTTACAGAGGGCCAATTCACCTACAAACCCGCACGTCTTTGAGATTTGGAAGGAAACCGGAGCACCCGACGGAAACCCACACAGTCACAGGGAGAATGTGCAAACTCTGTACGGATAGCACCCGAGGCCAGGATCGAACGCAGTGCGGCAGCTGTACAACCTTCTGCCCAATTGTAACTGCAGGAAGCTTTCCAAGGTTTTCTTTACCAAAAATAAATTTAATTAAATGTAAACAATTATTGCAAGAATAATATATACAACACAAAACAATACCAAACAAGCCCACCACCATAATACAAAATCACCCAATTATCGAAACAAATATTCTTAAATATCAAATACACTCTTAAACGACTGTATCACCATCATTATTAAGGATACGTTCCACCCCCCGCGGTGCCCAGCGGTCCCGGATATCCCGTGGACAGCTCGTAGTCCCCTCCCTAATACTACCCGGGCGCGGACGTATATAGTGACTCCGGAAAAGGTGCTGGCGGCCAGCTCGGGCATAGCCCGGCTTACCTGTAGTATGCAGAACCTGTAGAGTATGTGACAGGCGAAGAGTGGGATGAGACGCACCAGGCACTTGACGTTGTTCACGTGGGCCTCGCTGTACCAGCCACCGTAGTTCTCCTTGGCTCGGTCCAACCAGTCTCGCACCTCCCCACTGACGTGACGGTACTTTGTGCAACACATCTTCAGCGCAGTCACCACAACACCAGCCGTGGCCATTAGAGAGCCTCCTGCAATCCAGTCCTCACGGTAAACATACGTTACAACATCGAAGAGCTACACGTGGTACACACAGCATGGAAACAGGCCCTTCGTCCCAACACGCCTACGCCGACCAAGATGTCCATTTAAGATGAAACATTCGACACCTCAGACATGAAAAGTAATTAAAGACATTGAAACTGATATTAGTCAGAGGGTGGTGAATCTGTGGAATTCATTGCCACAGACGGCTGTGGAGCCCAGGGGAATGGATATTTTTAAGACAGGCATTGACAGATTCTTGATTAGTACGGATGTCAGGGGTTACGGGGAGAAGGCAGAAGAATGGGGTTGGGAGGGAAAGATAGATCAGCCATGATTGAATGGCGAAGTAGACTTGATGGGCCGAATGGCCTAATTCTGCTCCTAGAACTTATGAACATGCACTTATGAATAACATATTAATGTTGCCACCACCTTTCCCTTGGCAATCACTGGCTCCCATTCACTGTTCATAGCATTGCGAGTCATAGTCATCTAGCACAGAAACAGCCCCTTTGGCCCATGCCGACCATCTATGCTAATCACTTTTGCCCACAATTTTGATCCATATCCCCTCTGAACATTTCCTATCCATGTACCCGTCCAAGTGCCTTTTAAATGTTATAGTACCTGCCTCAACAACCTCTTCTGATACACATGCCACCCTCTAAGTAAAGTGGTTCTATACCTTTAAGAAACCTTGTGGCTCTTGTCAGAGGCCAAGTTGTATTTGGTATTTTTCCGTGCAGTATCGCTCCAGACTTCCACCACGGGAAAGAGAATTTTACTCCCTTCCATATCTAACCCCAAATTAATTTTTGAACTCCAGGACATTGACCCTCTCCCCATGATGAATGATTTTGTTTTTTTCATGCCACTAAAGCCCCCGTCAAACAGAATCGCACCAAAAGCTCAGAGAAGGTGAACATTTCTGCGACTAACACAACACAGCTCAGATTAGCAAATCTAATGTCATGAAATGGATGATAAGGGGCGAAAATATTAAGACGGCTGATAGTATTAGCGATCCACAGGCGTTGCACGTCATCCTATTTCACGCACTTTGTAAAACAACTCACTAACACAGCTGCCCTCTCCCGTCGCTCACTCTTCTTATTTGCCTTTCACGTTCTACTCTTCCCGCTGACTCCTGAGAATCGCTGACTCACAACCTCCCCTAGTTACTTCTCACGATCCACAGAGAGAGAGAGAGAGAGAGAGAGTTCCACCTGTCAGGACCACAGACTGGACTTGTGCTGATATGTTCTGTACCTTTTCATACCTCTAGTTTCCCCCTCCCCTGACTCTCAGTCTGGAAGAAGGGTCTCCATCTGAAACATCACCTATTCCTTTTCTCCAGAGACGCTGCCTGACCCACAGAGTTACTCCAGTACTTAGTGTCTATCTTCAGTGTAAACCAGCATCAGCAGTTCCTCCCTACACTGCTTTGTTTTCCCTGGAGTACAGGAAGCCGAGGTTCAAAAATTAATTGCCGGGTAGATTTGGTAGAGAGTTAAAGTCTTTTTCCTCGTGGTGGAAGTCGTAGAGTCATACAGTACAGAAACAGGCCCTTCGGCCCAACTCGTCCATGCTGACCAAGATGCTCCATCAAAGCTGGTCCCATTTTCCCGCGTTTGGCCCATATCCCTCTAACCAGGTTATCAATGGTCGGTGTAGACTTGTTGGGCCGAAGGGCCTGTTTCCATGTTGTGTCTCTAAACCAAAGTTACCCGAGTACCCGAGGTCAGGATTAAACACGGGTCTCTGATGCAGTGAGTGGCTCTACCAGTTGCACCACTGTGCCACACTTTTGGGGAAGTTTCATTGAAACACGCTGAAAGGGTAAACAGCAAGTGCTGCAGCCATTACTCGGAATTATCACCTTGTTACTACTTGTTGCTCTCACCTGCCTTGGGTCGAAAGATGAGTCGGTTCTGCACCATGTGAATGGTGATGAGAGTCATGAGCACAGATGTGAATGGGATGAGGTAGCCCAGGTTTTTGGCTATCGACTGCTGAATGTAGGCAATGCTCACAAAAACAAACACCGAATTCAAGCTGGAAAACCAGTGAAACCTACAGGGAGACGGAACACATGCAGCAGGTCAAAGCAAGAACGCACAACTTTCAGAATAATAGAACACAATTCAAACAGTAGGTTGGATATCATGAATAGGAAAGGTTTAGCATAGATAGAATATGTTTTGAATGGATAGTAAAGGTTTAGAATAGTTAGGCAAGATTTAGAGAGGATAGGAAAGGTTTGAAATGGATAGGAAAAATTAGCATGAATGGGAACGTTTTAGAATGGATGTAATAGTATTAGAATGGATAGGAATGGTTTAGAATTGATAGGAATGGTTTAGAATTGATAGAGTAATCAAGTCATGATGCAGCTTCATAGGTCTTTGGTTAGGCTGCATTTGGAGTATTGCTTGCAGTTCTGGTCATCCTATTCCAGGAAGGATGTGGAGGCTTTGGAAAGGATGCAGAGGAGATCACCGGAATGTTGCCTGGATTCGGGGCCATTAGCTACAAGGAGAGGTTGGACAGACTTGGATTGTCTTCTCTGGAACGCCAGAGGCTGAGGGGAGACCTGATAGAAGTAATATAAAATTATTAGAGGCATAGATAGTGTAGACAGTCAGAGTCTTTTACTCAGGGTGGAAATATCTAACACTAGAGGCATAGCTTTAAGGTGAGAGGGTCAAAGTTTAAAGGAGTTGGGCGAGGCAAGATTTTTACACAGAGGGTGGTAAGTGCCTGAAATGCATTGCTGAGGGTGGTGGTGGAGGCAGATACTGTTGTGGTGTTTAAGAGGCTTTTAGATAGGCACATGGATGTGCAGGGAGTGGAGGGATATGGATCACAAGGAGATTACTTTAACTTGGCATCACATTCGGCACGGATATTGTGGGCCGAAGGACCTGTTCCTGTGCTGTATTGTTCTATGTTCTTTGTTCTAACCAGCATTGTTAAAAATAGATCATTTGATCATCAGGGTGCTGTTTGGAGGTACTTAAGGTGGGAAGAAAATCCACCATTTCTCTTTTACTTCACTTCATTGGTTAGGAAACACTTTGAAATAACCTTAGATCATGAATGGCGCTATGAACATAAATTCTTTCTCACATTTTTCACTTTTTCCTGAATTGGAACGACTCATACGATAAAGAAGGTGAAATCAGAGTGGTGTTCCACAGGGCATAACTAATGGAGAATTCAGAAAAGGATACAGAATGCTGGCGTAACTCAGCAGGTCAGGCAGGTCTTGCAGTACATGGATAGGTGACGGTTCGGGTCGGGACCATTCTTCAGACTGATTGCAGTAGGTGGGAGGAAGCAAGAAAAGAGAGGTGGAAGCTGGGATCTGTCTGAAGAAGGATCCCGACCCAAAACGTCACCTATCCGCATTCTCCAGAGATGCAGCCTGACCCGCTGAGTTACTCCAGCTGTTTGTGTCCTTTCGTGTATCGGCCGGCATCCGGAGTTCCTTATTCCGACAATGGAGAATTCAGCATTTGCTAAACTAATTCACATTTGTCTCTTTCTCAAAGTGGTAGATCAACACGTGAGGGTGGACACTGACCAGTTGAAGAAGCTTCGCAGTTGGTGTAGGTTGAACCCCTGGAGCTGGTAAGCCTGGAATGGGCAAACAATGGCCCGGATTCCTCCTGAACCCACAGAGGCAGCCACAAGGGCAACGTAAAACAGCACGACCTGCTCCCTTGCAGCCGGGCTGTGCGTGTTACGCTGCGTGTCAACATAGAAATCCTCAAAGGGGAAAGCGACCAGTGGCAACGTGACTGTACCTTAGGGAGTCAGGCAGAGAAAATCACTCAAACACAGAGACAAATTAGGTATCATTTACACAGCTTTCATTCCCCCCCCCCAAAACATTTCGTAAATGGCGAGTTACCTTGAGTAAATTCATGCTTGGTATACCTGATCTGCTTGGAGAGCATGCAAAACAGAGTTTTTCACTGTACCTCGGTACACGTAACAATAACGAACCAATACCTAAATCTAAACCTGAGGCACAACATTAGTTGTCCTCAAATTGTAACTGGTCTGAAGAAGGTTCGCGGCCCGAAACATCGCCGTTCCATGTTCTCCAGAGATACTGCCTGACCCGCTGAGTTACTCCAGAACTTTGTATCTTCTCTTGAAAAAAAGCAATGTTGCAGACACAGTGGCACAGCTGGTAGAGCCACTGTCTACATCGAGAGTATTGTGTTCAGTTTTGGGCACCATGTTGTAGGAAAAATGGTGTCGAGCTGGAAAGGGTGCAGAGAAGATTTACGGGGATGTTGCCAGGACCCGAGGGCCTGAGCTATGAGGAGAGGTTGAGCAAGCTAGGACTCTATTCCTTGGAGCACAGGAGGATGAGGGTGATCTTATAGAGGTGTATAAGATCATGAGAGGAATAGATAAGGTAGCACAGAGTCTCTTGCCCAGAGCAGAGGAATCGAGAACCAGAGGACATAGGTTTCAGGTGAGGGGGGTGGGGGGAAGATTTTTATAAGAATCAGATTTTTCACACAAATAGGTAGGTGTTTGGAATGAGCTGCCAGAGTAGATAGTTGAGGCAGGTACAATCGCAACATTTAAAAATCATTTAGATAGGTACATGGATAGGACAGGTTTAGAGGGATATGTGCCAAACGCAGGTATGCGGGACTAGTGTAGACGGAACAGGTGTAGGAAAGAACTGCAGATGCTGGTTTAAATCGAAGGTAGAAACAAAATGCTGGAGTAACTCAGCGGGACAGGTAGCATCTCTGGAGAGAAGAAATGGGTGACGTTTCGGGTCTGAAGAAGGGTCTCGACCCGAAACGTCACCCATTCCTCCTCTCCTGTGGACAGTACATGTCGGCCAGTGTGGGCAAATTGGGCCGGTGTCAGTTTCCACGCTATATGCCTCTATCTATTTCACATCAAATTTGTCATCCATTTCTTAGCTAACCTTCACATTCATGGATTGAATTAATCTTTAACATCTATGGGTTTCATCTTCACGAACAGAACTATCAAGGGAAACGTGGCCAAGTTGGGCCAAAGGGCCCATTTCCACTCTGTAAGACTCTATGACTCCCATGACACCTTGGGAGGGCTCAACAGTTAGTTCTGGTGTCCTAGAACCACCTCGCTCAATATCTGCTCTCACCACCTATGCTACCAGTATGCACTACTAAGCAGATAACTATGTAAAATTCATCTCTCCATTTTGGTACCCATGATAATTAAAACACACTGTGTGTGTGGGAAAGAACTGCAGAAGCTGGTTAAAATCAAAGGTAGACACAAAATGCTGGAGTAACTCAGCGGGACAGGCAGCATCTCTGGAGAGAAGGAATGGGTGACGTTTCGGGTCGAGACCCTTCTTCAGACTGCCTGTCCTGCTGAGTTACTCCAGCATTTTGTGTCTACCTATAATTAAACACAGATTGACCCTTATCAGTCAAGTCAAGTTTATTCGTCACGTACACATACGAGATGTGCAGTGAAATTAAAAAGTGGCAATGCTCGCGGATTGTCCAAAAAAACTACAAACAGAATGGAACAGAATCACATATTCACATATTAGTGGGAGGGAAAAAAACGAAAAATAAACAGCAATTTAAAAAAGACACCACACAACAGTAAAGTGGTTCAGTAAAGTTAGTCCCTGGTGAGATAGGAGTTTACAGTCCTAATGGCCTCTGGGAAGAAACTCCTTCTCATCCTCTCCATTTTCACAGCATGACAACGGAGGCGTTTGCCTGACCGTAACAGCTGGAACAGTCCGTTGCCTGGGTGGAAGGGGTCCCCCCTTGTCCGGTGTAGCAGGGGATATGGCACTATCTCAACAGTGAATGCCGATGGGTCCCATACCTGTGAAGTGGAGGAGTGCGCAGATGTAAACCAGTGCAGTTCTCTTCGTGCAAGAGTCGACCAGCCAGCCCATCAGGACGGGAGTCAAGGTGTTAGCTCCAACGAAGCACAGGTTGACCATGGCAGCCTGGTGGTTCCTGCAGCCCAGCTTCAGGGTGCAGAACAGAACCATGTTGCAGACAATCCCAAAGTGAGTGAAGCGCTCACACAGCTCGACCAGAAGCAGGCAGAGCACAATCTGCACCTTCTTCCTGGAATGGCGCACCGCTCCTCTCCGGCCCCCTCCCTGCTTCCTTCCTCTCCGCTGGGAAGGGTCCACGTCGGTTCCTTGTGGATGTTCCAGACCCACCGCGGCCATCCCCGATCGCCTGCTGTCCGTGCAGTGGACCTGCCTCTGCTTACTATTCCATTACCAGGATGGTGGGATGTACACTGTGAATTCCACAAGCATGTGCGACTATTTCACAGCGGGTACATCGCGTCCTCCTGCTGCCTCAGTCAGCCAACACTCACTTATTGAAGAATGGCAGAATCAGGAGCAGCTTCGCCCCCCCCCCCCTCTGTTATCAGGCTTCTGAACGGTCCTTCCATAAGCTAGGGTACTGTCCGATTCACCTCTACCCCATTGCGGACATTGGACTTTGTCTCTGGAACTGATGCACCGCAATGCTGAGAAGTATATTCTGCACTGTATCTCTTCCCCTGACCCTGGGTGCTGTCTGCATGGAGTTTGCAGGTTTTCCCTGTGAGTGCGTGGGCTTCCTCCCACATCCAAAAGACCTGTGGGACAGTAGGTTAATTGGCCCTCTGCAAAATTGTCCATGGTGTGTCAGGACTTTCACCTCTACCCCATTGCGGACATTGGACTTTGTCTCTGGAACTGGCCCCAGAGCATGAGGCGCGGGGGCTGGAAACTGGAAGTATCCCGAGCTAATTCTGCTACCACCATCATCTATTGAAGCTTCCGGCTCCCACTGATGGTCCCACTGATTCCCACCGGAAGCTTGCGTCCTTTTCAGGGCAGACGATGACAGCGATGTCAACATTTAAAACATGGAAGATGGACACAAAAGTAGAAGTCTCTGGAGCTGATGCTCTGTAATGCTGAGAACTATATTCTGCACTTTGTATCTTCTCATTTGTTCTAACTGTTGTTTGAACTGATTGTATCTATGTATGGGACAGTATATCTGATCTGTTGGGATAGCATGCAAACTGTGCATCGGTACATGTGATGATAATAAACCTAAGCCTAAAGACTCGCATTACATAGTCTTTAAAATAATAAAAATTCAGAAACACCATATTCACCTCTGGTTTCTTCATTTGATGTGTCCTGAAGCTGTCTGGACATGACAGTGAGGAAGATGTCATTAAGTGGAAAGGGTGCAGAGAAGATTTAGGAGGATGTTATCAAGAAAGGACTTTATTCCTTGGAGCACCAGAGGCTGAGGGGTGATCTTATGGTGGTGTGTAAGATCTTGAGGGGAATAGATAGAGTGAATGCACAGAATCTTTTACCCAGCGTAGAAAATCAAGAACCAGAGGAGATAAGTTTAAGGTGAGAGGGGAAAGATTTAATAGGATCCTGAGGGGAAACCTTTCACACAGAGGGTGGTGGGTCTATGGAACAAGCTGCCAGAGGGGGTAGTTAAGGCATGTACTATAACAACATTTAAAAGACATTTGGACAGGTAGGTGGATGAGAAAGAGTTAGGGAGATATGGGCAGGTGGGACTGGCGTAGATGAGGCATCTTGGTCGGAATGAACAAGTTGGGCCGAAGGGCATAATTCCATGCAAAATGACTCCATGACTCTATATGAATCCATAACTAAAAGGCTGTCAAGGTATATAGCGGGATATAGGTCACCTACAGAAATGGGCAGAGAAATGATAGATGGATTTTAGTCAGAGGAAGAGTGAGCATTTTGGTAGGTCGAATATAAGGGGACAGTAATGATGACTTTTAACAGCAATGATGTACAAAGGCATCATGGGATTCAAAATCCATAACTCTCTGAAATTGGCAACACAAGGTGATAGAGTGGTGAAGGTGGCGTGTGGTATACTTGCTTTCAAAGGCCAGGGTATTGAGGTACAAGAGTCAGGAAGTCGTGATGCAGCTTTATAGGACTCTGGTTGAGCTGCACGTGGAGTATTGTGTGTGTAGTTCCGGTCGACCTAATACGAAAAGAACTTGAAGGCTTTGGAAAGGGTGTAGAGGAGCTTTAGCAGAATGATGCCTAGTTCAGAAGGTATCAGCTACAAGGAGACGTTGCCCAGAATTGGATTGTTTTCTCTGGAACGCCGGAGGGTGACGGGAGACCTGATACCAGTGTGTAAAACCTGAGAGGTAGAGATAGGGTAGCCAGCATCTGCAGTTCTTTCTTAAATAAATAGATAGGGTAGACAGTCAGAACCTTTCTCCTTGGATGGAAATGTCAAATGTCAGAGAAGATCATTTTAAGTGAGAGGGGCAAAAGTTGAAAGGAGATGTGTGGGAGAGGGTTTTTTACGCAGAGTGGTGCGTGGAACACACTGCCAGAGTTGGTGGTGGAGGCAGATATGATAGTGGTGTTTAACAGGCTTTTGGATAGGCACATGGATATGCAGGGAATGGAGGGACATGGGTTATGGACCAAGTAGATAAGAGATGGTCTTGTCATCATGTTTGACATGGACATTGTGGGCCGAAGGGCCGGGTCCTGTGCTGTACTGTTCTCTGCTTTAGAAACTTGATATTCACCTCTGGCTTCTTACTTCTGCTTCTGTCAGATTCCGACAGGCAGTGTTATTTGAATCACTCTGCTCTCCTCACAGTGCTCTAGTTGTCAATATATTCTCCAGTTACTGCTTCACTTCATCAGACCACCCTTCCTGAGGTCATCTGTTGCTGGCCCTGTTTTGATCCTGTCTTTTCTCACCTCCAGTTCCCCTCCCCACTCCGCCATTCCCCCACCCCCCATCTCTATCTTTCAGTTTGAAGGGTTCTGACCAGAAACATCACCTATCCATGCTCTCCAGAGATGCTGCCTGACCCGTTGAGTTACTCCAGCACTTTGTGTCTATCTTCACTTCCTCAGACATTTATCCATTAGAAGACTGAGGGCTCAAAGCAATCCCTTTGCAACAGTTAATGAGTTTGCTGATCTTAACTATGAACACAATCTGTGCTTTAAGAAAGGGAGAATTGGTTGTGGACACACGATAACATTTCAAAACTTGGAAAACTAGTTTAGTTTTGAGATACAGCACAGAAACAGGCCCTTTGGTCCACCGAGTCCGCGCCGACCAGCAATGCCTGTACACCAGCGATATCCCACACACACTAGGGACAATTTACAATTTTTACCGAAGCCAAATAACCTACAAATCTCTACGCCTTTGGAGTGTGGGAGGAAACCGGAGCACCCTGAGAAAACCCACGCAGGTCACGGGGAGAATGGATGAACTTCGTACGGACAGCACCAGTGGTCAGGATCGAACCGGGGTCTCTGGCGCTTTAAAGCAGCAACTCTACCGCTGCACCACCAAGTTGAGAATGCAGAGCAAGTTGTGGGCCTGGACTTCATCATTGCAAAAATGTATTGATTCAGACTGTGACCTTATCAGACGTGAAACAAGATCATAATACCACCTTATTAGCTCAAGTATGCCAGCAATGTGTGTGGAGTTTAGCATTAGTGGTAAGTGGATTGAGCCTGACACCAGACGTTGATTGTCACAGACCAATTACTCATGTACAAACACCCTGCCACAAAATTCCAAAGGCAAAGAATCTGAAGATCTTGCCAAAGGGATCGATCCATACCTTGCTACGCAGGCCAATCCCAAAGCAATAATGTGTGATCTAAACCTCCACAAAGACTAGATTTTAGCTTAAAATGTAACTGAGGAACGACCAGAAAACAAGGAGATCGCAAAATGTGGTGGACACTGCCCGGTCTATCATGGGTACTGACCTCCCCACCATCGAAGGGATCTACAGGAGTCGCTGCCTCAAAAAGGCAGCCAGTATCATCAGAGACCCACACCACCCTGGCCATGTTCTCATTGCACTCCTGCCACCGGGAAGAAAATGCAGGGATCTAAAAAACGTGACCACTAGGTTCAAGAACAGCTTCTTCCCAACAACCATCAGGTTCTTGAACACCACACAGCACTAACCTCAACTATGAACTTCTATGGACTGTAACATAGTCATACAGCGTGGAAACAGGCCCTTCGGCTCCACTTGTCCACACCGGCCAACATGCCCCATCTACAATAGTCCCACCTGCCTGCGTTTGGCCCAGCATAATGTCCAGGTTCGGGAGCAGCTTCTTCCCAACAACCAGCAAGCTATTGAACACTACAAACACCAAGTTACAAATTGCCTTGGTTGTACTAATATTGGGGCTTTTAATTTATTTAACATTTTTAGTTTTTTATGTTATCTATGAGTATTTTGTTTACAGACTTGCTATGCTGCTGCAAATAAGAATTTCATTGTTCCATCTCAGTACATATGATAATTGAACATTGTCCCACTGAGTTACTCTAGCATTTTGTGTCGACCTTTGATAATTAAACACTTGACTCTCTTCAGAGTGATGGTCGGCGTGGACTCGGTGGGCTGGAAAGCCTGTTTCTACGCTGTATCTCTAAACTAACTAAACTAAACTAAACTGAACTAAACGTGAAGCTATATATTCTCTGTACTTTGATCACGACAAATAGATTTGTGAATGCACTTTCAATGAAAACCTGAAACTGGGACACCAGGAACAGCAGATGCTGGAAACTTGAGCAAATCTCACCAAGTGTTGGAAGAGCTCAATGGATCAGGCAGCATCTTTGGAGCGAATGGAAAGCAATGTTTCGGGGGGGGGGGGGGGGTCCATTCTTCAGGCTGTTGTTGCCTGACCCGCTGAGTTGATTTGAAGTTTGTTTGAAAGATATGGCACAGAAACAGGCCCTTCAGCCCACCGAGTCCACGCCATCCGTTGATCACCCATTCACACTAGTTCTATGCTATCCCACTTTCTCATTCACTCCCTACACTCTACGGGGGTAATTTACAGAGGGCCAATTAACCTGCAAACCCACATGTCTTTGAGATGTGGGAGGAAACTGGAACCGCTGGAGGAAGCCCATGCTGTCACAGGGAGAACATGTAAACTCCACACAGACAGCACCCGGTCAGAATCAAACCCGAGTCTCTGGCTCTACCCGCTGCATTACTGTGCCGCCCACGTTCCTCCAGCACTGTTTTTATTTTATTTTGGTAAACAGTCGGTGATATTTCACCTGAAACACTGATAATTGCACCGGGCACTTGGACTCCTCTTTGGCAATGGGGGACTGGATGGATTGGAATGCTTTGCCAGCCTGTGCTGGCATGGGCACAAGTGTTGGCAGATGAAGTCTTGGTGCCAGCTCCATTCATGGGTCTGCTGCACCAGAGGAATTTTGGCAAGTACTCTGCGCAGCACTATGATCCACCCTCTCCCTTCTCAGTCGCCTGATCACAGATCGGATTCTGTGCAGACAACACATGGCTTTCCCTGACCTGTCCCCTCCTCTGGATGTCCCCAGCTGCTGGTTCTTATCCGTGAGAAACAGCAGGGAGATGTCTGGCTGAAGTAAAGTTGGGTTAGCGTTAGGTTTCTGTTCAGGTTTAGGTTTAAATTGAGGTTTAGGTTTAAATATATTTTAGTTTTAAGTTTAAATTTGGGAGTGGGTTTAATTGAACATGCTGCGAGGGGCGGTGGTGGAGCCAGATATGAAAGTGGCGTTTAAGAGGCTTTCAGATAAGCACAAAGATATTAGGTTTAGGTTTATTATTGTCATGTGTACCGAGGTACAGTGAAAAGCTTTGTTTTGCACGCTTTCCAAACAGATTAGATAATGTTATAAAAAATACAATCAAGTCAATCTCAAGTACAATCTGTAGGGCAAAGGGGAAGATACAGAGTGCAGAATATAGTTCTCAGCATTGTAGCGCATCAGTTCCAGACAAAGTCCATTGTCCACAATGGGGTAGAGGTGAATCAGACAGTACTCTAGCTGATGGAAGGACCGTTCGGAAGCCTGATGACAGAGGGGAAGAAGCTGTTCCTCGGTGTGGTGGCGCGCACTTTCAAGCTTCTGTATCTTCTGTCTGATGGGAGCAGGGAGAAGAAGGAATGACCGGTGTGGGGCAAGACTTTGATTATGTTGGCTGCTTTCCTGAGGCAGCGTGAAGTGTAGACGGAGTCAACGGTGGGGAGTCTGGTCTGTGTGATGGACTGGGCTGCAATATTAAGTGAAAATCAAACAAGAGTAGGTGCTGGTAATTGGAAATAAAACAGAAAATGCTGATCCGGCAGCATCTGTGGAAAGTGTTTACTCTGTGGACTTCACGCGAACAAGGAATTTCATTGCATTCTGGTGTAAATGACAATAAACTAAACAGAGTAGGGAGAAATTGTTTCAGAGTCATATAGCACAGAAACAGGCCCTTCAACCCATTGAGACTGTGCCAACATTGATGGCAGCCACCCCGAGGGCAGCCTGCATTGGTAGTAAGATTCTGATGATGCAGGAGGGATCTGACTGATAAATGATATCAAACGGCATCAACAATATATGTTACTTGGGTCAACTGGATATGAAATATTTCCCTTTTCACAGGTTCAGAATTTTTAATATCTCTCTATTTTGCTTTTTTACACACAGTCATTTGATTTTGGTAAATTCTCAAAAGTGAGAAATCATGGAAATGCTCCAATTAGGTTAAAATTCAACTCATTCTTCCCAAGAGGAAGCTTTTAGTTGGTTAACATGGCTGTGTGATAACGTGAACTTGTGCAATAATTGTATGATGATGAACTTTGTACATCAAAACTAGATAGAAACTGAACTCAATATTTTCCACCCAAGGTGAACCGAATTTCACAATGACAGTCATTAATAATCAAGGTTTCTTCACTGACATGGTAGTTTAGTTTAGAGATATAGCCAGGAAACAAGCCCTTTGGCCCACCAAGTCCTGATCTCACTGGGAGGGCCCAATCTCATTGCCAGCCAAGACAGGTCTTGATATGTGTTGGTGAGATCTAGCTTAGTTTTAGTTTAGGTTTAGAGGGAAATTGGGCCAAACGCAGGCAGGTGGGACTAGTGTAGATGGGACATGTTGGTCGGTGTGGGCAAGTTGGTCTGTCGGGGCCTGTTTCCATGCTGTATGACTGTGACTCTATGATACAGTGGAAAGAGGCCCTCTGCTCTACAACACTCTCCAGGGCCCTGCCATTCATTGTGTAGGCCCTGCCCTGGTTTTTCCTTTCCAAAATGCAACACCTCACACGTATCTGCATTAAACTCCATTAACCATTCCTCAGCAAACTTTCCCAGCTGATTAAGATTGATTGTATAGGAAGGAACTGCAGATGTTGGTTTACACCGAAAATAGACACAAAATGCTGGAGTAACAAAATGCTGGAGTAAGATTGATTGATTGAATTGATTGGTTGATTGATGGAATTGAAAGATACAGCAAGGAAATGGGCGCTTGGGCTCACCGAGTCCACGCCGACCATCGATCATCCATTCACACTAGTTCTGTGTTACGCCACCTTCACATCCACTCCCTACACACTCGGGGCAATTTACAGAGGGCCAATTAACCTACAAACCCACACGTCTTTGGAACATGGGAGGAAACCGGAGCACCTGGAGGAAACCCACGTGGTCACAGGGAGAATGTGCAAATTCCAAACACAGACAGTACCCGAGGTCGGGATCGAACCTGGGTGTACAGCGCTAGTGTGAGGCAGCAGCTCTACCCGCTGCGCCAATGTGCCGCCCTAAGATCCTGCTGTTGTTTTTAATAACCAAGTCGGCTTCATGTTGGCTGCTGCAAATACTGGGCTGTTGAAGATCTCAGGAAGGATTGGACTCTGTGACAGAATCTAGTATCTAGGCAAACCACAAACCCTGAACCAATCCCCCCTCTGACTGATGCTGCCCGCCCAATCAACACCAGAGCAGTGCATCATTCATATCGCTGCAGAGGACGCAGGACTCTGGGGTGAAGCTCCACCTTGTTCTGCTATTCTCCGCAACTGTAGCGAGCCATTTGCAACAAACAATACAAATTGTAGCAAGCTCCTCAGTTTCCAAGGCACTTGATTTCAAAATGTTGCGCATATTTGTAAGTTGAAACTTGTTACAAATTCAGAGTTATCCAGTGTGGTAACAGGCCCTTCGGCCCAACTTGTCCATGCCGAACAACATGCCCCATCTGCACTAGTCCCACCTACCTGCTTTTGGCCCATTATCTTCTAAACCTGTCCTATCCATGTACCTGTCCAAAAGTCTCTTAAACGCTATGATAGTACCTGCCTCAACCTCATCTTCCGGCAGCTTGTTCCATATACCCACCACCCTTTGTGTAATAAATTTACACCTCAGGTGTCTATTAAATCCTCCCCCCTCTCACCTTAAACCTATGTCCTCTTGTTCTCGATTCCACTACTCTGAACAAAAGAATCTGTGCATTTGCCCGATTTATTCATCTCATGAGTATGTACACCTCTATAAGATCACCCCTCATCCTCCTGTGCTCCAAGGAATAGTCCCAGCCTACTCAACTTCTACCTGTAGTTTAAGCCCACAAGTCCTGGCAACATCCCCGTGAATCTTCTCTGTGCCCTTTACGACTTGACAACTTCTTTCCTTTAATACAATGACCAAAACTGAACACAATACTCTAAATGCGGCCTCACCAATGTCTTATATAACTGTTACATGACTTCCCAACTTCTATACTCAATACTGACTGATGAAGGTCAATGTGCCAAAAGCCTTCTTGACCACCCTATCTACCTGTCACCTCACCTTCAAGGAGCAATGTACCTGCACTCCTAGATCCCTGCTCTTCAGCACTCCCCAGAGCCCTTCCATTCACTCTGTAGGTCCTGCCTTTGATAGACTGCCCAAAATGCAACATCTTGCACTTCCATGTATTAAAATAAGTTGTATAATATATAAGTTGTACAATATATCGAATATCTCAATTTAACTTCCCTTCCCATTCCCACACTGACCTTTTCTGTCCTGGGTCTCCTCCATTGGCAGAGTGAGGCCACACACAAACTGGAGGAACAGCACCTCATATTCTTCTTGGGCAACATACATTCCAACGGTATGAACATTAAATTGTCCAATAGAGGTAATTTCTACAAACACCTCCCTTCACCCTCACCTTCCACTCCTCAACCCCCTACCCCTCCACGTAAAGTCTATTCACCATGTCCACAGATCACAACAATGTATCCCTCATGGGATCAGACGAAATGTGTTGGAAGGAACTGCAGGTGCTGGTTTACGCTGAAGATTGTTCTCCTGCCCACCTGATTACATTTTACATTGTATGCCTCGTTGTCCCCCTCCCCTAGCTAACAATGATCTGTTCTACATTCTCCTTGAACCACATCCCCTTTGATCTCTTGTATTCACACCTTACCCGTCCATTCCTCTCGTTTCCCTCTCCCCTTCAGACCTTCTCCACTCTCAGTTTGAGAAGGGACTCGACCCGAAACTTCACCCATTCCTTCACTCCGGGGAAGCTGCCTGTCCCGCTGAGTTACTCCAGCATTTTGTGTCTGTCCTCATGGGTTCACACCGTCTGTAGCCAGTTGGCATATCAGGGAAACCCCTTGCCTGAGGTTACATGTCCCCAAAATTTGTCCTGGTATTTCTCTTGCTTCCAGTATACCCCCCCCCCCCCCCAATTCTACAATCAGACTGAAGAAGGGTGACCTATCCATTTTCTCCAGAGATGCTGCCTGACCCGCTGAGTTACTCCAGCACTTTGTGTCCATCTTTGGTATCAATGGAGAATTCCTTGTATGTGAATACTTGGATAATAATCTTATTCATTCATTCATCATTAATTCACTCATTCATAAACCAGCATCCTTTTTAGTACGATATAATTGAAATAGCCGCTCATCCAATGGTCCTTTGAGTCTGAAGAAGGGTTTCGCTCCATAGATGCTGCCTCACCCGCTGAGTTTCTCCAGCATTTTTGACTACCTTCTATTTTCCAGCATCTGCAGTTCCTTCTTGAACAAAACTAATATTTCATTGTTAAACAGCAAATTTTTGCTGCTCGCAGTTTTAGAATCACTGCCACTTCCCATGTTAGAGCCGATGAAGAAACTGTGGAGGGAGAAATGAAAAGGTAGACGAAAGAAAACGCGGGTAAATGGGATTGGCGTAGATGGGCTAGTATGGAGGGGTTGGGCCGAAGTGCCGCACGCGTGGCGCTGGTGTTGGCAGACGCGACCCAGAGGGCGGGGCGGGACGGCGCGGTCCTCCAGTATCCGGCGGCAGTAGAGGCAGCAGCAGGGAGTTGTCGAGCTGCAGCAGAGTTTCACACAAGTACAACAACTTCTTGCAGCCTCTTAAAAAGTTAGAAGCAAACTTTTACCCTTTGCTTTAAAAGTGCACGCCAACCACCGAGACAGGGACGCTGGCGACTGGAGTGTAATTTTAAAGCATCAATCATTATTTAACCTGTGTGTTTTTATCTGTGTGTTTTTCCAGCGTTTGCTGATTTCCTGGCTTGGAGATGTTGGATATATTTAAAGACGAGGTTTTCCTGGCTTATTCCACGTATGCCAGCATCGTGGTGCTGAAGATGATGCTTATGGGACCCTTGACGGGCTATTTTAGGATGACTCGTGGGGTAAGTTAATCTATAAACAAGGTTCGCAAGTGGAATGATATTAACTGATTTTAAAATGGCACCTTATCGATTTGTATATAAAAAAAAAGTCGATTCACTCAGTTACTGCCTGAAGATTGCATAAGAACAGAACATGGAATAGTACAGTAACAGGCCCTTCAGCCCACAATGTCTGTGCTGAATAGAGTTGCCAACTTTCTCACTCCCAAATCAGGGACAAAAAGGTGGGTGTAGACGGGGCATGTAAGGGTCTGGTGTAGACGGGACATGGTGGTCGGTGTGGGCACGTTGGGCCGAAGGGCCCCCACCCCTCGCATTCCCTCCCATCCCGTTGATTCGATGGGACGGGAGGGAATGCGAGGGGTGGGGGAGGGAGGGAGATGGGTGACGAGGGAGAGGGGGAGGGGAGGAAGAAGGACTTCATTTCACTTCTGCTATTGGGAAGAAGATATAGGAGCCCGAAAACTGTGATCACCAGGTTCAAGAGCAACTTCTTCCCAACAACCATCAGCTTCTTGAACCACGCTGCACAACATTAGCCTCAACCCTATTTCAGCACCGAGTCACTCCAGACTTTGCACCATGTACTTTAGTTCTTTAGCACAATCATGATGTACTTAGAATAACTGATAAGTCTTTGCTGTTATTGCATCTTATGTGCCTGTAAAACTGCTACAAATAAGAATTTCAATATCCTGTTGATATTTGCTGCGTATGAGAATTAAACACTTTAATTCTAATCGCAAAACAATGAAATAGTGAGGAGGAAAAAAGACACATGGTGCTGGAGTAACTCAGCGGGTCAGGCAGCTTCTCTGGTGAACAGGGAGAACATGGATGGTTGACGTCTCGGGTTGGGACCCTTCTTCAGACCAGACCCAACCTGAAACATCACCTATCCATGTTCTTTAGAGATGCTGCATGCCCCCTGAGTTACTCCAGCATTTGTGTATTTTTTTTTGTATACCAGAATTTGCAGTTCCTTGTTTCTCTTGGGGACTGTAAATTATACTAGTGTGTATGTAGGGAGTGGATGAGAAAGTGAGATAACATAGAACTAGTGTGAATGGGTGATCGATGGTCGACGTGGACTCGGTGGGCCGAAGGGCCTGTTTCCACGCTGTATCTCTAAACAGGAAATACCATGTCAGTGAAGAAACCTTGATTATTAATAATTGTAACTGGAAATTCGATTTACCTTGAGTGGAATATATTAAGTTCAGTTTTGTATTTTTGATGTTCAAAGTTCATCATCATAAAATTATGGTGCAAGTTCACATTATTACATTGTCAACATAGTCAACCAACTAACTAAAAGCTTCCACGTGATAAGAGATAAGAACAGAATTAGGCCATTTGGCCCATCAAGTCTACTCCATCATTCAATCATGGCTCATCTATCTCTCCCCATTCTTCTGCCTTTTCCCCATAACCTCTGAAATCTGTACTAATCAATAATCTATCTCTGCCTTAAAAATATCCACTGATGGTCGCCACAGCCTTCGGTGGCAAAACATTCCACAGATTCACCACCCTCTGACTAAAGAAATTTGTCTCAACTTCCAAAAAGAACATCCTTTAATTCTGAAGCTATGATCTCTAGTACTAGACTCTCACTAGTGGAAACATCCTCTCCACATCCACTCTATATGCCTTTCACTATTCTGTATGTTTCAATGAGGTCCCCCCCTCATTCTTCTAAACTCCAGTGAGTACAGGCCCATAAAACACTCATCATATGTTAACCCACTCATTCCTGGGATCATTCTTGGAAACCTCCTCTGGACCCTCTCCAGAGCCAGCACATCCTTCCTCAGCCCAAAATTGCTCCCAATATTCCAAATGCGGCCTGACCAGTGCCCTATAGAGTCTCAGCATTACATCCCTGTTTTTGTGTTCATTCTCGAAGAAAGAATGAATTGAGTTTGCTCCTATTTTAAACTAATTGGAGCATTCTATGCTTTCTTGCTATTGAGACTTTAACAAAATCAAATTCTGTGTAAAAAAACAAAATGCAGATATTAAAAATCATGAACCTGTGAAAAGGAAATATTTCAGATCCACTTGACTTAAGCAACAAATATTGTCATTGCTGTTTGATATAATTTATCAGCTAAATCTTCAATAGTAAATCACTTTGTCTTAATTGTGATTGAAGTGATTGAAAAATACAGCGTGGAGACACTTTCGGCCCAACAAGTCCATGCTGACCATCACTTGTTCACACTAGTTCTATCTGCTCCCACTTTCTCATCCACTCCCTACACACTGGGCAATTTTACAGAGGGCCAATTAACCCACAAACATGTACGTCTTTGGAATGTGGGAGGAAACTGGAGCAGCCGGAGGAAGCTGGGAGAATGGACAAACTCCACCAAAAGACGGCACCCGAGGTCAGGATCGAACCCGGGTCTCTGGCGCTGTGAGGCAGCGGCTCTACAAAATGTGGCGCCTCAATTGTGTGTTTGGGTTGAAACTTCCAAATGGTCTTAACTTCATGTTTGAGCTTGCCTCTTTATGCACTTTGTCATGTGTTGTCAATAATCTGGAACACATGCTCTCTCTTGATAAATTAGCTACTGATTGGCTACAATCTCGCATATTTACATGCAAATGTTCATTAATATGCACTGTCCCTATAAACAAATTATTATTATTATTATTAAATTGTTGGCATCGCTAATTTTCATTTGAAAGGATGAGGTTATTATTGTCACATGAACTGAGTTACAATGAAAAGCTTTTGTTTGTGTGCTATCCATTCAAAATACTATGTGAATGCAATCAAGCCAAATGCAAGTACAATAGGTAGAGCAAAGGGGAAGATACAGAGTGCAGAATCTAGTTCTCAGCATTGTAGCGCATCAGTTCCAGAGACAAGGTCCAACGTCCGCAATGGGGTAGAGGTGAATTGGACAGTACCCTAGCTTATGGATGGGCCGCTCAGAAGCCTGATTATTGAGGGGAAGAAACTGTCCCTGAGGCAGGTGGTGCACATTTTCAAGCTTCTGTACCTTCTGCCCGACGGGAATGGGGAGTAGAAGGAATGACTGGGGTGGGACAAGTCTTTAAAAGTAATAAATGCTAAGATTGAAATGGATATATTCCATTAAAACCATTGAACCTCTCCACATAAGGAATAAATAACAACTTAAACGATCAAAGGTAGACAAAAATGCTGGAGAAACTCAGCGGGTGAGGCAGCATCTTTGGAGCGAAGGAATAGGTGACGTTTCGGGTCGAGACCCTTCTTCAGACTGATGTGGAGGGGGGGGGGGGGGAAGATGAAAGGAAGAGGTGATCGCTTCGCCCAACGCCTCCGTCCGGTTCGCAATAACCAACCTGATGTGTCTTTCTGTCCTGGGCCTCCTCCGTGGCCAGAGTGAGGCCCACTGCAAATTGGAGGAGCAGCACCTCATATTTCGCTTGGGCAGTTCACACTCCAGCGGTATGAACATTGACCTCCAATTTCAGGTAGTCCTTGCTTTCTCCCTCCTTCCCAGCTCTCCCACAGCCTACTGTCTCTGCCTCTTCCTTTCTTCTTCCCCCCCCCCCTTGCCTCCACATCAGTTTGAAGAAGGGTCTCGATCCGAAACGTCACCTATTCCGTCGCTCCATAGATGCTGCCTCACCCGCTGAGTTTCTCCAGCATTTTTGTCTACCTTCGATTTTTCCAGCATCTGCAGTTTCTTAAAACATAAATGATCAACATCAATACAGCAAACCCTCACAATCACGGGCATCTATGTAGCGGGTTTGGGTTATAGCGGACCGGGGCTCCTGTTGAGCCCTCCTCCCCACTTCCGCCAGTTTCCCAACGAGCTGGCACCCCGTGGCGGGAGCATCTGTTTGCGGGAGTGGAGAGAGTGAGCAGCATGAAGACAGGCGTGAGTACCGGGCCCATCCGTGGCTCCCCAGCCTGTGAATTCCCACTTGTCATGTTTCTTCCCATCCGGCCTTGGGTGAATCTTTACACCCCTCACTCAGTTATAGCGGACAATCAGCAATAATGGACAGCAGCCTCCCCCCATGTGAGGGTTTACTGTAGACTTTATGTTTGCAAAAGAAAATTATCATTTTTATTACATCTGTGCTTATTTTTTCTGCATTTCTCCATGAGGAATATCAGATTATTAATCCCGTATCAGTTGATATGTACTTGTGCGAGGCATGTACTAAATAAGGCTTTTGGTCTTTTCGTTATAACAGATTTATTTTATTTTAGCGGTATAGACACTATTTGTAATAGGATCCCATCAGAATTAATTTCAGAACTTTAAATTGCTTACTCAAATATTTCTGAGGACACAATGCCGCAGCGGGTAGTGCTGCTGCCTCCCAGCGCCGGAGACCCGGGCTCGAACCTCACTACGGCTGTGCTCTGTGTGGAGTTTGCACGTTCTCCCTGTGACCGCGTGGGTTTTCTCCGGGTGCTCTGGTTTCCCCCCACGTCCCGAAGGCGTGCGGGTTTGTAGGTTAATTGACCCTCTGTAAAAGTGCCCCCAGTGTGTAGGGATTGGATGAGAAAGTGGGATAACATAGTGCCAGTGTGAACGGGTGATCGATGGTCGCCGTGGACTTGGTGGGCCGAAGGACTTGTTGCCGTGCTGTATCTTTCAATCAGTAGAAGTCGATAATTTCTGGATTTCCACAAGCAGAGAATTGTTTGCACTGTGTTTCTGTTCAATTACCGCTAACATGTTTAAAACCTGATTTGTGAACAGGCCTTTGCCAACGCAGAGGATGCCCGGGCCCATGGTCGCAAGGATGAAGAAACCGGGAAAAAGTTAACGAGGTCCGACCCGGATGTGGAGCGTGTGAGGAGGTAAATGGAGGCACAACAACACACAGATGCTGCTGGTTCACCAAATAAAGACACAGAGTGCCGGAGTCACTCAGTAGGCCATACAGCATCTATGGAGAACATGGATAGGTGACATGGGTGTTTTGGGTTGGGACCTTCTTCAGACGGATTATTAGGGAAAAAAATGTGTGGGGGGCGCAGAAGCATGATGTATTTGGGCCAATTCTCACCGACACAATCAATCTGAAGAAAGATTTCGACCTGAAACGTTGCCTATCCATGTTCTCCAGGGATGCTACCGCTGACTTTCTCCAGCACTTTGTGTCTTTTTTTTTAACCCCCAATTTTGGTTTAGTTTAGCGCAGCAGCATGGAAGCAGGCCCTTCAGCCCACCATGTCGACGCCGACTGGTGACATACTCGCACTCACACTCACACACAACAATTTTTTACAATTTTACCAAGCCACTTAGCCTACAAGTCTGTACGTCTTTGGAATGTGATCCCGGAACAAAAACCCATGTAGGTCACGGGGAGAACGTACAATCTACACACAGATAGCACCCATGGTCAGAATTGAAACCGGTTTTCTGGGGCTGTAATCATAATCATACTTTATTAGCCAAGTATGTTTTGCAACATACGAGGAATTTAATTTGCCATACAGTCATACCAATAAAAAGCAACAAGTGGGGCTCAAAGTCAGTCTCGAGCAAGGCCGCTAGCTCCGTGATGTTAGGCCGCAGAGCGACCGGAGATACGATCCGGAAAACAATCGCATCTCCGGCAAGGTAAGAGATTGGAAAAAAAAAGTAAATATACTAAAAATAACAAAAAAGACGAAAAGACAGACAGGCCGTTGGCGAGGCTGCCATTGCTGATGGCGCCACCCGGTGGATGGTCACAGTCTGTAAGGTGGCAGCTTTACCGTTCTACCACTGCGCTGCCCCTGCTGCACGGGCTGACGAGCTTGTTTCCATGCTGTATCTCTAAACTAAACTAGACTGTGAACATACCTGAGGTGTTTGTCTCTTCTGCCCCCTCTTGCAGGTGCCACCAGAACGACCTGGAGAATATTGTCCCCTTCATCAGTTTTGGTTTTATGTACGCCCTCACGGGGCCAGACCTGACCACGGCACTGCTGCATTTCCGAATCTTCGCCGGTTCCCGCATCTTCCACACTATCGCCTACCTGACTCCTCTTCCCCAACCCGCACGAGGGATCAGCTGGATAGTGGGCATGGCGACCACCTTCTCCATGGCCTACAGGGTGCTGAAGACGGGCATGCGCTTTTAAACCCAAGCGGCAAATGTCCACCACTTCTTTAACCACCAAAAAAAAGATTCCCTCCTCCCCGTAATTCCACGCTATTTTTACTTATACTCAGCAATGCCGTATAATAATAATAACAACAATAATCGACATCATTACAATGTATGTGCAAAATCCATGTTTAGTTTGTTGGAAAAGTGTTGTGGGAAGGAAGATTAAATAAACTGCAGGATGACGTGTTGGAAAAGAATTGCAGATGCTGGTTTAAACTGAAGATAGAAGCTAAATGCTGGAGTAACTCAACAGGTTAGGCAGCATCTCAGGATAGAAGGAATGGGTGACTTGTTGGGTCGGGACCTTTCTTCAGACAGGATGACGTTGCTGTTCTGGGTGGGGGTGAGCGATAGAACGTTTCTCCTCTGATATGATAAAACTCGTTTAGGGAACTTTGTTTCTGCTTGGTAATTATTCAACACCGCACTTGTTGGCCTTCTATAAAAATGTAGACCCAATGAACTGTAATTGCTGGTTTACCAAAACAGACCCAGCACTTTGGGTCTTGTTTTGTACACCAGCATCTGCAGTTCCGTGTTTCCACCACTGACAGAGTAAGGTTTTGCCAGTTGTAATCTAGGGGCCAGTTCCTTACAAGAAATTAAGTGTAATTTTGAATGCATTTATTAGGCTGTAATGTACCCTGGAAGAACAGATATAACAGCTGGTGACAAAGTGCTGGAGTAGCCCAGCGGGTCAGGCAACATCTCTGGAGACCATGGATAGGTGTGGTTTCAGGTTGGGACAATTTCATCAGTCCGAAGAAGGGTCGCGACCCGAAAGGTCACATATCCATATTCTTCAGTGATGCATGATGCCGGTTGAGTTACTCCAGCACTTTGTGCCTATCTATAGGGAGAGGTTGGGCAGGCTAGCACTTTATTCCTTGGAGAGCAAGAGGCTGAGGGGTGATCTTATAGAGTTGTATAAAAAGATGAGGGGAATTGATAGGGTGATGGCACAGATTCTTTTACCGAGGGTAGGAGAATCAAGAACTAGAGGACTTAGGTTTAAGGTGAGAGGGGAAAGATTTAATAGGAATATGAGGGACAACTTTTTCACTCAGGGTGGCGTGTGTATGGAATGAGCTGCCAGAGGAGGTAGATGCGGCAGGTACAATGGCAGCATTTAAGAGACACTTGGACACGTACATGGGTAGGAACATTTTAGGCAAATAGAAGCATTGAAAATAGGTGCAGGAATAGGCCATGGAGCCAGCACCGCCATTCAATATAAACATGGCTGATCAGATAAAATTAATACCCAGTTCCTGCTTTCTCCCCATATCACTTGATTCTGTTAGCCCTAAGAGCTATATCTAACTCTCTTGAAAGCATCATGGGATTAATTTAGGGAGGGCATCTTGGTCAGCATTGATGAGTTGGGCCGAAGGGCCTGTTTCCTTACTATATGACACTATGAATCTGATCTAAACCTGCCATGATCCAAACTTACCTGATTTTGTAGAACTCGACCCGCTTATTCTTTTAACGCTTTCATTATCAATTAAGTACCGTCACATTCCTTCCAGTGGAACTTAAGAGGCTTTTGGATAGGCACGTAGATATGCAGGGAATGGAGGGATATGGATCACATGCAGGCCGGAGACATTAGATTTTGTCATGTTGGGCACAGACATTGTGGGCCGAAGGGCCTGTTCCTGTGCTGTGCTGTTCTATGTTCCTCGGGCACCACTCATCTCCATGTTAGGTACCCACATTATCACATCCAACATTTGACCATGAGCCAGTTTAATTCTGATGTGATTTAATTCAGATAAATGATTTTGCTTTTTGTACGTATAATGACATTCCAATTATCTTTTTCAGTATATGTTCTTTTAATAAATACTTGAAACCAATTTGTGTTTCTTTTTTCTTGAACAGAACCAAGCAAATTTTTAATTCTACACGGGTCACAGTGGGACGTTACCGAGACTATTTTATAAAGTGTGTGTCTTGCGTGAAGTTTAAAAGAAATTGGTGGGGAAAGTCGGAGCCTAAAATGTCTGATTCAAAGTCGTGAATTAATGAAACAGCTCAATTTCATCTTAATTTTTTGTTTGGATTCTACATTTATATAACTACTCGGGCAGCGATTGGCAAGTATTCTGGAGGCATTTAACCACAAAGCTGGTTTGTCTTAAAAACTGCCAAATTTACATGGACAACACAAAATGCTGGAGGAACTCGGCAGGTCAGGCAGCATCTGTGGAGGGAAATTGTCAGACGACGTTTCAGATCGGGGCCCTTCTTCAGACGGATGTATGTTTCGATGCAAGGTCTAATGCTAACTGTTTTGTTCAGCAATGTTGCCTGGGTTTTGAGTTAGTAAATTGTTTTTTAAATAGGGTGGTGCAATGGGTAGAGCCGCTGCTTCACATCACCAGGGACCCATGGTTGATCCTGACCTTGGGTGAGCTGGAGGAAACCCACGCAGACACAGGGAGTACGTGCAAACTCCACACAGACAGCACCCAGGGTTTGGATAATACTCGGGTCTCTGGTGCCGTGGGGTAGTGGCTCTACCAGCTGTGCCACCGTGCCATCCTTAGTTCAATTTGGCAATGAAACAATTAAGGGGGTAATGAGGTAAAGAGGATTTCAGGAAACCTATTCCACGCATACGGGTCAGAGAGCCAAGGCTGCAATTTGGAGGCTTGCAGTATCAGAATCTGAAATCAAGGTTATTATGCCAGAGAAAACTTGTTAGTATGCAAGTAATAAATAGCAACGCTCAAAATTGCATTCCAAAGTAGAGAGATCATTACGGGCATCTAAGATTGGATGGCCAGTTTAATCCTAATTGAAATTGTGATATAAAAAGGGTAATAGACCTTGGCAGGACTTTGCATATCAGTAATCTGATTGTTCGCTTTTCTATCACAAACTGTTTGTACTCAGGTAATTATTCTGTTTTATTATATGTGCATATCAGGGCATAATTCAGTAAGTGTAGCAAAAAAAAAAGACTGCTTTATAAGCAGAGACTGTACACAGAACTGTACAGGAACAGGCACTTCATCTGCAATGTGCTGAACATGATACTAACTGCACATAATCCATATCTCTATTCCCTGGGCCTTTCCAAAAGCCTCTTAAAAGCCACTATCGTATCTGCCTCCACCACCACTCGCAGCAGCGCGTTCCCGCCACCCACCACCCTATGCAAAGAAAATGATCCTGCACACCCCCTTCAAACGATGCCTCTCTCACGTTAAAACTATGCCCTCAAGTCTTTGACATTTCCTCTCTGGGAAAATCCACAGCATAGGAGCAGGCCCTTTGGCCCACAATGTCCATGCCAAACGCAATGCCAAGTTAAATTAATCACCACTGCCTGCACATGATCCATATCTCTCCATCCTTGTATATCCATACACCTAACCAAAAGTCTCTTTAAAAACAACTACTGTGTCGTATCTGCCTCCACCACCACTTCTGGCAATGTGTTCCAGGCACCCACCACTCTCTGCAAAAAAACTTGTCCCGCACATCTCCATTAAACCTTCCCCCTCTCACCTTATAGCTATACCCTCTCCTGTTGGACAATTCCACCCTGGGATAAAAAGGTTCTGACTGTCTACCCTATCTGTAATTTTATATACTCATAATACTTCTGTGAAATCTCCCCTCAACCTCCAAAGAAAACAATCCAGTTCTGTCCGACCTCTCCCAGTAGCTGAAACCCTCTAATCCAGGCAGCAATCTGGTAAAAGAAAGACTGAAATGGTTCAAGAATGTGGTTCCCAACCTCAAGGGCATTTGGAGGATGGGCATTAAGGGCTGTCTAGATCCTGAGAAAATGATTAAATACAAGAAGGGTTGATGTTTATCACTGCAACGACTGATACGCTTGTCACCTTTGGATTGCGTAATCTAGCCACAGGGTGGTGCTGTGTTTTGTTCCAGTAAATTGTTCAAAATGTTTAGTGAAAAGATTTTTGGTTGACGTTTTTCTTAGTAACTGAGCGGAGAATAGCTGCTAATCTTTTAAGTGTTTACAATTTAATAAAAATGAACTCACTGAATTCTCTCCAATGGGGTGTCACAGTGGGGTGGCAGCTGGTAGAGCCGCTGCCTCAGAGCGCCAGAGACCCGTGTTTGATCCTGACCTTGGGTGCTGTCCGTGTGGAGTCTGCACGTTTTCCCTGTGACCGTGTGGGTTTTTTCCGGGTGCTCTGGTCTCCTCCCACATTCCAAAGACGCGCAGGTTTGTAGGTTAATTTTCTGCTGTAAATTGTCCCTTGTGTTTACAGTTTGAAGGTTTAGAGGTACAGCGCGGAAACAGGTCCTTCAGACCACCGGTTCCGCGCCGACCAGCGAGATCCCCGCATGTTAACACTCGGGACAATTTTTACATTTACCAAGCCAATTTACCTACATACCTTTACGTCTTTGGAGTATGGGAGAAAACCGAAGATTTTAGAGAAAAACCCACGTGGTCTTGGGGAGAACGTAAAACTCCGTACAGAAAGCATCCCCGAGTTGGGATCAAACCCGAGTCTCCGGCGCTGTAAGGCAGCAACTCTACAGCTGCGCCACCGTACCTCCCTAGGATAGATCTAATGTACGGATGATCGCTGGATGGCACGGACTTGGTGGGCCTGTTTCCGTATCTGTAAAACTAAATCTAAAGTCTTCTGTTTTTGCTTGTACGTACACGCTTAAACTTTGGCTTGCTTGATCTGCTTTCGTTTAAGTTGGTTTAGTTTATTATTGTCACGTGTGAAAAGCTTTGTGTTGCGTGCTAACCATTCAAAGAAAAGGCTACACGTGATTACAATCAAGCTGTCCACTGTTTACAGGTAGAGGATAAAGGGTATAACGTTTAGTGCGAATATAAAGTCTATTAAAGACTATTGTTACGCTGGTATCTGGATTTCCTAGTGGAGTTTGCAATTCTTGCACGGATAGCATTGGTTGTTATAAGGAATCTTGCTATAAGGTTGTTATAAGGAATCCGAGTCCCACATAACCATCAATCACCTTGACACAAGCTCCATCCTACACACAAGGGACAATTTACAGAAGCCAATTAATGTACGAACCTGCACTTCTTTGGAACGTACGTCTTTGGAGTGTGGGTGGAAAATGGAGCTCCCGGAAAAAACCCACACGGTCACGGGGAGAACTCTACCACTGTGCTGAAAATATATGACTTTTGAGGTAAAGATTGCAAGGGGTTTACAACATTAGCTGGGAATTACTGGTGGAACTTTTCCTGTGGTGTTTCACTGGGAATCTTAATTCTTATTGTCAATTGGACCTGAATTTCCTCAGCTCAAATGCTGTTGTGTTCTTTAGCCAAGGGTAGGGGGTGGTGGTGTTACAAGAATCACACACAAGTATAATTTAGCAGACTAGTTCCTTGGCGAAACTTAGAAGGATGCTGTTTGCAATGAAGTCTCAGATATTTTTTAAAACATTTGTGCTGGAAATTTAATTAAAGTGTTGGAAATTCACTTACAAAAGAAATCAATGTCACCATATCCTTGCAAAACGCGAAGTGTTGGAGGAACTCAGCAGGTCAGGCAGCATCTGTGGAGGGAAATGGGAGACACCGTTTCAGGTCAGAACCCTTCTTCAGACTGATGGAGAAGGGGGGAAGTTGGAGAAGAGAGGTGAGGGCGGGACAAAGTCTTGCAAGTGATGGTGTCATTGAGTCATACAGTGTGGAAACAGGCCCTTTGGCCCAACTTGCCCATGCCGCCCAACATGCCCCATCTACACTGGTCCATGTCCCTCCAAACCCATCCTATTCCTGCACCTATCCAAATGTTTCTTAAACGTTATGAAAACACTTGCCTCCACTAACTCCTCCCTCCGGCAGCATGTTCCATGTACCCATCACTCTTTGTATAAAAAAGTTACCTTTCAGGTTCCTATTAAATCTTTCCCCCCTCAGCTGAAAAAGTAAGTAATCTAATGCACAATGGCACAGCGGTAGAGTTGCTGCCGTACAGCGCTTGCAGTGCCTGAGTCCCAGGTTCGATCCCGACCGTGCGGGTGCTGTCTGTGCGGAGTTTGCACGTTCTCCCCGTGACGGCGTGGGTTTTCTCCGAGATCTTCGATTTCCTCCCACACTCCAAACATGTACAGATATGTAGGTTAATTTGCTTGGTGTATGTGTAAATTGTCCCTGGTGTGTGTAGGCAGACTCAGTGGGCCGAAGGGCCTGTTGCTGAGCTGTATCTCTAAACTAAACTAATCTAAAATAATCTAATCTAATCTAATCTAATCTTGTCCTCAATTCCCCTACTCTGGGCAAATGGTGGATACAGGGAGGGGTGCACATGATTAGCAGATGAGTGGAGTCAGTGACAATGGCTGGAGGTGAAAAGGAGCCAAAAATGAGTTGGATAAGTAGAGAAGAGGAGGAGTGAAATGTAAAGCCAGAGGGAGGGGACAGGGGGAAAGAGGGGGGGATAAAAGAGAGATGGGGGACTCAGGGATGGGAGATGAGCGTACAAGACAGGGGAGAGGAGCAGAGTGGGGTGAGGGTGGGTGGGCGAGGGTGGGAGAAATGGGTGCAGAGATGGGGAGGAGCAATGGGAAAGAGAGGAGGGTGTGTAATTGAAAGTGGAGAATTGAATGTTGGGTTGTCAGCTACCCAAGCGGAATATGTGGCACTGTTCCTCCAATTTGCATGTGACCAAACTCTGGCAATGGTGTAGATCAGGACAGTCACAGATTTTTCACTAACTCACTCTCTCTCTCTCTCTCTCTCTCTCTCTCTCTCTCTCTCTCTCTCTCTCTCTCTCTCTCTCTCTCTCTCTCTCTCTCGAGGCTCTCATATGCAGGAAGAGGATTGGAGTCAAGCAGGAACTGGGTTTGTAACGTGCCGATACTGCACACACTTTACACTACGGTTTGACTGGACCTTTGCTAGCATTCACCGCTCTCTCAATTCTGAAATGTTGATTTCTTTGCAGGTTAATTATTATATTGCTGTCTCTGCCAGTTTTGAACTTTGGCCTAGTTCAGCCTGTGGCAACATGCTCCTGCTTTCTCCTTAGATTGCAACACTTGTTTGGAGTTTTCAGCCAAACTATAGCCTGGGTTTTTACTTCTCAGCCTGGAAGTTCTTCCCAATGACAATGTCATTGCTTTTCTCTGAATCTCTTTGTGTCCCTCTCTTTCTCTCCCTCTCTTTCTTCACTCCTTCTCTCTCTCCTTCTATCTCTTTCTCTTCCCTCCCCCCCACTCTCAAGTTCTCCCTCCATTCTCAGTCTCTCTGTACGCCTCCCTATATTTTATCTCTCACTTTCTCTTCATCTCACTCTCTTCTGTTTATCTGTTTCAGTGACGATTCATATAATATGTTTCAGAAGAGCTTAGCACATGGAAGCAGAATTAGGCCATTCAGCCCATCTAGTCTGCTCCGCCATTTGATCATTTTCCCATCCCAACCCTATTCTTCTGCATTCTCCTCGTAACTTTACTAATCAAGAACCAATCAATCTCTGCTTTAAAAATACCCATAAACTTGGCCTCCACAGCCGTCTGTGGCAATAAATTCAACAGATTCACCGCCCTCTGGCTAAAGCAATTCCTCATGTCCATTCTAAAGGTAGATCCTTTTCTTCTGAAGCTGTGTCCTATGGTTCGAGACTCACATTACTGTCCCTAGTATTTACATAGCAAGTTGAAAGGTGAATATGGAGTCAGTGAGCCATTCGGCCCAATGAGTCCATGCTGACCATCCATTAACACTGACAAAAATAGATTAATCTTCACAGCAATGCTAATACTTGAACTGTAAAATCAGTTAGTGATAGTGTACCGTGTGAACTAACTGTAAATTTAGAGAAGGATGAACTGCAGATGCTGGAATCTTGAATAAAACACAGGGTGCTGGAGGAACTCAGCAGGTTAGGCAGCATCTGTGGAGGGAATGGACAGACTGTAAAAAGCTTTTCTCTGTATCTAGGTACAAGTGACAATAAACTAAACTGAACTGAACTGACATTTCTGACTGAAGAAGGGTCTCGACCTGCCTGATGCTGCCTGACCCGCTGAGTTACAGCATGGAGACAGGCCCTTCAGCCCACCGAGTCCACGCCGACCATCGATCACCCGTTCACACTAGTTCTATGTTATCCCACTTTCTCATCCACTCCCAACACACTAGGGACAATTTACCAAGGCCAATTAACCTACAAATCTGGGATGTGGGAGGAAACCGGAGGAAATGCACGCAGTCACAGGGAGAACGTGGAAATTCCACACAGACAGCACCTGAGGCCTGGATCGAACCCGGGTCTCTGGCGCTGTGAGGCAGCGGCTCTACCAGCTGCGGCGCTGTGCTGAGTTCCTCCTAACTCAGCACTTAAGCTGACTGACATTGGTTTCTCTGCCTCAGCCCTTTGTCGGGTGAAAGTTTGATTTCACACTCTGCCAGTGCTTACTCAGTAATGGCAGCATCGGTGAGGCAGAAATACAAAGCTTCAGTCGTGCCATAATTATACCGGGACCAGTGCTTTATGTGATGGTACGCACTGGCATTGGCATGTACCTATCCGGATTAGAGGGCATTATATATAAGGAAAAGTGGGACAATCTGGGATTGTTTTATCCGGAGTGCCACAGGCCAAGGGTAGACCTGATAGAAGTATATAAAATTACCAGAGACACAGAAAGGTACACAGTCAGAACCTTTTTCCCAGGGTGGAAATGTTAAATACTATGGAGCATAGCTTTAAGGTGAGAGAGTAAATGTTTAATACAGACGTGCGGGGCAAGTTTTTTTGCACAGAGGGTGGTGGGTGCCTGGAACCCGCTGCCAGGGGTGGTGGTGAAGGCAGATACGACAGTGGCATTTAAGAGGCTTTTAGATGGGCACATGGATATTAGATTTAAGTTTATTATTGTCATGTGTTAAAAGGTTTTGTTGGAGGACTTCTAGTTCTTTTATGGGGGGGTGGGGAACTGTTTTGCTCAGTCCCTACCTGGTGGGAGATGTGTCTTTCCTCCGAGCCGCATCTTCGCCCCCACCTCGCGGCCTGCCACCTGGACTGAAGCGGCGTTTCCTGCCGGAGACCGGCCAGAACTTCAGCTTTGGCGGCGATGCAGCGCTGAAGTACCATCGCGGAGCGGGCGATGCCTTACCGAGGATCGCCGTGTGGTAAGCTCCGGAGTGCTGCGACCGCCGACTCCAACATCACGGAGTTGTGGGTGCGGACCTTCCAGCTGCGGGCTGCGCTGAGTTTAACATCGCGGAGGCCTGGGATCTTTCGCCGAGGTCGTCAGTGTGAATCTCCGCCCAGCACGGCCTGTGGACTTCGGGAGCCGCGGTCTCCGGTAGGAAGCGGCCGATTCGGAACTCCAAGCCGCTGAGAGTGTTCTTCCGACGCCGGAGTTCCATCATCCCGGCGAGAGGGCCTGAAACATCGGGCCTCAGCTGCGGCGACTGCGGAGGCCTCAAATAGGCCCCGACCACGGGTGAACATAGAGGAAGAGGAATGAACTTTGTTGCCTTCACTCACAGTAGAAAACGTTGATTCTGCTGTGGGGGGACGTTCATGTTAAATTCTATAGTGTCTTGTGTTTTTCTTTTTATTTGTATGGATGTATGGAAATACAATTTCTTCTATGTACAGCACTTTGGTTTCAACGCGAGTTGATTTAAATGTGCTATGTAAATAAAAATAACTTACTTACTTTGTGTACCGTGAAAAACTTTGTGTGCTATCCAATCAAATCAGAAAATTCTTCCCCTAATACAATCAAGTCAAACTCAAGTACAATAGGTAGAGCAAATGGGAAGAAATGAGAAGGTACAGAATGCAGAATATAATTCCCAGCATTGTAGGGCATCTGTTCCAGAGACAAAGTCCAATGTCCGTAATGGAATAGAGGTGCATCATACAATACCCATGGTTCTGGTAGGACTGTTCAGAAGCCTGATAACAGAGGGGAAGAATCTGTTCCCTCGAGACTGGTGGTGCGTGGTTTCTAGCTTCTCTACCTTCTGCCAGAAAGAAGAATGAATGCCTGGGGTGGGACAGGTCTTTGATTATGTTGGTTGCTTTTCCGTGGATAGGCAGGGAATGGATGGACTTGCAAGCCGAGGAGAATCAATTAACTTCCAATCATGGTTGGTACGGATATTGCGGGCCTATGTTCTATGAATGGCGTACCGCCACGTTTTAAATGTTAAAGACTAGATTTTCAAATGTTTAGAATTTTGAAGACTACATATTAATATTACATGCAATATTACATGTAATATTAATATTACTAAAGATTAAAAAATAAAATATATTAATTCAATTGGATGGTCAGGTTCTTAAATCATTAAGCAGCGTATAGGACGATGATCCATCATATGGACATGTGTACTGGCGATCTTTGTCTGTGCAATAAACACTGCCACAAGAGTATCCAGCATGGTTTGAGAATTGGGCGGCACAATGGTGTGGCGGTAGAGTTGCTGCCTTACAGCGCCAGATACCCGAGTTCGATCCCGACTACAGTAGTTGCCTGTAGGGAGTTTGTACGTTCTCCCCGTTTACTCCGAGATATTTGGTTTCTTCCCACTCTCCAAAGACGTACAAGTTTATAGGTTGATTGGCTTTGTATAAATGTAAATTGTCCCTAGTGTGTGTAGGATAGTGGGTGGGGATCGCTAGCCGCTACGGACTTGGTGGGCCGAATGGCTTGTTTTTGTGCCTTATCTCTAAACTAAACTAAACAGCTCAGTCCGCAAGAAATTGCAGAGAGTAGTAGTTGTTGAGGGTGTAGTCCAGTCCATTAGACTGTCCGGACTCCCCAACATTGACTCCATCTACACTTCATGCTGCCTCAGGAAAGCAGCCAACATAATCAAAGACTTGTCCCACCCCAGTCATTCCTTCTTTTCCCGCTCCCGTCTGACAGAAGATACAGATGCTGTGAACTACATTCTGCTCTCCGCATCTCCCCCTTTGCTCTATCAATTGTACTTGAGTTTGACCCTCTGAGTTACTCCTGCATTTTGTGTCTATCTTCTGTGTAGCTGACCCTTTATTTCAAGAACGTGATCTCTGGTTTGAGACTGCCCAGCCGGTGGAAACCTCCACCCCAATGCAGATATTGGGCTTTGTCTCTGGAACTGATGCCCTACAATGCTTGTTATGGTTCAGTATTCTTAAACAGACAAAAACACAATTAAAATCAGTGATCAAGCAGTACAATCTTTATTTCGCCAGACAGGTGTGGTAAATCTCTTCACAGTATGCAGATTACAGACTATATAGATTTCTCATCCCCACACAAAATGACATTGATCTCAGTACATGTATATATACCCCAATAATCAATGATTCAGCAATACCTTATCTACAAAGCATAGTACAGTCTCTTGCCTCTTAAGATTGACAGATCCTTAAGATTGACAGTTTCTTAAGATTGACAGGTTCTTCTGACAGAGGAAGGGTTAGCCATATATGGTTATATGAGGTTATATTTCTGCAGAACAAGCATTTTGGTTTTTTCTACTTATGATGCACATTATAATCTTATAGTCTGAATACTCTCTCAATGTTTATATTATAGAGGAGACATTCATGAAGCTGTGCTTGTTATCTCGCTTATGTTATTGGAAAGGGAACATCAACTGTTTGTTAGCTTTGTTAAAAAGATTTAAACTTACAGAATGGATTCAGCTGAAAGCAAAGGTTAGTGCATTTCGCTGGTTTTGCAATTTGATAGAAGAAGGTGGCAGCTTCTTAGTTTCAGCTGAATCCATTCTGTAAGTTTAAATCTTTTTAACTTCCACATGCTGAGAACTATATTCTGCACTCCGTAGCTTCCACCTCGCTCTACCTATCGTACTTGAGGTTGACTTGATTGCATTTATGTAGAGTACCCGCTGAACTGTTTGGATAGCATGCAAAACAAAGCTTTTCACTGTACCTCGGTACACGTGGCAATAATAAACTAAACCTATCGCTACGATCGCCGTAGTCATATGAGTTAATGTTTTGGACTATGATTTGATGTGCCAATGTTGGAGCAAACAATTTTCTAAACCTAAAAGTAAGAACTGTGAAAAATAGATGTGATTTGGGGATTTATGTGTTGCAATTAAAGTCCTGACTGATTTACTGACCAACAATTAGTTTCCACTAGAATCCTATCATTCTTTGACATTGAAAGAGTCCTTGTGCCCCACTGTGATTTGTAGAGAGGTGTCTCTTTTCGCCTTACATTCCATCATATTGCACCATTGTTGTCACCCTCATGAAATAAATAACAATCCGAGTGGCACAGGGGCGCAGCAGGTAGAGCTGCTTCCTCACAGCGCCAGAGTTCCAGGTTCAATCCCGACCTAGGGTGCTGTCAGAGAGGAGTTTACACGTTCTCCCTGTAACCGCGTGGGTTTCCCCCAGGTCTCAGTTTCCTCCCACATCTCAAAGACATGCAGATTTGTAGGTTAATTGGCTTCTGTAAATTACCCATTGTGTGTAGGGATAACATAGAACTAGTGTGAACGGGTGATGATGGTTGGTGTGGGCTCGGTGTGCCGAAGGGCCTGTTTCTATGCTGTATCTTTCAATTAATCTAAATGTTCCTCAAGAATGTTTCAAATTAATTTCTCTTAACTAACCCTCATCGAGATGTTCTTGTAGATGCCATCCCTCTTTCCCACAGTTCACTATTCAACAGGACACAGCGTTTCTTTGGTAGAGGCAGCATTTTAATGTAAGTTATTATTTGCCTTATGAAAATGCGCATTGTCACATTATCTGTCACCCTTCCCAGAGGGTCTGGTGCCCAAATTAATTCAAATTCTTTCTTGTTGTGCTGCTAAAATATTTATGTGAAAATGTTCACCTTGTTTCTAAGTTCTCTGCCTTTTAGTGACCATCCATCTGTTTGCTGAACACTGGATGGTCTTTGCAACTGCATTGTTGCAGGTCCTAATGCAGACATTCCCCATGCAATGTTGCCTCCTGATGGTCACTGAGTGACAGAACTATCATTTAGTTTTGACTCAAAGACCCATGCAGCACAAAAGTAGACGGTTCTGCCGAACTCATCCTTGTCGACTGAGAAGCCTCAATCTAAGCATGTCCCACCCTCCCGCGTTTGGCCAAAATCCCTCTAAACTTTTCCTACCCATGTACCTGTCCAAATGTCTTGTAAATGCTGTTATAGTACCTGCTTCCACTGCCTCCTCTGGCAGCTCGTTCCATATACCCTCCACCCTCTGATAACATTGCTTGGGTCCAATCATTCATTGGAAATGAGTGTGCAATGAATTGCAACTTGAAAGCAACATATATCCCATAGTTTTTAAAAATATTTTTATATATGTCGGTCCATTTATTTTCCATATATTGCTTATGGAAATCGTGCTCACTTCCCATATTTCCATTGTAACGTGTTTTCAGAGTAACAAAAACATTTTGGATATATTAATTATGTCTGTTGAAGATGTTTTAAAGCTTTGTATTAATTAGGTCCTAGTGGAACTGTTCTGAATGTAGAATTAAAAGAAAAATCCCCTAAGATATTAAAACATTATTAGTATATTTTCATCTTATAAATAGTGAGCATATGTGGTATAATGAAAATGAAATGTTTTATTGCTGTTAAAGGAAATATAAGAATGTATTACTCTAAAAAGGTCACAAAGTGCTGGAGTAACTCAGCGGGTAAGGCAGCATCTCTGGAGAACATGGATAGATGATGTTTGGTGGGACTCTTCTTCTGTCCCAATCTAAAATTTCCACTTATCCATGTTCTCCAGTGATGCTGCCCAGCCTGCTGAGTTACTCCATTTTGTGTCCTTTTTCTGAATAAACTAGCATCTGCAGTTCCTTGTGTCTCCTAAGTCAGAAGGAACGGAAGCTTGAATGTGTGCACCACCAGACTCGGGAACAGCTCCTTCCACTCTGTTATTAGGATTCTGTACTGTCCTTCCATAAGCTACGGTTCTGTCCGATTCACTTCTACCCCATTGCGGACATTGGACTTTGTCTCTGGAACTGATGAGCTACAATCCTATATTCTGCACTCTGTATCTTCCCCTTTGCTCTACCTAATGTACTTGAGTTTGACTGGATTGTATTATTGTAGAGCATTATCTGATCTGTTTGGATAGCATGCAAAACAAAGCTGTGTCTTTTTTTCCCTGATAAATCCACAATGTGTCAAAGAGAAGCCAAGTCAGGCAGATATTTGTATTTAGTCTCATAATAAACTTGCAAATTGTGTCAGGAATGGAAGGATATGAAGATATAGATGGGAATTGGGTGTGGAATAGTAATTTGAGAATATTTGTTTTGCTTGTGTTATGGTGGTGGGTGTGTTTAGAATAATTTAGCATTGTATATATTATTGTAAATAGGTGAATAAATTATTTTTGGTGTAAGTAAAACAGAGAGTAGAGATGGGAATCGATCACTCAGGAGTCATTTCACTGATCGTAAAGGATATTAATATGTACAGAAAGTTCTGGAGGAACTCAGCGGGTCAGGCAGCATCTGTGGAGGGAAATCGGCAGGCGACGTTCGGGTGGGGACCCTTCTTCAAACTGCTGAGTTCCTCCAGCACTTTGGGCTTTGCTCAAGATTCCAGCGTCTGCAGTTTCCTGGGTCTCCATTAATTTGTCCCCTGGGTCATCGACAACGGTTTTCTCCACCAACAGTGTCCGATGGGAAGATGAATAGACTTTAACTCACAAGCAGATTTGATGCTGATTAGATTTAGGATTTATTTAACAATATTATAATCTGACCCAAGTGTGTCAAGAATCAATCAGTTAATTTACATACATTGTACATTCATGTGGGAACACGTCTAAATGAGTTGTCAACCACCAGATTTGATTGCTCATAATTATAGTTTTGGGTTTTGAAGAGAAAATCCACCAGATTGCCCAGTAAAGAAAGGTGTGCGTTTCCAGCAAGAAAGGCGAGCATCATTTATACTTGTCTGACTTTCCATCTCTGTCTCTCAGTTGCAATTTTCAGATAAAAATTACTTAATAAGATGCAAATTAAACTTTGAGCTAAAACTGAGCCCCTGAGTCCAAATCCCCAAATTATCTCATTTGTATCGAGAGGTTGGATGGTCTGAATTAGATTGATACAGCACTCCTGGCTACGTTTACAGTCCATTATTCTCAGCGAGCAGGAAAGTATAAATGATATAATATTTGCCAGAATTAGGTTAGATTTCATTCACCCACATGTTGAGAGAGAAATGAGAGTGAATCTACTCGGTGGGTGGAGGAGGTCTATTAACCCTCCAGAGTTTGGGTCACGGGGAGTAAAGGTGACCTTCTATCTCTGGTGTTATCAATCCATATGGCATTCCTCATCAGCCCTGACGCCGTGCAATACTCTCATTTGGTTGCAACCCGAAATATATACAGAGTGTGTGCCCGTTCCCATGGCAACCATCAACCTTATTCCTGTAATGAAGGTGATATTCCACTCAAATGTTTTCAAAGGGATAATGCATTTGTAATTCTGGTCACTTATTTGCAGCATTACTTTAAACACATCTTTTCAGCAATTTCTAAACAGAAATCGGAGACACACAGGCTCAGTAGCCAAGATGCCCCATTGAAGTTAATCCCATTCGCTTGCTTTTGGCACATATTCTTCCAAACATTTCCTATCCATGTACCTGTCCAAATGTCTTTCATATGTTGTTATTGTAACTGCCTCAACTACCTCCTCTGGCAGCTCATTCTATATTCCCGCCACCTCAGAGCAAAAAAGTTACCCATTTGTTTCCTATTAAATCTTTCACCTTTCACCTTAAATCTATGCTCTCTAATGATTCACCCATCCTGGGTAAAAGATTCTGTGCATTCACCCTATTTGTTCCCCTCAATATTTTATACACCTGACAGGAGGCTCATCCTCCTGTGCTCCAAAGAATAAAGTCCTAGCCTGCTCAACCTCTCTCCGTATAGCTCAGGCCCTCGTGTCCTGGCAACATTTTGGCTAGTCGAGTAGATTGAGTAAAGTAAGATTCTTTATTTTAAATGATAATAAAGCGATCCTTTCACGACCTAATTCACGACCTCTGCCGAGTTTGCCCTTGACTCATACTCACAGCATGGTCGTCACGAGGTCGTAGGTAGGTCGTGATGCTAGTCGTAGGTACTCGTGGCATCAAGTAGGTCGGGACGTTTTTTCTAGCCTGATGAAAAATGTCCACGAGTAAAAAAGGTTGTGAATTAGGTCGTGAAAGTGGGACAGGCCCTTAACTCAACCTCGTTTAGAAAAGCCAAAATACGAAGCTCCTTCTAACAGGGTGGAGCTCGAATGAATGCTATACAAAAACCCGCAAAAACACTCCCGCGATTACGAGACTGCGCCAGCCAATAGCGAGGGTTTGTGATGCCCCAAGCTACCACTAGGTGCCGCTACAACATCCTCATGAATCTTCTCTGCTGTCTTTCCAACTTAATGACATCCTTCTTACAGTAGGGTGACCAAAACAGAACACAATACTCCAGGTACGGCCTCACCAGTGTCTTGTACAACGAACGAAAAATGTTAGAAATGCACATGGACACATTTAACTGTTGCAGAAAATGTAGAACGTCCGCGGAGGTATAACAACAAATTAATGACTGATAGACACAAAAGCTGGAGTAACTCAGCGAGACAGGCAGCATCTGTGGAGAGTCCATGCCTACCATCGATCTGTCTGAGGATGGGTGTCGACCCGAAACATCACCCATTCCTTCTCTCCAGAGATGCAGCCTGTCCCGCTGAGTTACTCCAGCTTTTTGTGCCTAATCTTCGGTTTAAACCAGCATCTGCAGTTCCTGCCTACACAAATTAATGACAGATCTCTTTATCAATTTCTCCCTTTCATGTTTACAGATGAGCCCTTGGCTGGGTTAGTACGTAGAACAGTACAGCACAGGAACAGGCCCTTCAGCCCACAATATCTGTGCTGAACATGACGCCAGGTTCGGGTCTTGAGCCGAATTGTCACCTATCCATGTTCTCCAGAGATGCTGCCTGACCCGCTGAGTTACTCCAGGACATTAAACAGATCTTCTCTGCCTGGATGTGATCTATATCCCTCAGTTCGCTGAATATCTAAAAGTCTCTTAAACGCCACAATCATATTTGCCTCCCACCACCATCCCTGGCAGCACGTTCCAGGCACCCACCACCATCTGAGTTAGAAACATTTCCCACACATCTCTTTTTAACTTTGCCCCCTTCACCTTAAAGCTATGCCCTCTAGTCTGTTATTTTCGTCTGTATGTCTATCCTATTTATGCCTCTCATCATTTTATATACTTCTATCAGGTCTCCCCTCAGCGTCTGATGTTCCAGAATAAAAACCCAAGTTTGTCCAACCTCTCTCTGTAGCTACTGCCCTCCAGTCCAGGCAACATTCTGGTAAACCTCCTCTGCATCCTTTTGAAATCCCACATTTCTGTATTGGGCGACCAGAACTGCACACAATACTCCAAATGCAGTCCAACCAAAGTCTTCTGACTTTAGATTGTAGACTTTAGAGATCCAGCGTGGAAACAGGCCTTCCTGCCAACTGAGTCCGCGCTGGTTCTATCCAGTTGTATTCTGCCCCCTGGGGACAATTTACAGAAGCCAATTAACCTACAACTCGCACGTCTTTGGAGTGTGGGAGAAAACCGGAGCACCCGGGGAAAACCCCTCGTAGGTCACGGGGAGAACGTACAGACTCCGTACAGACAGCTCCTGCAGTCAGGCTTGAACCCGGGTCTCTGGTGCTGTAAGGCAGCAACTGTGCTGTCCAAGTTGTGCTGGACCTGTGAAAAAGAACAAGCCAGGAGCCCATTGACTAACAAATTCGAAGGAGAAAATGGAGTTGGATTGGACACACCTTCAGGAAACCTGCCACAAACATCACCCGGCAAGCCCAGAAATGGAACCACCAAGGAAAAAGGAAAAGAGGTCACCCCAGGAACAGCTGGAGAAGAGATGTCTAGACAGAAATGTCTGAGAGTGGGCTCAACTGGGGAGGTCTTGAGAGAACTGCCAACACACGAGTGAGGTGGAGGACATTTGTCAATGGCCTTTGGTCCCTAGAGGAGCAAAGGGCTGAAGAAGAAGAAGAAGAAGAAGAATTAACCTACAACTCGCACGTCTTTGGAGTGTGGGAGTGTTTGGAGTGCCTGGGGGAAAACCCCGCAGGTCACGGGAAGAACGTACAGACTCCATACAGACAGCATCTGTAGTCAGGATTGAACCTGGGTCCCTGGTGTTGTAAGGCAGCAACTGTGTCGTCCAAGTTGTGCTTGCGCTGCGAATGTCAAGTCATGTGTCACGTTTGTGGGAGCAGTTAGATTCTGCATTGTCATTCTACAGAGTGGGGGACTTTTGCAAAAGGCCATCTCTATTGTTTTACACAGCTTGCCACTGTGTGTGTGTGACATTTTCAATCTGAACACTCCAGAACGTTGTGAATGTGAAGTGCTTTGTGACGGCTCAGGGTTGTTTAAAGATGATGCACAAATGTAAGCCTTTCATTAAAATTGCCTGGCTTTGACAAACTGATGTAGTAATTTTCTGCTTTTGTACACAAGGTTAGGTTATAGCATTTAAGTCTCTCCGGTGTCACGAGTCAGCTGTGAATGAATCATCGAGAAATATTATTTAATAAAAAAGGCACAAAGTCGTTGGAGTCACGGTCAGGCAGCATCTCTGGAGAACATGGATAGGTAACATTTTGGGTCGGGACCCTTCTTCAGTGAATGTAGTAGGGAGGGAAGATAGCTGGAAGAGAGGAGGAGATGGGACAAAAGCTGGCAAGTGATAGGTGGATACAGGTGAGAGGGGGGGTATTTGATTGGGAGATGGGTGGAATAAGTGACAAAGGCATGAGATGAAGGGTGGCACGGTGGCGCAACGGTAGAGTTGCTACCTTACAGCGACACAGACCCAGGCTTGATCCTGACTACGAGTGCTGTCTGTCCAGAGTTTGTATAAGTTCTCCTCGTGACCGTGTGTGTTTTTTCCGGGTGCTCCAGTTTTCTCCCACACTCCAAAGACTTACAGGTTTGTAGGTTAATTGGCTTCTGTAAGTTGTAAATTGCCCCTAATGTGTAGGGTGGTGCTAGTGTACGGGGATTGCTGGTCGGCGTGGACTTGGTGGGCCGAAGGACCTGTTTCCACGCTGTATCTCCAAGTCTAAAGTAAAATGAAAAGGATACAAAAGGGTTTTTGATAAGAAGAGAAGAGGAGCGAAATATGAAGCCCGAGGAAAGGATATGGATGGAGGGGGAGGGGAGGGGGGAGGGGGGAGGGGATGTGGGTACCGGATAGTGGGAGGAATGAATGCGCATCCAATTAGGGCACAGTGAATAGAGGGGAGAAAGGCGCTGATCTTACCTCAAATTGGAGATTTCAATTTTAATACTGTTGGGTTGTAAGCTCCCCTAATCAATATTCTTCAATGGATGTTCTTAACTAAAGTAAAGCAAGTACATGTGCCTCAGTGTTTCCAAAGCACTGCTTGTCCATGTTAGTCTGAGGAGGCACAAGGAACTGCAGATGCCAGTTTACCAAAAAAATGCTGAGTATCTCAGTAACTCATGTTTCGGGCCGGGACACTTCTCTAGTCTGAAGAAAGATCCTGACCTGAAACGTCACCTATCCCAGTTCTCCAGAGATGCTGCCTGACCCGCTGAGTGACTCCAGTACTTTGTGGCCAGGCTGAGATGCATATTTGCCTGTCCTTTGACCTAATTTCATGTGCTGGGTTAACCGAGCCCACAGTTTATGTGAGCATAAAGTCTTGCTGCACATGAGAGATGCTATTCTTTGTTTGAAGGTTATTTTTGATCAGGCCCAACTTGCTGAATTCTCCAGCGGCTGGTACTTGGTGAACTCTGGGCAGCGGCTGGAGGCCCAGCAGCAGCCGGGGGGTGGTCGCGTGGATCGGGCTCCCGCTGGAGGTCCCACAGAGGCTGGACGAGCGCATGGATCGGTGGAGCAGCGGTGGAGACACCGACACCATCGCCAGGCCAGGACCACCCCTGCAACTCTCACCCAGTGCCGTCACCAGGACAACGGGCCTTTGTGGCCAAGACAAGGCTGTGTACATGTAAGAACTTGAAACCTGAAGGGGAAATGGATGCAGCTGGTACAGCCGCTGCCTCACAGCGCCAGAGACCAGGGTTTGATCCTGACCTTGGGTGCTCTCTGTGTGTGGAGTTTGCACGTTCTCCTTGTGACCGCATGGGTTTCCACCGAGTGCTCTGGTTTCTTCCCACGACCCAAAGAGCTGTGGGTTTGTAGGTTAATTGGCCTCTGTAAATTGCCCCTGGTGTGTAGGGAGAGGATGAGAAAGTGGGATAACATGGAACTAGTGTGAACTAGGGAATGACTGGGGTGGGACAAGCCTTTGATAAACACACTAGGGGGACAAGATACAATGGCGTGCAGTGAGAGGACTAGGTCTACTCAAAGCACAGTGATAGAAGAATTACCGAGTAGTCTGATAACAGTGGGGACAAAGTTATTAAAATGTAGAAACAAGGAACTGTAGGTTGCTGGTTTACCAAGCAGAGACACAAAGTGTTGGAGTAACTCAGCGGCTCAGGCAGCATCTCTGGAGAACACGAATAGGTGATGTTTTGGATCGGGACCCTTCTTCAGACTGATTGGGGGGGGGGAGAAAGCTTAAGAGAGGTCGGGGCAGGCCAAAGTTATCTTTTGTAACCAGCTCATTGCCCTCCAAGACCCCTTTGCACACCTATAAACTCTGTGTCTATGACTACCATGGAACTGCTACAGGCTGCATCAATGCAAAGAGGGAAACTTTTAAACAATTTATAAGAGTCAGATTCTAATTAACTCCAGATCAATGGAAGTCAGATGCTTTTGCCCAGTAACATAATATTGACACAGACTTTTGAATGATTACATTACCCGTGTGAAGTTTTGTATCATTTTATTGAGTAATTAGATTTCATCCTGATTCATAGGGTAAAATAAAAAAGAAAACAGGCAAAGCTTTGGGTTGATATTCCCAGATGACCAGCACTGGCTAAATATTGTGTTAAATGGCAGACCTCTCTTCCCATCATTGGCCTCTTTATCTGCCTGGTTGTGTGTGCTCATAAGTACTGTACGTAAGTTACAGGAGCAGAATTACGCCATTCGGCCCATCAAGTCTATTCTGCCATTCATTCATGGGTGATCTATCTTTCCCTCCTAACCCCATTCCTCATTCCTTGTACCTTGTACCTTCCGAAGAGTCCACCAGGGACCATACTGGAAGTCGGACAATTTTATACTGGACAATTTTTACATTTATCAAGCCAATTAATCGACAATTAAGCTACTTTAAACCTGTACGTCTTTGGAGTGTGGGAGGAAACCGAAGATCTTGGAGAAAACCCACGCAGGTCACGGGGAGAACGTACAAACTCTGTACAGACAGCGCCCGTAGTCGGGATCGAACCCGGGTCTTTTTGCTGCAAGGCAGCAACTCTACCGCTGCGCCACCATGACTGCCGTGACATTCCCCTGACTTCTCCCCATAACCCCTGACACCTGCACTAATCAAGAATCTGTCAAACTCCACCTTAAAAATATCTATTGACGGCATTCACAACCTTCTGTGGTAATGAATTTCACAGATTCACCACCCTCTGATTAAAAAATTCCTCCTCATCTCCTTCCTAAAGGAACGCCCATAAATTCTGAGTCTATGACCTCTGAAGAGATAGATAGATTCTTGATTAGTGCGGGTGTCAGGGGTTATGGGGAGAAGGCAGGAGAATGCTTTTCACTGTACCTCAGTACATGTGACTATAAGAAATCTAAACCAGGATCTAAATAGTTGACAGATTCAGTGCAGGAGGAATAATTAATTAAATGGTTGATTGATAATAAATAAAACTGCCTCAATGTACGGATATATTCCTTCCTCTGGCTTCACATTTCACTCCTCTTGTCTCCTTCTCTCCTTGTGTCACTATCATATGCCTTATCATCTCTGGCGTTTGCCCACCCATTTGCCAATCAACCCCCCCCCCCCACACCTGTATCCACCCATCACTTAGGTAGACATAAAATGCTGGAGTAACTCAGCGGGACAGGCAGCAACTCTGGAGAGAAGGAATGGGTGACATTTCGGGTCGAGACCCTACTTCAGACTGATGTCAGGGTAGTGGGCGGGACAGAGATAGAGTGTCGTCGGAGACAGTAAGACTGGTGGGAGAACGGGGGAGGGGATGGAGAGAGAGGGAATCCACCCATCACGTGCCAAGTTTTGTCCTTCCCCCACCTCTTGTCAGCTTTCTCCCCCCTTACTACATTCAGTCTGAAGAGAGAACCCGACCCAAAACGTCACCTGTCCGTGTTCTCCAGAGATGCTGCCTGACCAGCTGAGTTACTCCAGTACTTTGTGCCTCTAATGTGTAATTCAGCATCTGCATTTCCTTATTTCTACATTTTAATAACTTCTCCGCCTCTGCTATCAGACTATTCAGCAATTGTTCTATAAATTGGGGTACAGTCCCGATCTTCCAACCTACCTCATTGTGGACACTGCACTTTCTCTCTGGAACTGCTACACAGCAGTGCGGTAAAACTATATTCTGCCCTCCTGGCATTTTTCTCTTCACTCTACCAGTTGTACTTCATTGTGTTCACGGAGACACAAGGAACTGCAGATGCTGGAATCTGTAGCCAAATATAAAGTGCTGGAGTAACTCAGCGGGTCAGAATAAAATTTGTGGAAACCATGGATAGGTGGCGTTTCGGGTCGGGACCCTTCTTTAAACTGATACTGTGGGACCCGCTGAATTACTCCAACACTTAATGTTAAACTCATGTTTAGTATTGTGTGATTTCGTAGAGCACGCAAATAAAAGCTTTCCACTGTATATTGGTGCATGTGACAATAATTTACCAATATCAAAACCAATACCAGATGGGGGGGGGGGGGGGGGGGGGGGGGATGAAGGCAAAGGCCAAAGTGACATTACGGTGTCAGTGGGTCCCAGACATTGGGGCAGCACAGTGGCGCAGCGGTAGATTTGCTGCCTTACAACGCTGTACCTCTAAACTAAAGCTAAAACTAAACGCGTTGTTAAAAGTTGAGGGAGTTTAATTCATTAGCAATCGATCAATCTATTAATTATTCCTCCTGCAGTGAATCTATCATCTAATTAGATCCTGGTTTAGGTTTATTATTGTCACGTGTACTGAGGTACAGTGAAAAGCTTTCTTTTGCAAGCTTTCCAATCAGAACAGATAATACTATACATAAATACAATCAAGTCAAATTCAGGTACAGGAGGTAGATACAGAGTGCAGAATATAGTTCTCAGTATTGTAGCGCATCAGTTCCAGAGACAAAGTCCAATGCCCACAATGGGGTAGAGGTGAATCGGACAGTACCCTAACTTATGGAAGGCCCGTTCAGAAGCCTGATAACAGAGGGGGTGAAGCTGTTCCTGAGTCTGATGGTGCACACTTTTAAGCATCTGGACCTTCGGCCTGACGGGGATGGGGAGTAGCAGGAATGACCGGGTGGGACAAGTCTTCGATTGTGTTGGCCGCTTTTCCAAGGCAGCGTGAAGTGTAGATGGAATCAATGGTAGGCCTAACTTCATGCACTTCGTTTTACTCCTTAACTCTTCATAACCTCGTTGAACAGAAACCTTTCCATTCTTTGGAAGTACATCCTTTGGGCAGGGTGGAATATTAAAAGAACATGAGCTTTAATCGATGGGACCAACAGCAGTGAGAATATTTCCTAACATCGAACAGAGCCTCAGCTGAGAATCACTTTAAAATCTTGCAGTTTCAGAAATTATTTAGTTTAGTTCAGAAGGTAGACTAAAATGCTGGAGAAACTCAGCAGGTGAGGCAGCATCTATGGAGCGAAGGAATAGGTGGCGTTTCGGGTCGAGACCCTTCTTCAGACTGATGGGGTTGGGGGGGGGGGGGGGTGGGAAGAAGAAAGGAAGAGACGGAGACAGTCGGCTGTGGGAGAGCTGGGAAGGGGAGGGGAAGGAGGGAGAAAGTAAGGACTACCTGAAATTGGAGGTCAATGTTCATACCACTGGGGTGGGTTTAGTTTAGAGTTTAGTTTAAAGATACAGCATGGAAACAGGCCCTTCGGCCCACCGAGTCCATGCCGACCATCGGTCACCTGTCCACACTAGTTCTATGTTGTCCCAATTTCTCATCCACTCCCTACACACTAGGGGGCAATATACAGAGGGTCGATTAACCTACAAACCCGCACGTCTTTGGGATGTGGGGGGAAACCGGAGCACCCGGAGGAAACCCACAAGGTCACAGGGAGAATGTGCAAACTCAGCACGAATGGCACCTCCACTAACTGCATCACTGCGCCACCCAGAATAATTAAACTAGTCTCCTCTGCCTGCACGTGATCCATATCCTTCCTTTCCCTGCATATCCAAGTTCCTATGTAAAACTTTCTTAAACGCCACTAACCTACACACACACAGACAGCAGCCGAGGTCAGGATTGAACCCAGGTCTCCGGCGCCGTGAGGCAATGGCTCTACCCGCTGTGCCACCGTGCCACCTTCACTTTGAAAAGTCAAATTATTCTTTTTACTTTACACAAAAGCGAGGAGTTCTGTCAACCTAAAGCAAGATTCCTTCCTGACGAGACCATTGCTTCCTGCGAGCGGGAGGGCAGAACAGTGTGGGGTGTGGGTGCCCCTGCCACCCCTGTCCGTGTACTGACCTGTGCCCACCCCCTGGGGCTGTGCCGACGGGCAGAATACTAACAGGTTCACAGCCCTGCTCCTGAGAACACACTTCACTAACATGGTTCAGCAACGAGAATCTTCCTTTCAGCAGAGGTTAATTGCCCTCTGGGGTGGACCTTGACGTAGTCCGCCCTGTTTCAACTAATGCAATCAACCCAACGTGCACAATCAAACAAGATCAAATAGAACAAGTTGTCCTACAACTTTAGGCTGTGCACGCCATACACAAGAAGAATTGTCCTCTGTAAAACAGCCCACATGTTTTCTCCTCGGCATCTCTCTCGGTCCAAGCGATTGGCTTGCTATGTGGTCACACACCCTGCAATCTGTACACATAACTGGAAGACGTATGGAACAGTTTCCTAATCTCTCGGAAGACCCACAGATACGTTTTCTCAGGGAGTAAGGCATGATTGAATGGCGGCATGGACTTGATAGGCCGAATACCCTAACCTTGCACCTATAACTTATCAACATGGATTTCTCCACCTTTCTCCTACTCTCAATGAAGCTGTGGATCAACTTAAACTTTGTTTAGCACAGTGCTGCAAATGGTAGAGCTGCTGCCTCACAGCGCCAGAGACCCGGGTTCGATCCTGACCTCGGCTGCTGTCTGTGTGTGGAGTTTGCACGTTCTCCCTGTGACCCCGTGGGTTTCCACCAGGTGCTCCGGTTTCCTCCCACATCCCAATGACGTACGGGTTTGTAGGTGAATTGGCCCCTAGTGTGTAGGGGGTGGATGAGAAAGTGGGATAACGTGGAACTAGTGTGAACGGGTGATCACTGGTCAGCGTGGATCCGGTGGGCCGAAGGGCCTGTTTCCCTGCTGTATCTCTACACTAAACTGCACTAAATAATCAAAAGGACAATTCTGCAATTTGAAATCGTAGATTCCCATCAACTAGTGAATTCTGAGGTACATTTGAACTGTTAACCCGTCTTTTCATTTTCAAGGCACAAGCTGGCTTTGTTTCTCAGAGTTTAAATAGTGTGACAGAGTGTTAATATTTTGGCTAAGCTTATGATTAAAAAATATCATAGAAATTGCAAAACTGCCTTTGTTCCACAAAATCGATAGTGTCATTTAAGAGGCTTTTGGATGGACACATGGATATGCAGGGACTGTAGAGATATGGATCACGTGCAGGCAGGTAGGCACATCCAACACATCATCCTCCAACATTTTCGTCACCATCAATGGGGTCACACCACCAATCACATCTTCCCATCCCCACCCCTTTCCGCTTTCCACAGAGACCGCTCCCTCCACAACTCCTTGGTCCACATCCTTTCCCACCCAAACCTCAGCTACTTCCCACCCTCTCCCCGGCTACTTTCCTCTGCAACTGCAGGAGATGTAACATCTATCCGTATACGCCTGTGTTTCTATAGATCAGATTTGGTCAGCATTATTTAGTCATAGAGTCATAGAGCATGGAAACAGGCCCTTCGGCCCAATTTACCAACATGCTCCATCTGCATTAGTTCCACCTGCCTGCGTTTGGCCCATAGCCCTCTAAACCTATTCTATCCATGTACCTGTCCAAATGTCTCAATGTCCAAATGTTCTTGAGCTTAGTTTAGTTTATTGTCACAAATAGTGATAATAGTCCGAGGGTCTCCATTTTGTTGCGTGCTATCCAGTCAGCGAAAAGACTATACATGATTACAATTAAGCCATCTACAGTGTACAGACACATGATAAAGGGAATAACGTTTAGTGCAATATAAAGTCCAGTAAGGTCTGATAGTCCGAGGGTCTCCATTGAGGTTGATGGGAGGTCAGGAGCGCCCTTTAGTTGGCGATTGGATGGTTCAGTTGCCTGATAACAGCTGGAAAGAAAATGTCCCTGAATCTGGAGGTGTGCGTTTTCACACTTCCGTGCCTCTTGCCAGATGGGAGAGGGGTGAAGAGGGAGTGGCTGGCCCTAGATTATGCTGGTGACCTTGCTGAGGCAGCGTGAAATGTAGATGGAGAGGAAGGAAGGGAGGTTGCTTTGTGTCATGGTCTTGGCTCCGTCCGCAATTCCTTGCCGTCTTGGGTGGAGCATGGACAATGTGGGCCGAAGGGCCTGCTCCTGTTCCGTCAATCAGAGTCACCGCTTCTCTTCCCTTTGGAAAAGCGTCCGAACACCCTGATCTCACAGTTGTTCTCTCTACTCTGCTTTATCAACCACACGGTCTGACCTAGCTAACCTCTGCAGAGTGTCTCTCAACTTCCCCCTCCTCTGAGTGAAGGCACCATTATCCTTGCGTCAGTTAGCATTTGGATCGCATCCTTGCTTGAAGTAATATGAAAGACGATACTAAGGTGAATACCCACCCATTATGTGTTTCAATTTAGGAGCTAAGCCTGGGTCAGCAGATTACTTATGTTGATCAAAATGATTTGGGGTTGTGATTACCATAACCAATTTAAATTTTATTGATTTAACCTTCTGAATGTTGTAATTGAACACAGATGTTGGGCTGTGCCTCCCAAAGCTATATTGTAGTTTGAGGTCCACGCCAGTATTTTGCAACAATCAATAAGCAGTCCATCACATTAACAATTAAACTGCTCCATTAACATATTTTGATGTTTGTTGGACTTTATTTTTATTTATTGTTCTGTCAATGGAGCACAGTTGTTAAATGATGCTGTGCAGAAAGTTAATTAGGCCACAAAAATTTAATACCATGTTTTTTGCATCAGCCTGTCCGTATGATTCATCATTTCTGGATGGATATGTTAATACTGGCTACCGTGAAAACAGCTAGCGACCCGCTTTAGATACTTGATGAATGTCATTCAAACATGGCCGTACGCAAGACCCCGCGGTTTGTGGCCTGCCGGGGGAGCTGATGAGCGACCCGTGCTCGGAGAAAGCTGGTGACCGTGGTGTGGATGGGGGAGCCCACCGAGCCACCGCTGCTCATCACCCCCTCAAGTCCCCCCTTCCATTCACTCCATCTACTGATTGGGGATGATCAGCCATGATCACATTGAATGGCAGTGCTGGCTCGAAGGGCCGAATGGCCTACTCCTGCACCTATTGTCTGTTGTCTACACTTTACACTGCCTCGGCAAGGTCACCAGCATAATGGAGGATTGAGCCGGCGTCGATGGGAGAGCAGGGAGGCCGGGGGGAGAGGAGAGGGAACCGGGGTCTGGCCTCCCGCACCCTCGAGGTCAGCTGCAGGAGGTGCCCCCCCCGGGGAACAAAGGTGTACGGGCGAGGAGAGGGACATTGGTTGCTGGTCGACCAAAGGAAGAGGAGCCAGCAGCAGCCTGGGGTTCGCCTGGAACGGGCACCACTCGTAACAACTGGAGCGTGGACTGCACTTGGAAAATGGCGCCAAACATGGCATTTCTTGCATGCAGGCTCAGTGGACTATTGGTGGACAACTGCTGATATGGGGTGGTATGCTGATACTCAACTGAAGTGTTTGTAAGAAAATAATTTCACTGTGCATTTGCACTTCCCACATGTGACAAGAAAAGCACCATTGAACCATTCAGATGTTATATTATGAAATGAACAACTCTTCCTTCAACTTGGGTTAGTTCTCATTACGAACCAGAGCTGAGCATTTATCTTTGCACTGGTTGTAACACAAGCACTCAGGGTGCAATAGCATTGATGTGAAGTGCTTTTGCTTTGTGCTGGAGTTGCAGTCTGCAGCTGTTTTAGACAGTATCCCGACCAACAAAGCCTGACTGGAGAGCAGAATGTCAAGCTGCTTCTCCTGGACCTAGTCGAGATCTTCACAGACAATGCGATTTAGTTGAGACATACAACGTGGAAACAGTCCCTTCAGCCTACCGAGTCCACGCCGACCATCGATCGCCCGTTCACACTAGTTCTACCTTATCCCACTTTCCCATCCACTCCCTACACACTAGGGGCAATTGACAATTTACTGAGGGCCGATTAACCTACGAACCTGCACGTCTTTGGGATGTGGGAGAAAACCGGAGCACCCATGCGGTCGTAGGGAGAACGTGCAAACTCCACACACAGACAGCACCCGAGGTCAGGATCGAACCCGGGTCTCTGGCACTGTGAGGTAGTGGCTCTACCCGCTGCACCACTGTGCTGCACCTGTAGGTAGTAATGTGATGTACAACTAATGTAGTTGTAATGCAAGCAGATTTTGCATCAGAAATTACCTTTCTTCAATGCTACACACCTGTGTCCTAAAATTACATGAGGAAATCACACAACAATTGGTTCTTGTGGAAAAATAGGAGTAGCCAAGTGAAAAATGTCAAGGGATGTACATAAATCTTCACTTAATGAGACAGAGAGCTGTTCAGCCGTGAAACAGGCCCTTCGGCCCACCTTGTCCATGCCAAGCAAGTTTGCATGATGGGGCTGGCCTCATGTGCCTGCATTTTGCTCTCTAAACCCTTTCCATCCATATGTCTGTTAAATTCTCAAATTATTTACTGGCTCTGAGATGATTGATTGAACCACAAAGTGCTGGAGGGATTAGCAGGTCAGACGGCATCTGCAGTGGGAATAGACAGACAACGTTTCAGGTTGGGACCAGGCCATACTCTCCCGACCCCTCAATGTCAGTGGCTGCTTGGGTGGATCAGCTTTAGGGCATTTCCATTGACTGCGTGGGTTCTCACCAGGTGCTCTGGTTTCCTCCCACATCCCAAAGACGTACAGGTTTGTAGTTTAATTTGCTTTGATAAGTTGTAAAATTGTCCCTGGTGTGTGTAGGTGATTGCTGGTCGGCGCAGACTCGCTGGGCCAAAGACCTGTTTCCACGCTGTAAATCTCTAAATCTAACGTCTAAACATGGATTGACCCGAAATATCACCTATCCAGGTTCTCCAGAGATGTTGCCTGACCCGCTGAGTTACTCCAGAACTCTGTGTCCTTTTGTGCGACAACACGCATCTGCAGTTCCTTGCCCTAACAGAGGCAGTTAAACCTGGGATCCAGGATACATTCTCCTTCCTCTACACTCTCCACCCATCCCCTGCAGTCCATCATTCGTCACAGCCAGGCACATCCATCATCTCACTGAGGCCAGGAACCACCAAAAATGAAATGAATTAACAAAGCTATATTGTTTCTCTGAGGGCGCAAAGTACATTTCCTTTTTTTAAATAATTCAGTAGATATTTTGAGAAATTGTGGTGTCGTGGAGATATAAACTACACTTGGAAAGTTATGCCTTGTTTAAAATAATATCTATGGTAGGCAGTGTAAACAGCACATATGCTGCATCATCTTCCCAACGCATGCCTGAAACATATCTTGTAATCAGAGAGGAGGCTTATACTTTACACATATATATTGTTAGAACAGTCCTTCCATAAGCTAGGGTACTGTCCAATTCACCTCTACCCCATTGCGGACATTGGACTTTGTCTCTGGAACTGATGCGCTACAATGCTGAGAACTATATTCTGCACTCTGTATCTTCCCCTTTGCTCTACCTACTGTACTTGAGTTTGTGGTGATTGTATTTATGTATAGTATTATCTGATCTGTCTGCAACAACGGCAATTGTTTACATAGGTGTATTATTGTCACGTGTACTGAAGTACAGTGGAAATCTTGGCTTTGCCCACTATCCAAACAGATCAGTTAACGCTGTAATAAATATAACCAGGTCAAACGCAACTTATTGTACTTGCATTTGCCTTGTATTCATGCATGGTATATCTGATCTGATTGTATAGCCTGCAAAGCGTTGCACTGTACCTCAATACGGGTGTCAATAATAAACCCTAAACCTAAACCTCTGTGTTAAAATAATATCCGCCCCCCCCACCACTCCCCCCCCAAGATGGGATCAGGATAGGGGGTCACCTCATCCTTACCTTACATGTTTTTCCTCTACATGCTCAATTTTTGTAAGGTGTCCTTGAGACTCTTGAAAGGCGCCCATAAATAAAATTTATTATTATTATTATTATTACCTCACCCAATGCATCCTTTCCCCACATTTCCACCACCTTCAACGTGATCTCCCCAACGGTTACACCTCCCCACCCCTTTCATAAGTTTAAAGGAGATGTGCGCGGCATATTTGTTACACAGAGGGTGGTGAGTGCCTGGAACCCACTGCCGGGGGTGGTGGTGGAGGTAAATACGACAGTGGCCTTTAGGAGGTTTTTAGACAGGCTCGTGGATATGCAGGGAACGGAGGTATACGGATCACGTGCAGGCAGGTAAAGGGCTGGTCTTGGCATTATGTTCGGTACAGACATTGTGGGCTGAATGGCCTGTTCCTGTTCTGTGAATCAAGCAAATATAAGACAATGGATGAATGTTAGTTGCCCTCAGATTAATGTAGAAATCTTCACCTTAATTTATGTCACAGCATTGTGATAGAAGCTTCCAGACTAGAACATAGAACAGTACAGCACAGCAACGGGCTGTTCAGCCCACAATGTCCATGCCAAACATGATGCTGTTAAACTAATCTCCTCAGCCTGCGCATGATCCATATCCCTCCATTCCCTGCATGCCCATGTGCCTATCTAAAAGCCTCTTAAACACCACTGTTGTATCTGCCTCCACCACCACCCCTGCCAGTGCGTTCCAGGTACCGACCTGTGTTAAAATCTTGCCCCGTACGTCTCAGAAGTTCATATGTTCTAGGAGCAGAATTAAACCATTCAGCCCATCAAGTCTACTCAGCCATTCAATCGTGGCTGATCTTTCTTTCCACCTCAACCCCACTCTCCTGCCCTCTCCTCATAACTCCGGACATCCGTACTAATCAAGAATCTGTCAATCTTCACTTTAAAAATATCGATTGTGCACAGAATGAATTGCACAGATTCACCACCCTCCGCTGAAATAAATTCCTCCCCATCTCCTTTATAAAGGCTTTCCACTTTCTGTCTACACAGAACCGAGTCCAGAACCAGGGGCCACAGTCTTCGAATAAAGGGGAGGTCATTTAAGACTGTGGTGAGAAAAAACGTTTTCACCCAGAGAGTTGTGAATTTATGGAATTCCCTGCCACAGAGGGCAGTGGAGGCCAAATCACTGGATGGATTTAAGAGAGAGTTAGATAGAGCTCTAGGGGCTAGTGGAGTCTAGGGATATGGGGAGAAGGCAGGCACGGGTTATTGATAGGGGATGATCAACCATCATCTGAATGGCCTCCTCCTGCACCTATTTTCTATGTTTCTATGAAACTATTTGGTTTCTCTGCTCTGTTCAAACTGTTGGCCTCTGTGTCTCTGCACCAAAGGAAAGATGCACTTGTCTTGGAAGTGGTTCAGTGTGGACCCAGGGGATGCTCCCCTAACTGGGAGACAGAGATGTTTCAGATGCAAGGCAGCTGTTTCCTCCGCACAGCTGGTCAAAGACTGAATGACGGTCCCAGTATTCACCGTTGGCCATTTCATACTCAGAAGAGAGGAACTTAATTTAACAAGATGGTAGTGAGCCCTTCCTGAAAGGCTTGCATCTGTGCGGCAAATTGGATGCAATTCTATGTAATTTTGTCTTTGATGTTTTTCAAATTTTTGCTATCCATTTGCAATCTTGTTTCCCTCAAATGTCAGCGCATCTATTGAGAGCAGAATAAACCTACTGAGCACTTAGAGCGTTTGATATTTTCATTTCTGCTTTCTTGTACTTTATGTTAACTCTCACCATTTCTTTGCATTGGGAGTCAGCAACTCACACGGCAAGAGCTTGAAGCTGCTAAACCCTGTTGAAGTTTGCTTCCGATCAGTTCAGCAAAGAAATGAAGGGAGGGAGGCAATAGTACTTTGTGATTGATTGAAAGACACAGCGTGGAAACAGGCCCTTCGGCCCACCGAGCCCACGCCAACCATCGATCACCCGTTCACACTAGTTCTGTCTTATCCCACTTTCTCATCCACTCTCTGCACACTGGGGGCACTTTTACAGAGGATCAATTAATCTACAGCTGGATAGGTGACATGTCGGGTCGGGACCCTTCTTCAGTCCGATTGTAGGGGGTGGGAAGAGGGGGGAGAAGAAAACTGGAAGAGAGGAGGGGCAGGACAAAGCCTGGCCAATAATAGGTTGATACAGGTGAGAGGGGTTTTCAATAGGTGGATGGTCGGAGATGAAAGGACAAAAAGGACACAAAGTGCTGGAGTAACTCAGTTGAGGCCTGAAATGTCACCAATCTAGGACCAGAGGGCACAGCCTCAGAATAAATGGACATACCTTTAGAAAGGAGATGAGGTGGAATTTCTTTAGCCAGAGGGTGGTGAATTCTTGGAATTCATTGCCGCAGATGGCGGTGGAGGCCAAGTCAATGGATATTTTTAAAGTAGAGATTGACATTCCTGATTAGCACGGTGTTGGGGGAGAAGGCAAGAGAATGGGGTTGAGAGGGACAGATAGTCCCTTGTAGACTTGATGGGCCAAATGGCCTAATTCTACTCCTATCACTTATGACCTTATGAACTATCCATGTCCTCCAGAGCTGCTGCCTGACTTGCTGAGTTACTCCAGCACTATGTGTTCTATGCAAGATTGCACTGTGCCACCCCTCATCGCTGGCCAGACTTTGCCTCACTGTTTAAGATTAAGGGTTAGGCCATTTAGGACTGAGATGAGGAAACAGATAGTTGTCAATCTGTGGAATTCTCTGCCACAGAAGGCTGTGGTGTCCAATTCACTGGGTGTTTTCAAGAGAGAATTAGACTTAGGGCTAACAGAATCAAGAGATATGGGGAAAAAGCAGGAACGGGGTACTGATTTTGGATGATCATATTGAATGACAGTGCTGGCTTGAAGGGCCGAATGGCCTCCTCCTGCACCTATTTTCTATGATTCTATGTCTGTCCTTCCCCTCCTCTCTTCCAGCTTTCTTCCCCCACCCCCCACAATCAGTCTGAAGAAAGGTCCCGACCTATCCATGTTCTCCAGAGATGCTGCCTGACCCAACAGATTGTTACTCCAACACTTTGTGTCTTTTTCCCCCCACAAACCAGCATCTGCAGTTCCTTGTTTAGTTTAGAGATGAAAGCGCGAAATCAGGCCCTTCGGCCCACCGAGTCCGCACCGACCAGCGATCCCCGCACACTAACACTATCCTACACACACTCGGGACAATTTACAATTATACCAAGCCAATTAACCTACACACTCTTTGGAGTGTGGGAGGAAACGAAAGATCTCGGAGAAAACCCATGCAGGTCACGGTGAAAATGTACAAACTCTGTACAGATAGCACCCGTGGTCAGGATCGAACCCGCTGCTGACTGTGACTCCAAAAACAAAATAGTACAGTCTATCTTAGTGTAAATATATATTTTTAAAGCTGTCTTTTGCCTTGGGCTGATAACTGTCTTCAGTGAAAGAAAACTTTTAAACAAATTAATTGAACAAAACAAATGATGCAGGTTTGAGTCCAGAGCCATTCTATCAAGAGATATCAATGAACAAATATATCCTGGAGGTTCTCTGAAATAAAATCACTATCTTTGATGTTCCCTTTCTGTTTACCATGCTTGACTTTTGAAAAATACATGATCTTCCAATTATTTTTTTTTGTGCTGAAAAAAAAACCCCCCTAAAAAATCAATCCGGATGAGATTTTGAAAATCCAACATGAAAATAATAGTGTCATGCAGGAATGTCTCACGAGACAGTTTCTCTGAGGTCATGCCCAAAGGAGAAAAACCACAAGATCTGCACAATCTTCGAGCTACTTCACAGAAGGGAGTTGCATGGGATATAATAAAAATGATCCACAGACGCTGGTTTATACCAGATATGGACACAAAGTGCTGCAGTAACTCAGCGGCTCAGGTAAGGCAGCATCGCTGGAGAAAACAGTCAGGTGATGTTTTCGGGTCAGGACCTTCTGCAGTCTCGTTAGTCTAGTTTAGTTTAGTTTAGAGATACAGTGCAGAAACAGGCCCTTCGGCCCATCGAGTCCGCAACGACCAGGGATCCCCGCACATTACTATCCCACACACACGAGGAACTATTGTACATTTGTTATACCAAGTCAATTAACCTACATACCTGTATGCCTTTGGAGTGTGGGAGGAAACCAAAGATCTCGTAGAAAACCCACGCGGTCATGTGGGGGGAATGTACAAACTTTTGTACAGACCAGCACCCGTAGTCGGGATCGAACCCGGCTCTCTGGCACCGTAGGCACTGTAAGGCAGCAACTACCGCTGCACCACCGTGCCACCCTAGAGAATCTCTTGTGCCTCTCTGCTAATTGTTACATCTTCCTAACTTAACTTGTTATTGGCTTGTTATTGTCATATGTACCGAGGTACAGTGAACAGTTTTAGATCACGTGCCATCTAGTTAAATCAGATTACACTGTACATGAATACAATCAAGTCAAACACATGTACAACAGGTAGTGCAAAGAGAAAAATACCAGAGTGCAGAATATAGTTTTGCACCATTATAACATTACAGTTCTAGAGAAAAAGACCAGCGTCTGCAATGAGGTAGGTTGGAAGATCGAGACTGTACCCTAGCTTGTGGGAGGACTGTTCTGAAGTTTGATGACAGAGGGAAGGCAACTATTTCTGAGTCTGGTGGTGTGCGCTTTCATGCTGTTTTCATCTTCTTCCCGATGGGAGCGGGGAGAAGAGGGGACGACTGAGATTGTTCTTGATTATAGACACAAAAAGCTGGAGTAACTCGACGGGACAGGCAGCATCTCTGGAGAGAAGGAATGGGTGATGTTTCGGATCGAGACCCTTCTTCAGACTGCTTTTATTTGGGTGAGGTTAGCGTGGGTAAGGGGAGTGGAAAAGTCGAGATGGTTGATGTCACGCCGTGAAGTTAGAAATAGAAATGTCTAGAGAGGGTAGAAGGCCGTTTGGGGGAGTCCAAGAGGAGGGGGACCGGTGGAGACGGCAGAAGGGGTCATCTCTGGCTGGTGAGGACTCCTTCCCATAGAAAAAGGCACGGAGGCGGAGGTGACGAAAGAATGTCCTTGATTATGTTGGCTGCTTTCCTGAGGCAGCGTGAAGAGTCAAATTATCTTATGAACTCTCTCCCTGACAGACAAGGTGGCTGAATTAAAAGTAGGTACATTATTAAGCAATGACATTCAATAATCTTGTCAGCTCGATTATTACGAGTTCAATTAAAGAAATCCCCTTAATTTTTCTACCAACGGTAAAAACTCAAATAATCAACAAAATCAGTGCAAAGAATACCGGAGAATGTTTAGAATTATCAAGGAATATTTTTGCTAAGCCATGTTTATTTTGGACATTACTGTATTTCCTGCATCACTGTACCTCGGTAGACGTGACAATCATAAACTAAACAAAACCAAACAAACACTAAATGCGAATTTGATGCTTTAGAAAGTAAGCTTGCATGTAACGTGACATTGCAGCAATAAACACCGTTAAGGGCCTGTCCCACTTTCACGACCTAATTCACGACCTCTGCCGAGTTTGCCCTTGACTCATACTCGCAGCATGGTCATCACGAGGTCCATGGAGGTCGTAGGCAGGTCGTGATGCTAGTCGTAGGTACTCGTGGCATCAAGTAGGTCGGGGCGTTTTTCTAGCCTGATGAAAAATGTCTTTAGTTCCAGTTTTAATTTTAGAGATTCTAAATTCTAGGGTTCTCCCTAATTTCTACGTTTTTCCCGTGACGGCGTAGGTTTCCGCTGGATGCGCTGGTTTCCACCCACATCCCAAAGATGTGCAGATTTGTTGGTTAATCGGTCTCTGTAAAATTGCCTCTAGTATGAAGGGAGTGGAGGCAGAAGTGGGATAACATAGAACATGCGTGAATGGGAGATCGATGGTTGCCGTGGACTCTGTGGGCTAAAGGACCCGTTTACATGCAGTATCTTCCAATCAATCAAATAAAAGTAAAATTCCTCCCTCATTTGTTTAATTCTAGGGTGGTACGTGGCGCAGCGGTAGAGTTGCTGCCTTACAGCGCCAGAGACCCGGGTTCCATCCTGACGTGTACGTATGTACTTCCTCCCCGTGACCTGCGTGGGTTTTCTCTGAGATGTTCAATTTCCTCCCACACTCGAAAGACGTACCGGTATGCAAGTTAATTGGCTTGGTATAAATACAAAATTGTCCCTAGTGTGTGTCGGGTAGGGTTAACGTGCAGGGATCGCTGGTCTGTGCGGACTCGGTGGGCCAAAGGGCCTGTTTCCGTCCTGTATCTCGAAACTAAACTAAATAAGAAAGATGGAACATAGAAACAGGCCCTCCGGCCCAACGAGTCCATGCCGACCATCGATCACCCGTTCACGCTAGTTCTACGTTTCCCACCTTTGCAGCCACTCCCTGCACACTCTGGGCAATTTACAGAGGGCCAATTAATCTACAAACCCGCACGTCTTTGTGCTGTGTGGGCGGAAACCGGAGCACACGGGGGAAACCCTCGCAGTCACAGGGAGAACGTGGAAAGTCCCCACACGGACAGCACCCGAGGTCAGGATCGAACTTGGGTCCCTGGGGCTGTAAGGCAGCAGCTCTATCAGCCTACCAGAGTTGAATGAATACTGCTACAGGTAGAAAGGAAAGCCCCTTGTCGTCAGCGAGCAATCTGGCGTGGCAAGATTGTACGGTTATTATAGAACTTAATGGAATGAAAATCAGCTGAACAGTCCACGCCATTAAATTACCATTTATATGAAGAAAATAAAGATTCATTCCACATCCGTAAAAGATTCACACAAGGACCATGCATAAATATTATCCACACGTTGTTTAATGCCTCATATTCAAAGCGTAACATCAGAAAAACCACAGCACTGAAATAGAAATGGGCGTCAAAGTGGCGCAGTTGGTGGAGCAATAACCTCGCAGCGCCAGAGACCTGGGTTCGATCCTGACCTCGGGTGCTGTCTGTGCGTGGAGTTTGTACGTTCTCCCTGTGACCGCGCGGGTTTCCTCCGGGTGCCAGCACATGCTCCCTCACCCCATGCTGTATCTTTAAATCAATTGAAAAAAAAAATAGAATTCCTCCTTCATTTGTTTAGTTTGTTTAATTTTACGGATTCAGCATGGAAACAGGCCCTTCGGCCCACTGAGTCCGCGCTGACCATCGATCATCCGTTCACACTAGTTCTATGTTATCCCACTTTCTGATCCACTCCCTACACACTAGAGGTAATTTACAGAGGGCCAAATTAACCGCTCTGTTCTGTTTATTTTCATTCCATTATTGCAATTGTCGGTGCCTTACACCAGTGATTCCCAACCTGGGTCCACATGGCAAATTTCAGGGGGGCCACAGAAATTTTTTGGGATTTAGGGGGCCACATGTTCAATGAAGGGGGCCACAGAGCTACCACTGTTGCCTCCTAAATTTCAGTTCTAATAAATTTAAATCTATGTAGTTTAAATATTTTTGTTGTTTGTGGAATAGAATAAAAGAGAATATATGTGCAATTAATAGACACTGATATTTTTATGGAAGGTATTATAATATTGAAGTACTTTTTTCCGCTAATAATGTCGGGGGGTGGGGAGGGGGGGGCACAGAAAAATTAAAAGATCCCAAGGGGGCCATGAGCTAAAAAAGGTTGGGAACCACGGCCTTATACAATCCATTTAATTCTTGACTGTACGTGCAATTTGTAAGCTATTAAACTTCTCAAAAAAACAATGTGAAAATCAGGTGACAGGAGTTACTACACACATGTAGAGGTTGCACTAAAATAAAATTAACATCCCCATTAAAAGAAAAAAGCCCCATACACATAGAAACATAGACAATAGGTGCAGGAGGAGGCCATTTGTCCCTTCGAGCCAGCACCGCCATTCACCGTCATCATGGCTGATCATCCACAATCAGTAACCCATGAGTGCCTGCCTTCTCCCTATATCCCGTGATTCTTCTAGCCCCTAGAGCTCTATCTAACTCTTTTAAATTCACCCAGTGCATTTGCCTCTACTGCCTTCTGTGGCAGAGAATTCCACAAATTCACACCTCTGGGTGAAAAGGTTTTTTTCTCATCTTAGTTTTAAATGGCCTCCCCTTTATTCTAAGACTGTGGCCCCTGGTTCTGGACTCCCCCAACATTGGGAACATTTTTCCTGCATCTAGCTTGTCCAGTCCTTATATAATTTTATATGTTTCTACAAGATAACCTCTCATCCTTCTAAATTCCAGTTAATACAAGCCCAGTCTTTCCAATCTTTCCTCATATGACAGTCCCGCCATCCCGGGGATTAACCTCGTGAACCTACACTGCACTGCCTCAACAGCAAGGATGTCCTTCCTCAAATTAGGAGAGCAAAACTGCACACAATACTGTGTTCTCACCAGGGCCCTGTACAACTGCAGAAGGACCTCTTTACTCCTGTACTCAAATCACTGAGTGTTTAATTGTCATTTGTACTGACAACAGAACAATGAAATTGTTCAATTATTAAGACTGCGGCATGCAAACGTGTTGAAGGTTGAACACCCTTTTGTCTCCTTTTCACCTCCAGCCTTTGTCACTTACTCCACCCATCTGCCAATGAAACCCCCCCTCACCTGTATCCACCTATCACTTGCCAGACTTTGTCCCTCCCCCACAGAATTCCAGCTTTCTCCCCCACTCCAATCAGTCTGACCCATAACATCGTTTGTCCATTCGTAGAGTTGTAGTCATAGATACAGGCCCGTTGGCCACGCATGCCCACGCCGACTAAGATGCCCGATCCACACTTGTTCACCTGCCCCCGTTTAAACCAGTCCCATCTAAACCTACCTATTCCCTCCACAAATGCTGCCTGTCCCTGTTGAATGAACTCTCCTGAACTGTCAGCTTCTGGGTATGCTCGCCGGCATCTTAGACACATGTGCGCAGGCATCTTACACACATGCGTGCCGGCATCTTACGCACATGCGTGCTGGCATCTTACATGCATGTGTGCTGGCATCTTACATGTATGTGCGCAGGCATCTTACATGCATGTGTGCTGGCATCTTACATGCATGTGTGCTGGCATCTTACATGTATGTGCGCAGGCATCTTACATGCAGGTGTGCTGGCATCTTACATGCATGTGCACAAGCATCTTACATGCATGTGTGCTGGCATCTTACATGCATGTGCGCAGGCACCTTACATGCATGTGTGCTGTCATCATACATGCATGTGCACAAGCATCTTACATGCATGTGTGCTGGCATCTTACATGCACGTGCACAAGCATCTTACATGCATGTGTGCTGGCATCTTACATCCATGTGCGCAGGCATCTTACATGCATGTGTGCTGGCATCTTACATGCATGTGTGCTGGCATCATACATACATGTGTGCTGGCATCTTACATGCATGTGCACAGGCATTTTACATGCAAGTGTGCCTGCATCCCAGCCGGCTAGGAATGTCACGGGTGCGCGGTAGATTGGGAACACTGTTCAATGAGAGGACAGTGACGTGGGACCTTGCGCGGGACCCGGCCTGGACTCCATTTGCTGGGCTGCAGCCATTTTATCTAAGTTAGGTTGATGCACCATGTTCGAAGGTAGTTAGTAAATTACTGTTTAATTACATCTCCAGACAATAACACTGAGTTACTCCAGCACTTTGTGTTTTGCTCAAGATTCCAGCATCTGCAGTTCCCTGAGTCTCAACGTTACAGGTTTAGCCATGTTTATGGCTGGTAGCAATGAAACGACAGTGTGGTTGTCTCTTTGACGTGGTTCTGGTTAACCTAGATGGGCTGACCAAACACCATTTCTCACCAGTCAGCGGTGTAAGATATTGGTGCATCTTGTGAGGATAGTGATGTGTACATTTGCTCATTAGGAGGACCACATTCATTCTGTACAGCTTGAGATGATTCATGGGAGGAGAGGTTGTGAGCTTGTTATTAAAGCTCTTTTCTCCTTAGTACGATAAACAGTTCTTCACGTGTCCCCGTTTAGTTTTATTTCATGTCACCCGTTTATCATTTCAAAACCGCAGAGACGATTTAAATGATGACAACTGTCTATTGTTTTAAGACTTATTTACAGCTTTAAGGGCGAGGAAACATTTTCTATTGGAGTGCATAAGCTATTTCTTTGGGGAACAAATTACACCATCTTGTTTGTGGCAGGAACTTGGGATAAACTTAAGCCCCTGTCCCACTGTACGAGGTAATTCACGAGTTCTCCCGAGTTTTCCCCTGATCCGAACTCGGAGAATGTCCGTAGCGGATCCGTAGGAGTTTGTGGATGTCTCTTTCTCTCTCTCCGTCCCTCACCCACCCTAGTCCTCTTGCTAATTTCACCGTTTGTGGCCCATCAAGTCTACTCACCCATTCAATTGTGGCTGATCTATCTCTCCCTCCTAATCCCATTCTCCTGCCTTCTCCCCATAACCCCTGACACCCATACCAATCACGAATCTATCTATCTCTGCCTTAAAAATATCAATAGACGGCCTCCACAGCCTTCTGTGGCAATGAATTCTACAGATTCACCACCGTCTGACTAAAGAAATTCCTCCTCATCTCCTTCCTAATTGGACGTCCTTTAATTCTGAGATTATGACCTCTAGTCCTAGACTCTCCCTCGAGTGGAAACATCCTCTCCACATCCACTCTGTCCAAGCCTTTCACTATTCGGTACGTTTCAATGAGGTCCCCCCTCATTCTTCTAAACTTCACCGAGTACAGGCCCAGTGCGGTCAAACGCTTGTTGTCATTTAACTGTTCGTGCATCTCGACTCTTTTTGAGTGTAATCGTCATTTCATTATCAGGCCTGACTGTGCAACGATGACATTTCAAAAGCTAATAATAATTTCTGGCGTATTAAACCTAATGTCTAACATCTGGTTCTATCTGCTTCATGTACTGAGATGAGCAACGCTCTTTAAAATTGCTTCCAGATCCGCACCCTCCTCCTTGGTTGTTCCTGATCTGTCACAGTCTCACCTCAGGGGAATTGATATCTCCCCTTCTCATATTACAATCCCACTATCATCTCTTTACTTGTTTAAACTATTCACCATCCCTCCTTTTCACCTTGAACTTGTGAGATGATAACAGTCGCTAATTGCTATTTTGTCGCCCTTCTCATCTCTAATTTTGATCCAAATTATTTCCATCTCCCTTTTTGACATCGTCCCATTTGTTTTTACCGTTCGTTTCATGGTAATTCCTTTCATTAGTTTAAGAGGTCAGTCTTTGTAACAATTCCTGCATTGTGTTAGTTATCTCTTGTCAATCTCCAACTAAAACCATGATCGTTTGACGCCAGCATTAACACTCGCTGAGGTCTGATTACACGTCTCTTGTTTCACTTGTTCACTCCCGGGCCACTTTGAGGTTGTTCAAAGGCATCCGATTCATTCTTCAACTGTTTTAGATCCTTCTATTATGTCATAGTCATAGACTCATAGAGCGATACAGAGTTGAAACAGGCCCCTCAGCCCAACTTTCCCACATCAGTCAACAAGTCCCAGCCACACGAGTCCCACCTGCCTGCGTTTGGTCCATATCCCACCAAACCTGTCTTATACATGAATACATCATTTTCTGCATTTAATACCATATCACAACCTATTTGCATCATATTTTAGCTTTCCCCGCTGTTAATTAATTAGGAACTGCAGATGCTAGAATCTTGAGCAAAATACACAAGGTGGTGGAGTAACTCAGGGAGTAAGGCAGCATCTTTAGTTTAGAGATACAGCGCAGAAACAGGCCCTTCAGCCCACCAAGTCCCCGCCGACCAGCGATCCCCACATATTAACACTATCCTACTCATACTTGGGACAATTTTTGCAATTTTACCAAAGCCAATTAACCTACAAACCTGTATGTCTTTGGAGCGTGGGAGGAAACCAGAGATCTCGCAAAAAACCCACGCAGGTCACAGGAAGAATGTACAAACTCCGTACAGAATATAGAAAATCATGAGAGGAATAGATCAGGTAGATGCACAGAGTCTCTTGCCCAGAGTAAGTGAATAGAGGACCTGAGGACTTAGGTTTAAGGTGAAGGGGAAAAGATTTAATAGGAATCTGAGGGGCAACTTTTTCCACACAAAGTGGTGGGTGTGTGAAATGAGCTGCCAGAGGAGGTAGTTGAGGCTGGGACTATCCCAAAGTTTAATAAACAGTTAGACAGGCAGATGGATAGGACAGATTTGGAGGGACATGGACCAAATGCGGGCAGGTAGGACTAGTGTAGCTGGGACATGTTGGCTGGTGTGGGCAAGCTGGGTCGAAGGACCTGTTTTCACACTGTATCATCCATGAGTACAGACAGCACCCGTAGTCAGGATCGAACCCGGCTCTCTGACACTGTAAGGCAGCAGCTCTACTGCTGTTCCCCTGTGGGTGGAGGGAGATACGAGGAACTGCAGATGCTGTTTGATGAAGAAAGCAACAAAGTACTGGAGTAACTCAATGGGTCAGGCAACGTTTCGGGTAGGGACCCTTCATCAGACTATTTGTAGTAAGGAACAGAAAACTGGAAGAGAAGTTCACCCCTATGTTCCCATCATCTTCCCCCAGCGTCTATCATTCATTAACATGCGAGGGGGCATTTGCAGAGGCGATTAACCTACCAACCTCCAAATGTAGTCTGCATTAAAACTCAAAGTTAAAGGCTCTCCAGTAAATGGGCAGCTATCCTAAACAGTAATAGCATTGGAGTTCAGAATTTATTTCCAAATGTTATAAATACTGTGTAGCAATGATATCTTAGATATCATCATCGTATTGCACACTTCTGCTGAATGCCGCAATTCCTTCCTGTAATAGAACATAGCACATACGGCTCCAACGCAGGCCCTTCAGCCCACTATGTCTGTGCCCAACATGACAGCAAGGCCGATTATTATATGCCTGCAGATAATCCATATCCCTCCCTTCCTTGCATGTCCATGTGCCTATCCAAAAGTCTCTTAAATGCCACTATCGTATCTGCCTCCACCACCACCCCTGGCAGCGCGTTCCAGGCACCCACCATCCTCCATGTAAATAAATTGCCCCATGCGTCCCTTTAAACTTTGCTCCTCACACTTTAATGCTATAGGGTAGACAGTTGGAACCTTTTTCCCAGCATGGAAATGTCAAGGAATAGAGGGCCTAGCTTTAAGGTGAGAGGGGCAAAGATTAAAGGAGATGTTTTAATTTAGTTTAGAGATAAAGCGGCGAAACAGGCCCTTCGGCCCGCCGAGTCAGCACCGACCAGCGATCCCCGCATATTAACACTATCCTACACCCACTAGAGACCATTTACACATGCACCAAGCCAATGAACTTACATGTCTTTGGAGTGTGGGAGGAAACTGAAGATCTCGGACAAAACCCACGCGGTCACGGGGAGAACGTACAAACTCCGTACAGACAGCACCTGTAGTCGGGATTGAACCCGGGTCTCCAGAATTGTAAGGCAACAACTCTTCCGCTGTGCCACCTTGGCTGCCCAATGTGGGTCCCATGTGGGCCAGGATATTTTCCACAGAGTGGTGGGGGTGTGAAACACACTGCTGGGGGTGGTGGTGAAGGCAGATCCGCTAGTGGTGTTTAAGAGGCTTTTAGATAGGTGCATGGATATACAGGGAATGGAGGGATGTGGATCATGTGCAGGCAGAGGAGAGTAGATTAACTTTGCATCATGTTCAGCGTGGACATTGTGGGCCGAAGGGTCTGTACCTGGTCTGTGCCCTTCTATGTTCTATGTTTTTTCTTATCTATAGACTTGATTTCTTGTTGTCATGGTTATTGGTCATATTTTGCTACCAACATTCTCCACGTAGTTTGCCATGTTAAGGAGGCATCTCCTCCAATTTCCACGCTGCCTGTGACAACATGGTCGCAGTTTCTGTCCACAGAATGGCTGTGCTGCATATGTTCCCACACTCCTTCCAACCCAGCCGTTCCATCTTGTGCAAACTAATCTTCTTCACATCAATCCATCCTGAATAACATCACCAGCAATTTGTTAACATTTTAAAAGTCTCAGCCACAAATTTCTGTCATTTTTTCTTCCGTGCTCGACTATGAAATTCGGAGTAGCATCTGTTTCTGCGACAGCCTTACCGGCCCAAAATCGAGCAAGGATTTTCAAAATGCTCCTTTGCCATCTGCCTGCGCCCACTAATTTAATTTTCTGTAAATCAATGCCAACCCTGCTTTCTGCTTTCACACAACTTGCATTTAAGTGAATTATGGCAAGAGCCATATTTAAGTTTATATTGTATTTCGAGTTTAAGCACCTTGCTCTCTGTCACAGTCATACAGCGCATAAACAGACCCTTCAGCTCAACGTCTCCATGCCGACCAAGATACCCCATCTAAGCTGTTCTCATTTACACACATTGGGCCCATATCCCTCTAAACCTTTCTGAGTCATTCGTAACTGTCACTGTATGTCATGTTGTTACTTGTGGGTGGAGCACCAAGGCAAATTCCTTGTATGTGAATACTTGGCCAATAAACTTACTTACTATCCATGCACCTGTCCAAGTGTCTTTGAAAAGTTGTTAATGGTACCCGTCTCAACTGCCTCCTCTGGTAGCTCATTCCATATACCCACAACTCTCAGAATGAAAAGGTTGCCCCTCAGGTTCCTATTAAATCTTTCCTCTCTCACCTCAAATCTATGTGGTTAATAGAATTACCCGGCCAATCGATCAAGATCCTGCTGCAATTTTTCCACAACCATCTTCACTATCTCCAAAACCACCCACTTTAGTATCATCTGCAAACTTGCTAATCTTGCCATGTACGTTCTCATCCAAATTAATGACATAGATGGCAAACAGCATGATCTCAGTACCGATCCCTGAGGTACACCACGAGTCGCAGGCCTCCAGTCTGGAAAGCAGCCTTCCACCATCACCCTCTGCTTCCTTCCGTGAAGCCAATTTTCTCCCTGGGTTCCATGCAATCTAACTTTTTGTGCTGCCGCCGCTGGTAAGGGATAGGTTGAGGCTTCTTGACTTAGAGGGAGTAGGGGCATGAATTAAACCACCACATCTAGAGTAAAAACACATTCACATAGCTGAAACAGCAGAGGTGAATGTTCAATTAAACCTATCACAAGACTTGGCACTATTCTGACTAAATTGGCTCTCTCTGCTGCCACTCCACAACAGAATTAAAACTGCACTTATACAAGTAGCTCATAGCAAAAAGGGTGGCATGGTGGCGCAGTTGGTACACAGCAGCAGAGACCCGGGTTCGATCTTGACCTCGGGTGCTGCCTATGTGCGGAGTTTGCACGTTCTCCCTGTGACCGTGTGGGTTTCCTCCTGGTGCTCCGGTTTCCTCCCACATCCCATAGATGCATGGGTTTGTAGGTTAATTGGCCCTCTGTATGCGTTAGTAAAAAAAAATCTATTGTGTATAGGGAGTGGATGTTAAAAAAAAAGGGCCCAAACATGTAGGGAGTGGATGAGAAAGTGGGATAATATAGAACAAGTGTGAACGGGTGTTCGATGGTCGGAGTGGACTCAGTGAGCTGAAGGGCTTTGTTTCCATGCTGGATCTCTAAACTAAAACTAAATGGAAACATGAAGAATCCCATCTGTTTTGTTATGTACGAAAGCAAGTAATTTCTACTAAATATTTTCTGAAAGTACTAATTAGTAGAACACCACAAAGCTTAACTACTGTATAAGGCTTGAAAAGTAGTCTGGAACTAATTTAGATTTCAATGGTATTTAGGACTTTAGATGTTGGTAGGAGGTCTCTTTCAATTTAATTCCATTCCATCCACAATTCGTAATGTAAACAAATAATTTAAATGTGCAACCAAACCAAAGCTTTTAAAATAAATATCACCACATACTTTGTTCCGTGAAGGCAAATTGCATTTAAGATGCACAAATGTTTGGTGTCTTTCAAATCTAAGTGCTGTGGATTTTTAAAAACACCTCAATTTATACCTACATCGAGCAGTTTCTACAGGTTAATTTATTTTATGTGACATGTATACCTTTTCAAAAGTGCTCATTTGTAGTGAGCTTCAAGACTTGCTGGATCACGAGAGCAGAATAAAGCTGAGAAATGCTTCAAAACCATTTAGTGTCTGCTAAAAGGCTGCCAATTTGCAGATACCAGTCAGTCATTCAGCTGCTAGTCATTACTGGGGTACATCAAAAGAGTGAAAAAAAACATACAAAGATGTACAAGCTTCATTCATCAAACCCTTTAGGCTAGAGTATTTCTGAACCTGCTAATTTATCAGAAATCTGCTCTCGTTAGATCTATATTCAGCGTGTCTTGGTGGCACTATTAAAATGTACATGAATATGAAAATGAACCAAAACCACTTTTGTAGAAGGAATTAAAAAAACCCACTAAGTTTGTGATCCACAAGAGGTTCTACAAACAGTGTAAAAATGTTTGTTGGACAAAATTCTTTTTTTAACTGCCAGATAAAGCAATTGTATTAGAAAGGATTGCAATAGAAAGTGCTGGGGTACATATAAAATTATAAAAGGACTGGACAAGCTAGATGCAGGAAAAATGTTCCCAATGTTGGGCAAGTCTAGAACCAGGGGCCACAGTCTTAGAATAAAGGGGAGGCCATTTAAGACTGAGGTGAGAAAAAACGTTTTCACCCAGGAGTTGTGAATTTGTGAAATTCCCTGCCACAGAGGGCAGTGGAGGCCAAATCACTGGATGGATTTAAGAGAGAGTTAGATAGAGCTCAAGGGGTCTTGGAATCAAGGGATATGAGGAGAAGGCAGGCACGGGTTATTGATTGGGGACGATCAGCCATGATCACAATGAATGGAGGTGCTGGCTCGAAGGGCTGAATGGCCTCCTCCTGCACCTATTTTCTATCTCAGCGAGTCAGGCAGCATCTCTGGAGAACATGGATAGGTGACGTTTCGGGTCGAGACCATTCTTCCCGACCCGAAATGTCATCTGTCAATGCTCTCCAGAGATGCTGCCCAAGCTGCTGAGTTACTCCAGCACTTTGTGTCCTTTTGAGCATTAACCAGCATCTGCAGTTTTTTGTTTCCACGATTGTATGGCAAAGTTACCGGCAAAGTCCTTGCCATGTTGTAATGCCAACCAGGTCCTAAGGACATTAAAGATTTGGCCACTCCTGGACCTCAAGATGTACCGTTAGACAAATTAAAGTGCATAGAATTGCAGTTTTGACAATTTTAATAGAAAGTGACACCTCAGTTAAAATAGTTAATAGAATACAGAAAGCATAATCAATTATACAATAAATCTGAACACTGATTGTACTAAATGCAACTGTACCAGGAAACAAAAGGAATGAACACAAATGTGAACACAATAAAACTGTATTACATTTGCGCTTCAAATATTACAATATACTATGTACAAGAGTCATTCAAAATAAACATCTCATGCCAAATTAAAAGAAAAATTATAAACTATAAGCGGCAAAGAATAAAAGGGATTCATCTCCCTCATGACAAAGCCCAATATATACAGGAGGTCTAAGACATTCAACTTGGAACAGGAACAAAATGACTATATACTGTTTTCTTCCCATTTTCCTTCCAAACACGGCCACCAGCTCTGCGTACCATGCGTCTATTTCTATTAGTTCCTGTTTCAATTTATATTTACATGTTAAGTAAACCGTATGGAAGTTAGTGCTTAGAACAAATCTGATGGAGGGGCTCAGGAGGTCAGCGGACTTGCGATGCGTAGCCTTCTTTCATCAAACCTTCCTCGTAGTCCGTCTGGCACAGAATCATATTGTTCTTGAGGAAGAATTTATCTCCGACACAAAACCTGAACACACAAGAGGGAGGGGAGGGAGAAGAGAGGAGAGGTGTTAAATACGGGGAGCAAACAAGTCCCGCCAGAAATTGCAGGGAGTTGTGGATGTAGCCCGGGCCTTCACGCAGACCAGACTCCCCACCAACTCCATCTACACTTAACACTGCCTCGGGAAAGCAGCCAACATAATCAAAGACTTGTCCCACCCCCACCATTCCTTCTTTTCCCTGCTCCCTTCGGGCAGAAGGTACAGAAGCTTGAAAGCGCGCACCACCAGACTCAGGAACAGCTTCTTCCCCTCTGTTATCAGGCTTCTGAATGGTCCTTCCAAAATGTCCAATTCACCTCTACCCCATTGTGGACATTGGACTTTGTCTCTGCAACTGATGCGCTACAATGCTGAGAACTATATTCTGCACACTGTATCTCCCCCTTTGCTCTACCTATTGTACTTGAGTTTAGCTTGATTGCATTGATGCCTCATATTATCTGATCTGATTGAACAGCATGCAAAACAAAGCTTTTCACAGTATCTTGGTTCATGCGATAATAATAGACCTACAGTAAATCTAAGTGGACAGGATGATCCGATAGAAATAGCCTGTTCTAATGTGTAATACACCGGTACATTTCAATTATACTTTGAGAGCTCCTTCACCGAACCAGACCTTTGGCTCAATTGTTTGGTGTGTGTTCCAATTTTCTGATGGAACGCAACATTTGTCTGTTACGTACACATAACGAGTCTGCATAAAGTGATCTTAACTGTAGGCTGTTACGCAATTTACAAGCTTTGCAACCATTTGGATTTTTAACCTTCAGTGGCTCTTGTTTCTACTCAGTAAAATGACTGCATGAATATCCAGGCCAGCGCAGGTAACCTCTGGTAGCAAGGCTTTCCTGTTTGGAGAGCTGTTTACTGATGACGTTCCAATGTACTGACACAATTCCCATCGGCAATAACGTTTTAAACGGATTAGATTTAATATCGAAAGCAACGCAAGGTTCCGCGATTCTCAAGTGCAGAATTAGAAGCTTTTCAGACTTATTAATTCCTGACAAATTGCACGCCTCTGCCTCTCTCATCCGAGTGGGTTTCCCTCAGAACACCTCCGTATGTTGAAACTATGGATTTAACTGCAGATGCCAGTTTGCAAAAAAAAAAAGGCACAGAGGGCTGGAGTAACTCAGCGGGTCAGGCAGCATCTCAGGAGAGCATGGATAGATGACGTTTCTGATTGGGACTCTTATTCCAACTGATTTTTGGGGGAATGGGAAGAAAGCTGGAAGAGAGGAGGGGAAGGACGAAGCATGGGTGGTGATAGATGGACACATGGAGGGAGGCTTTTGAAAGGCAGATGGTTTCATTGAAAATACCAAGAGGTAGAAATTTATTCTTCACCACTTGCACTAAACAGACAGTCGGAGAAAGTCAAACTAACTTTCAACAAGTGTAATGCAGAAAGTATGCACAGGTAAGATGAGTATTTATTGTAGAACACAGGGCATAGAACAGAGTAACACAACTATACTTATATGAGTATCATATACTTATACGATCTGATTGGATTGCATGCAAAACAAGCGTTTTAATGTATAGCGGTACATGTGACAATAATAAATCTAAACTTAGACATAAGGGAACAGGATCCTTCGATATCAATATAGTATATACTAGCCTATTAGTGTATAATGTATACTAATAGGCCCACAATGACCATGCTGAACATGGTGCCAAGTTACACTAATCTCATCTGCCTGTTTTTGATATATTAAACAACTGACCAAGAAAACCAAAAAATATATATTTTCCTTTGTAAACAACTAATTTGTTAATTAGTTGATTCCAATTACTTTGTTTGTAGCATTTACCTTGAACATGTAGCAGCATAGCACAGGAACAGGCCCACAATATCATGCTGAACATTATTCCGTTTGTGCCTGCACATAATCCACATCTCCCCATTCCCGCCTACCCAATAACCTTTTAAACATCACTATCGTATCTGCCTCCATCACCACCCTCAGCAGTGAGTTCCAGGCACCCAGCCCCCATGGGAGGCGTGGTCCCCCTACTCAACCCTTTGCTGAATGTAAGATTCCAGTACTCCCCTGCCTCCCCCAGCACTGGACTTTAAAAAAAAATTCCAATTGCACTTCCCCAATTACAATACCAATTCACGCTCCCCCACCTGTCCTGCCAGGAGCTGGAGTAAGTGTTGTATGATGGCAACATTGTTGCAAATGATGGGTGGAGGACCGTGATATCCCATTCAGGTGAAAAGTTGGTGGAAGCACAGAGTGTTCCTGTATTGGAATTTTGTATCGAAGTTTGTTGGAAGCTGGTAGGAAAGATTTTAACTGTAAAAACCTTGTTAAAGTTGTTTTTTTTTAAAGCATTTAAATATCAATAACGTGAAATATAACATCAAATCTAAAGGAAAGTTAATTAGACCAACGACGGGAAAAAGCTGAGTAAGATTCTGCAAAAATATTAGTGCTATCATGTACAGTTTTGGTACACACACACACACACACACACACACACACACACACACACACAATGTGACTTTTAATAGTATATAGATAGATATATACTTACTATTTGTAAAATATGTCAATATTGTATCAATATTGAAATTATTTTTTTGTAAACCAGCAGTTGTCTCCTCTTTCATTAAATCATTAGGAGATGCAAGAAACCACTGTAATCCTGATCAAAACACAAAGTGCTGAAGGAACTCTGCCTGCAGTAGGTCAGGCAACATTTTGGGCGAGTAGTTTGAAGAAGGGACCCAACCTGAAACGTTATCTGTCCATTCCATCCACGGATGCTGCCTGACTTGCTGAGTTCCTCCAGCACTAGGTGTCCTATCCACTCTATTCCTTCCTGTTCTGCAGCAGAGCCAAAGCTCAAAGCCAAAGGTAAAGTAGACGCCTTTCCTAATTGCAGGATGCCCCAACTCATGTCATAGAGTGATACAGCATGGAAACAGCCCTTTGGCTCAACTTGCCCACACCGACCAACATGTCCCATCTACACTAGTCCCTCCTGCATGCGTTTAGCCCATATCCATCTAAACCTGTCCAATCCATGCACCTGTCTGAATGCTGTGATAGTATCTGCCTCAACTACTGCCTCCAGCCGGTCGTTCCATATACCTCCCACACTTTCTATACAAAAGTTGCCCCTTTGGGCAGCACAGTAGTGCAGTGGTAGAGTTGCTGCATCACAGTGCCAGATCCGAGTTCGATCCTGACTATGGGTGCTGTCTGTACGGAGTTTGTATGTTCTCCCCATAACTCCATGCATTTTCTCCGGTTTCCTCCCACTCTCCAAAGAAATACAGGTTTGCAGGCTTATTTGGCTGTGGTAAAAATTGTAAATTGTCCCTAGTGCGTAGGATCATGCTCGTGTACGAGGTTCACTGGTCGGCACAGGCTTAGTGGGCTGAACGGCCTGAATCTTTAAACTAAACTACTTTGAAAATGTTGCCCTCCTCTCTCCGAAGAGAGTTTTGCAACACTCTCTCTCACTGCACCCCCTCTGTGATTCCTCCTGCCCACCAGCTCTTTGCATTTTTACATGCCTCTAGTTTCCCTCTCCCCTGCGGAAGGTCTCAACCGGAGACGTCACCTATTCCTTTCCTCTGGAAATGCTGCCTGTCCCCTCTGAGTCACTCCAGCAATTTGTGTCCGTCTAAACTAAACTTAGGTTCCTATTGAATATTTCCTCCCCTCACCTTAAACCTATGTGCGTTGCTGATACATAATTTATCTAGTGTAGTAACTGCTGAACTGTGGAAGGCATGACTGTCCATTTGCACGCACTCCCTCAAAAAGAAATATGACACTGGTCAGATAATCTGCTGATGGAGAGCTAACGTTGGAGATTGTGTAGCACTCTGATTAAGAATCCAGAGTCCAGGACTATTGATCGGAAAAGATTAGTTTCTCCATCATGGCAGCTAGGAACTTTAAATTCAAGCAAATGAAATAAGCTAAACTAAAAATAATGACGGTGCCACTCACAGTAACCATGAAGGGCGGAAGATCGTCATGGCAACCACCCCTACCTGGTCCGGCCTATGCGTGTCCACAGCCTCAATTCAGGGTGAGTAGGAGATGGCCTAAAACTAACGCCGGCATTGACACTGATGTTCATGTCGAATGCACAAATAAATAGAACACATATAGGCCAGGGAAATGAGGAACAGCTCTGTACTTCTTCAAAATCGTGCCACACAATCGTTCATGCCCACCCGAGGTGATAAAAGAAGCCTCGATTTACCATCTCATCGCAGAAGTTGCACCCCAGGTTGGAAATGTCAGAGATTAGTGGGCATAGCTTAGTTTAGTTTTGTTTAGAGATACAGTGTGAAAACTGGCTCTTCGGAGCATTGAGTTTGCGCTGACCAGCGACCACCCCCGTACACTAGCACTATCCCACACACTAGGGACAATTTACAATTAACCTCCAAACCTTTGGAGTGACTTTGGAGTGTGGAGGTAACCGGAGCACCCCGAAAAAGTTCTGATCACCTCAGGAAATTTCGGGTCGGGAGCCTTTTTCAGTTTGATTCAATGGACAGGGGAAGTTTTGGGTCAGGACCCTTCTTCAGCCGGGTGCCCGCAGAAGGGTCCTGACCTGAAATATCGTCTGTCCATTCCCTCCACAGATGCTGCCCAACCTGTTGAATTGCTCCAGCACCTTATGTTTTGCTGGTGATTCCAACATCTTCAGTCCCTTAGATTGTTCTGTTTTTATAAAAAATAAGCTGAAGCAGCAAATTTGATTTCACGTGTCATGCAAAAGAAGTACGTAAACGTATTATCAATTTATGTTTGTTTCTACATAAGGGCAGAGGTTGGTTCACAGCAAGATCCTCTTTGAAGATTTGACACTTCAAGGGATGACGCACACTCATTCAATTTGATTCATTTCTGCTGTATTTTACATTAACTTTAAAATGATAGAATTGCAATATAAAACATTGTTATTTACAAGGGTAAAGAGATGACAGAGCATTGCAATTTAATTTGAGATTTATGCATAAATAGATTCCCCTCTCCTATCAGGCAAGAGATACAGAAGTGTGTAAAGACACACCTCTAGATTGAGGAACAGTTTCTTCCCAGCTGCTATCAGACAACTGAACCATCCTATCACCAACTAGGTCCTGGGCTACTATCTACCACACTGGAGGCGCTCAGACTATATGTAATCAGACTTAACTGGAATTTATCCTGCACTAAACATTATTCCCTTTATCATGAATCTGTACACAGTGAATGGCTCCATTGCAATCGTATGCAGTCTTTCTGCTGACTGGTTAGCACGCAAGAAAAGCCTTATACCGTATCTTGTTACCTGTGACAATAAACTAAACTGAACTCAAACCAAACTAATATGTGATGTACAGTAATGCGTTTTAGTTTGGGACAATTGAGCTCCCTGAATGTTGTAAAGTAAATAGATAAAGTGGTAAGGAAGGAGTATGGTACGCTTGCCTTCATTGACCGGGGCATTAAGTTTAGGAGTCAAGAAGTTATGATGCAGCTCTACAGGACTTTGGTTGGGCCACATTGGAGTAATGCCTGCAGCTCTGTTCGCCCCATTATGGGAAGGACTTAGGAGGCTTTGGAAAAGGTGCAGAGGAGGTTTAACAGAATGCTGCCTGGATTAGAGGGTACTAGCTATAAGGAGAGGTTGGACAGCCTTGGACTGTTTTCTCTGGAACGTGGGAGGTTGAGAAGAGACCCGATAGAAATAAATACAATTATGAGAGGCAGATAGGGTAGACAGTCAGAACCTTTTTCCCCTAAGGTGAAATGTCAACGATTAGAGGCCATGCCTGTAAGGTGGGAGGGGTAGAGTTTAATGGAGATGTGCAGGATATATATATTTTTTTACACAGAGGGTAGTGGGTGCCTGGAACGTGCTGCCGGAGGTAGTGGATACAAAGAGGGATTTAAGACGCTTTTAGATTGGCAAGTGGATATGCAGGGAATGGAGGGATATGGATCACGTGCAGGCTGAGATCAGTTTACATTGGCATTATGTTTGGCACAGACATTTTGGACAAAAGACCTTGTTGCTGTGTTGTGCAGTATGGCTGTGATCTGTGATCTGTGTTGTGTGTTCCAATTCTCATACAACTGGCTTATTTACGTAATCATAAATTGGGTAGGAGTTAAGGGCGGCACAGAGGTGCATGTTTTGCACGTATGTCCCCCTCATGTTTTCATACCGATTTCCGCCCCCTGCACGCGCCTATCCAAAGGTCTTTTAAACGCCACTATTGTATCTGCCTCCACCACCACCGATGGAAGCGCGTTCCAGGCACCCACCACACTATCTGTAAAAATACGTACCCCGCACATCTCGTTTAAACCTTGCCCCTCTCATCTTAAAGCTATGCCCTCTAGTATTTGTCATTTCCATCCTAGGAAAAAGATTTTGACTGTCTACCCTATCTATGCCTCTCATGATCTCATATCCTTCCATCAGGTCTCCCCTTGTAACTTCTGAAGCTCCAGAGAATACAACCAAAGTTTGTCCAAATTCTCCTAGTAGCTAATACCTTCTAACCAGACAGCATTCTGGTAAATCTCTTCTGCACCCTCTCGAATGTCCTCATATCCTCCCTGTAATGGGGTGACCAGATCTTCACACAGATCGTCCGTGGGAGAACAAAGAAGGGAAGAGATTGAACTTATTTTTTGCCTCCCATCACAGTGAGGAATGTGGTGGATGTTTATGTTAAAATGTATTTTGTGTGTTCTGTTGCTTTTTATTTGCATGACTGACTTGGCAAATGAAATTCCTCGTATGTTGCAAAACATACTTGGCTAATAAAGTAGTATTGTATTGTATTGTACTCTGCATAAAGTGCTGGAGTAATTCAGCGGGTGAGGTAGATAGTGACACTGCCTGACTCGCTGTGATACTCCAGCACTGTGTGACCGGCATCTGCAGTTCCTTCTAGAGTGTGTTGGCTTACGGTGAGAGGGGAGAGTTTATTTGCAGGCAGATTAGATTTGGTGTTTTTAGGTCATGATCAGTAGACATTGTAGGCCGAAGGATCTGTCACTGTGCAGTTCCGTTCTGTGTCCTATGTATTTAAGATGGACCTCGGGGGGGAACTTTGCTCACTTAAGTGGTCATCCATTTCTGGAATAAGCTTCAGAGGAAGCTATAGAAGCGGATACAACTACGATTTAATAAGATATTTGGGCAGATAGATGAATAGAGTTGGCCAATTACCAACAAATAGGACTAGCCCCAGTACACTTACTTGGTCGGCATGGGCAAGGTGGGCCGAAGGGCCTGTTTCAGTGCTATACAGCGCTATGACTCTATGCTACTGGGATTTACAACAGGATACATGTGCAGGATAAATGACCCATGCATTTTCTCCAGAGATGCTGCCAGACCCACTGAGTTACTCCAGCACTTTGTGCCTACCTTGAGGATAAATGTGCGGCATGTTATTCATTTCTGTAGGAAGGAACTGCAGATGCTGGTTTAATTCGAAGATAGACACAAAAAGCTGGAGTAATTCAGGGGGCTAAGTAGTGTGAAGAAGGGTCTCGACCTGAAATGTCACCCATTCCTTCCCTCCAGATACTGCCTATCCCGCTGAGTTACTCCAGCTTTTTGTATTCATTTCCGTACATCATTTGAAATGAGTGAACACTGACATTTTCTATCTACAGCTCCGTGTTTGTTTTTGCAGTTTGAAGGACCCATGTCCGCCATTATTGTTGGCCTAGACTTCTACATTCAATCGGTTCCTTACAGAAACCAACAGTCAGGTCTGTCCTCAGTAATGTGGCCTGGTGTAGCTTCACTAACATTATGGTTCATTCAGGCATCTGAAAGTCTTTCAGCATTTAAAGTATCATCTTTAATCATTCTGCTTCTACAAGTAAGACAGAGAGAGACAGAGAGAGACAGAGAGAGACAGAGAGAGACAGAGAGAGACAGAGAGAGACAGAGAGAGACAGAGAGAGACAGAGAGAGACAGAGAGAGACAGAGAGAGACAGAGACAGAGAGAGAGAGACAGACAGAGAGAGAGAGAGACAGACAGAGACAGAGACAGAGAGAGAGAGAGACACACACACACACACACAGAGACAGAGAGAGACAGACAGAGACAGAGACAGAGAGAGAGACACACACAGAGACAGAGAGAGAGACACATAGAGACACATAGAGACAGACACAGAGACAGACAGAGACAGACAAACACAGAAACGGAGAGAGATACAGTACAGAAACAGATCCTTCAGCCCGTTGTCCAAGCCATCTAAGCTAGCCCCATTAGCTGTATTTGGCCCATATCCCTCTAAACCTTTCCTATTCATATATCTGTGCAAGTGTCTTTTAAATGCTGATATCGTGCCTGCCTCACCTACCCCCTCTGGCAGTTGTGTTAGTTAAGGAAGTTGAAACCTGGCGACTCAACCTCCCCTGCATACAAATTCCCCATCAGAAGCCAACACAAGCTTCCATTAATTTCCTAAAATATTAAATTTAATATACACACACCTCAGCCACAAGCTAATGAACAAACATTCCACAATGTATCATTTTTATATTAGATCCTACATATTTATAGACTTGGAACACAATTATTGCCCTCAGGGGCTTGGCACTAGCAAGCCAGCCCCCAAAGGCAGTAGAAACCTTAATGAATTTTCCTACTAATGTGCAGAGCCAGCTACTTGGCAACTGCTGATATCTCCATCACTATTTAAACATGTTTTACTATTAATTGGTTTAACCCTATGGACGCGATCGGTTATTCAAACTTAAGCATCAGAACCTGACAACATTTAGAATTAATACTTTATGGTGTTAACTCCAGCATATTAAGTCACTGCATTTTCCAGGGGTGGGGGGGCATTATACAGTCAAGCCAGATTTTGCTGTGATTAATGGGCAACATTTTCTACAGTCAAAAAATCTAATAAAAAGCAGATGGGTTTCAGAAAAATGATTTGAATTAACAGTGAGCACCAGATGTTACATTCTTTTAACTAATTAGATTTCCGCGTGTGCCTACGACAAAGAGGAGTTTTGATCGAGAGAGAGGGAGAGAGAGAGAGAGAGAGAGAGAGAGCGAGAGAGAGAGAGAAAAAAAACTTTACCTCTGATTGCAGAGTTGACAGGCAAAGCAGTCCAGGTGATAAACGTTGTCCTTGGCCCGCATGACCATCTCGAAGGCGGGAATCAGCTTGCTGCATGCGGCGCAGTTGCCCGTCACGCCAAACAACCTGCAGACGAGCAAGACAAATCATGAGAGGCATCGATCGGGCAAACGCACACAGTGTTCGGGGAAGGAACTGCCAGATGCTGGTTTACACCGAAGATTACTCCAGCACTGTGTGTCTATCAATAGCTACGATAGAACTTTATTCGATCATTTTCCCTCCTGGGATGAAGAAAGTTGTATCGTACGTATCGAAAGACACAAAGTGCTGGAGTAACTCAGCGGGTCAGGCAGCATCTCTGGAGAAAAGGAATAGTAGTGCTGCCGACCCATTTCGGGTCGAGACCCTTCATCAGAATGCACACCTTCAGGAGCCTGAAGACTGCAAAGACCAGGTTCAGGAATAGCTACTTCCCCACAGCCATCAGGCTATTAAACCTGGCTCGGACAAAACCCTGAACATTAATAGCCCATTATCTGGGGGGGGGTGTCCAGTATACAAATGCAGAAGGAGGTAAAGGCAGCAATTAATGGAATGGGTTGCTAATCGAGGATCACAGACTTAAGTTGACCTTGACCAGAGGGAAGATTGATCTATTGACAGATACAGCACGGAAATAGGCCTTTCGTCCCACTGTGTCCACGCCGACCATCGATCACCCATTCATGCTAATTCCACTTTCTCATCCACTCCCAACACACTAGGGGCAATTTACAGAAGCCAATTAACCTACAAACCTGCACGTCTTTGGGATGTGGGAGGAAACTCACGCGGTCACAGGGAGAACTTGCAAACTCCACACAAACAGCACCTCCACTAGCTGCGCCACTCCACCACCGTGCCACCACCAGACTAATTTAACTAATTTCTTCAGCATGCACGTGATCCATATCCCTCCATGCTCATGTTCCAATCTAAAACCTTCTTAAACGCCACTATCCTATCAGGCTCCATCACCACCTCTGGCAGCGATCCAGGCACCCACCACTCTCTGGGGAAAGCAAACATGTCCCGCACATCTCCTTTAATCTATGCCCCTCTCACCAGCTTCATGCTGATGCTGATTATCTGAATCCCATGTGCCACGTTACAGGGTTACTACTCGTGGCACTTCCTTGCCATACATTGTCTTATGCCGAAAATCACCAACGATGTACAGGCCCTCTCGCCGGGATAATCGGAACTCCAGCATCAGAACAGAGGAACACATTCTGCGGCTTGGAGTTTCTGAATCGGCCACTTCTTACCACGGCTTCCTAAGTCCACAGGCCGAGCTGTCAGGAGCTCCAACATGGGCGATCCCCGGCAAAAGATCCTAGGCTCTGCGATTATAAATCAGCGTGGCTCCCGCAGCTAGAAGCTCCGCAAACCACAGCTCCACGGTGTTAAAGTCAGCAAGCCCAACACTCTGGAGCTCCAACACTGCCGATCCCCGGCAAGGCATCGCCCCGCTCCGCGATGGTAATTCCCCGCAGCGCCGCCGCTGAAGCTCTGGCTGGTCTCCGGTAGGAAAGGCTGCGCCAATCCAGTTGGTAGGCCGCGAGGGTAGGGGAGGAGGGGGGGGTGAAGATGCAACTCAGAGAAAAGATGCATCTCCGTCCAGGTAAGTGACTGAAAAACAGTTTCCCCCTATCCCCCCCCCCCCCACCCACCCTCCACATATGACATACTGAGAAACATTTAAAACTAACAATTAGACACACTAAAAATAACAAAAATGGTGAAAGGCCTAACAGAGACAGACAGAGACAGAGACAGAGACAGAGACAGAGACAGAGACAGAGATGGGCCAAAGGTGGACAAATGGGACTAACTTAGATGGGGCATCTTGGTCGGCATAGACGAGTTGGAAGGAAAGACAACTGATCCGAAACGCCACCTGTGCATGTTCTCCAAGATGCTGCCTGGATCGCTGAGTTACTCCAGCACTGTGTGTCCGTCTGTGTATTAACCAGCATCTGCAGCTCTTTGCTTCCACAGCTTAAAATGGGCTACAGCAGCACCCCCTGTCTCGAGAAACTTATGCTGGATATACGGCAAAATATAATGACTTACTGATATTAGCTGCTTTGCAATTTGGCTTAGCAGCCAACGCATTATAAAGAAGTAAAAAAAAAGTCAATTTGTAATACTTCTGCATATACCATTAGCAGTTTGATTATTTGATAGAAAGCATCATTAAGAAAAATGAACTCAGCCATTCCACCTGTCAAGATGGCAATTTCATTGCTTCACCAACTGGACAGCAGAAACTAGGACTACAAATTAGTTCCAAAGCTAAAATGAAATACTAGAGTATTTAAAGCACTCGGGCATGTATACTGTGGAAATATGTTAAACAAAGCAGGGTGGCAATTTAAAATGCAGCCAACAATTTATCTCTGATTTGTGCAAATTCAATGCAGATGGAGTCATAGTCATACAGCACGGAAACAGGCCCTTCTGGCCAACTTGTCCATGCAGACCATGATGCCCCTTCTAAGATAGTCCCACCTGCTTGCGTTTGGCCTATATCCTTCTAAATGTTTTTCTTATCCATAATATCATTCGGGAGGCTTTCCAAGTCTGTGGTTAACAGGGTGATGCTCACTGTCACTATCTTTAAGTGTTTTTTTATTTTGTCCGCATTTGGCCCATATCCCTCTAAACCTTTCCTATCCAGATACCTGCCCAAATGTCTGAAATGTTGTAGTACCTGCCTCTACTTTCTCCACTGGCAGCTCGTTCCATAGACTCAAGACTTTCCGCTGACTGGTTAACACGCAACATGAGTGTTTCACTGTACCTCGGTACACGCAACAGTGAACTGAACTGTCAGGCATTCTTCCTCAGACCATTTCCTCACCCCACTTGCACCATGCACCATTGATCAACGTGCACCATGTTCCATGAACCTCAAGATGGGACTTAGAGTGGGACAGCATAGTATTTGACAATTTCACTCTGGGATAAAGGTTCTGACTGTCTACCCTATCTATGCATCACATTAATTTATATACTTCTATCAGGTCTCCCTTCAACCTTTGGCGTTCCTGAGAAAACAATCCAAATCTGTTCAACCGCTCCCTGGAGCAAATATGGAGGAGAGGATGGACGGAAGATAGGCACAAAATGCTGGAGATACTCAGCGGGACAGGCAGCATATCTGGAGAGAAGGAATGGGTGACGTTTCAGGTCAAGACTCTTCTTCAGGCTGAAAATCACGGAAAAGGGAACCGAGAGATGGTTTCCCTTTCCCGTGACTTTCAGTCTGAGAAAGAGTCTCGACACGAAACGTCACCCATTCCTTTTCTCCAGAGATGCAGGCTGTCCTGCTGAGTTACTCCAGCACCTTGTATCTTTTTTTTGCAAAGCTGTATCTGCGGCTCTTTGTGTCTCTTGGCAGTAATGACTTTAGCCAGAGGCTGGGGAATCTGTGGGATTCATTGCCACAGACTGTGGAGGCCAAGTCCTTGTGTATTTTTAAAGTGGAGATCGACAGATACTAGTAAAGGTGTCAAAGGTTATGGGGAGAAGGCAGGAGATGGGGTTGAGAGGGAAAGATAGATCAGCCATGATTGAATGACAGAGCAGACCTGATTGGCCGAAAGGCCTAAAAGGGCTGTCCCACTGCGGCGACCTAATTGGCGAGTTTAGAAGAGTTTAGGAGAGTTTGAATAAATGTCATGTTGAAGACCTCCTTTGACTATGTAGAAGACCTCCTTCGACCTCCTTTGACTAAGTTGAAGACTAGCCTCGACAAGCTACAACTAACTTCGGGAAATTGGACACCGAATATTGGAGAGTGAAGACGACCTCCTTTGATCTCCTTCGACCTCCCTTCAACTATGATGAAGACTATCTACGACTACCTTCGACTACCCTCGATTACCTACGACTAACATGCCGACCTACTACGACTAAACCTACGAGTAAAAAAAAGTATAGATTTTTTCCATCGTGACCTTTTTTTAAACTCGCGGGCATTTTTCCAACATGTTGAAAAATACGCAGCGACTTAGCTGAGGCCTCGAGTACACGGGGACTACTCTCGAGCATGAAGGAGAGTTACAACGACCTCGTACGACCTTGTGTCGACCATGCTGTGAGTAAGAGTCGAGGGCATACTCGCCAGAATTTGCAGATTAGGTCGCCCAAGTGGGGCAGCCGCTTAATTCTGCTCCTATAACGTATGGTCTTATGACTGATTTAAGCCTACTACCAGTTCTCACTGGTGAGGCAATGTCCACACTTGAAATCATTGGACGGCACAAAATGAAGTGTGCATTTGCCCGTCGCAAATCCAGCCCTCTCACCACGTACATGTGGAATATTACAGAGATCAGACCCCGGATAATTCAAGTCCATCAGTTGCAGTCTTGAGCAGCTCACTTGAAGTATCGGCGCAATGTGGAGAAACAAAACATCGACCAACCTGAACTAACACATTCCAAAACCACAACAACTTGAATAAGTTAAAAGGGTTCAAGTGCCTCATGAAAATACTTGGTACAATGCGTTTTTATACCTTGTAACAGATGTTAACTAAAATACAACTACTGGTCTTTGCCTCCTGTTGAGGTTCAGCATGTTAATTATCAGTCTTACATTTCCAGGTTAAATGTCAGGCTTGATGTGCTCCGTGGAAATAACGTGGAATTACTGCTGGCACAAAATTCCTACATCTATCCACATGTCAAACCAGGGCAGGTCTGGCACAGTAAATGGTGGAGCTCTGGAGAGCGTTGCAGGACAAAGAGATCTGTGAGTGTAGGTGCACAGTTCCCTAAAAGTGGCAAGTCAGGTGGACAGGGTGGTGAAGAAGGCGTTTGGCACGCTTGCCTCCATTGGGAAGGGTACTGTGCACAAAGGTTGGGGCATCATGTTTCAACTGTACAAGTCGTTGGTGAGACCACAGTTCTGGTTGCCCACATCTTTAGGAAGGATGTCATTAATTTGGAAAGGATGCAGAAGAGATTCACCAGGATGTTGATTCACAGGGAGAGGATGGACAGGCTGGGACTTTTTTTCTTTGGAGAGGAGAAGGCTGAGGTGTGACATTATTGAGCTACAAGATGCTATGGAAGTGGACACAATTATAACTGCTAAACAATATTTGGACAGGTATATGGATAGGAAGGTTTTGGCGGGATTTAAAGGGCAATGGCCCAAATACAAGCAAATGGAACTAGCCCAATAAGACAACTTAGTCGGCATGAACCATGACTCGGCATGGACCATGACTCAGCTATTCCCAGGTTATAGTCATGCCTTACTTTTTCTTAAGATAGACGGAAAAATGTTGTAGCTCAGTGGTTAGGCTGCATCTCCAGAGGACGGATAGATAATGTTTCGGGTCAGGATCATTCTTCAGACTGATATGTTTGGGGAGGGGGGGGGGGGGGGGGGTGAAAGAAATGGAGGTAAGAAAAGACGAGGGTAAAAATTGGGGTCAGCAACAGATGGTTCCCTGATGGGCTGATTGTGGTTCCCAGATAGGATGAAGGTCAGTGTGGGAATGGGAAGTGGAGTTAAAATGGTTGGCAACTGGGAGATCCAGCGGGCCTTGGCGGACCGAGCGCAAGTGTCTAGTGAAACGGTCGCCGAGTCTACGCTTTGCATCACTGATGTATCGGAGGCCACATCGGGATGCAGTAGATGAGGTTGGAGGTGGGGCATTTCTTCCCTTTCACAAGAAAAACAAATCAGCATCCCTGAATTGGAACAGCATTGCTGGGCAACCTGAAGGGGACTTTGATATGTACACCTGAGGTAACTCATTTGCTTTGAGGTGTTTGAGAATCATTGTCGAGGCATTGAGCTGTTACAGTACTTCCAGTGAGATCATATACCAATCAAACTTTGAGGTCCCATGTGGAAAAGGCATTTTTCAGCAGAATGGACATGTCCAGTTTGCGACCTGCAGTTATCCATTTACAGGGCTCCTTTGTGAACGGACCAGGCACTGTTGTGCCTCTTTCCCAGGGCACCTCTCCCCTCTGACGACCTTGATTTACTGCTCCAGTGTGCTTGCTGCAGTGGGCTGGGCTCAGGAAGTGATTGTTCGCGCATGAGTCTAAACAATGAATACCAGAGCCAAACGCAATCCCTTCCACACTTCTAGTGAAGGTCAAGGCTAGTCATCAGGAGCCCGTTCTCCACTCAATGCAAAATTGCTGCAGAACTCCACAACTACTGAGATCAATAAACTCTCTACAGACCAAGGTCCAACCTGGTCCATACCTTAGTTTAGAAACATGCAGATACTGGTTTATACCAAAGATAGACACAAAGTGCTGGAGTAACTCAGTGGGTCAGGCAGAACATTGTTAGGTGACATTTTGGGTTGGGACCCTTTTTCTCCAGAGATGCTGCCCGACCCATTCAGTTACTCCAGCATTTTGTGTCTATCATATCATAGTTCAGTTTAGAGATGCAGTGTGGAAACAGGCCTTTTGGCCCAACAAACCCCGCCGCCAATGATCACCTGTACACCAGTTCCATCCGACACACCAGGGACAATTTTACAGAAGTCAATTAACATGTATGTCTTAGGGATGTGGGATGGAAACCGGAGCATCCGGAGAAAAACCAAGCTGTCACAGGGAGAACATGCAAACTCCAAATAGACAGCATCCGCAGTCAGGATCGAACCCAGGTCTCTGGTGCTGTAAGGCAGCAACTCTACTGTGCCGCCCTAGACAGTTAAAAAAAAAACTTTCCTTTATTCAAAATTTACTCAGAGAGCAACTTAATTGGGACTTTACAATAACTAATTATCCATGCAGGCAGGTCTTGGGCAAACTGCATTGACTCAGGTGATCACAGATAGGTCCTGCTTCAGGACTTGATGATGGGATCCATTATGTTGCAACATACGAGGAATTTCATTGGCCAGGCCAGTCATACAATTGAAAGGAACAGATCACTTCAAAAACACATTTTAACATGAACATCCACCACAGTGACTCCTACACATTCCTCACTGTGATGGAAGGCGAAATAAAGTTCAAGTCCTTCCCTTAGTTCTTCCTCGATCGTGGGCCTCGAGCCCCCGTTGACGGGATGATCCTAACTCCCGTAGCCGGCGGCGTTTTCGGGCCCTCCGGGTCGAGGCGATCTGCTCCTACATCAGGGGGGAAGTCAACTCCCCCACGCTTGACGATCGAACTGCGCGTCGGGGCTGGTGAACCTTCCGCGACGTTAGAGCTCCCGACTGGGCCTCACCCGAGACTGCGAGCCCTTGATAATGATTCCGCGGTGGGAGTGATCCCAGGCAAGGGATCAGCTCCGATGTTAAGTCCACGCCCCGCGGTGGGGCTCATGACAGTCCGAGGAGGCTTCCAGCTCCATCGATGGTAGGCTGCAGAGCCCCGGAGAATGTGATCTGAAAATTGATCACATCTCCGGGAAGGTAAGAACCTGAAAAAAAGTTTCACCCCCCACATAAAACAAACCGAAGAACATTAAAACAAAACTTTTAACAAACTGAAAAATAACAAAAAGAGTGAAAAGACAGAGTGCCGGCAGGGGCAGCCATCACAATGGAAGGAATCATGCTGTTGTAAGCAGGGTATAGAACATCGACCGGCCAATTCAAAACAACAGTTGCATTCTTCCAGTAGGGCAATAGAGTCTGAAGAAGGGTCCCGACCCGAACCCTCCATCCCCACCACAGTTGCTGCCTGACCCATTTAGTTTGCTTTAAGCAGCACAGTGGCGAAGCGGTGGAGCTGCCATCTTACAGCGCCAGAGTCCTGGGTTCGATCTGGACTGTGGGTACACGTCCTCCCTATGACCGCGTGGATTTTCTCTGGGTGCTCTGGTTTCCTCTCACGCTCCAAAGACATACAGGTTTGTAGGTTAATTGGCTTCAAGTAAAACAAAAATTGTAAGTTATCCCCAGTGTGCAGCATAGTGTTAGAGTACGAGATGATCGTCGGGCGGCGCGGACTCTGGGGACCGGTTTACGCGCTGTATTTCTCGAAAGTAAAAATTCAGCATGTCACTGAGCACTCTGGCAAACTTCCTCAGATGTACTGTAGAAAGTATCCTGTTTATGAAAGAACTGCAGATGCTGGAAAAATCGAAGGTAGACACTGGAGAAACTCAGCAGGATGAGGAGCGAAGGAATAGGTGACATTTCTGGTCGAGACCCTTCTAGATTTTTTGAGTTAGCGGGAGTAGTCTCTGCAAATGACTGTGTCAGGGAGAAGCTGCCATCTAATTAATGGGGCCTCGGGAGGATCCATTTCAAGAGCAAAGTCAATTCAAACGCTCTAGTGGAGGGCACTGTCTCCCTGCCTCTTTGACATGGGATTACACAATACACACAATACACAATACAATTTATTTGTCACTTGAACCTCATAGAGGCTCAAATGAAATGTTGTTTCTGCAGTCATACACACATGAAAAAAAAGACCCAAGACACAACACAATTTACACAGACATCCATCACAGCGCATCTCCTCCTCGCTGTGATGGAAGGCAAAAAAACTTATCTCTCCCCTGCACTCCCCATTCCCCTCCCGATGTCAGAGGCAAAGCCCCCGGCGGGCGATGGCAATTGTCCCGCGGCCATTAAAGCCACGCCGGGCGATGCAAGGCCGCGCTCCGGGTCATCCTCGACCCCGCGACTCGGGCGGGTGAAGTCGCCGTTGCAGAAGCCTCTAAAAGCGGTCTCCCACCAGGGACCCACGGGCTCCCGATATTACTGTCTGCCAGACCTGCGGTAAGCCTCCGAATCTCCGGGGGTCGGGTCACAGCAGCGCGCCACCACCGCTCCTCCCGCTCAGGACTCGGCCAGCTCCATGATGGTGAGTAGCTCCGCAGCTCCGTGACTGGAACCCCAGGACGTTCCTGTTGGAGGCCGCTCCACGTTGCTCAGCCCCAACGACAACGGAGACCCGACAGGGAAAAGGTCGGGTTCTCCGTGCAGGGGAAAGATTTTAAGAGTTTCCCCCCTCCACCCCCCGCCCCCCGCACGTGTGATTAGACAATGCATTCAACTACCTAGAAATAAACATTGGCATACAAAGCCCAATTAGGTGTTTGGTCTGTTCTCTTATTTCAGATCTTTTTCTTCACGGCTTGCTTTGTCTATTTTTCTGTTGACTGGTTTTCAGGGGAAACAAACGTGGCAAAGGTAAGAAACTGTTAGAAAAAAGGAGAGATTGTTCACCGTCTTTCAAAATGGTTCAAAATGAACAAAACAAGAGGTGGGGCGGCACAGGGCACGGCGGGTAGAGCCGCTGCCACACAGCGTCGGAGACCCCGGTTTACATCCTGACCTCGGGTGCTGTCTGTGCGGAGTTTGCACGCATTCCCCTGTGACCGCGTGTGCTTCTTCTGGGTGCTCTGGTTTCCTCCCACATCCCAATGACGTGCAGGTTTGTAGGTTAATTGGCCATCTGTGAATTGTCCCAGAGTGTGTAGGGAGTGGATGAGAAAGTGGGATAACATAGAACTGGAGTGAACGTGTGATGTACAGTCGGCATGGACTAGGCGGGCCGAAGGGCCTGCTTCCATGCTGTGACTCTAAACTTAAAAAAAGATCTACATCTCCGAATAAAGATTTGAACATTTCTCTTTTAAGGGGCCCTCTCTCCTATTTCTACTTTCCACTTTTTCTTTTTTTTTTTTTATATACACACTTCACGTTTCTCTATTCTCTACCATCTATTTTTCCTCTTTTTCCCCTTTCTATTGTTTTCTTTTTCTTGTCTTGCTTACTTCCTTCTCAAAACATAAAACTAGAGGTTGTACATAGAATGGATTACGGTATGACATAGTTGGCACCTAAAGTTAGGTTCCACTGTACTGTTTTGTACTGTATTAACTTCTAATAAAACAAACAAAAAAATAAAAAATAAACTTAAAAAAAGCCCTCCAGGTTCTGGGAATTAAACAGATCAAGTTTTTAAAAAGTGTACGAGAAGAAACCTGCAGGTTTTGTAAAAACTAAATTAAAAAACAGAAGATAAGGGGGAAACGCAACAGGTTGGGCAGCATCTGTGGAAAGTGAAAGTCTTGCCACCAATTTCTGCTTTGGTTTAAAGTTTGTCCAAGGGAGTCCATGAACTGAAATATCCAACTTCACCACCGAGGATTGCATGCACCATGCTCTATCCAGCATGGAGCATGACAGATAGAGCAAATACAGTATAGCAAAGGAACAGGTCCTTCAGCCCACAATGTCTGTGCTGAGCATGATGCCATGAGCAACTCTTATCTGCCTGCATATGAACCATATCCCTCCATTCCCAGCGTATCCACGAGCGTACTTAAAAGCCTCTTACGATCGTATCTTCCTCCACCACCACCACCCCGTGTTCCAGGCACCCATGTATGTGTGAAAATAAAACATACCCCACACGCCTCCTTTAAACTTTGCCCCTCTCATTTGGGACGACAGATGGCACAATGGGCTAAGTGTTCGGCTGGCAACCGGAAGGTAGCCGGTTCGAATCCCGCTTGGAGTGCATACTGTCGTTGTGTCCTTGGGCAAGACACTTCACCCACCTTTGCCTGTGTGTGAATGTGTGTGAGTGATTGGTGGTGGTCGGAGGGGCCGTAGGCGCAGATTGGCAGCCACGCTTCCGTCAGTCTGCCCCAGGGCAGCTGTGGCTACAGAAGTAGCTTACCACCACTGAGTGTGACTGAGGAGTGAATGAATAATGCGATGTAAAGCGCCTTGAGTATTAGAAAGGCGCTATATAAATCCCATCCATTATTATTATTATTATTGTAAAGCCATGCCCTCTAGTCTGTGACATTTCCACCCTGGAAAAGGGTTCTGACTGTCTACACTATCTATGCCTCTTGTAATTTTGTGATGCTGGACATTTTCCAATGGCACTCGCCTCTCACACATGGACTGCAATTCAATGCTATATTTCCAACCAGATTTCTTTCTGCAAAGTGTCTGCTTGCCGAAGGAAATATTTTGTACACATGCAGCACTGCAAGACATGGGGGGAGTCGTTGACATCCAGAACTGTGTTGGAGAGATACGAGGAACTGCAGTTGCTGGAATCTGGGGCAAAACACAAATTGCTGGAGGAACTCAGCAGGTCAGGCAGCATCTGCGTAGGGGTGATGTTCGGGCCTAACCCTGACCCAAAATGAACGACAGCACGAGTTGAAAGTGTGTGTAGGAAGGAACTGCAGATGCTGGTTTACACCGAAGATAGACACAACAAGCTGGAGTAACTCAGCAGGTCAGGCAGCATCTCTGGGGAAAAGGAATAGGTGACTTTTCGGCTCGAGACTTTTCTTCAGTTGAAAGGGTGTTTAGTGAAAGAATTTCAACAGTCAAGAGTGTTTAAATTCGTACTTGCAGCAGCAACAGCAGAACAGGTTTGTAGACATGGTACCCAATAGACAATGTAACAAATGAGAGAAATAGATGTTCAATAAATAAAAAATCCAACACAATGCAAAAACAGAACAAAGCGCAAAGTCCCACAAGCAGCCCACGCAGTTCGTAGTTCAGACATTCACTGGTGTTCATAGTGTTCAACAGCCTAAGATAGACACAAAAGTCTCCAGTAACTCAGAGGGCCAGGTGGCATCTCTGGAGAAAAGGAATAGGTGACGTTTCTGTTCGTGACCCTTCTTCATCTTTGATGGCTGTTGGGGAGAATTTGACGTCTGTAGCCCGTGTGGACGAGTAATCTCTCCCAGATCACTGCAGCTGGCTAGAGACGAATGTCTGAAGAAGGGTCTCGACCCGAAACGTCACCCATTCCTTCTCTCCAGAAACACTGCCTGTATCACTGAGTTACCCCAGTCTATCTTTGGTTAGAGGTGAACCCAGTTTAATCTCCAGTGGACCTCTCCCATTGGCTGAGTGAGGCCACGCTCATTCCACACTGACCTTTCAGTTCTGGGGCTCCTCCGTTGCCAGAGTGAGACCATGTACAAACTGGAGGAACAGCACCTCATACTCTGCTTGGGCAGCTCACAACCCAGCGGTATGGACATTGATAGACACAAAATGCTGGGGTAACTCACCGGGACAGGCAGCATCACTGGAGAGAAGGAATGAAGAAGGGTCTCGACCCGAAACATTACCCATTCCTTTTCTCCAAAGATGTGCCCTATCCCGCTGAGTTACTCCAGCATTTTGTGTTTATCTTCAGTTTAAACCAGCATCTGCAGTTCCTTCCTACACTTGCATGAACATTGAATTCTCCAACTACGTCCCTTCTCCATTCTTTCTTCCTCCCCATTCCCTGCGTACTTATTTCACGCACTATCCCAACCCCCCCCCCCCCCCCCCATCTCCTTTCATCTGTATCCCTCCCTCTGGCTTTACATTTCACTGCTCTTCTCACTTTATCCAACACCCTTTTGTCTCCTGTTCATCTCTGTTATTTATTCACACATCTCTCCTCCACACCCGTATCCACCTATTACTCGCCAGCTTTGTCCACCACATTTACAGCTTTCTCCCCGTTACTCAATGTCTGATAAAGGGTCCAGACCCAAAACGCCACGTATTCATGCCCTCCACAGATGCTGTCTGACATGCCGAGTTACTCCAGCACTTTGTGTCTTTTATTTTTGCAGCTGCAGTTCCTTGGGTCTCATGTTGTAATATTACTGCTGCTACTTTTGCATTATTTTAGACAGCTTTCTTCCCCCAGTTTAACAAGTGTGCGGTTTCTCCCTTTGTCTGAACTACAACCAGTGATTAGTTTATAATATTGGGTTTTGGTAGACTGCACTTAATCTCTTGGCAATGAGAGGCCATTGTTCTATTCGCTCCCTGTAAGTAAATTAGCAATGGGGACAGTGTTGAGTGGCTTGATTACAGTCTGTAAAGGCCGTTAGATTCAAGGTCTGCAGAACGGGCCATTAACTCGGAAACAATAGGAGAGTGTGATGAGAATGAAGAGAGAGATAAGAAATGTCCTCGTACCATCTGTGCCTGAACACAAATACTCAGTCAGTATAGAAACAAGGAGCTACAGATCGACACAAAATACTGGAGTAACTCAGTGGGACAGGCAGCATCTCTGGAGAGAAGGAATGGGTGACGTTTTGGGTCGACACCCTTCTTCAGACTGGAGACATAGAGTCATTGTCAGAGTCAGATCCCCTCTGTTATCAGGCCTATGGAAGGGTCGTTCATAAGTTCAAGTTCAAGTTCAAGTGAGTTTATTGTCATGTGTCCCTGTATAGGACAATGAAATTCTTGCTTTGCTTAAGCACACAGAAAATAGTAGGCATTTACTACAAAACAGATAAATGTGTCCATATACCATGATATAAATATATACACACATGAATAAATAAACTGATAGTGCAAATAACAGAAAGTGGTTGGTAATAATCAGAGTTTTGTCCGAGCCAGGTTTAATAGCCTGATGGCTGAGGGGAAGTAACTATTCCTGAACCTGGTTGTTGCAGTCTTCAGGCTCCTGTACCTTCTACCTGAAGGTAGCAGGGAGATGAGTGTGTGGCCAGGATGGTGTGGGTCTTTGATGATACTGCCAGCCTTTTTGAGGCAGCGAGTGCGATAAATCCCCTCGATGGAAGGAAGGTCAGAGCCGATGATGGACTGGGCAGTGTTTACTACTTTTTGTAGTCTTTTCCTTTCCAGGGCGCTCAAATTGCCGAACCAAGCCACGATGCAACCGGTCAGCATGCTCTGGAGAGGGGAAAATGCTGTTCCTGAGTTTGGTGGTGCCTGCTTTCAAGCTTCCATCCTGCCAACAACTAGTGGGAAGTCCTGAGCTACTTTCTATATCGTTTAAGAAGGAATTGCAGATGCTGGAAAATCGAAGGTACACAAAAATGCTGGAGAAACTCAGCGGGTGCAGCAGCATCTATGGAGCGAAGGAAATAGGCCACGTTTCGGGCCGAAACGTTCCCCATTTCCTTCGCTCCATAGATGCTGCTGCACCCGCTGAGTTTCTCCAGCATTTTTGTGTACCTACTTTCTATATAATTGGAGACCCTCGGGCTATCTTTGATCAGACTTTACTGGACTTTATCTTGCACTAAAGGTTATTCCCTTTATCATGTGTGTGTACACAGTGATGTATAGTCTTTCCGCTGACTGGTTAGCATACAACAAAAGCTTTTCACAGTACCTCGGTACACGTGACAATAAACTAAACTCAAATCTCAAAGACCAGTGTTTTTTTTTTGGAACAAAATAATGTTATAATGTACATACTGTTCACACGATGCTATTAACTGTTTTACATCAATCTTGTTTGTCACTTAGTTTAGTTTAGAGATACAGCGCAGAAACAGGCCCTTCGGTCCACTGAGTCCGTGCCGACCAGCCATCCCCGCACACATAAACTCTATCCTACACACCCTAGGGACAATTTTACACATACACCAAGCCAATTAAACCACATACCTGTATAGAAACATAGAAACATAGAAAATAGGTGCAGGAGTAGGCCATTCGGCCCTTCGAGCTTGCACCGCCATTCAATATGATCATGGCTGATCATCCAACTCAGTATCCCGTACCTGCCTTCTCTCCATACCCCCTGATCCCTTTAGCCACAAGGGCCACATCCAACTCCCTCTTAAATATAGCCAATGAACTGGCCTCAACTACCTTCTGTGGCAGAGAATTCCACAGATTCACCACTCTGTGTAAAAAATGACTTTGGAGTGTGGGAGGAAACCGAAGATCTCGGAGAAAACCCACACGGTCACGGCGAGAACGTACAAATTGTTAAAGAATTGCCAGGGCGTAGTACTACCACAAAAATGACACATTGATTTGTACATAATACAAGGAACTGCAGATGCTAGTTTACAAAAAAAGGCACAAAGTGCTGGAGTAACTCAAGATCGCTGGAGATGCTGCCTGACCCCCCTGAGTTATTCCAATACTTTGTGTCTGGTTTGTAGGTTAATTGTAAACTGCAATTAATGTGTGGATGTGGGATAGAATTGGGAAGGTGGTGAATTGAAGGAGTGTGGGGAGAATAGGCTTCAGGGAAACACTGGGGCAACGGGATTGGTGTGACATAAGGTTGATGGGCTGAAAGGTCCTTGCCCTGAATCATACAGAAATATAGACGGTACAGAATATTGACATTACCAATTGTAATGCAAATTACTAATTAACATATCATTAATATGTGAAATATAGATCAATATGACTTTAATTTATTTCCCCATTGTTAAGAGACACCAAATATGTTATGTTAACAATGGGGAAAAAATTAGTCATCTTCATCTATATTTCACATAATAATAACAACAAAACTCATCCATCAGAAATTAGAATCATGCTCTACGATTCGGCTTCCAGCTGTGTTTAAATTAGATTAGAGATATAGCATAGAAACAGGCCCTTTGGCCCACCGAATCCATGCTGACCACCCGTTCACATTATTTCTATCCTGCACACTAGGGACTAATTTACTGAAGCCAATTATACTCTAAACACGCACATCTTTGTGATCTGGGAGGAAACCGGGTCACTTGGAGGAAACCCACGCGGTCACAGGGAGAACGTGCAAACTCTGCACATATACAGCACCCGAGGTCAGGATCAAACCTGGGACTATCCCAAAGTGGTACTAAATCACTGGATAACTCTTCATCTCAGGGACAACAAGGGTTGGAGAGTGCCATGGTCAAAATAGAGAGAGGGATAAAGTGTATCTCCTTTTCACATTGGCCCAACACAAGATCTGAACTTGTTGAGGAACAACATCAGGTAGGTGGATGCAAGGAACTGCAGCAGCTGGGATCGTGAGAAAAAAACCCCACAAAGTGCTGGAGTAACTCAATGGGTCAGGCAGCATCTGTGGAGAATGTGGACAGGCGAAGTCCCGACCCGAAACATCATGTTCTCTAGAGGTGCTGCCTGACCCGCTGAGTTGCACCAGCACTTTGTGTTTTTTTGCATCCGTTTGGTGGGTTTCTTTTCGGCAACCCCATTCTTCAGCTTGAGAAACAGTTCATCATGAATTTCTTGGGGTACCAGCTAATGAAATGGCTGGTGAATCTGTTAAGAACCAACACTCTGGCGCTTTGTTCAATGAGGATGAAGCATTGTAGTGGCAACGGATAAAGGTTGAACTGGCGTCAAATCAGCTTCAGGATGAGAGGAACATGAAGAGATTGGAGGAGGTTCAATTGCCCCTTCTCAAGGGTCTCTTAGTGGTGGCACAGCGGTAGAGTTGGCGCCTTACAGCGCCAGAGACCTGGGTTCAATCCTGACTACGGGTGCTGTCTGTACAGAATTTGTGCATGAATTTTCTTCAAGTGCTCCAGTTGCCTCCTACACTCCAAAGATATACAGGTCTTTAGGTTAATTGGCTACAGTAAAATTGTACATGAACATAACCCTAGTGCCTCGTATAGTGTAATGTGTGCAGGGATTGCTGGTTGGCACAGACTCGGTGGGCCGCAGGGCCTGTTTCCGCACTGTATCTCCGAAGTCTAAAGGTCCACAGTGGTGTTGATTGAAAGATTGAATGGTTTGAAAGGCACAGCGTGGGAACAGGCCCCTCCACCCATCGAGCCCATGCCGACCATCGATCGCCCGATCACACTAGTTCTGTGTTATCCTCCCTTCTTATCCACTCCCTACAAACTAGGGACAATTTACAGAGGCCAATTAACCTACATTGCCGGAATTACGAAGACAAAAATCTTTATTTGCTGGAAATCTGAGATGAGATGTGAGAAACAGAATTAATGTTTCAGGTCGGTCATCAGATGAAAGGGAATCAACCCAAAATATTAACTGTTTCTTTCCGCTCAGTTGCTACCTGACCTGTTGTGCATTTTAGATTAGTTTAGAGACACAGCATGGAAACAAGACCTACGGCCCACGCAGACCATCGATCACCCAATCACACTAGTTCTATGTCTTTGCCTCTCCCTGCACACTTCACAGAGGGCCAATTAACCTACAAACCTGCACCTTTTTGGGATGTGGGAGGAAACCGGAGCATCCACCCGGTCACGGGGATAACATGCAAACTCCACACACACCCGACGTCAGGATCGAACCCGGGTCGCTGGCAGTGCCGCTGTGATGCGTCACCGTGCCACCCTCTGTGGCAGAAATACTCCTGGAAATCCCATTGAGGAGCGTCGCAATGTTGGCTACATGCTCTCAGGTTACGATGTTTAATTCATACAGCAAGCGCGGTTCTGCAGCCCGATGAGATTAATGTCAAATCCTCGCTTTTACCGAACTAATAGACGAGCGAGGCAAAAACATTCAGCAATATGTGACGGTTCCCAGCCCACGATGGTCATCTCCCCCTCATCACCGGGTCAATTGGACATTAGTAATCGCTTGACCATAATTCATCATTATTCCCCTGCAAGTCCTCAGCCCATTCATTAATAAGCCACAGAGGGTGGTGTGTAGAGGGAACAAGCTACCAGAGCAGGCACTTGAGGCAGCTACTATAACAGCATTTAGAAGACATTCAGACAGGTACATGGACAGGAAAGGTTTAGAGCAGGGGTGGGGAACCTTTTCATGCTGGAATGCTGCATTAAGTTAGCTGTAATCTAATAATGCCGCATCCAAGAAACTTCAATTAGATATATTTCAACATGTACAGTATTTTGTAAAATTCTAACTACTATGTACTAACTTCAATAAAATTTAAAAAATGGTGAATTCTAAAGTTAATTAACCTTTTAATGACTTTGTTGTGACTGCCTTTTGTGAGAAAGCATTTGGATATTTGGTTGCAACATGGAGGTACGCAGTTTCAGCTGATCTTCTAGATGGGTATCCGTCATTTGTGTCCTTAAGGGCGTCTTGATTTGGGTTAGGTAGGAGAATGTAGGTTCGCAGCGATAAATGCTTGAAAAGTAAGAAAGCATTTTTCGTGCATGTCAAAGTTAACGTACATTCTAGAGTCGCATTACTAATTCATGAGCATAACAGGCGTTAAAATAGCCCTCATGACTTACTAATGTTTTAATTTTGGCCGTCAGTGGGACTAGCTTAGATGGGGCTTTGTCGCTGAAATTGTTAGCATGGACAAGCTGGGCTGAAGGGCCCGTTTCCCTGCTGTATGACTATATGTCATCACTTCAACCGATAATCTGGTAAATTAGAACTCAAATAAATGTCTATCATTTACCAAAATATTTATTATAGCATGGTGGCACAGCAGGTAGAGCCGCTGCCTCACAGTGCCGGAGACCCTGGTTCGATCCTGACCTCGGGTGCTGACTGTGTGGAGTTTGCACGATCTACCTGCGACCTCGGTTTCCTCCAGGTGCTCCGATTTTACGACACGATACAATAAAACTTAATTCATCTCCGGAGGGAAATTGGTCTGCCGAACAGTCGCAACACACCACAAGGTACATAAACACTTGAAATTAAAAGTGAGAACAAACAGAAAAAGACAAGCGACTGCTGGCTGGCTGCCGTGTGCACAGTGCCCTAACCGGAACAAATGACCAAACAAACAAACACAAACTTATCCTCTGGGCAGAGGATTCAAAACTAGAGTGCCCTCCCCACCGGGTCCCCCTTTGTTCTCCCACTGTCCCTCACGGTGGTCCCCCCAAGCTGGGTCCCGCATTGTTTCTCATAGTGGTCCCCCCAAGCAGGGTCCCCCATTGTTTCTCAAAGTGGTCCCCCCAAGCCGGATCTCCATTGTCTTCCCCTCACCCCGACACGCTCATCGACCACGAGGCCCCGCTGCTGCCGAGGCTCCCGTTGCCACCGAGGCTCCTGTTTCTGCCACCCCAAAGATGTGCGGGTTTGCAGCTTAATTGCCCCTAGTGTGTAGGGAGTGGATGCGAAAGTGGGATAACATAAACCTAGCGTGAAGGGGTGATCGATGGTCGGCGTGGACTCGGTGGGCTGAAGAGCCCCTTTCCATGCTGTATATCAATCAAAATAATCAAAATAACCCCAACCTTTTAAGGGAGTGCAGCTCACCAACACACGTTACTGCCCTCAGAACTAAATGTCTGATCTGCACAGGTCAAGGCACAAAATATTTCTTTAGCTTCTGAAATGCAAAGCAGTGTCGTATTTTGAAATACTGTAGAAAAGAGATACAACTTTGTTTCCTCAAAATTATTTGGAGCACAGAATTTTAATTTAGCTTCAAAATAAAAGATGAATTTCATTATTAAATCTCAGTATCTGCAATCCCCGTTTCCCCGAACCAGCCCATTTAAATTGCTCTGGCTCCCCAAAGCATTTATCAGCTACCTGATTAGAATTTGATTCCACACAAACCATTGATCATCAGCCTATTACTAGGCAAATGACAGTTAATTACCCACTACATTAACCACTGGGACCTGAGAGTTGCTCCTCTTGCCATCAGTCAAGATGATAAATGTGGCAAGTTCAGCAATGCATGGCCAGAACTGAGCTGCCTACTACAGTGTGAACAACCCTCAATCTAACTTGCGGGCTGAGGAAAATCTATGGCAATCTGCATAATTACAAGCTCTGGGTTAATAACAGACAAATGATTTGTTGCATCTAAACAAAGTCCTTGGAATAAGCTTGGTCTCCCATGGCACATCTCTCAGCGCTGAGATTTCAAGCGCATAAAGCCTCGTTCTGCCCAGCGATATCAACAAGCCCGATCCTTCCAAGTTGTTGCCCTCCAATTTATGGATTCTGCATATGTGATTTTTAATCATTAAAGAACTCTTGAAGCAATATTATCTTAATTATACACTGCCGCGGCCAGGGAATTGCACTTCAGATAAAATTTGCTTCCTCCTTGCACGAGCCGGGTCTCACTGGAGATTCTATCAGTTCTCATCTGCACCTGGACTCTGATATTCTAATGAAGAATTATTGCCCCCTTTTGTCAAGAGGGCAAATTTTTACAAGGATACATTTTACTGAACTGTCAGCTCTCTCGGAGCTGGGTGCAGAGACGCAGAAACTTGATTTAATTAACGGCAAGTCAACACTCCTGTTACAGTCACTCTTTATTTGCAGAGCTTGTGTTTAACCTCCTCCTCCTTCCGCCCCGTCTCAGGCAGCGCAGTGGCGCAGCTGTAGAGTTGCTTCCTTGCAGCGTCAGAGACCCGGGTTCGATCCTGACTACGGGTGCTTGTCTGTACGGGGTTTGTACGTTCTCCCTGTGACCAGCGTGGGTTTTCTCCGGGTGCTCCGGTTTCCTCCCACACGCTAAAGATGTGTAGGTTTGTAGCTTAATTGGCTTGGTATAAATGTAAATTTGTCCCTAGCGTGTGCGGGGATCGCTGGCCAGTGCGGACTCGGTGGGCCGAAGGGCCTGTTTCCGCGCCGTATCTCTAAACTAAACTAAACCCCCACTTCCCCACCACTTTCAGTTGCAGCTGACAAACTTTGCAAGCTGCCAGCCCCCTAATCTCGCACAATGCACATGCTGTTGTTTCCGTTTATCTTTCCACACTTTAACGGAGATGTTTGCACAAAAGACGGTAGCAGTTTCCTTTTGTCCGGGCGGCCAGGCAGGTTAGTAATCACTCACACGGCTCCATTAATGAGTATTTAGGCAATAAATTGTACTAAGGCTCGAAAATTAGTATGCAGTAGTTTCAGTCACAACATATTGTAATTACAAAATGATTTAAATAGTCCCACAATCAAAGCTTTTCAGAATTAGCACAATACTTGTATTTAAGGACAAAAGGCTTCTTAAAAGGATTCATAACTTCAATCAAATAGACAAGTTTCTGGTTTTAATCAGTAATTATTAAATTTTATAATTTGGTAGGCAGTTTAACAAAACCTTTGATTGCTAAATTGATTTAATTTGATGAAAATTATGAAATGTTAAATTTTCTCCAGCTTAAAAAACAAAGCCTTTTATAGATTCAAAGTGCTGGAGTAACTCAGCGGGTCAGGCAGCATCTCTGGAGAACATGGATAGATAGGTGACGTTTCGTGTTGGGGACCCTTTCTCAGACCCAACCTGAAATGTCGTCCATCCATGTTCTCCAGGGATGCTGCCTGACCCGCTGAGTTACTCCAGCACTGTGTGTATTTTTTTTTGTTAACCAGCATCTGCAGTTCCTTGTGCCTAAAAAGTCTTTAAAATTGTTCCTTCCACACCTCAAGAGCCGCAATGTTGACAATTCCTATAAACACAGTTTCATGGCTTTTCAGGCTAATTTGAAAGCGTTGCCTTGTATTCATTCATCAGTGCAGTGATACAATCTTGATCACAGAAAGCTTGGTCTTCTCACAAGCAGGATGGTAGGTTAATTGGCCACTGTGAGTTGGCCAAAGCATTTCACTGTACCTCGGTACACGTGACAATCTAAACTGGTAAAACTAAACCAAACTGGTATTGACCCTGCTGTTCAGGTGAGTGATAGAAACTGGGATGGAGGTGATGGGAATGTGGGGAGATTAAAACAGGGTAGGGTAGATTTTGTATAAAAGGGGGTGCCTGATGGCTGGTGTGAACTCTGTGGTTTGAAGGGCATGTTCCCACATTGTATCTCAAACACTCGGCACAGGAATATACAATGACCCCCCTTCGTACCCTATGGAGCCCCACACTCCCGCACCCATCTAGAGAATGTCACAGACCCCAAACAGAGCATTGGTGGTTTCAACATGTCCAACAGAAGTGACTTGAAGAAGGTACCCGACCTGAAACATCACCTATCCATGCTCTCCAGAGATGCTGCCCGACCCATTGAGTTACTCCAGCACTTTGTGTCTTTTTTAAAATCTAAACCTGAACATGCAGTTCCTTGTTTTTAGAAGTGACTTGCATCTTTATTCATGCATTTTTCTTGCTATTTGACTTTAAACATGCAGGCAGCAACTTCAATGGTCTATTTTGTGCACTAACTTGCAAACGTTAAGCATTAGAGATCAAGACTCTCGTGAAGCACCAGATTTTAAAAAATTGTTTAAAAAAAACGTGGTCACAGCATCATGGTGGCACAGCTGATAGAGCAAGAGACCCGTTCTCCCTGTGACCACGTGGGTTTCCTTCAGGTGCTCCGGTTTCCTCCCACATCCCCAAGACATGCAGGTTTGTAGATTAATTGTGGAGGTGCAACTAATATTAAAAACTAGTAATTATTTTCCCTTTGATAAACAGTATAGCTTTCAGTTACTTTTCCTTAAATGTGAAAAAATAAATATTTCTTAAACAGTACAATTTTTTTATTGATTAAAAATAATCAAATCTCATGATCCAGAATGGTGAACTTTATAAATATATTTCCATCATTATCCTCCAGAAGCAAGGTTAAAAATGTGCACCTCACATACAAATATCTATTAGGAATGGCAAGACTAGATTTGGCAGTGTTGAAATGTCGTCGACAATGAGCAAGAAAATTCTTGACTCTCTTTGAAAAGCGAAGACGTTTTTGATTATCGTACATTAGGGATAGAAACCTCTTAATTCTGATCGGTTATTTAAGAGTGGAAACAGGCCCTTCAGCCCAACTTGCCCATGCCGACCAACATGCCCATCTACACTAGTCCCACCTACCTGCTTTTGGTCCGTACCCCTCTAAACGTTTCCTATCCCTGTACCATTTTCTACAATGTTTCTTCAAATCTGTCTGGTCAAGGATCCCGCCCCGAAACGTCACCTGTCCAGTCCCTCCATAGTTGCTGGCTGACCCACTGAGTTACTAAGTATGAGTTGCATTCATAATGAGCATAATAATTTACAAGTTGTGCAGTAACTTTGGAAGTGTATTAATTAATCAAAATGGTAAAAGCAGGTATGGAGACATGAGGAATTGCAGATGCTGGAATCTTGAGCAAAACACAAAGTGCTGGAGGAAGCCAGCTGATCAGTCAGCATTTGAAGAGGGAATGGACAGGCAACATTTCAGGTTGGAACCCCTCTTCAAACTCCAACAGCTGAATCAAAGATGTTTATACCTGTACTGTTATGCATTTGGATAACGGCTTAAGATCAGGAGGGACACTGCTCATATGATCCAGTCTCGGAGCAACAGAGTCAAAGTCATAGACTCATACAGTGTGGAAACAGGTTAATTAGCCCAACTTTCCCACACTGACCAACTTGTCCAATCTATACTAGTCTCATTTACTCTCATCTCATATACTAGTCTGCATTTGGCCCATATCCCTCGAAACCTAACCTATCCATGTATCGGTCTAAATGTTTTAAATGTTGTACTAGTTTACCTCCTCTGGCAGCTCATTCCATACACCCACCATCTATTGGAAGTGTAAAAGTTATCCCTCCGGTTCCTATTAAATCTTTAGCCCTCACCTTACACTTAATTCCTCTAATCTCGATTCTCCTACTCTGCGCAACAGACTCTGGGCGTTTACCCGATCAATTCATCTCATGATTTTGTTCACCGCCATTAGAACACCCCTCGACGTCCTGTGCTCCAGGGAATAAACTCCTAGCCTGCTCAATTTCTCCCTATAGCTCAGGCCCTTGAGTCTAAGCAACATCCTCGTAAATCTTCTCTGTTGCATTTCTAGCTTCACAACATCGCTCCTATAACATGGCGACCAAAACTGAACCCAATACTCTAAATGTGGCCTCACTAATGTCTTATGTAACTGCAACATGACAACCCGACTTCTATTACATCCATAGTTCCGGGCTGACCCATTTCATCCGGAAAACTAAACTCTTTTGGAATCTCATGAGAAAAATAAATGTATATTTTGTTTGAGAGGGGAGCATTAATAATGAAACATCAATGACTGGTTTGAATTTCAACATCAGATCTTGCCAGTCTATACTAGGCAAGAAGCCAAACATAGAACAGAAACAGGTCCTTTGACCGACAATGTCTATGATTAGCATGATGCCAAGTTAAAGTAATCTCCTCTGCCAGCCCGTGATCTATATCCCTCCATTCCCTGCATATCCATGTGCCTATCCTAAAGCATCTGAAATGCCACTCTCGTATCTGCTTCCACCACCCTCGTATCTGCCTCCACCACCATCCCTGGCAACGTGTTTCAGGCACTCACCCAGTACCCTCTGTGTAAAAACACTTGCCCTGCACATCTTTTAAGCTTTGCCCTCTGGTTTTTGGCATTTCTACCATGGGGATAATGTTCGGACTCTTTTTCTCCGTCAATACCACTCATAATTTTATCCACGTCTCTCAGGTCTCCCCGCAACCTCCGATGTTCCAGAGAAAACCATCCAAGCTTGTCCAACCTTGTCGGTAATGCACCCTAATCGAGGCAGCTTTCTAGTGAAACTCTGCACCCCCTCCACATCCTTCCTGTAATGGGGTGACCAGAACTGCATGAAACACTCCAAATGTGTCCAAACCAAAAATGAAATTACCTACACTTTTCGGGAAACTGGTTAAGGTTTACAGACAATGATCTGATCAAAAGGATCTCCGTTATATTTTCAGAATGAGTACCAGGTCCCCTCAGTTATAATGAACATCCGAAGTGATTGTAATTTTGAAATATTGGCACCATTAATTCTAAGGGGTCTGGTATTAACATTAGTGTCTCTCTAATCACCAAAAAATTCAATCTGCTTCCCTCTGCTTCATTGAGTCACTAAGTGAATAAATGCCGATCACTGGTGCTACACATTCCTATACATGTTATTCATCTTATTCATGTACTGATGCAGCACTACATACACATCTTATTGAATCTAATATGAAAGATGTCAGCATTCCACAGTGAAACAGAATTCCGTGCAGAGAGAATCTATACAGGGCGACACAATGGTGCAGCGGGTAGAGCTGCTGTCTCACAGCAGAAGAGACCCGAGTTCGATCATGACCTTGGGTGCTGTCTGTGCGGAGTTCGTATGTTCTACTCAAGATGGCAAGAAATTGCAGAGAGTTGTCCCAGTCCATCACACAGACCAGACTCCCCACCATCGACTCCATCTACACTTCATGCTCCCTCAGAACCGCAGCCAATATAATGAAAGACTAGTCCCACCCCGGTCATTCCCCCTCCTTGTTTCCACCAGGCAGAAGGTCCAGCAGCACCACCAGACTCAGGAACAGTTTCTTCCCCTCTGTTATCAGGTTTGTGAACAGTCCTTCCATAAGCTAGGGTACTGCCCGATTCACTTCTACCCCATTGTGGACATTGGACTTTGTCTCTGGTACTGATGCACTACAAGGCTGAAAACTATATTCTGCACTCTGTTATGAAAAGGGATTAGCACAATACACCAACTTGGTCAGCATGGGCAAGGAGGGCTGAAGGGCAAGGTGGGCTGAAGCTCGAGGCGAGTCATTCTCCTAGGAGAGAACAACTCTCCGATAGCTGTTAACAAGTCTCTTCAGCTCTAGGTTGAAAACACATACATTCATCTTCAGCGCTAGTTTCTTCCCAGCTCTCATCAGGCAACGGAATCATCCTATCACCAACTAGAGAGTGTTCCTGACCTAGCATCTACCTCATTGGAGGCCTTCGGACTATATTTAATCAGACTTTACTGGATTTTATATTGCAATAACACGTTATACCCTGTGATTGTAATCATGTGTAGTCCTTTCACTGACTGCATAGCACGAAATAAAAACATTTTTCACTGCACCTCAGTGCATGTGACAATAATAATGAACTAAACTATGTTAGGACTCAGGGTGATCAAGGGTTATCCTGTTATTGAAAAAGCCCCAAATTCTGTCTCTCAACACTTTCCACGCCTAGAACATGGATCTGTGATGTTTCGGGCCGGGACCCTTCTTCAGTCTGACATGCAGGTCTGTAGGTTAATTGCTCTCTGTAAATTGCCCTTCGTGTGCAGGGTGTGGATGAGAAAGTGGCATAACATAGAACTAGTGTGAATGGGTGACCGAAGGGACTGTTTCCATGTTGTATCCCTGCCTGTCCTACCATCTTTGGGAAATTGCATGGGGGATCACTTGCAAATCATACTGATAAATCCAATTTGAAGATCTAATACCCCAACACGTGCCTATTGATTTGCACCGCTCAATATTTGGGATAAAGACATGATAAAAGTGACTACAAATGGAATCTCGAACGAAAAACAGAACGCTTGAAGAAGTCGATGGCTCAAACATCATCTGTGAAAGCAAAATAGTGCAAGTCCCAATGCAGTGTCTTCATCTGAAATCTCTGTTCACCTATTGCCGCCACAGATGTTGCTTGTCCTTCTGAGAATCTTCCAATGTTCTGTATTTTGTGGAATAAATATTTGTGCATCAGAAATCAAATTTTTTATAGATTGTGTTTTTTCACAGAGGGTGGCAAGTGCCTGGAATGTGTTGCTTTGGTGATGGTGGAGGCAAGATATGTTAGTGGCATTTAAGAGGCTTTAGATAGGCATATGGATAGGCAGGGATTGGATGGTTATGGTTATGTTGAGGCAGGTAAGATTTGGCATCATGTTCGGCACAGACATTGTGAGCCGAAGGGTCTGTTCTCGTGCTGTACTGTTCTACGTTCTACGTTCTACATAAAATATGCTTGATGCATATCAATATCTTTATCTATCTTCACAATTTGGTGCCAGGTGCAGCAATTGGCAGAGGTTATGGATGCAGACACCAAAGGCCAGGTAAATGATTTGCCAAATGGCTCCAATTCTTAGTCACTAATATAAATGAGATATGTCCTGCCTGCAAAATTGCATTTCAAACTGCATCAGGACTGAACTCTTAAAAAACATTTATACGTTTCTTGCATTGATTTTAATTACAGACACTACCCCTTCTTTGATTTATATACTCTTGGGATTACATGTGGTTTAAATGCAGAGGTCTCAATTTTTTTTTTAGGTTAAACTTGAAGCAAACAGAATTGAAACAGGATGAAGAGAGGCCCTTTGGCCATCGAGTCCACACTGACCAATCATCCATTCACACGCGAGTGGCACTGGTCACTCCCTTCTCCCATCGGGCAATAAGTATAGGTGTGTAAATGCACACCTCCACATTCAGGGACAGTTTCTTCCCAGCTGTTATCAGGCAACTGAATCATCCTTCCTCAACTAGAGAGCTGTCCTGAACTACTATCTACCTCATTGGTGACTCTCAAACTATTTTTGAACGGACTTTACTGGCTATACCTTGCACTAAACACTATTCCCATATCGTGTATCTGTACACTGTAAATGGCTCGATCACAATCATGCATTGTCTTGGTTCACCTCTACCAACAGCTTTTCATTATACCTCTGTACACGTGGCAATAGATGAATCTGAAACAGCTCTATGTTATCCCACTTTGTCATCCACTCCCGATACACAGGAGGCAATTTACACAGGGCTAGTAAACCTACAAACCCACACGTCTTTGGGATGTGGGAGGAAACCGGAAAACTCGTATGAATCCCACGCGGTCACAGGAAGAATTGAAAAACCCCACACACAGACAGCACCAGAGGTCAGGATCAAACCCAGGCCTATCCCAAAGTGCTGGAGGAACTCTGCGGGTCGGGCAGCATCTAGGGAGGAACATTTCCTCCAACCACACATTTGCCATCTTTTATTCAGTCCCCCAAAGATGTTCAACCCAGCCGACTTCACATCATTATATCCCCGCTAATATTCAATCCTCCCCATTGGATTGCAACCTTGTCGTGGTCGGGGAGCTTGTGTGTCTCAGTGACCCTTAGAGCTATGCCAGCGGGAGATTCGTCTCCTGTTAGGGTCTCCCATGCTGGGCAGGTCGAAGGGTAGAGGCGGGACGAAGAGCGATCCACTGGTCCTCCAGGTTGCAGGTTGAGCACAGGGACTAACAACCCTGTCTCGTAAAACACATATGTTACGGAAACAGCAACTGAAGGAATCAACAGGAGTGGAGGACCTTTGTTGCTGCCCTACATGTCAGGAGGCAGAATAGGCAGTAAGTAAATAAGTAATATTCAATCAAGGTGTGGCTTTACAGAATATGTGGCTGATTTGAAGTTAGACTATGTTGGCATTGGTAGTCCTGTGGAGAGAATGGACAGACAATGTTTGGGTCTGTCTGAAAAAAAAGTCCCCACCCAGAAGGATGAGGGGACACCTTGTTGAAACTTACCAAATAGTGAAAGGTCTGAATAGAATGGATGTGGAGAAGATATTTCAGTGGGAGAGTCTAGAACCAGAGGTCATACCTCAGAATAAAAGGACGTCCCTTTAGAAAGATGAGGAGGAATTTCTTTAGTCAGAGGATAGTGAATCTGTGGAATTCATTACCACAGATGGCTATGGAGGCCAAGTCATTGGGTATTTTTAAGACGCAGATTGACAGATTCTTGATTAGTATGGGTGCCAGGATTTATGGGGAGAAGACATGAGAATGGGATTGAGAGGGAAAGATAGATCAGCCATGGTTTAATGACAGAGTGGACTTTATGGGCCAAATGGACTAATTGTGCTCCTATCACTTGGCCCATATCCCTGTAAACCTTTTCGATCCATGTCCTGGTCCAAATATCCTTTCAGTTAAACGTAGGACCTGTCTCAACCATCTCGTTGGTTTACAAACATCAGAGGCATGAAATTAACCTAATTAAACCTCTCCAGCTGGATGGTGGGTTTTGAATGCATCTCTCGATCAATCCACACCTCTCCATAACTAATCCAGGAATTTAAATCACATTGCCACCAAGTCACTGAGCTAAATGGTTTACATTTCATCATCTGCCTTTTTTCCCTGGACTATTAGAATAAATCTCCATAGGTTCTTTGCACAGAAGAAAGCAGGTCTCCAGAACAATCTATTTGGAAGAGATGGAAACAAAGTCCATCAAACATGACAATATTTAGTCCCACTTTCACTGGTGGGGTATTTTTTTTTAATTTTATGGTATTTTAAATTTTACGGATAAAACAAAAGGTGATCGATTCTTCCCAAGTGTTTTATAATGAATATTTGGTGAATGTTCATATGTAGAACATTACAGCACAGGACCAGGCCCTTCCTCAGTGTCCATGCTGAACATGATGCCAAGATAAGATAATCTCCTCTGCCCGCACGTGATCCATTCCCTCTGTATCCACGTGCCCATGTTAAAGGCTCTTAAAGGGTTTGACGATAAAGCTATGCCCTCTAGTGTTGGACATTTCCATATTGGGGAAAAAAGTTCTGACCGTCTACCCAATCTGTACCTCTTATAATTTTATACACTTTAGTTTAGAGATACAGCTTGGAAACAGGCCCTTCGGCCCAGTGAGTCAATGGTGACCACAAATACAGTCAAGCCTAACTCAAGTAAAACAGGTAGAGCAATTCAATTCAATTCAACTTTATTGTCATTGCACAAATACGAGTACAGGTACAACTAAATGCAGTTTAGCGTCTGGTCATAATGCAAGATAGTAGAAATAAAAATACTGGTTAAACAATGTGTGCACTGTGGATGAATTTTACTTCGGAGTCACGTGAGTGACTACGTGAAGAAGGGCCGTCCGTCTGCGTGCGCGTCATTACGTCTGAAAGCAACGCGCGCAACGGACTGGAGAGGCACTGCGTCCTCCCAGCCGTTGGGGAAAAAAAAGGCGGCAGGTAAGAAAAGTTGAACCACTTACCCTGCGCTTTCTGTTCGGGCTAAGGAATTATTTGTTTTTCAGAGCCCCAAAAAATGTCGAAGAGACGGTCCGCGGGGAAACCGGCTGCCGAAGACCGCAGCATTCCCGGCAGCGGACGACGGTCATTCTCGCCGACATTGCCGCCGGCATCAGAACCGGCAGCAGCAGACTTGGTGCAGGAGGAAAGCACCGTGGTGGTCCCGGCGGGACGTAAAGCCACCCATAAGTCTGCCAGACCCGTAGACTCGGATGAGTCCGGGGAAGAGGGATACCCTCCCTCATCGGGAAGCGTCCGAGGACGACTCTCCCACATGGAGCAGCTGGTGGAGAAGCTGCTCCACAATGATAAACTCTGGAGAAAGGAACAATATCAGCACGAGTCCCTTCTACAGACCGTGCCAGCAGCCTCATACTCTGGGCAGCAATATGTCTTTCCCATGGAAGGGGGAAGTACATACGGGGATTACCCGGATTCAGAGTTTGGAAGCACAAGGGGGGAACACTACCCTGAACAGGTACCCCCCACCATCTAACTGTGCTTCCCTCAAGGTTCAAGCGGTGAAACGTATAATTTGGGGGCAAATAGGTCCCATCATCAGGAACCAGGAACTAAGTTCCAAAAAGTATTAAACCTGCTGGGGTCTGGAATCACTTTGTTTGCAGGAGGTGTGGAAGGAGGCCTCCTCACTGACCGGGAACAGGATACCATGGCACTGCTATGTAATGCCCGCTTCGAAATAAACTGCATTCGGAAAGAGGCAATAAAACCAGCAATAAATTCGAAGTTTGCAGCTCTTTGCAAAGCTAGCGACATCCAGCCCGCAAACTACCTGTTTGGGGAAGACCTGTCAAGACAGGTACGGGACCTGGATGACGAGGTAAAACCGTGCGCCTCATAACAAGAGGTCAGGCCACACCCAGGGGTCCATCCACGAGATTCCACCCCTACAGCTCTCGGTGTTTTACACCTAGAGAGACAGGCACCGGAGGAAGATTCACACCTGAGTCAAGGTCTTTTTTAGGGGCAGGCCCAGCAGGCCGACAGCGAGGATGAGGAGAGAGCAACCACCAGCTCTGCTCCCCAAACCTCGCGGACGAAAACCAGCGCCACGCCGCCAGTAACAACAGAGGTAAGTCAAACCAGTTCCTCAGGGAACATACCAGATGAACCTCACTCACAGGTGGGGGGGAAGGTTAAAATACTTCTTAAAAGAATGGTGTTGGGTTACTAAGGATCCATTCATACTGCACAGTATAGAAGGATTCAAAATTCAGTTCAATTTGAATTCATCACCACCAACACATTCTAATATTCGCACATATGTCTTTTCCCAAAAAGAGACAATGAATACACTAAAGGAAATTGAAACGTTATCTGACAATAATGTTATTGAGAGGTCATACACAGAACCTCACCAATTTATATCCAATTTATTTCCAAAAGAGAAAAAAGATGGAGGGATCCGTATTATTTTGGATCTTACGGAACTCAATACATATGTGCAATATAAACATTTTAAAATGGACAATTTTGGAACAGCAACTCAGTTGGTTTCCAAAAATGGCTATATCGCATGCACCGACCTCAAAGATGCATACTATTCGGTGTCTATTCACAAAGAGTATAGGAGATATTTGAAGTTTACCTGGATGGGTCAATTATGGCAATACAAGGCTCTGCCAAATGGGTTGACATCAGCCCCTAGACTGTTTACCAAATTACTGAAACCAATTCTGGGGCTGCTAAGACCTCAAAATCACATAGTCATGGCATATTTGGATGACATTTTCATCTTTGGAGTCACCAAAGAATTGGCAGAAGCAACAGTCAAGGCAACCAAAACCCTGTTTGAAAAACTTGGGTTCCTAATCCATCCAGTTAAATCAAAATTAACTCCTACCAAGGCAATTGATTACCTAGGATTTACTATCAATAGAGTAACCATGTTGGTGACTTTGCCTAAAGCCAAACAACAATACTTGAGGAAAGCCTGCAATGATCTGATAGAAAAACACAAACCAACTATCAGACAATAGGCAAGTGTAATTGGCAAATTGGTAGCTGCCTTTCCTGCAGTACGCTACGGACCTTTGCATTACCAGCATTACAGCGGGCTAAGGAACGAGCATTGAAATTGCATGCAGGTCAGTATGGCAAATCGATGCGATTACCAGCTGAAGCCATTATTGAATTACAATGGTGGATGGCAAACATAAGACTCAGCTCAAGAAAAATCTTACTTGAGAGCCCATCAGTGTTTCTCCAAACCGACGCAAGCAGGTTAGGATGGGGAGCCACAAACAGTCAGGAGCTGTGGAGGCAGATGGAATGAGCAAGAGTCTACTATACTCCAACTATATGGAATCAATTACCTAGAATTGTTGGGGGCACAATATGGGCTCAAGTCTCTCTGTAACAACATGCAACATGTGCATGTTCAAATTCAGATTGATAACACTACTGCGTGTAACGTTTGAGACCACATAAGGCCCTGTTGTGACTAGCACAAGCAGAAGGAAAACACGTCCGACATCTTGTAAGTATGATTTATTCTGCCCCACCCACGGACACTTCTCCAAGGTCACCTGCTCTCGATCACGAGGCACAGCCCTTTATATTAAAGGGGCACTGGCATTTACATATACATCACATCTCCCCCTTTACTTTAATTACAATTCTCCCCCTTCCCTTAAATTACCTTACATCCCCCCCTTCAACGTTGGTCAAAATTAATAACTTGAACCTTAATGAATTTAATGTGGATAAAGTACCACAAATAACACAGTGCTCGTCATACTACAAAACTATAAAAAAATTGCCCAACAATTTTACATAACAAGTCGAGTTGGAGGTTTTGACAACCGCCCACTTCTCGTGCAAGTCGTCTTTCCAACTCGTTCTGTGTCGTGTTTCTGTTGTGCGCGAGTGTGGCTTGGCTCGCTTTGAGCCGATTCCCCCACCACAGACCCTTGTGATGCGGCCTGTGATAGTTCGCTTGAGTTTGGGAGACTAGCTCCTTCTGGGTGAGGGGTTCCTCCTTGTGGGAGAGTGTTCGCACTTGTCTGCTGCGTGTTGCCAGGGCATGGCTCAGCTGCTTCGTGCGCAGGTCGTATGTCCTTCCTGTTCCTGCGGAACTCTGTACCGCTCGGTGTAGAGATGACGTAGCTCCGAGGGGACAGGTTTTCTCTTGCAATACGGCCACGTTGCCACTCAGTTGGTTTGGCATGAAACCATACCTGTTGTTGTTGTTCCAGGCGCGGCAGCGGCTCGACGCTTGCCTTCACATTGAAGTATGCTGCCTGTTTTTCTTGTCGGATGGCCAGTTGTGGTCCCATGGGAGGGACATGATGAGGCAGTAAGAGTGATAGAGGCGATGGCAATTTGCTTCTTAACAGTCTACTGTTCAGTAACTGTGAGGGGGCATAGCCGCCTGTCCCATCAAGTGGGGTGTTGCGGTATTCGAGGATGGCGTACATCGGGCCACAGCCGCTGCGTTTGGCTTTCCTCATGATACCTTTTATAGTTTGCACACAGCGCTCTATCTGCCCGTTGCTCTGTGGATATATGGGACTTGAGGTGACATGGGCAAATTCCCAGTCATCCTGGAACCTACGAAACTCAGCACAGACAAATTGTCTCGTGTTGTCAGTCATCACCAAGTCAGGAATGCCATTCCGGGCAAACATGCCCTTCATCTCACGTATCACCGAATGTGATGTCATGTCTGTCAGTTGCGCTATTTCTGGGTACTTGGAGTAATAGTCCACTACAAGCAAATGGTCAACTCCATCCAGATGGAAGATGTCTGCGCCGACCTTAGACCAAGGTCTGCTGGGGATGAAGTGTGGTTGGAGCGGCTCGCTTGCTTGTGCTTTCCTTGTCGCCTGGCATATCGAGCAATTTCCCACAGTGTCCTCAATCTGTGCGTTCATTCCTGGCCACGCAAATAAATTGCGGGCTCGTTGTTTCAGTTTCACTACTCCCAGATGTGATTCATGTAGCGCGTTCAGCATCTGCCTCCGCATGCTTTGGGGGACGACGATTCGGTTTTCCCTCAAGACTAATCCATCAACTTCAACCAGCTCGTCATGGTATGTATGAAACGGAGTCAAGTCCGAGGGCAGATCACGCCTGTTACTAGGCCAACCCTTCCTTATATACTCGCACAACAGTGTTAGGGTTCGATCTTTCTTTGTTTCAGCCTTGAACTGCGCAAGGCGCTCGTCTGACATGTGTAGGATGGCTTCTACAGCATGTATCACGTTCGGCAGTGCGGTGTACTCTTCCGCAGGTGTGTTTGCACTGGGCAGCCGGCTCAGGGCATCGGGGACAAACATTTCCCGTCCCGGCTTCCACCGTATTTCCAGGCCGTACAGTAGCAGGTGCATTCGCATGCGTTGGAGTCTGGGGCTTAATTTGTGTAGTGGCTTGGCGAGCAAGCCTACTAATGGCTTGTGGTCAGTAAGAATTACTGTGCACTGACCAACAATGAAGTCATGTAACTTTCTGCATGCATACAGTATGGAGCACAGCTCCTTCTCTATAGTTGCATAGTTGCGCTCGGCCGCGTTCACACGTCGTGATGCGTATGCAACAGGTCTCTCGTCTTGCATCAGGACCGCTCCAAATCCGCTGTTGGAAGCATCTGTGGCAATTGACACGGGCGCGTTCACATCGTACAGTTTGAGTATGGGTGGTGAAGTGAGAAGACATTTCAGCTTGTCTACTGCATGTCTGTGCTTCTGCTCAAAATGCCACGCTATTCCCTTTTCTGTTAGCTGTCTAAGTGGGGCGGTGATCTCTGAGAGGTTCGGAATAAACTTAGCCATGTATGTCACCATCCCCAAGAACGTTTGCACTTCAGCCTTGTTTGTCGGGTATGGCATTTGTAGCATGCTGCTGACACGAGATGGGCTTGGTGACACGCCTGCTAGCGAGATGACGTGTCCCACATATTCAATCTCATTTGAGCGCATTACCGACTTTCGGGGATTGAGCTTTAGGCCGGATTCTTTCACCCGTTTGAGTAGGGCTTTCACCCTTGCGTCATGTTGTGCTGCATTCACACCCCAAACGAGAATATCGTCGACAACTATCTCCACCCCTTGTAAATCGCCATGTAACGTTTGAGACCACGCAAGGCCCTGTTGTGACTAGCACAAGCCGAAGGAAAACACGTCCGACATCTTGTAAGTATGATTTATTCTGCCCCACCCATGGACACTTCTCCAAGGTCACCTGCTCTCGATCATGAGGCACAGCCCTTTATATTAAAGGGGCACTGGCATTTACATATACATCACACTGCGGTAGCATATATCAATCACATGGGTGGTGTAAAATCTGTATCCTGTGACAGATTATCTAACCTCATTTGGCACTGGTGCATCGAGAGGGATATTTGGGTCACGGCAGTATATCTACCAGGAAGATATAACACGGTGGCAGATGCAAGGTCACGAATGTTTAATGATAATATAGAATGGATGTTGAATCGTACGGTATTCAATGAAATAACTATACGATTTGGTCCTCCAGATTTGGATCTGTTTGCATCTAGATTAAACCATCAATTACCCAGATACGTGTCCTGGGAGCCGGACCCAGGAGCAGAGTCAGTGGATGCTTTTTCTCTAAACTGGGGAGGAATGTATATTTATGCTTTCCCACCATTCTGCCTCATAAACCGATGCTTGACTAAAATCAAGCAAGACAAAGCCACAGGCATTTTAGTAGTACCAGATTGGCCTACACAAGCCTGGTTCCCGAAAATATTGGGGATCATAGTCCAGCCATTAATGGTTGTACCTAAGAGGAGAGATCTCCTAGTAAACCCAGTTTCAGGGAGCAACCATCCACTTTCTGACCGGATTAATTTGTTGGTTTGCAGATTCTGAGGAGGCCATTTCAAGACATTGGACTATCCGAACGAACTGTGGATGTCATCACAAAGGCATGGAGGGACAGTACCAAAAAACAGTACGCCACTCATATTAAGAAGTGGGAAGCTTTCTGCCATGCAAACGATATAACATACAACACAGTTCGGATAACGGATGTCTTGGAGTTCCTATCAGCCCTGTACTATGACTATAAATTAAGTTATAGCGCAATCAACAGTGCCAGATGTGCACTATCCTCCTATCTGACACTGGAGGCAGGGCACGGGCCGATAGGAACGCACCCCTTCGTAATAAAATTCATGAAGGGAATTTACAATTCGATACCCCCAAGGCCTAGGTACACGGACACATGGGATGTGAGCATGGTACTGACCTTACTTCGTCAGTGGGGACAGCCAATGGCCTTATCTTTGTCAAAACTAACATTGAAAGTGGTTATGCTGATGGCGCTAATAACAGCCCAAAGAGTCCAGACACTACAAAAACTACGACTGGACTACATGACCAGTAATACGAATAACATAACATTCGTTGTTAAGGACCTGATCAAACAGAGCAGGCCAGGAATGCCAGGGATGAAGATCCAGTTCCTGGCATATCCAGAGGACCAACGATTGTGTGTGGTAACACATTTACACCACTACCTGAGAGTCACGGAGAACCTCAGAGGCTCAGAACAATCGGTCCTCATCAGCCACAAGAAACTACACCAGATGGTTAAAGGAGGTAATGGTGGTAGCGGGAATAAATACTCATATCTTTAAATCTCACTCCACCAGGGCTGCATCTATGTCGGCAGCAAGAACGATGGACGTGCCCCTTGATGACATCCTAGCGGCTGCAGGATGGGTGAATGAAAGAACGTTCCAGCGGTTTTATAACAAACCCATTATCGGACCAGGGGTATTTGTTCGTGCCATCTTAAGTTCTGTTACCTAGTTTTCCCACAGGTTCGGAGGGGAAGCTAATAAAACATTTATTTTTCTTTATTTTAAAGCATCAGTGTCTTTACTAACTTCGTTATGTCTGAATGCTTTAATAATACTCTCATCCATGGTCAATCCATTCAGTATGTGACGCCTGGATTCGTAACCGGCGTAAAATCACAGAGCTTTGAAATCTTCACGTAGTCACTCACGTGACTCCGAAGTAAAATAGTAAGATTAAACGAGAACTTACCAGTTTGAAGTTTGATCTTGATTTTATGAGGAGTTACGATGAGCGATTACGTGCCCACCGCTCCCACCCTCATATTATCAAGGTCATATGGAAGTTCTAGTTTTTCACAATCTTACTATTCTCAGGTCTTCTTTTTTATCTGTGATTTAACACCGCTGCTTTGAAGATTGACGCGCACGCAGACGGACGGCCCTTCTTCACGTAATCGCTCATCGTAACTACTCATAAAATCAAGATCAAACTTCAAACTGGTAAGTTCTCGTTTAATCTTACTATTAAACTGGTACATAGGCAAATAAATGTATACAAATGGGAGAGTATAAAAGATAGCTAGCGACGGAACTGTGAGTTCAGCAGTGTAATGGTGTTATTGAAAAAGCTGTTCCTCAGCCTGCTTGTGCGAGACCCGAGGCTCCTGTACCGCCTCCCTGATGGGAGGAGGGCAAATAGTCCATGGTTAGGGTGAGAGGGGTCCTTGATGATTTTCCCGGCCCGTCTCAGACACCGTTTGCAGTGGAGGGCATCCATGGCAGGGAGCGGGGCACCGAAGATGTGCTGAGCGGTTTTCACCACCCGTTGCAGTGCCTTCCTGTCAGCTGTGGTGCAGCTGCTGTACCATACCGTGAAGCAGGTGGTCAGGATGCTTTCGATGGTACAGCGGTAGAAGTTGGACAGGATCTGGGGGGGACAGGTAAGCTTTCTTACCTTACCCGGGGAAGATACAGAGTGCAGAATATTGTTTCAGCATTGCAGTGCATCAGCTTCAGAGACAAAGTCTAATGTCTGTAATGGTGTACAGGTGAATCAGACAGTTAGGGAAGGGCACTTTCAAGCTTCTGTTCAAGGTGCTCCTGCTTCATCCTACATCCCAAAGATGTGCAGGTCTGTGGATTAACTGGCCTTCTGTAAATTGCCCCTTGGTGTATAGGGAGTGGATGAGAGATTGGGATAACATAAAAGTAGTGTGAAGGGGTGATCGATGGTTGGCATGGACTCGGTGGACTGCCGTAGAGCCTGTTGCCATGCTGTATCTCCAATCTAATTTTTTTTTAAATTATTAATATATCATGTAATTTTTTATTGCCTATTATTAAATGTTTGCCTTTGGAAGTCAAAGTGGCTACATATTGTCCACATCAATACAAGCTTCCCATTTACTTAGTTCAAGGGAGATGTGCTTTAATGCCAAAACATTGTTGAAAGGAATTTATATACATGACACCCTTTGCAAAGAGAGGATGTGCCATTTCACAGCCGATGGAGTGAATTAGAATCCCCTCTCAAGGGAGAAGTGATCTTGAATTTAGTTTCGATCGGCTACTGTGCAGTGAAACCCCTTCTGGTGACATGTGTAGGAAGGAACTGCAGATGCTAGTTTGAACTGAGGATAGACACAAAATGCTGGAGTAACTCAGCGGGACAGGCAGCATCTCTGGAGATAAGGTATGGGTGACGTTTCGGGTCGAGAAGTTTGAAGAAGGGTCTCGACGCAAAACATCACCCATTCCATTTTCTTCCAGACAAAAGGTCCTTGAAAGTACTGGAATAAGTCAGCAAGCCAGGCAGCATCTCTGGAGGGAATGGACAAATGACGATTCAGGTGGGGACCCTTTATCAGACTGAACAAAATGTCAACTATCCTTGTCTTCCGGAGATGCTACCTGACCTGCTGAGTCAGTCATAGTCAGTCAGCATGCAAACCTGTCTACTTGCTTTAATCCCACTTGCCCGTGTCTGGCCCATACACCTGTAAACCTTTCCGAACCATGCACCCATCCAAGTGTTAGAAGACAAGTGTTAGTTATAGAATCTGTCACACCTGGCAGCATCTTTTATATATCCACCATCCTTTGTATCTTTTACTCCAACACTGTGTATCAATTGTGTAGAAAGGAATTGCAGTTGCTGCCCACCCGACCCAAAACGTCACCCAACCTTTTTCTCCAGAGATGCAGCCTGACTCGCTGAGTTACTCCAGCACTTCGTGTCTAACTTTCTCTGTTGTTTTATTTTATAAACCTACCTCTGCAGTTTCTTGTGTCCGAAATAAAAGTTTGGCCAAGTTACCCACCAAGAGCTTAAAAAAAAAAGTTAAGCACAATAAACAGCCAGCATCCATCAATATTGCAAATGTTCCTTTCTGGGTTACTTTAGGGTGTGGAAGGTCTTTTGCGTCTGTACTGCATTTCACTCTTTGCCCCTCCCACCCTCTCTCCCTCCACTTTAATGATCCTTGAAGCAGCCCTCAGGGAGTGAGTAACAGGGCCGTTACACAAGGCAGCTCACTAATTGAGAAGTTGATCAGGGGGAGAGAAATCCTGGTTTACTGCGTTAAGCGTGGAAACCAAGTGTGACGGGATTGACATCGCCAAATCGCTGCCTAGAGGCCAATCCAAGTCAGAGGCAGCAGTGCTTTTCACACCTGATAGGCCCCTACTCCATCTACATCAACTCGCATTAAAAAAGTAACATTTTAGAGCCCCGGCCAAATCTTCGGAATAATTTGTTTGGCAGTCAAATTACTCACATGGACCCATTTGTTGCCCCCGCCGTGTGAAGAAAGCAAGAAAAAGAACCATTTGCAGAGAATTGTTTCAATTTGAATTGGAACACCGATTTTAACTTAGAGGAGGAATAAGATAATGGAGGATGAAACTTTGCGCACTGCTGTTCAAATCCCATTCTCGTAAGTTTTGTTTAGGTTTATTATTATTATGTCACATGAACCGAGGTGCGGAGAAAAGCTTTGTTTTGCTATCCAATTCGATAATACTATCTGCACTGGTGACAGACATTATGTACAAAATCAGGAGGGGAATACATCAGGTGGATGCACAGAGTCTCATACCCGGAGTAGGGCAATCCCTCCCATTAGTATGGAGCTTTTACATTTTTCAGCTTGAAATTGTGCAATCTGGTGGATACTGTAGCGAGTCTTTTAACTTACACTTGAATGCAATATTTATGCTTTAAATCGGATTACCTACGAATAAGGTTAGGCTAAATTACATTCCCAATTACATTCCACAGTAGCCAGGCTCTGATCAACAGGTGCAGCACATGAATGATCTTCGTGTATTCATGTAAGGAAATCAGATTATAATCAAGCACTTGGCCCATGTTGACCAACCTGGGTCTCACTGCACACCTGGTACTACTCCTGACCCCGACTCCAGTTGCATACCTTCTCTCATTCCTGACCCTGAGTCCAGCCTTACAACTGGCCCCCTATTCTACTCTGATCATAGCTGCTTACCTGCTTAGGTTCCCAGTGCTGAACACTCCCATTGTCCCAGCTTTGACTGCACACCAAATACTATTCCAGACCTTGACAATGGATACACACTTGGCCTTTCTCCTAGCCCCTCTGCCAATATATCTGGCCCATACATAAAGCCCAATATCTGACCCCCTGGACTTAACCTAATGCGTTCAAGTCCACAGGTGCTTATCTAATGCGGTAATCTTTTATGGGGCACTTCACAGACCAAATTTTGTATAACAAAATTTGCTGCATCCATTGGCTTCCTTGTTATGTTATCTAACATGCTAGTTACTTTGTCAAAGAAGTAATCAATTGGTTGAACACAATTTCTCATCCATAAAATTATACTCACTCAGCTGTATAAGTATTCTGATACCATTTCCTTCATTTTCCTAACAAACTGTCCTGAAGTCATTTTCACCCCCAATATTTTCCATATTTTGCTGTCTTCCTCTCAGCTGGGACTTTTCGGAAATGCAAAGTCCAATAACAATATTTTTATGCAATACTATTCTATTAAATGTAATCTTGAGAGTACATTATATTTTCTGTGGTATTCATAACACAACAATGATAAAAAGATCTTTGTTTTGATTGCACCTACCAACATACAGTTAATATGTACTGAGGGCAAATTTTTGTTCCAATGTCCCCATTCCCAATTACTTTAACGTCAGAAAAATAAAACCTCCGGAATGGATGATATTAATTACGTGGTTGGTTGGAGTCAGTATCAGCACAATTACTCCATTAAACTTTGAATCTTCAGATGTCCTGCTTCAAACTAAAACTAAAGACAAATAATAACCTCCTCACACATTCCCCTGCAAGTATCTCTGTCACTCCTTTAAAATATGCCCCTTCTTTGAACAAGCTCTTAAACATTTTTTTTTAATCAGTTTCCATCTGATTACATTCCTTGAGGATGTTCATCTACATGTTCAATGAATAAAACAATAAAATTGGGGACATTTCTATTCAACCTGACAAAGGAATTTGAGGGCGGGGTTTTTTAGAAATAGTCAGTGAGGTAAACAAACATTATAGTTGAGTGGCAAATGACAATAGTGCTACCTTCCCAATATTTAACTGAAGGAAATATTGGGTTATCGGGGTTGTATGTTGTGACAGACAGCCTGACACCTTGCATGTCATTTTAATATTACACTTATCCCACCCCCCTGGATATTCCGGATTAATAAATTAAGGTTTTGTCAACTAATTACAAATCAGGCTAATTACAAATCAATAACATTAGCCAACTCTGAAACACGAAGCGCTGAGCATTGGGATCCAGACATCACGTACTACTGACCTCAGTTCCCTGCTCATATCTGGCAGTGTTCTCCGTCTGAACCACGGGCTGTGGAGCATTTTTGAAAGTGGGGGGACTGAGCGATCACTGATCACTGGGCTTGGGGGTACCCGGCGAGGGAGTGGAGCGACCGAGTGGGGGGAGGGTGTGGGAGGGGGGTGTCCCCGCCTCCAACGGTTGGGACTTTTTGAAATTTGATGTATTAAAATCATGTTTTAGTGCATTGTTGAAGTGTGATTTCAATGTTTTTTGTTTGAAGTATTTTTAAGAGGTAACTTTTTAAAGGGTAACTTTTTCCACACAAAGGGTGGTGGGTTTATGGAACAAGCTGCCAGAGGAGGTAGTTGAGGCAGGGACTATCCCAACATTTGAGAAACAGTTCGACTGATACATGGATAGGACAGGTTTGGAGGGATATGGACCAAAAGTAGGTAGTGTAGCTGGGATAGGGTGTGGGCAAGTTGGGCCGAAGGGCCTGTTTTCACACTGTATCACTCTATGACTACATTATGCCTCCACCATGCATGAATGCTTCAAAATCAAGTGGTCAAGTTTTATTGCCATATACTCAAGCATAGAAACATAGAAAACAGGTGCAGGAATAGGCCATTTCGAGTCAGCACTGCCATTCAATATGATCATGGCTGTTCATCTAAAATCAGTACTTCTTTCCCCCATTTCCCTTGATTTCACTAGCCCCAAGAGCTAAATGTAACTCTCTCTTGAAAACATCCAGTGAATTGGCCTCCACTGCCTTCTGTGGCAGAGAATTCAACAGATTCACAACTCTCTGGGTGAAGTTTGTCCTCATCTAGGTCCTAAATGGCCTACCCCTTATTCTTAAACTGTGTAACCACTGGTTCTGGACTCCCCCAACATCGGGAAAATTTTTCCTGCAGTTACACTAAGTGAAAATCTAGCAGGCAAGCAGGATGCTGTCTCCAACCACCCCTATTTGAAGGCCACTATCTTCCACCGCTTCTACCCAGTGCTTGGTACCTACTTCCAGCAGCCACTGGTTATCCTCCAGGATGCATCGAGCTGCAGCCTGGTCCATGCCGGTCACCTGGGCGAATTCGGCACAGAGACTCTCACGGCAGTGGTGCAACGCTTAAAAGGCCTCCGACGGCCTGGGACTCTTGCACTGAGGCTGCTCCACGGCCGGAGCTGCAGCGAGCGACTCGCCAGCCTGGCAAACACTCGCCAGCCCTGGCTCCCCGTCCACATCTGCACCAGCTGCTCCATCCCTCCCTCTGCCCCGGCTCACCAACACCCGCGGCCCATGTAGTTCATATTAATTTTGAAATCCTCGTTGATCACAGAATTTCTCACGACAGAGCGCGAGTAATTCTGTGATCAGCGTGAGAGCGTGAGAATTTGGCGAAATGCATGATTCTCACGCTCAATGCGTGAGAGTTGGCAGCTCTGGGCTATTGAAGGGACACATGAACCTTTGTCTCACCTGGAATACAGAATATAATGTTTTGAACATGGCTGTTAGTTATGTGTACAGAATTAATACACAAACCAACCTCATTTCCATTGACTCCATTTATACCTCACGCTGCCTCGGCTAGGCCCACAGCATAATCTAGAACGAGTTGCACACTGGCCACTCCCTCTTCTCCCCTCTGGCAAAAGGTATAGAAGTATGAAAATGCGCACCTCCACATTCAGGGACAGTTTCTTCCAGGCTGTTTTCCGCCAACTGAATCATCCTACCGTAACCAGAGAGCGGTCCTGAACTACTGTCTACCTCATCGTGGACCCTCGGACTGTCTTTAATCGGACTTTACTGGACTTTATCTTGCACTAAACGTTATTCCCTTATCATGTATCTGTACACTGCAAATGGCTCGATGGTAATCATGTATTGTCTTTCTGCTGGGAGGTGAGAATGCAACAAAAGCTTTTCACTGTACCTTGGTTAACCTTGGTGACCATAAACTAAACGGAACACTACTTTCTGTTATTAAATATTTTTACGCCAATATAAATGCCATTTCTTAATAGTTCCCCTACTTTTCTCTTGCTTTTGAAAGACCGAGCGCACAGCCTCAAGGATTTATTTATTGCTCAAAAAGGTAATGTTCAAGAGATCACAGAACACTTCTTTGTCTGGATTCCTTCCACAATAGGCAGCAAATTAGAAGCTCTCAGTCACACAAGGGGAAATGGTTGTTGAAATGACATTTAAGGCTCTGAAAGCATACGAGCCATCTCGCAGATATTTTGAACAAGTCTAGAATTTGGAAGCTTTTAGTTTTGTTTAGAGATACAGCATGGAAATTATAAGTTGTTCAGTCTGAAGAAGGGTTTCGATCTGAAACGTCACCCATTCCTTCTCTCCAGAGATGCTGCCTGTCCTGCTGAGTTACTCCAGCTTTTGGTATCAATCTTATGGAAACAGATCCTTCGGACCACCGAGTCCCATGCTACCCTGCAATCCTTGCACACTATCACTATCCAATACACACTAGGGACAGTTTACAATTATACTAAGCCAATTAACCTACAAAACTGTACGTTTTTCGAGCGTGGGAGGAAACTGGAGATCCCGGAGAAAACCCATGCAGGTCACGGGGAGAACGTACAAGCTCGGTACAGACAGCACCCGGTAGCTGTAACCCTGATCAAACCCGGGTCTCTGGCGCTGTAAGGCAGCAACTCCATTGCTGCACCAAAAGCAAGTGTGTGAGCAATGTGTGAACAATATATATATCAAATCAAAGCAAAATCAAAGTATATACACATATATATATATATATATACACATATATATATATATATATATATATATATATATACATATACACACACACACACACATATATACATGAAATCCAGAGCCAGTTTCTTGCAGACAGTCCCACCTCTCCAGACAACCAAAGAAACAGCAAGGACCAACATCTGGAAAGATGAATGGAACCAGCTCAACACACGAGCCCACGACTGGATGGAGAGGGGAAGCACTCCGACTGAATGCCTCGCCAGCGGGCACGACCTCCCATGGCCAACCTGGAAGACTCTCAACAGATTACGAGTGGAGCAGGGGAGGTGCAAAGCACTTATGAAAGCATGGAACTACCAGGCAGAAGACACATGCAGCTGTGGAGCAGTACAGACAATGTCCCACCTACTGGAGTGTGACGACTCCCCCCAGTGCAGCCCCCAGGACCTGGCTGAACCGACCCGACCAGCTGCGACCTGCGCCAGATACTGGCAGAACGACATCTGAGATTGCAACGGACTCGAAGAAGGAGATATATATACATGTACATACATACATACACACATACGTATACATACATATATACACACACATACATACAAAGCAAACTGAAATACAATAGGCAGAGCAAAGAGGAAGATAGAGTGCAGAACATAGTTCTCAGCATTGTCGCCCATCAGTTCCATAGACAAAGCCCAATGTGCGGAATGGGGTAGAGGTGAATCAGCCAGTACCGTAGCTTATGGAAGAACCATTCAGAAGTCTGATAACAGAGGAGAAGAAGCTGTTCCAGATTCTGATGTTGCACAATTTCAAACTTCTGTACCTTTTGTTGGACAGGAGCAGGAAGGTGAAGGAATGAGAGGGATGAGACAATTCTTTGATTATTTTGGCCGTTTTTCCACAGAAGCATGGTGCATGTGGAGGCAGTGGTGGGGAAGCCCAGTCTGTGTGATGGACTGGGTTACATCCACAATTCTCTGCAATTTTTTGAAGCCCTGGGCAGAGCTGTTCCTAAACCAAGCCGATTGGAGAAGCTGAGAAATCCATGGCTTATTCATACAAGATGTTGAGTCAGCTCTTTGACTTCAACGAAAAATTATGATAATGGTTAAAAACTATTTTTAACCGGGAGCAGCACAGATGGCGAAGCAGTAGAATTGCTGCCTTACAGCACCAGACACCCGGGCTCGATGTCGACTACGGGTGCTGGCTGTGTGGAGTTTGTACGTTCTCCTTGTGACCATATGGGAGTTCAGTTTTCCTCCAAAACTCAAAAGACATACAGGTTTGTCGGTTGATTGGCTTCAGTAAAGTGGCTGTCCCACTGTACGAAGTAATTCAAGAGCTCTCCCGAGTTAAAAAAAAAAATCAAACTCGTGGTAAGCACGTAGAATGTACGTAGCGGGTACGTCCGAACTCGGGACGTCTCTTAGTGGCTCGTAACGCTAACGGCAGGTACTCGGGAAACGCGGTAAGCTCGTGAAGATTTTTCAACATGTTGAAAAATGTCCACGAGAGCCCCGAGTACCTACGAGTGGCTATTACCGTAATTGTCAGAGTTCGAATCAGGGGAAACGCGGGAGAACTCTTGAATTACCTCGTACATGTAAATTATCCCCAGTGCGGAGGGAGTGCTAGTGTACGGAGATCGTTGGGCCGAAGGGCCTGTTTCCACGTTGTATCTCTACACTAAACCTACACAGGTTGTATGTGCTGCAGCGACACGACCCATTGTTTGTCTTGTTCTGTTTGTGGCTGGATGCCCACAACTTACTTCAACCAGATGCCAACAACGGCAAAATGTAAATGCACCTTGCGGGCTGGGAAATGTCAGGAAATCACGGCTTCTGAGTTCCATTTGGAGGAGTCCGATGAAAAGAATCATTTGTATATGCACTTTAGCAGCAGGGTCCGAAGAGGACAAAAAAGCTGGCAGCATGATTACCGACATTTTCCAGTGAGCAGAACACTAGTATTTTCTTGTGACACTTAAAGTGGTTTAATATTAGAAGTGAAGCTGCTGCAGATGGTGATTAACGGCACTTTATTCCTCTCGTTCTGGTCCCACCCTGCCATCAAAATCTCTCATAGGTACTCCGCACATGCGAGCCATTCACACAGAAGCGCTCATTGCTTGTGAAGATTGCTGGGGGTTTGTTCTTTTCTTTGCTTTGAAGCATCCTCATCATCATGTGTCAGAAATCCAGGACAAGAGGAGATTATAATGCATATATCTAATTCAAATTCAACACCCCCAGCAATTCCCCACCCGGCCCTCTAAAGTCAATGCCGGCTTTGTCTGCCTGGTCAATGCCTGGGTCTGAAATAGAAAGTTTCCCCCTTGATCTCTCACGATTCATTCCCAGAACCGGCTCCGTTTTATTGGGGACCAGCCGGAAAATTACAGGGAAAGATGGACTGTGAAATCAATTGATTGAAAGATACAGTGCAGATAAGGGCCCTTCGGCCCACCATGTCCACGCTGGCCATCGATCACCCGTTCACACTAGTTCTGTGTTATCCCACTTTCTCATCCACCCCCTACACACTAGTGGCAATTTACAGATGGCCGATTCCCCTACAAACCTGCACGTCTCTTTAGGACATGGGGGGGGGGGGGGGAACTGGAGCAGCCGGAGGAAGCACACGCGGTCACAGGGAGAATGATGGATTGAAAGATACAGCGTGGAAAAACAGGCCCTTCAGCCCATGCCAGCCATCTAGCAGCCATTCATACTAGTCCTATGCTATCCCACTTTCTCATCCGCTCCCTACACACGAGGGGCAATTGACTGCTCTATCAGCCGTGCCACAGTGTTGCTCCTGGATATTGTGGCCTTTGGAATGATAAACCCTCCATTGGACTTTAGTTAGAGCCAACAGGATATTTAGCAAGACCCTTAACAATCAGGAGTAGATCATATGATGTAGTTACTTCAAATTAATTTGTTCGCCATACAATACAAAACAGGCCCTTCAGCCCAACTCTTCCATGCTCACTAAGGTCTCCCATCTATGCCAGCTTCCTGTCCAAATCAGTGTTCCTGTCCAAATATCTTTTAATATTATAGTACCTGCCTCAACTACCTCCTCTGGCAGATTCCATACACCCACTACGCTCTGTATGAAATAGTTGCCCCTGGTTCCTTTTAAATCTTTTCCCTCTCATCTTAAGCCTACGCCCTATGGTTTTTGATTCCTCTGGGTAAAAGACTTTGCATTCAAACTATCTATTCCCCACCTGATCTTATCCACCTCTAGAAGATCACCCCTCAGCCTCCTGTGCTCCAAGGAATGCGCTCCTAACCTGCCCAACCTCTCCCAGTAGCTCAGGCCCTTGAACCCTGACAACATCCTCATAAATCTTTAGTGCACTCTTTCCAGGTTAATGACATGCTTCCAATAGCAATGTGAACAAAACTGAACACAATATTCCATATGCAGTCTCCCCAACACCCTGTACAGGGGTACGGTGGTGCAGTGATATAGTTGCTGCCTTACATCCCGACTATGGGTGCTGTCTGTATGGAGTTTGTACATTCTCCCCGTGACCTGCGTGGGTTTATTCCGAGATCTTTAGTTTCCTCCCCACACTCTGAAGGCTAGGTTAATTGGCTTGGTATAAATGTAAATTGTCCCTGGCGTGTAGGGTAGTGTTAATGTGTGTGTGGGGGGGGGGGGGAAATCGCAGGTCAGTACAGACTCAGTGGGTTGAAGGGCCTGTTTCTGCACTCTCTCTAAACTAAACTATAACATAATGTCCCACTTCTATACTTGGTACCCTTACTGATGAAGGCCAGTGTGCCAAAAGCTTCCTCCAACACCCTATCTACATGTAACACCACTTGCAGGGAACTGTGCACATGTACTCCTAGTACCCATTGCCTTGGTACAAGGGGACTCGAGTTTTACCAAGATGTTATCTGGGATGAAGTTTAAGGAAGGATGGGATAAGCTTTCCAGCTGAAGGCAAATGGAAGATTAAATGGGGGTGTATACTTTCTCCCTGGGTTATGAATATCCTGACTCCAAATTCCACCAGTCATATTTAGATAATTTTTCAACCTAGTAATAATGTTAGATGGTGCTCATTAATGGCTGGATACAATATATATATTCTGTCAGTTTATTAATTATGAGTTGGTGTTAGGTGATTATTCAATGAATTGAAATTATAGCAAGTATACTTAAAATGATACAATATGGGTTACTATAGAATACGGAGCTAAATCAATTTCTGATGTAGAGAAATCTAGATTAGTTTAGAGTTAGAGTTTAGAAGACAGCCCCCCTCCCCCCACAGAGTCTGTGCCGACCAGCAATCCCCTTACACTAGCACTCTCATACACACTAGGGACAATTTATAATCTTTACCGAAGCCAATTAATTTACAAACCTTAAATTTCTTTGGAGTGTGGGAGGAATCTGGAACACCCGAGGAAAATGCACGCAGTCACAGGGAGAAGGTGCAAACTCCGTACAGACAGCGCCCATAGTCAGGATCAAACCCGGGTCTCTGGTGCTGCAAGGCAGTAACTACTGTTGCACCATTGTGCCTCCCCATCGAGGGGTAGAGTCCGGTGGTCCGGACACCCCACAAGTAATACTGTACATGGATACAATCAACCCGTACCCCAGTACAAGTTAGAGCAAGGAGGAAAATACCAGAGTGCGGAGTATAGTTCTCAGCATTATAGCTTTGCAGTTCCAGAGTCTAATGTCCACAATGAGGTACGTTGGGAGAGTGGGACTGTACCTGAGCTTGTGGAAGAACTGTTTGAAAGTCTGATAACAGAGGGGAAGGTAAGGGGGAGAAAAAAAAAAAAGAAGAAAAAAAAGATATCCAGCATCTTGTGTCTGCCAAGGAAAATATCCTGATATTGACCAAGATTCAACCACCCACTAATGGGAATTAAGTAGTCAACTTGGCAGAATAGATTATTCAGATCCTTACGGGAAAGGAGCCACAACTTTTTTTAGACACAAAAAGCTCAGCAGGACAGGCAGCATCTCTGGAGAAAAAAGGAAAAGTGACATTTTGGGTCGTGACCCTTCTTCAGAAGGTGCTGACCCGAAACGTCACATATCCTTTATCTCCAGTGATGCTGCCTGACCTGCTGAGTTACTCCAGCATTGTGTGTGTGTGTGTATGTGTGTGTGTGTGTGTGTGTGTGTGTGTGTGTGTGTGTGTGTGTGTGTGTGTGTGTGTGTGTGTGTGATGACAGAAACCAGCATCTTGTTCCTTGTTTCTGTCATGACTTTGAACAGTGAATGGACAAACATTTCTGAAAGAGGCCGTGTGAACCGTTTTTTTTGTGTGTTAACTGATATTTGCAGCAATCAGTCTAAACTAATGGTGGCAGTGTGCTGGCAGAATCAAACCCAGTAGCGTGCGCATGGTTTTGTTCCAGGCAGTCGGCTTCTCAGCATGGGAGAGGGTCCTTCACGCCAGGAGACAAATGGCGAAGCATATTACTTATGGAAAACAGTGTTGTCAAGGAAGTCTTTTATTTCCAGAATCCATTTGTCTACCTTTCATTTAAGCAGACTGAAAAGAGGCTACTTTGGGTGCAACTAACTTTTTTTAATTTATTGTTTGCCGAAGGTGATGAGGTTTTATTTTCAACGTCATATTGTACACATTTCAGCCGAATCAAGGCACAATTGAACATTTACAAAACAAAACGGAGGCATCGTCTCATTTGCTGCTAAAATGATGGAAAAAGAGGCAAAACACTTGCTTGGTAACTATGGGAACCGTTGGCTCGGATTTAATTGAGAAAAATTAAACCCAAAATAATGTTGAGCCAGAGATTGCAATGGTTCAATGGTGCTTTATTGTCACTGGTACTTACGGACAGGGAGGGATGTTCCTTTCTTACACGCAGTTCAGTGAAAGTCTCACTGTACAGAAGCACAGTCATACACAAGTACAAAAGTGTAAAGAATGTAGAAACGAGGAACTGCAGATGCCGGTTAATGCACAAAAGGACACAAAGTGCTGGAGTAACTCAGCAGGTACAGCATCTCTGGAGAACATAGATAGGTTATTTTTCGGGTCGAGACCTTCCTTCAGTGTTACGTGGAGGATATTTCTTCCTCCAAATAATTTTGGGTCAGATGGCAGGCTTGCAAACACAACCGAGAGCATTGCTATTCAAATCCGAAAGCCAGTTTGATACAGTGGCGCAGCGGGTAGAGCTGCTGCCACACAGCGCCAGAGACCCAGGTTCAAACCTGACCTCCGGTGCTGTCTGTACAGAGTTTGTATGTCCTCCCTGTGACCGCATAGCATTGCTCTGGGTGCTCCGGTTTCCTCCCACATCCCAAAGGCGTACAGGTTTGTCGGGTAATTGGTTTCGATAAAATTGTAAACCGTTTCAAGTGTGTAGGATAATGCCAGAGTACGGGGTGATCGCTGGTCAGTGCAGACTCAGGGGGCCGAAGGGCCTGTTTCCGTGCTTTATCTCTAACGTCTAAACATACAGGAGAGTGTGCATTATAAGTATAACCAGGGAGAATCTCAGGATGTCAACTGCTGCCTCTGGTTAGTGACTCTACCTAGGAGGAAGTTAATGGATTATGACAGGCACAGGAGATTGCATTGATTTGAACTGATAATTAATAAATGGCTGTGGTCGAGGATTTTGTTTTGCATCATTTTAAACATTGTCATTCATCTCAATTAATACTCCCCCCCCCCCACCCCCCCGAAAAAGAAACAGGCAGTCTTTTCATTTGATAGCGCACAGAAATGATTAGTTCTCACTGAGCAAAACGTCTAGTGGATCGCACATTAGGTAAAGGAAATTATAAATGACAACACTAAACATATTAAAGACAAAGTGCTGGAGTAACTCAGCAGGTCAGGGATCATCTCTGGAAGACATGGATAGGTGATGTTTCGGGTCAAGAGCCTTCTTCAGACAGACTCAATGTTCTTTAGAGATACTGCCTGACCGGCCGAGTTACTCCAGCACTTTACATCTTGTTCTGTAAACCAGCATCTGCAGCTTCTTGTGTCTACCAAACATATTAAACTGACCCTCATTGAAATATTGGCCCCATATTCACACTAATTTAGTCTTAAACTTTAAACTATTTATCCTGCATGTTATTTTAATACTTGCGTTGTGAAGTTAACCTTCAAAAATGGCTTTAAAAAAAACAACTTTGGAATCAATGTTAAAATTATCGTGGGGAAAGAATATTAAAACTCAAGCACCAATATGCAGGTAATTTCATGCGGTTACAAGCTGCGCACTTAAATCCGTGATATTGTAAAGGATCTATTTCAGCAAATATGGTCTAAATATTTTCCACAAAAAAAAAATCTATTAAAAAGACCCGATGGCATTTCAAGGAGTTTCATTTACATTTCCGGAATACTTAACATTTGTTTTGGCCGACACAGTGCGCACTGTTCAAACAGTATGTTACACTATTTATTCAAAATTGATAAATGTCTCCTTGGCCAGCACACGGGTCAAGAACTGGAGCCCTGTGTGCAGATGAACGCTGAAATCAAGCGGTTCTTTTTGGCAGCAAAACAAGTATATATATTAGAAATAAAAACGAGACTAAAACACTAACCTTTAAACATCTTGTCAAACACAAGGGTACAACTAAACCAACAAGCGAGTTCAGCTGCAGATACACAGTTGGGAAATAAATTACACATTTATGAAACAAATTGGAGGAAAAATATTAATATAGTTTTTAAACTTTGAATAAGGGGGAGAAAACTTTTTATCCTGCATGTTATTTTAATCTTCTAAAAAAGCATGCAAGAAAAAGGCTTTAAATAAACACCTGGAATCCAATGGGATATCTCAATCGGCACGGGCAAGTTGGGCTGAAGGGCCCGTTTCCATGCTGTACGATTCAAGTTGCCACAGAAGCAGCAGGTTACTTTGTTGAACCAGGTTTTAGACAATAGGTGCAGGAGTAGGCCAGTTGGCCCTTCGAGCCTGCACCGCCATTCAATATGATCATGGCTGATCATCCAACTCAGTATCCTGTACCTGCTTTCTCTCCAAACCCCCTGATCCCTTTAGCCACAAGGGCCACATCTAACTCCTTCAATGTGATCATGGCTGATCATCCCCAATCAGTACCCTGTTCCTGCCTTCTTCCCATATCCCCTATCTTTAAGAACCCTATCTAACTCTCTTTTGAAAGTATCCAGAGAACCGGCCTCGACCGACCTCTTGAGGCAGAGAATTCCACAGACTCACAATTCTCTGTGAGAGTTGAGCCTCAGTATCCCCTGTCAAACATGCTTTCAGATTTATATATTGTGAAATAAATACAGGAAAGTACTGTGCACAAACAATCTGTACCTGGGTATTCTTAGTTTAAAATTACTAACGTTGCCAATGTCTAGGAAGGAACTGCAGGTGCTGGTTTACACTGAAGATAGACACAAAATGCTGAAGTAACTCAGCGGGATAGGCAACATCTCTGGATAGAAGGAATGGGTGACGTTTCGTGTCGAGACCCTTCTTCAGACAAGAGGAGAGACCTGATAGAAGTTTTGAGGACAGAGCCTTCTCCAGGGCAGCTCCCAGGCTCTGGAACTCCCTCCCCCAACTGATCCGCAATTCCGTGTCCCTCACCATCTTCCAGTCCCGCCTCAAGACCCATCTCTTCACCTCTGCCTATCCTTAGCCCCACGTCCCCGTCCCTTTTCATCTGTGCATTAATTGCCTCATACTGTGTTTTGTATTGAATTCTGTCTTTACTTTAGGTACTAGTCATGTCTCTACTATTTATTTCATTTCCCTTACATGTTTTTCCTCTACATGCTCAATTTTTGTAAGGTGTCCTTGAGACTCTTGAAAGGCGCCCATAAATAAAATTTATTATTATTATTATTATAGAAGCATAGACGGTCAGATATTTTTCCCAGGATGGAAATATTAAAGACCAGAGGGCATAGCTTCAAAGTGAAATGTGACAAAGTTTAAAGATGTCCTGGGCAAGTTTTTATTTTAAAATTTTTTTTACACAGAATGGTGGGTGCCTGAACGTGCTGCCGGGGATGGTGGTGGAGGCAGATACGATAGTGATATTTCAGAGGCTTTTAGATAGGCACATGGATATGCAGGGAATAGAGGGATCACATGCAGGCAGAGGAGATTGGTTTAACTTGACATAATGTTCGGCACAGACATTTTGAGCCAAAAGGCCTGTTTCTGCATTGTGCCATTCTATAAATATCTCAAGAGTGTTTTATCATCATATGTCCCAAAACGGAACAATGAAATTCTTACTTGTAGCAGCACAATAGATATGTAAACACAGTCGGTGGACGCCATAATAAATCATTTGTGACCAAAAGATTTCAAAATAACTCTTCCTCGAATCAATCTGCCTCGTAATGTCAACATTGCAACAAGCATTAAGATTTCTTAAATTACTGCAATCTTACCGAGAGTGCCATCTAAAAGCCTCTGAAAAATCACTATCGTATATCTGCCTCCACCACCACCCCTGGCAGCGCGTGCCTGGGAGTATTGTTAACGGAAGCACCAAGTAATTCACAGTCTTTCAAATGGAAAGTGCAGTCTGGAACCAGTGCTGAAAGAACAGATGGGAGTTTACCACCACAGGATATCCAACAATCTAGCCCAATGGCCCAGCAGTAGTGTCATTTCGGAAAAAATTAAAACACTCAAGTCTTAGTTTAGTTCACAGATACAATGCGGAAATAGGCCCTTCAGCCCATCGAGTCCACGCCGACCAGCGATCCCCCATACACTAGCACTAGGGACAACTTACAATTTTACCGAAGCCAAATTAACCTACAATCCCGATTGTCTCTGGAGTGTGAAGCACCTGGGGAAAACCCCACATGATCACAGGGAGAGCGCACAAACTCCGTGCAGTCAAGTACCCACAGTCAGGATCAAACCCGGGTCTCTGGCGCTGCAAGGCAGCAACTCTACCCCTGCGCCACTGTGCCATTTTTTTAACGAAATACCTAGCTGCTTATATTTGCTGTTTACAAGACCTTGCTGGGCTCAAATTGGCTGCAAAGCTTCCCTAAAACAATCACTACACATTACAGACTACACCCTCTGATGCTCAAGGTGCAGAATGTTGAGGCTTTGAAAGCAACACAAGTAACTGGTGGTGCACATTTTTACCATTTGCAACATTTCTGCAGGAATTTAGCATTTTATTCCCTCTTCTGAAGTCAGTGGTTGAGGTAGGTGATTTCACAGATGCAAGAAATAAAACTCATCAGCCCATCGTAACTCCCTATCTAATGTATCGAGGGTCAACGTCTTGATTATGGGATTATGGGGAGGAGAATGGGATTATGGGGAGGAGAATGGGAATGGGAGAGAAAGATAGATCAGCCATGATTGAATTGCGGAGTAGATTTGATGGGCCGATCGGCCCTATTCTGCTCCTAGAACTTATGAAAGTCACAAACCAGCACCTCTCTCTACCCAACTGTAGGCTGCCTGATGACAAACTGCAACCATGCACACTTCCAGCACACTCGAACTATCTTCCCAGTAGATCAAACGACAGGAGGAAACCGGAGCACCCAGAGCAATCCTACGCGGTCACAGGGAGGACAGTTTTGGTCGCCCTGCTAGAGCAAGGATGTTATCAAGCTGGAAAGAGTGCAGAGAAGATTAGGAGGATGTCAGGACTCGAGGGCCTGAGCTATAGGAAGAGGTTGGGCAGGCTAGGACCTTATGCCTTGGAGTGCAGGAGGATAACGGCTGATCTGAGAGGTGTAAAAGACCACAAGGGGAATGCAAAGTATTTTACCCCGGGATAGGGGCATCAAGAACTGGAGGCGATAGGTTTAAGGTGAGAGTGGCGAAGTTTAATAGGAACCCGAGGGACTTGTTTTTCATTCAGAGAGTGGTGGGTAAATGGAACGAGCTGCCAGAGGTGGTAATTGTGGCAGGTACTATAACAACATTTAAAATACACTTGGACAGGTACATGGATATGAAGAGTTTAAAGGGATATGGGCCAAATGCAGGCACATGGAGCTAACTTAGATAGGGCACCTTGGTCAGCATGGATGAGTTAGGCTGAAGGGCCTATCTCCCTGCTGTCTGGCAACAATTGAATGTGAATTAACTGCATCTTATAATCTACTCTCATTGTCCAAGGATTTGCCAAATATCCTGTGAGCTGCAACCAGGTCCCACATGGAGGCATTATCATTCAAACACCCACAGTAACCTTGGGTGGCACAGTGATGCTGGTGGCAGAGCAGCTGCCTCCACAGTGCCGGAGACCCACGCTCAATCCTGACCTCGGGTGCTGTCTGTGTGGAGTTTGCACATTCTCTCTGTGAGTTTCCTCCAGGTGCTCCAGTTTCCTCCCACATCCTAAAGACGCGCGTGTGCGCAGGTGAATTGGCCCTCTATAAATTGCCCCCAGTGTGCAGGGAGTGGATGAGAACGTTGGGTAACGAGTGATCGAGGGTGGGCGTGAAGTTTGCAGGAATTGGTCCAAACGCTGGCAAATTGAACCAGTGGGGCAATTTGGCCGGCATGGATGAGTTGGGCCGAAGGACATGTTTCCGTGTTGTATAACTGAATCACAGAGCACGAACCTCACAATGTATGGCCAGTGAAGCATTTCCCCAAATATTATTCAAACTAGTTATGCAACACCCTAGATGTTGTTATAGATGCATCCAAATGGTGACGAGCATAATATTTAGATAGCAGCTATAGTCAGTCTTACAGTGTGGAAACAAGCCCTTAGACCCAACATGTCCCACCTGCACAGCTCCCATCTGCGTGCGTTTGGCCTATATCCCTCTAAACCTCTACATCCTTCTAGTTCTTTTAACTAAAATACAACATGCTGGAAGAACTCAACAGGTAAGGCAGCCTCTGTGGAGGGAGTGGACAAACAACATTTCGGGTCGGGACCCTTCTTCAGACTAATTGTATTTGGGCGGAGGGGGGGGGGGGGAGAGAGAAAGCTGGAATGGAGGTGGGGACGGGACAAAGTCTGTCGAGTGATAGGTGGATATTTGCGAGGAGGGTTGATCAGTAGATGGGTGGACAAAGGCACAGGATGAAAGAGAGACCAGTTAGTATGTTCATCAGGAGTTACAACTTGTGTACGCACCCGATTTCACAAGGAATGGACAACAGGACATGTTGGCATCAAATTCCTACACAGAAAAAAAGCTTTCTCACAACGGTCAACGCCAGCATTTTTACTTTCATATAAACTCCATCTCAGAAGAAAGCAGACTTTAAGAATACTTTCGCTCAGCACACTCGAATTAAAACCGAACAGGCAGATTCTGTCAAATGAGCGAAGTACATTCATTTAATCCTCAGTCCTCAACAGCAGAGTGTTTAATTACCATTTTAAATGAACAGGGTTTAGCAAGCAAAACTATTCAATTGCATTTAGATCAAACTAATATGTCCTCAGCTGTAAACATCTCCTGACCAATTCTTGCATCTTGAAGCATATTCATGTAGACCATAGACACAAAATGTTGGAGTAACTCAGCGGGTGAGGCAGCATCTCTCGACCATTCCTTCTCTCCATAGGTGCTGCCTCACCCACCGAGTTACTCCAGCATTTTGTGTCTACCTTCGATTTAAACCAGCATCTGCAGTTCTTTCTCACACACTTCATGTACATCATCACACTGACCAAACATGGAGAAAAGATGAACTGTAGATGCTGGTTTATAAAGAAAATTAAAGGCAGTGTTGAAGCAACTCAGACGATAAGACAGCATCTCTGGAGACTGTGGACAGGTGACAATTTGGGTTGGGACCCTCCTCAAGACCAGACTCTTCACCATTGATACCATCTACACTCCACGTGGCCTCGGGAGAGCAGCCAACATAATCAAAGACCTTTCCCAACCTGGTCATTCCTTCCCCTGCTCCCATCGGGTAGTCGGCACAGAAGCTTGAAAGTGAACCCCCCCAGACTCAGGAACAACATCTTTCCCTCGGTTATCTGACTTTTTCAACAATCCTTCCACAGGGTGCAGCGGTAGAGTTGCTGCCTTAAGGGGCTGCCCCACTGCGGCGACCTAATCCGCGAGTTCAGAGGAGTTTGCCTTCCACTCATACTTACAGCATGATCGACACGAGGTCCTAGGAGGTCTTTGTAACTCTCCTTCATGCTCGAGAGTAGTCCCCGCGTACTAGAGGCCTCAGCTAGGTCGTGGCATATTTTTCCAACATGCTGAAAAATGCCCGAGAGTAAAAAAAAGGTCGCCATGGAAAAAAAAATCGATATTTTTTTACTTGTGGGTTTAGTCGAGGTAGGTCATAATGCTATTTGTAGGTAGCCAGTCAATCGAAGTTAAAGCTCATTGAGAAAAAGGTAAGTATGCCCGCTAAAGCTTTATTAAACGTTGTCTGGCTTCTTAAAAGTGCGTCCACCCCTTCTCTAAAGGACATACCGTACTGTGCCAGCTGTCTTTTACCTTCCTGTTCATCGCGGGTGTGAATTTCAGACAGCACTCCCCCGCTTTCCGTGTGTGTGTGTGTGTGTGTGTGTGTGTGTGTGTGTGTGTGTGAGACGGTCGATCCAGCTCGAGGTTTTTCAGGCAAGTGCCCTCGAGCTTGGAGGTCAAAGGCAGTCGCTGTAAAGGTCGCGTTAGTGGGACAGGCCCTTTACAGTGCTAAGGACCTGGTTTCGATCCTGACGACGGGTGCTGCCAGTACAGAGTTTGTACAGTACAGAGTGAAGAAGGGTTGCGCCCTGAATCGTCACCCACCCCTTCTCTCCAGAGATGCTGCCTGGCCCGCTGAGTTACTCCAGCACTTTGTGTCTACCTTCGATTTAAACCAGCATCTGCAGTTCTCTCCTGGACAAAGAGGGAAGCAACCTGGGGAAAGACACACCATCCATTTCTCCCCCCAGAGATAAAGTGAAAACAAGTCGACCATTCCTTCTCCACCCACAAGACTCCAAAAGCATCTGGTGTTTTAAACGGGAGGCTACGTGCTTCAAAAGTTGAGCGTAAATCAAAAGGCAGCGTGCAAATCTAACGCACGGCGGGTACCACACACAACTACATGACCACAAGGTGCCAGCCAGAAATCAGAGTGAGTTATTCTGAAATAGGAGTGTGGAAATTAAACTTTGGTAGTAAAAAGATAAGCATATTTTTCTAAACACACATCAATCACGCATTTAAAGCAAGGTGCTATATACACATCAGCAAGAGAAAAATCTGCTTCAGAGTAAAAAAAAACCTCCAAAGAACCCACAATTATGGTAAAACAAGAGGTGGACATTGAGTCAAAGGGTAGGGTGGGTGAAAAGATTCCATGAAGGCAATTAAAGAAATTGGGATAGAGAGCTGGAAGATTTTGGGAAAGGCATTGAAGATGACAAGAACTCAAAATCAATGCCGGTTGTGGATCAATTCAAAGTTCCAGGCAAGGTTCGTGGGAGAGAACAGTGAGTGAGAAATGAAAGGCTTGCTATTCCCCCTCAAAGCAATATCGAACAGCATGAACAGTAGTGGACCAGGATTAGAACTTGCTGCAGGTTAGGCATAGTACCGGTGGAGTTGTTCGGGTGCTCGGGGATTGGAGAGCCAGCCTCGAATCATTTGAACACTGCAGATAAATCCAGTGTGTTGGAAGGAAGACACATGGAACTGTAGAAGCTGATTTACCAGGAAAATGTATTGGAGTGAAACAACAGGTCAGACAGTATCTCTGGAGAACATCAATGGGCGACATTCGGCCGACCTGAAACGTCATCTATCCATGTTCTCTAGAGATGCTGCCAAACCCATTAAGTTACTCCAGCACTTTGTGTCCATTTTTTAATGTTGCAAGGCAACAATGTGAAGAGCCTTTGGCAATGCACAATTTAATGTTGGCCGTTCAAGATGCTAGTGTTTGCTTCACCAAAAATACACAGCTAAGGAGGAGAGGTTCCTCTGACGGCACGCACGCACAAGACAAGACAGCAAGAAGGATCCTGACCTGAAATGTCACCTATCCATGTTTTCCAGAGATACTGCCCGACCCACTGAGTTACTCCAGCACTTTGTGCCTTAGTTTCGACAAACAGCACGGAAGCAGGCCCTTCAGCCCACACTGATCAATGATCACCCAATACAATAGCGCCCTCCTACACACTAGGGCCCATTTACAATCTTCACGGAAGCCAATTAACCTACAAACATGCACGTTTTTTAGTGTGTGAAGAAACCAGAGTACACAGGGGAAATCCACATGATCACGGGGAGATCGTGCAAACTCTGCACAGGCAGCACCCGTAGTCAATGTTCCTGTGAGAACATATTCTACTGGCGGCGCAGCTGTAGTGCTGTTGCCTTACAGCGCCGGAGACACGAGAGCCCGATCCTGACCATGGGTGCTGTCTGTACGGAGTTTGTACATTCTGCCCGTAACCATGTGGGTATCCTCTGGGTGCTTCGGTTTCCTCCCACGCTCCAAAGACCAACAGGTTTGTCGGTTAATTGCCTTCAGTAAAATTGTAAGTTGTCCCTAGTGTGGAGGATAGCGTTAGTGTGGGAGGTTCGCTGGTCGCCATGGAATCGATGGTCCAAAGAGCCAGTTTTCGTGCTGTATCTCCAAAATAAACTAGTGAGCTGTATAGAGAGTCACGGGAGGATTGTGGCTGCATCAAGGTCCGAATGCTCGCAAACAAGATAGGTCCGGCTCACATGAAAATGATCTTACCTGGGCCTTGAATTTAGTTTCAGCACCGAGGCTGGTGCCGAACCGGACAGTGAAACTCAGACGATGTGTTACAAGCAGGAATGCAGTGTAGATGGAGTAACCGCTATGTAATCAGTGGGAGATGGTCTACTGATTTGAAATGCCGCAACTAGTGGATGGGAGCATTACCAAATCAAAGGCACAGCAGCTTGTCTGACAAAGTAGCAAGTTTCAAGACCACAGGAAATGGCAGAGAGTTGGGGACGTGGCCCAGACCACGACACAAACCGGCCTCCGTTCACTTCACGCTGCCTCGGCAAGGCCACCAGCATAATCAAGGGCCAGTCTCACCCCACTCACTCACTGCTCTCCTATCAGGCAGGAGGTACAGACGTTTGAAGCACATACCTCCAGATTCAGGGACACTTTCTTCTCAGCCATTGTCAGGCTCATCAGCTAGAGTGATATGTCTTAACCACCTATCTACCTCACTGGAAGCCTTCGGAGTATCTTTAATCGGATTTTCTCGCACCAAATCTGTGCTTCGATTGCAATCATGTATAGTCTTTTCTTTGACTGGATAGCACTCAACAAAAACTATTCACTGTATCTACGTGTGACAATAATAATCTGTGGTTAACTTCTACATTGCAACACTCCAGTGCAGTTTCACCCCACCGTTTACCCACTCTACTACGAGTCTGAAGAAGGATCTCGACCTGAAACGTCACCCATTCCTTTTCTCCAGAGATGCTGCCTGGCCCGCTGAGTTACTCCAGAGGTGCTGCCTGTCCCGCAGTTACTCCGGCTGCCCCCCCATTGTAAAGTCTTCATCTCTGCAAATCTAGTCACAATCCTCACCACACGAGTTGCTTACATGAGAAAAGACTACACATGTTTACAATCAAGCTGACCACAGCCGCACGGATAAAGAGTGCATTCAGTGCCAGATAAAGTCCAATGAAAGATAGTTCAAAGGTGCCCACTGAGGCAGATGGGAGGTTAGGACCACTCTCTAGCTGATGAGAGGATGGCATGCAGATACACTGTTTGGAGATTGTCAGACTTGGGAGTTTAACTGGATTCTGTACAAGCTCAGATAGTGGAATCAAAGGGGGTAGCTCCTATCTTTAGAGGCAACAGAAGCTACAGAAGGTTTTATGTTTGTGCTGCTGCTATGATTGAGAGCAGCAACAAAGAATATCCTATTGATACAAGAAGCCGCAGATGTTGGAATCCTGAGTAAAATACAAAATGCTGGAGGAACTCATTGGATCTGAAGGGTCCCAACTCGAAACATCCCTCAACGGATGCTGCCTGACCCTCCAAGTTTAGTTCAGAGATACAGCGTAGAAACAGCCCCTTCGGCCCTCTGAGTCCATGCCGACCAGTGATATCCCCGTACATTAGCACTATCCTACACACTAGGGTCTATTTATAATCTTTACCAAAGCAAATTAACCTACAAACCTGTACATCTGTGGAATGTGGGAGGAATTTGGAGCACCCGGGGAAAACCCATGAGGTCACGGGGAGAACGTACGTACGGAGCTTGTACAAGCGCCCGTAGTCAGGATCGAACCCGGGTCTCTGGCGCTGTGATGCACCAACTCTACCGCTGTGGCACTGTTCCTCCAGCCCTGTTTTTACTTTAAAACACATGTCCTGGAGATGTGTAGAGAGGGGTGCTGGGAGGGGAGGATTGTGCTGGGTCAAGGTATGAATGCTTGCAAGTCATATACGAGCTGCTCACATGCAAAAGCTCTCACTTGGGCCTTGAACTTTGATCAGAGCACCGCAGCTGGTGAGGAACCAGGTGGGGACATTTAAAGGGGGCGTCACAAAGTGGGAACTAGTGCAACGTCTAGGAGTCAGAGGGAGGTGGGCTGTAATTCGAAATGCCACAACTAGTGGGTGGTCAAAATGTATCAGTGAATCAAACATATGGCAATGGAGAACACACACTGCCAGCTTGTACTTGCGTCATTGGCAATTCTTAAACGAACCAACCATCTTTCTCCTATTGGACGGCACAGTGGCAGAGCTGCTGCCTTACAGCGCCAGAGACCAGAGTTCGATCCTGACCTCGGGTGCTGTCCCTGTGGGGTATTCGCACGTTCTCCCTGCGATTGTGTGGGTTCTCCTCCGGTTTCTCCGGTTTCCTCCCACATCCCAAAGATGTGCCTGTTAGTTGGTTAATTGGCCCTGTGTAAATTGCCCCCCTAGTGTGTAGGGAGTGGATGGGAAAATGAAGTTACATAGTGTGAACTAGTGTGATCAATGGTCAGATTGGACTCGGTGGGCCAAAGGGTCCAAAAGGCTCTTCAAAGATCACAGACATCACTGGTTGAGGGATTGGCGGGGAAATAAAAAGAACTAGTATCTAAAGAATTGCATTTCTATCCATAATCCCTTTATATAACGAGCACCAGTTAACACACAGACCGTTTTTATTTCGCCTTCACAGAGACTAATAGCTAGCATCAATTTAACAAGCTCCTGACAGTAAAAAGTCTGAGTCACCTCCATTTAAAAGGCAATGGAAAAAACTGGATTAAGGTTAACTAGTGGCTTAAAAGAACAGCATGTAAACACAACTCTGATGCAAGAAGTTTGTTCACTTATCTGCAGGCGATCAGTTGCATGTTTTATTTGGAGATATACAGCATGAAACAGGCCCTTCAGTCCAACGAGTCCATGCCGACCATCGACCTCTCCCCACACGCCAGTTCTATGTTATCCCACTTTCAAATGTTACACACTACGGGTCAATTTACAGGGGGCCAATTAACCTACAAACCCACACGTTTTTGGGATGTGGGAGGAAACCGGAGCTCCTGGAGGAAACCCACACGGTCGCAGGGAGAACGTGCACACTCCGCCCACAGACAGCACCCGAGGTCAGGATCGAACCTGGGTCTCTGGGGCTGTGAGGTAGCAGCTCTGCCGCTGAGCCTCTGTGCTACCTGTGCGTGTGAATGGGTTTGAATGGGAAAGACGTTACAGGTATCAGGACAGGCGAATGGAGATGAACACAGAACAACAACCCAAAAAGAGTCCAGCTGATTTGAGAATGGGAACTAGTTGCTTTAAAGAAGCTCCTCCTGCCTGTTTCAAAGAGTGCATTCTGTGCTGTGACCTCCAGTTTCACATTTCAGTACGTCACTGGCATAAGAACAAGAGAGATTAGTAGTAGATGCCCTCGGTCTTGCTCCATCATTTAATATCAAGGTTGATCATTTACCTTTGCACCACATTCCTGCCTTAAAGCACAATCCCCGGATTCTCCTTAGACTTTAGAGATACAGCACGGAAACAGGCCCATCAGCCCATCAGTGTCTGCACTGACCAGCATCACCCCGTACACTAGCACTATCCTATACACAAGGGACAGGAATTTACAGAAGCCAATTAACCTACAAACTTGCATATATTAGGAATGTGGGAGGAAACCGTAGCACTCGGAGGAAACCCACGCGGTCAAGGGGAGATCGTACAACGAACCCGGGTCTCTAGCGCTGAGAGGCAACAACTCTACCGCTGTGCTATTAGCTCCGAATAGCTGAGAGTCTATGCACAAACTCCTATATCTCACAAGCTGTGACCAATTTACTTGCATCAATGATTACCAAGATGGCAGAGAATACGATCCTATACAGACATGACCATCTGACTGTGCAGACCTACACTGACAGAGGAAGCAGGATGGGCAGATGCGTAAAACATACTTCACTTTATATGTACGCACCATTACAAGGTCTGAACGGCTTAACTGCGGCAGATATGATCGGGATGGCACATAAAGCTTATCACTGTATCTCGGTACACATGACAATAATGAACCTAAACCGTGCACTCGTATGCCAAATTGCAAAATGATATGGCTGCTTTTCAAAATGGGTACCTCTTTGCAGGAAAGTTCTTCAAAAAGCATTATGAGCTTTGCAAAACGAGCTAATGAAAACATAGTCATTTTTATTGGACTTTCTCCTGCTTCTTTTGCAGAGTTTAAAAACCACATGCTTTAATTGGATTTCTGATTGAGCAAAATGGGAAAGCCTGAAAGACAGCGAAATGCAGTGGAAACCTATCCAACAGATGCAGAATTCAGATATGGACAGAAATTCAGAAGCTAAATAACACCCCACTCAAAGTTTAAAAAAAATAATAATACAGCTCGGTCAGAAAGCCACTTAAAATGTCTATCTTAACTCAGGCCAGGAAGAAGGACAAAGAAGTATCTGCAGTCCATTCCTCCACATCTCAATTTTACAATTTGGCATCGTAGTTTATCATTTTTGTACGATACTTCCAATTGGAAGCATTTGCTAAATTTTCCGTTCCGATTCTGAACTCACATTGTTTGCAGTGGGTAACAATATGGTACATTACAGGGGTAAACAGAATTAAATAGTTGCTGTATGGTGAAATACTGGTCAATAATGTACTTAAAACATACTTGGCGTTTAATATCGAAGACCTACAACACACTGGCTATGCTCTCTTCTCAATACCACAACCAGAAAGGTGGTATATGAGCCTGAAAACTGTGACCCTCCAGTAATCTCCTCAGCAACTATTGACTCATGAACACTAGACAACAGCATCCACAATGCTGCCTCAGCACCGATCTACTATGGACTTTGCTTCCATTGCACTGCCTACCCCGGTCTAGCACCATTATGATTACAGGTTATTTTAATTGTCCTGTTTCGGTACATATGACAATTAAACACTCAACTTAATTCATTGTATTATTGATTATTCCGTATTCATTTGTGCATTATTGCATTAATAGGCCCGCATTAAAGCTGCAGCGAGCTAGAATTTCATTGTTCCATCACCAGTAACACAATTAAACACTTGACTCTCAATTGCTACTCTGAATGCATTGCAAACTACTTGCACTGCAGAATTGACAACGCCACAATTTCCATTCTCTTCAGATTTCCAGTAGGTATCCTTAATTACCAGAGTCAAACCAACTACCTGAAGTGACTCGAAATGAGCCAGTACCAGTTAATTTATTCAACTTAGGCTGCAAATTGCATTGCTTGCCACCATTCTAAAGATGGACAACGTTCCTCAAATGTTTGCACAAAGCCAGCCGCTGGTGATGGAAGCCAAACGTATGATGCCCAATGTCAAAAATAAAATTTGAGGCAGGCTCTGAAATTTGTTTTTCCCCAAACTCTGCCCGTCACAGGGTATATAAAGAGGAATAGGGTACGGTACATTCCAAAAATTGATGCAGTCTTGATGTCACGTTTCCAGCCAAACAAGGTTAATTTTGAAACAGAACACAAATTGGGGATTACTGAGGATTTAAATTGGTTAATAGAGAATACTGCAAGCTTAAGACATCTGTAGCAGAGGTGGTATTGAATCAATACCTAACCTTGAAACGTGAATGATTGGCCTGCTGATGGATCAAACGAGTTGTCGCTTGATTGAAAGCTTGGTTAACACATGGTTGTGGCAGTGTTAGTGAAGTGTCCTCTGACACCAGTTCTACCCATTTATTTAGCTATTAGCAACTTTATCTTTCATTACACCATTAATATTCCTGCAAATTGCAAAGCAGCCAATAACAAGATAATTCTGTGGAGTATGCATGTATTTTATATTTAATATACATACTCAATATATTAAATATACACATAAAATAAATATACATACGCATACACATATACACAAAATAAATATGAATATACATACGCACACACACACAACCAATAGCTTAATATAACATAAAAGGAACATCAGATGCTGGTTCATACAAAGATAGACACAAAGGGCTGGAGTAACTCAGCGGGTCAGGCAGCACTCTGAAGAAAATGGACAGGTGACGTTTCAGCTCGGGACCCTACTATAGACCAATATCTTAACAAAGATTAAATGGACCACTGGATTAGATTAAGTGTAATCTACTGTTCCTACCCTTGTTCTACAGTAAGATTGTGCTTATGTATAACAAGATTGTTACTGCACTATATTCAAAAAGAGGTTCACTGTACCTTGGCACATGTGACAGTTCCATTGACAGCTTACTATTAGCAAATAACTTCGGATAAACTAGACGATAAGATGCTAACAATAGACAATTGGTGCAGGAGTAGGCCATTCGGCCCTTCGAGCCATGATCACATTCAATATGATCATGGCTGATCATCCCCAATCAGTACCCCGTTCCTGCCTTCTCCCCATATCTCCTGACTCCGCTATTTTTAAGAGCCCTATCTAGCTCTCTCTTGAAGGCATCCAGAGAACCTGTCTCCACGCAGAGAATTGAGGCAGAGAATTCCACAGACTCACAACTCTCTGTAAGAAAAAGTGTTTCCTCATCTCCGTTCTAATTGGCTTACTCCTTATTCTTAAACAGTGGCCCCTGGTTCTGGATTTCCCCCAACATCCGGAACATGTTTCCTGCCTCTAACGTGTCCAAGCCTAGCATTGGTTAATATTTTAATAGGTGGACACACCCTTCACAAAGACCCCCTCAACACTCAAACCCCATCACCAGTTTACCAGCTGCCCAGATTTACTGCCAAAATGTGTTCAAATAATCTAATGTTAAGGCCTGCCTGATGGTTATAACACAGGGGGAGTGAGAACAAGTTGTGAGCTCACCCTTTTTGGAAACACTGCATCAAACAGTTACTGTGGGGTGTGCTGGACACTTGCCCAAGAAGTTGAAGTGAGAAGAGTGCAAGTAACCTGCAGAGACTGTATTAGAATGGAAAATGCAGCAAGAATATTGCAGAGTGGACAAACTGCTATTTAATTAAGACAGATCAGCCTACAATGATGCATTTGGTCTAATGCCAATCCATCCTGACACATTTAGAACCAACAGCAACGCGTTAGAAAGGATATAGATCATGAGATAGGAGGGGAATTAGGACATTCGGCCCCTCGAGTCTGCTCTGCGATATTTAAGCAATTTCACACTCAAGTACCATCTTAAAAAAAAAAATCAACTTCACTTTTATAAGCAGGGAAACGGAGTGTTTCTGCCTTGAAAGAGTTGAAACATGACAAGCAACAGCGAAATGCCACATTATAATAGCGCAATATCAAGTTAATTCCACACATCCACCCACTCTTCTCTCTCCATCTTCCTTCAATCTCAAAGGAAAAAAAGTAGCAGGCTATTCCGCAATAAATCAAGTGGCCGGAGACTGTACACAGGAACACAAAGCGTGGCCCTCTGCTAAACACTGTAATGATCCAACTCAATATAAATGTTCACGTTGTCGGTCTCGTAGTCAGAACACCCTCTAGAGGGCGGTGCGGCAGTTTGTGAGCTGAAACTTACCAGCTGATCTGGGCTGCAAAATTTACTTTTTGTTTTTTTATATGGGTTTGTGTTTTATAACTAACACACAAGACTGCTTGCACAGAGACAAGAACCAGTGACCTAGAATTCTTAAAAAGCTGCCCCAAAATAAATGAATGGGATGATTGCATTATAATCCAAGGTTGCTTTTCACTTGTAAACCTTATTGCTAATATTGAATCGTAAATATTACGTTTTTGCCTTAAAACTCCGTCGCTTTTTATCAAATCCGGGCGAGATTTGCAGATTATAATATATCTAATTTGGATTTGGGGGGGGGGGGGGTGAAATGAGTTGCAAAAGGTCCAGAGATGTATCGGTTTCGTTAGTCACGCAGGTTTAATTCCAAACGGGGGAAAAAACACATCAATACCGTTTCTTCCAAGTAATTTGCAAGACTGGGCTGTCGATCACAGACGACAAATATGGTCACAAAAAGTAAACTTCATTGAATAAAGCTCCACTTTGGTTCAATTATAATATTCTTAAAAAGTCCATCACCATATTTCCCCCCCCCCCCCCAAAAGGTGGGGAAATCTCTCCTACCCCCCCACCACCCACACACACACACACACGCCCACCCCACACCCCGACGTTAACAAAGTTGTACCTCAGGTAATCTCTGCGGCATAAAATGAGGTTGGCTTTGGTGTAAAGCGTGGATCCCACTTCGCCCAAGCGACAGTCACAGCAGGCACATTTCAAGCAGTCTTCATGCCAGTATTTGTCGAGTGCCTTCAGCAGGTAGCGGTCTTTAATCTTCCGGTTGCAGCCAGCACAACCCTTGGCTTTGGCGTCCGGCTGAGCCGAGAGCATTTGTGTACCTAGAGAAGGGAGGAGAAAGAAAACAAGGGCAGAAGAGACCCAGTTATCGCCAGAGCCCTTCAGTCCAACGCCTCCTTGCACCGCGGCAGGTTAAACTGTTAGCTCTAAGCTAATCAATTGAATATTCAATTTCCAGATGAAATGCGAAGTGCAGGACATTGGAACAGAATGCTGCTTCATTTGCCTGCCTGTCCCCCCCTCTCTCTCTCTCTCTCACACACACACACTCACTCGCTCCTGTATCCCTTTGGAGACCTCTACTTATGAGGCACAGATTCGGAACCAGCGGCGCTGTGATCGCCTGTTAGACGACGAGGGGGGAGGGGGGGGGGGGGGGGAGTGTGAAGTGAGAGAAGTGGGAAGGAGGAGGGAGGGGGAGAGAAGAGAGAAGTGGGAAGGAGGAGGGAGGGGGAGGGGGGAGAGAAGAGGGGGAAGAGAAGGGGGGAGAGAAAAGAGAAAGAAAGAGAAGCGAGAGAAGGGGGGCGGAGTGAGAGGAGAAAGTGGGGGGTAGGAGAAGAGAGGGTGAGAGGAGTGGGAGAGAGGGGTGGGGAGAGAAGGAGGGGGGGGGGGGGAAGAGAAGGAAATCTGGATCATGACGGTGTCACCTACCTTCTCTGGATTCCCTCTGGAGCAGTGTACATGACAATATGTCCCCAGTGATACCTCCCCCCTCCCCTTTCATCCCCCCCCCCTTACCACCCCCCTCCTCCCACCACTTAATCCCCCCCCCCCCATCCCAGACTGCCATGATTAAGAACCCCCTCTTTATACTGAGAACTGAGTATGTGACTTATACCGCCACATACTTATCCCGATCGCTGGGTCTCGTAGCTTTAAAAAAATGTTTGGTGATTACTGGCCGAAATGCACCTTTCCCCATTCACATTCGGAGATATTACAGGAGAGAAGGAAGCTAAAAAAAAAAAGCCTCAAAAAAGGGTCCATGAGCAAAACAAACAAGGAGAATATACCCGATCAAAACTACAATTGTACTGCACGGCACTTCATCCATTCAATCGCTCCGCTCAGAAGCATTTGACAGCCAGCGAGACCGTTTATAAATAGACAGTGGCCGCACAACGTTACAACCAGCGGCCACTTTATCCCATTTAAACTGAGGTCACTGCTAAACTGCCCCGGCTTCTATTGTCAACACGGCTGATTTCCCCCATTCTACCTTCCCCTGCTCTGTACCATTGAAACACACATCCAACAGTCAACACACACACACACAGAAAAGTCCCTAAACTCATTACCAGTCTCCGGGTAGCAAGAGTTTCAAATCCACTGAACGCGTTGCCTATCTAGAAAAGTCCCCGAGCCGATTGATAAATCTTTAAGGAGGTGTGAACGAGCAGCGGGGAGAGTGCGGGTCCCATAGCCGAGCTCACAGAGGCGAATCAAAGACCATCTCGCCAACACGCTCATCGGACCGTTAAGAAATGGCAAACAAAAAATATTTTATTTTAAAAAGGAACTAGGAGCGATCTTAAAACAAAAACAAACAAAAAAACGCGTTCCTTTCGTGTTCAAAGACTGGCGGCCAGAAGACAGTCACTACACACGGCGATAAACCTGCCTCGTTCTCTGGGAAGGGAGAGTGAAATAGAGGGAGGAGGGGAGCGCTTTATATTTTAAAGTGGCGGAGCTGGGAAACAGTTTTTTTCTGCATTCTCTCCCTCAGATGCAGCTGGAAGGCGACGAGATACTGACATTTTCCCAGTCTTATCAGTTTAATTACAGTTGCCATGGCAGCAAAGTGTTAGCGCTTGGCGGAGGCCAATGAGAGATTCGCTACAGGAAACCCAATTTCTGATGCAGCCAGCGATGACACACAAAAGCGGCTCACTCACTCTCTCCCCCCCCCACCCCCCCTTCTCCCGGCCAGCCGGCTCACCCTAGGTATCAATGTCCCCCCCACCCCTGCCTCGCACCTCACCCCACCCCCTCTCCAAGAAGAATCAGAGCGAAGATTGCAAAGATTTCCACGTAAACCCCGCCACTATAGAGTGACAGGAGTGAACATCCTTCAAAAACAGCTATTAAAGGTATTGGCAGTAAGCATCATCCTGTTAAACGCAGACTCGAATGACATTATATTATCGGATAAATAAGAGGGATATGGGCCAAATGCAGGCAGGTGGGACTAGCGTAGAAGGGGCATCTTGGTCGGCATGGGCCGAAGGGCCCTTTTTTTCCGTACTGGCAAACCTATTTGCTTTTTTTGTTGTGGAATTGCAAGAAGAAAAATTGGAATTGCAAACAATTTGCAGAGATGTGGATGTAGCCCAGTCCACCGCGCTGACCAGACTCCCCGCCATCGACACTTCACACTCCCCTGGGATAGTAGCCAACATAATCAAAGACTTGTCCCACCTCGGTCATTGTTGACAGTGGACATTGTCTCTGGAACTGATGCACTACAATGCTGAGAACTATATTCTGCACTCTGTATCTGCCACTATCATGCTCTATCTATTGTACACGAGTTTGACTTGATTATATTTAAGAGTGGTATTATCTAATCTGATTTAACAGCAGGCAAAACAAAGCTTTTCACTGTACCTCTGAACACATAGAACTGTAGAGCACAGGAACAGGCTCTTCGGCCCACAATGTTCGTGTCGAACATGTTGCCAAGTTAACAGTACACGTGACAATAATAAACCTTGGCAAAGTAATAAACTTTCCTGCACATCAGTATGATCGCTCCCCAACCGGGGACATTGATACAAGGAACTGCGGATGTTGGTTTACAAGAAGGTACATCACTAGGTAGCAGGGCCAACGTGTCGAAACAAGGAACTGCAGATGTTGGTCAATACAAAAGGACACCAAGTACCGGAGTAACTCAACGGGACAGACAGACAGTATCTCCGGAGAACATGGATAGGCGACGTTTCGGGTCTGGACCCTTCAGACTACGCGTTGGTAATGTATACAAGTGGCCGCGAGTGAAAGCAGAGTAGAGAATGTGTAGGAAGGAGCTGCAGACGCTGGTTTTAAACCGAAGATAGACACAAAAATGCTGGAGAAACTCAACGGGACAGGCAGCATCTCGGGATGGAAGGAACGGGTGACGTTTCGGGTCGAGACCCTTCTTCAGATCCATTCCTTCTCTCCAGAGATGCTGCCTGGCCCGCTACTCCAGCATTTTGTGTCTGTCTTCGGTGTACAGCATCTGTAGTCCCTTCCTACACAGCCCGGTTGTAACACGTCCCCCTTTCCCTGGCACGGAGTTGCCATATAGCGCAGAGCACTCTCCTTCCACTTTAAAGAGGGGGAAGGGGCGGGGGAGAGAGAAATCACTTCGAAAACAAAACGTGGCTTTCAAACCACCAGCTTACCAGGAGAGGCGACTTACTCTGCAGCCAAGCTAGTTGTCAGCACGAGAACGTAGACATTAATTAATTGATTGAAGGGGGTGGGTGGAGACCATTGTACACACCAGACCCGGTTTTGGACTGATAGAAACTAAAACCAACAGATAATGCCTTTTCGCTTGCCGCCCTTGTTAAGAATGAACAGAAACCCGCTTCAGAAAGACCGAGAATGCACTTGCAAGGTCAAACGGGGGAAGAAAAGCAAGCACGTATCATAAAGTTTAAAGATAATGAGGTCCTTAAGGAGATATCTATCAGTGATTGAGCCGGGCTGACGGCGAGCCACAGGTGTGGTAGCCGGGCGGCGGTAACCTTGTCCCTCGGCTTGCTGGCCGGCCGGGCTGGCTGGCTGGCTGATCGAGGAACAACTTACCGCTCAGCTGAAGAGAGTGGAGCACTGAAACCTAGTCAGCTTCATCGTGGAATGCTGAGCCGGCGAGGTTGTTGGCGAGAAACCGCGGCTACGAGAGAGAGAGCACACACACACACACACACACACACACAGGGCAGCGGCGTTCCGTGAGATAGACACCACACACACTGTGGCTGGCTGGCGACTCGAGCAAACAACAGCTGATGGGATGGATTCTGCCTCAGTAGACAATTTCCCCCCGTGGAGACAGTTACAATCAGCCGCTTGCTTTGGCTGCGGCCAAACGCCACACGACCGACCCCAGTCTCTATCACACACACTTACCCCACCCTTATCTCTCTCCCTCTCCCCCGACTCTGTCTGAAGAAGGGTCTCGACCCGAAACGTCACCCATTCCTTCTCTCCAGAGATGCTGCCTGTCCCGCTGAGTTACTCCAGCTTTGTGTGTGTGTGTGTGTCTCTCTCTCTCCTTCGCACACAGACAGACAGACCCTCTCCTCCCTCCGTAGAAAGCCAATGCAACTGCACACCAACCTCTCGAGTCCGGCCAGAACCGGAGTCTGCGGATCAGACTGTTGATTTGACCGCTTTACAAGGAAGGACGATCAAAAAAAAGTGGCAGCGCCGAATAATCTGGGATTCCACGTTAGGTTATGCGCGCGTGTGTGTGTGTGTGTGGTGGGGGGTGGATTTAAAAAAAGCCTTCTCCACCCCTGCACAATACCGCTGTGAAATATCGCTGTCTTTGTCAACCAATACACAGTCATAGAAGAAACAGCGAAAGGAAATAAAAAAATCTAAACAAATGGAACAGATAATGAGGACAATTAAATTAATTATGTTCAAGGCGAAGAGATTTATTTTCCATATAAAAGCCGTGTGATCTGTTTTCCCCCGCTTGCCCTGGCTGCTGTCTAATTTATGGGAAATGATTAGTGCATCTATGCAAATCTTTGTTTAAATCATTCACCTAATTAAATGATAGGATTATTCTTCTGCGTACAGTGACATCATTTCCCAGTAATTAGTACTCTATTTAAGACCGTGCCGATAGATTCTTTAATAACGCCAGCGAGCTGGAGCCCTTCACAAGAGCATCTGACAAACTGCCCAGACCGCTCTTATACATTGTTCTTTCAAAAAACCTGGGAGAAGATTTAAATGACTAATACGCCATAAGTACATTTGAAAGAGGAGAAATCAATAGTTAAAATTCAGCTCCACGCTATCCATTCATTCCTGCTTTTTCCCCATCACCAAAAAAAAAACGCAATGATAATTAGACGGGTCATAAAATGCACCACATTATGACTGATTGACTGCATTGGAACTGACAAGGTATTACCTGATAGTAATTGCGTTTTGTCATGAATTAAATTATTTGAATGCAGACTATCTTCAAAATCGTGCAATTTCCAGAGGGTTTTTTTTTTGCCAGTGAAAACGATGACAAAATAGCATTTCTCAACTCATTCATCCCCTCCCCTCTTCATAATCATGATGAATTATTCACAGAACATCCCAAAACGCCACAGTTGAAAAGGCCCCATCACTTTTACAACACCACCGAGATCTGCTATCCGAAACAACCGAAGTGCTTGTACACACGATGTGTTTTGGTGACCAAGAGGTGGATTGTAATCATCAGCATGGAAAAACAACAACAACATTATCACAAACTCCCCCCTCCTCTCCTTGCTCACTGTCGCATCAAAAAAATAAAACAAAACAAAACAAAACTGCACTTTTGTTCCCTGGAGCGAACTGCAAGATTCTGTCTGTCACCCAAGGCAAACATTTCCTTGGGTAAATTAATGAAGATTTTGAAGAAAGCTCCTTGAAAAGGTATGACAAAAGAACTGCATCTGTTCTGCTTCGAGCAGGCTGGCTCATGCACAACATTCCCTGCGAGTCTCCCGTGCATCGAGCGACCCATTAAAACGCAAATTCGCTGCACATGACAATAATTGAACTCACCTTCTGCTCACGTCTCTGCCGAGAAAGGGTTAACAAGGCAAAAACACGCCTCAAGTTTTCACTCCGTTTGCCAAAATATCTTTCCCTTTTTCTTCCAACAAAATTAAGTAATCGGGGATTTCCGGTGCTCACAAATACTAACTGGGACAAATCAAATTAAGGAAGGAATCTCCCCCTTTTGCTTTTTTGTTTAAAAAATACTTCGTTTCCAAGGAAGACAGAAGGAGAGAAAATGTTTTTTCATGGGAATGACAGGAGAACCAGATACTTTTTCTTCCCGAACCGTGACAGCCAGGATAAAAGAGCCACCTGTCTCTCTCTCCCTCTCTTTCACACACACACTCTCTCTCTCTCTTTCTTTTTTCTTTCTCTCTCTCTCTCTCTCTTTCCCCCCTCTCTCTCTCTTCTTTCTCTCTCTCTCTCTCTTTCCCTTCCCCTCTCTCTCTTCCCCTCTCTCTATTTCCCTCTCTCTATTTCCCTCTCTCTCCACTAGCTGAACACCGGTCCTAAATGGGCCTGTTTCCTTTCCTCCAGTATTTAAGCACCTCACCAGGTCCCTAGTTAACAGCTTCCTTCAGCTCATCCAAGAAGCTGACAAGTGCTGTTCGTGGAGGCTGTACATGTTGCTCTAATGGACCTCATTAAGTTCTACTTACAGATGTTCTCTTAACATAATTGATCTGCGGTGAGTTGAGAGGACTGCAACTTATTCCCAAGCCCCCAATTACAGTTGGGTAATTAGATCCCCAACCTCCAATTTTTCACATTCACCCTTCTAACATTCCAAAATATCAAAGTATCTCTTTCTCACAAAGCCCACCCCCCTCCCTTTTTTTCTGGACTCCACTCGTTCACAGTATTGACAGATAGATCTGCTAACCTTTGTAGTGACGCCAGTTTTAAGAGCACATTCAATCCATTGACAGGGCTCCATCTTTTCTTCTCCTGTCTAACTTCTTTGTAAAAATTATTATTCTGCTGCCATAACAAAAAGGAAAACGGGGGAGGGGGCGAGGAAGAGAAGAAAAACTAACTTTCTGATGAGGGAAGGGAAAGTTTCTTTTTAATGTCTTTTAAAAAAAAAAATCTGTTTTAATTCCTCGGTTGGTAATTTTAAGGAGCAATGAAGGAGAGAGGTGCTGATCTGAAACCGTGAGGAAGAGAAATACCAGTGAACACCTGGGACAGATGAAGCCAAGCTAATGCTTTTATAATGCCAATCAGACCGGCTGTTATCATGCAACTAATTAGGGAAGAGGCCTAATACGGAAAGCACTTTGGGAAATGGTAATGCCATGATTTTGCACTTAAAAGAGGAGAAATTTACTCTACTGTAAGAATTCTGGATTGGCATTGACAATTCTTTAGCAACCAGAAACGGTTTACAATGTACTTTCTTCTTTAAACCAAAATAGAAAGTCTGTGCAAAGGAATTTACCTCCGCAAACTTTGATGCCACAAGAGAGTCAGAGGTCACAGCAGTTCAAGTAGACAGTGAGCCTGATCTTAAGCACGCGGGGCGCTAAGTCATTCATGGAAAGGTCTTACCGTGTCTGAAGACTTTCAACAGCAGGTTGTCCGTTTGTAGCTGCAGATCTGGGAGACAGTGGGCCTTCAAGAAATCGATTCTTGAACTCGTAGACCGTTTTCACTTGTTAAGGAAGGAACTGCAGATGCTGATTTGAAGAAGGTCAGATGAAGGGTCTCCACCACCTGAAACGTCACCCATTCCTTCTCCCCAGAGATGCTGCCTGGCCTGCCGAGTTGCTCCAGCATCTCGTGTCTATCTTCACTTGTTAAGGGCTATTCCGGGCCTTCAAGATGAACTTGAAGCATTATGCAGCAGTGCGTAATGGATAATCAGAGGAGGTAGCATTCTCTCGACTGCACTGAGTGGAGTAAAGAGGAACATTTGGAGAACATAGGATATTGGAGACTTTGGAATGATGCAGAGGTGTTTTACCAGAATGATGCCTGGATTAGGAGGTACCAGCTAAAAGGAGAGGTTGGACGGATTTGGAAAGACACAAAGTGCTGGAGTAACTCAGCGGGTTAGGGAGCACCTCCGGAGAACATGGATAGGTGTCCTTTCAGGTCAGGACCCTTCTTCAATCTTCTTGTAAAGAAACTAAGAAAGAACGAGACAAACTAACAGCCCCTTTACCAGAATGCGGTCTGGATTAGGGGGCGTGAGTGCAGGGAGAGATCGAACCGACTTGGATTGTTTTGTCTGGAAAGCCAGAGGTTGCAGGACCTAATAAAAGTATATAACATTCTGAGAGGCATAGATAGGGTAGACAGTCAGAACCTTTCTTCCAGGGTGGAAAAATCAAATACTAGAATGCCTAGCTTCTTAAAGCTTCTCCTAAAGTCTTCTTCTTCTTCTTGTGTATGGCGTGCACAGCCTAAAGTTGTAGAACAACTTGTTCTATTTGACCTTATTTGATTGTGCACGCTGGGTTGATTGCATTCGTCGAAACAGGTTGGACCACGTGAAGGTTGCAATCTCCCACCCCAGCTTTAAGGTGAGAGGGGCAAAGTTAAATGGAGATGTGCGGGGCAATATTTTTACACAGAGAGTGGTGGGTGCCTGGAATATGCTGCCAGGGGTGGTGGTGCTACTACACCCACTACAATAGTGGTGTTTAAGAGGCTTTTGGAACATGGATTTGGAGGGATATAGAAAATGGAAGGTAGACACAAAATGCTGGAGTAATTCAGCAGAACAGGCAGCATCTCTGGAGAGAAGGAATGAGTGATGTTTCGTGTCGGGACCCTTTTTCAGACAATGTGCAGGCAGGTAAGTGAAGGCTTGGCATCATGTTTGGCACAGACATTGTGGGCCGAAGGGCCTGTTCTTGTGCTGTACTGCTCTGCATTCTGCTTTAAAGTCTTAACCACTGGTGATGAGTGAGATGAATGTTGTGGAGGCATTTTCACCCAGGAATATAAGTGCAGAAGCCACAGGTGGGTATATTACATGGAGAAGGTGTGTGTGGTCCAGATGCAGAGAGGATGTGTGTAGTGTCACAAGTGTACCCTGGCTAAAGAACATAAGGTGCCTGTCTATAATAGCGCAGTGGAGGAGGTTTAGGTTTAGGTGTTGTCATGTGTGCCGAGGTACAGTGAAAAGCATGGTTTAAGTTAGTTTAAATATACAGCGCTTAAATATACAGGCTCTTCGACCCACCTATTCCGAGCTGATCAGCGATCACCGTACACTAACACTCTCCTACACACATACCCATCCTAGTGTTGCATGGCATGCCAACAGATCAGATAATACCATACACAAATACAAGCGTCTAATTGAAGTACCGCAGAACAAAGGGGTACTGAAGAGCAAAGGGGAAGGTACAGAGTGCAGAATATAGTTCTCAGCATTGTAGAGTTTCAGTTCCAGAGACAAAGTCCAATGTCCACATTGAGTTAGAGGTGAACCAGACAGTGCCCTAGCTTATGGAAGGACCGTTCAGAAACCTGATTACAGAGGGAGGAAGCTGTTCCCGAGTCTGGTTGTGGTCTCTTTTAAGTGCCCGATGAGAGCAGGGAGAAGGGAATGACCGGGGTGGGACGCTTTGATTATGTTGGCTGCTTTCCCGAGGCAGCGTGGATGGACTCGACGGCGGGGAGTCTGGTCTGTGTGACAGTCTTGTGCAGACTGGGTATGAGGTGTGAGAGTCAGCGCAGGATCTTGTAGCTGAGTTTGGCCGTCAGCATGAAGACACGCTGCATTGATTTGCAATGGCCTGTCCTGGCAGCAATGCTGTAGGTTACAGAGTCCCCAGACCGTGATGTCGTGGGGATGATACAGCCACTTACAGCCAAAGACCCAACATATTTGATCAGTCTTTACTGGCTCTATCTGGCACCAAACGTAATTCCTGCCCTTCCCTTTATTTGTGCTCTGTGGATGGTTTGATTGTAATCATATTTTATCTTCCCGCTGACGGGTTAGCGCATGACAAAAGCTTTTCTCCGTCCCTCGGTAAAGGTGACAGTAAACGAAAGCCCTCTGTAGTCAGCCAACTTGTGTGTGCACTATGTAAACGTTGGGAACATGAACCTTACACCCCTTCACCACAGCAAACACAATACTCGCCTTTCCACGAGAGATGACGTGGTCGGCCACCTATGTCTAGAGACCGCTTCAAGGATTGAGCTCATCACCTGGTTCCATCCACAAAGTGCTGGAGTAACTCAGCGGGTCACAAGCAGCATCTCTGGAGATAAAGGATGGGCGATGTTGTGGGTTGGAACCCATCTTCAGACCTGGTTCCCTGCCCACAGTGGCCATTCGGTGGTTAGTTGCTTTATGCTATCCCTTAGCTCCCCCTGGCCTTGCATGCGTTCCTTGGCGAGACCAATGCCCATAGCAATAAAAACAGCACACAGCCAACCAGTAAAACTGTAGATCGCCTCAAACTCATATTCTATATTGATTGATGCAAGCTTCTGAAGATTTTCTTAGCACCCCCAAAGCCTGCAGATTTGATTTTTTTTCCCCTTGTATTTTTAATGTCTTTTGCTTTTCTTGGATATGAAGATTGGACTGAAGTGTCAGCAGGTGGTCCATCTTTCAAAGGGTCCAATCTCTCTTTTACCTTCAAAGCGATACATTTTACTTGATGATCTCAGTGTGAGAGTATTGTGTTTACCCACAGGTCAAACACAATCAGATGCATTTGAGATAATGCTAAATAACCTCCAAGACGGCTAGGCTTGTGTTGGGTGAAATATTCAAATGTATAGCAAAGAAAGATATCAAAGCAGTACTTGGGCAGCACTGCACAGTCAGTGGTACAAGTTCATTGGTGAAGTCCTCATCAACTCCTTCAGATTTCTGAGGAGACCCCTCTGAGATACACTTTGAAGAGAACTGGGATATTATTTGGAGAAAAATGCGTGCGGTTCTGGGCTCCCCATTGTGGGAAGGATGTGGAGGCTTTGGAAAAGACGCAGAGAAGGTTTACCGAAAAGAGAGTTTCGTAGAACTAGTGGATCTTTATAGGAAAACCAAGGAACTTTAGTTGCTGGAGAACCTGGATAGGTGACGTTTCAGGTTGGGCCCCATCTTCTTGGGATTCTTCTGAAGCAGGTTTGCCAACCCAAAATGTTACCCTGTAACATCACCTATCCACATTCTCCAGAGATGCTGCCTAACCTACTGGGTTACTCCAGCACTTTGTGTCTTTTTATTGTGTAAACATGCACCTGCAGTTCCTTGTGTTTGCACAATTCTGAGGTGGGTTGCAAATGTTTTGTAAATATAATTTTTCCAATCGGTATTCCGAGGCTTGAGAAATAAAAAGCTAAACACAACCTCTCCCAAGTGTATTTCCATTTTTACCGCGGCTCAGGAACAGTTTATATATTTCCGCCCACACCCAATAACCAAAAACTTTTTCTTCCCTTTGTAATCAGAAGCAGCCATGATAAAAGTCCTCCCATCCACCGATCATCGCCGCTTTCCCCAATCTTCCCACTGCTGGTAGTAGCCGCTGCCCCACAGCACCAGAGACCCGAGTTCGATCCCGACCTCGGGTGCTGCGTGTGTGGAGTTTGCACGTTCTTCCCGTGACCCCATAGGTTTCCTCCGGGTGCTCCGATTCCAACCCACATCCCAAAGACGTGCGGGTTTGTAGATTAATTGCCCTCTGTAAATTGCCCCTAGAAATTCCCGTTTTGCAGTTAGTTCAGTTCAATAAAAATCTTACCATACAAAAGCCAAATCTTATTTAAGTACAAGATTATACATTACACTGAGGCAGTACACACGAGTCACCATGTTTTGGGCACCATCTTGTTCCTTTCAAGTTCAAAGTTGTTAAAAAAATAGCATCTTACCTCAGCCATAAAGGCCTGTTGACCTGGTGACAGCACTGGGTGGGAGTTACAGGGGTGGGCCTTGTGATGATGTCGGTGTCTTCACCGCTGCTCAGCCGCTCCGTGCCCCTGCAGGCCGCGTCCGATTTGCGCGCTTGGCCTCTTAGAGCGCTCGGCCTCTATGCCCTCTGGTTCTTGATTCCCAAACACTGGGGCAAAACGGTTCTGTGCATTCACTCCACCATTGTGAATGGTTGCTTTACGGGTAAGAGCCATATCTGGTTGGCATTAGAAGAACAGTTGGAATGATACCTGTAAATAGACTTCATTAGTTTGGTTTAATCTGCTAGGGGTCTACTGGATCTCCTGGCTGCTACCCATTGTAACTCCCCTTCCCAATCCCACACTGACCTTCTTGGCATGGGCCTCCTCCATTGGCAGAGTGAGGCCACATGCAAACTGGAAGAGCTGCACCTCATAGCTCAATGGTATGAACATTGAATTCTCCAATTTTAGGTAAATTCTACAAACACCTCTCTCCCCACTCACCTTCCCCTTCCCCCCTCCCCTCTTTCCCCCACTAAAAGTCCATTAACCAGTTCCACAGTTCGCAATGATGTATCACTCTTGGGCCCACAACATCTCCAGCCAACATTCAGCTAATCAGGGAATCTCCTTGCCTGAGGCCATCTGTTGCCGGGCCCTAATTTGTCCTGTTTTTGTTCTGGCTTCCTGTTTTTCCCCGCCTCTCCCCCACTACTCCAATCAGTGTGAGGAAAGGGTCCCGACCTGAAACATCACCCATCCATGTTCTCCAGAGATGCAGTCCCACCCGCTGAGTTACACCAGCACTTTGCGCCTATCTTTCATTAGTTTGGTTGCTTTGTTATCATGAAGTGCACTTATGCCGAGTACATACTCACTTTGCTGAGGCATGTCATGTTGATCAAAGGATATATGATAAGAATGGAGAAAGTTGTAATTCAAAGGTTTCAAAGGTCTTTCATTGTCACATGTACCAATTAAGGTACAGTGATATGCGAATTACCATACAGCCATATGAAAAAAAAGCAACAAGACACACAACTACATAAAAGTTAACATAAACATCCACCACAGTGGATTCCCCACATTCTTAATTGTTGGCTGGGCAATCTGGGAAGTCATGCTTTTAGTATTCTTTGTTTAGTTTGTATGAGATACAGCATGGGAACAGTTCTTTCCCCCACTGGGTGTATGCCGACCATAGAACTAGAGTAAATGGTTGATTGAGTTGCCTTCTCACAGCGCAGGAGTCCCGGGTTCAATTCCGACCTGGGGTGCTGTCTGTGTGGAGTTTGCACCTTCCCCTTGTGACCACGTGGGTTTCCTCCGGGTGCTCCGGTTTCCTCCCACATCCCAAAGATGTGCGGGTTTGTAGTTTGACTGGCCCTCTGTAAACTGCCCAGAGTGTGTAGGATGTGGGATAACGTAGAACTAGTGTGAACGGGTGTAGAAAGGAACTGCAGATGCTGGTTTAAACCGAAGGTAGACACAAAGTGCTGGAGTGACTCAGCGGGACAGGCAGCATCTCGGGAGAGAAGGAATGGCCGATGTTGTTCGGGTAGACACCCTTCTTCAGAAAGATCGATGGTCGGCGTGGACTCAGTGGGCCGAAGGGACTGTTTCCATGCTGTATCGCAAACAGAATAGTCAAAGCAGTAACAGCAGAGACAAATCAACAGCAGTACATTAAGCAGAAATAAGTTCAGAATAATTTAGTGGGGCATTTTAGCAAGATGTACGCTGCTCCACTCCAATTGTAAACCCGTTCTGCTGAGCCACACCCAATAGATTTCAATATCCCATCCAATACATGCACATGGATGTGGTACATGTGGGATCAGTGTTTACTTATAGTTATAGAGTCATACATTGTGGAAACAGACCCTTCGGCCCGACTTGCCCATGCTGACCAATATGCCCCGTCTACACTAATCCCACCAGCCTGCGCTTGGCCCTGAGCCTATCATTCATGTACCTGTCCAAATGTATCTTAAATGTTATGATGGTACCTGCGTCAACTACTTCCTCCGGCAGCTCGTACCATACATCCACCATCCTTTGTTTAAAAATGTTACCTGCACTCCTCGATCTTGCTGCTCTACAACACTCCCCAGGGCCCTGTCATTCACTGTGTAGGTCCTGTCCTTGTCACACTGCCCAAAATGCAATACCTCACACTTCTCTGTATTAAATTCCATCAACCATTCCTCAGCCAACCTGCCCAAGCGATCAATATCCTGCTGCAATTTTTGACAACCATCTTCACTATCTATAATACCACCCACTTTAATGTCATAATTAGGAAGTGCATTAGCCTGTGGCAGGCCAACACCCAGTCCGAAGAAGGACCCCAACCTGAAAAGTCACCTGTCCATTCCTTACAAGCGTCTACAGAAGCACCATAATAAACATACTCTCGGATTACATCGCAGTTTGATTTTGGAACAGCTCTGCCCAAGATCACAAGAAATTGCAGAGTTGTAGATGTAGCTCAGTCCATCAGACAAACCAAACTCCCCACCATTGACTCCATCTACACTTCAGGTTGCCTCAGGAAAACAGCCAACATAATTAAAGACTTGTCCCATCTCGGTCATTCCTTCTTCCTGCTCCCCTCAGGCAGAAGGAACAGAAGCTTGAAAGCACACACCACCAGACTCAGGAACAGCTTCTTCCCCTCTGTTATCAAGCTCCTGAACGGTCCTTCCATAAGCTAGGTGATTCACCTCCACCCTATTGAGGATAATGGACATTGTCTCTGGAACTGATGCGCTACAATGCTGAGAACTATATTCTGCACTCTGTGCCCTACCTATTGTACTGGATTGTATTTATGTATTCTTTTATCTGACCTGTTTTGTGAGTGTGTAAAGCAAAGTTTTTCACTGTACCTTGGTTCACGTGACAATATTAAACGTAAACCCTCCACAGTTGCTTCTTCCTCCTGTGTATGGCGTGCACAGCCTAAAGTTGTAAGACAACTTGTTCTGTTTGATCTTCTGTTTGTGCACGCCAGGTTGATTGCATTCGTCAAAACAGGGTGGACCACGTGAAGGTTACAATCTCCCACCCCTCCGCAGATTCTAGAAACTAGGAACTGCCGTTGTTGGTTTAAACAAATAAACACAAAGTGCTATCCATTTGTGGAGATCATGGATAGGTGACTTTTGGCTTGGGACCCTTATTTAGAATGATAGTTCTTTGGTCGTAGTCCCTGAAATGTCACCACGGATGTTGCCTGATCCGCCAAAAGTTCCTCCAGCAGGTTGAATTTGGTCCACGGGCCGTGTTAACATCAAGCGATACGCAATGTTAACTTACCCGCAGCAAGATCAAAGTGAAACTTAATGATGCGGGTAATGTCATGTCTTGAGCAGACACATGGGACCAAGCATTCAGCAGGTTGGACCCCCTGCCCATACTATTTATGGGTCTAATCAAGAACTCACCGTTCGTTGCTGATTGGCTTCTAATGAGCGTTGCTTTGATTTAATTAGTGTTCAGTATTGCTCTTCCTTAAAGGGGCTGATTATTTTTACCATGAATGGGAACCGAGCGACCTAGGAAGGACTTTGTTTTCTGCAAAAAACACATTTCCGCCTTAAAGCCCACTCTATGTCTTCTGATACATATAAGATTGTTAAGGGCTTGGACACGCTAGGGGCAGGAAACATGTTCCGGATGTTGGGGAAATCCAGAACCAGGGGCCACAGTTTAAGAATAAGGAGTAAGCCATTAGAACGGAGATGAGGAAACACTTTTTCTCACAGAGAGTGGCGAATCTGTGGAATTCTCTGCCTCAATTCTCTGCGTGGAGACAGGTTCTCTGGATGCCTTCAAGAGAGAGCTAGATAGGGCTCTTAAAAATAGCGGAGTCAGGAGATATGGGGAGAAGGCAGGAACGGGGTACTGATTGGGGATGATCTGCCATGATCACATTGAATGGCGGTGCTGGCTCGAAGGGCCAAATGGCCTACTCCTGCACCTATTGTCTATTGTCAATTGTCTAAAATATTCCCATGGCTCAATTCAAAGGTGGTCAGGGAATTATCCTGCAATGCTAATCCATATATACAGATTGACGGATGAGTCTGGAGAATGTTCCTGACCCGAATCGTCACCTATCCATGTTCCCCAGAGATTCTGCCTGACCTGCTGAGTTACTCCAGCAATTTGTGTCTTTTTTGGTAAGCTGGCACCTTGTGCATTCATTCTGTTTTGGGTGTTTTGATAGCATAAAACGCTATAACATGAGCCTGCATCGCAGACACCAGTTGTCAAGTTTGGGAGTTTCGATATTAGATTTTAGACTTTAAAGATACAGCGTGGAAACAGGCCCTTCAGCCCACCGAGTCCATGCTGACCGGTGAACACCTCCATACAGTAGCACTCTCCTACACACTAGGGACAATTTGCAATGCTACCAAAGCTAATCAACCTACAAGCCTGTACGTTTCTGGAGTGTGGGAGGCAACTGGAGCACCCGGAGAAAACCCACGTGGTCACAGGGAGAACATACAAACTCTGTACAGACAGCGCCCGTAGTCAGGATTGAATCCGGGTCTCTGGTGCTGTAAGGCAGCAACTCTACCGCTGCGCCACTATGCCGCCCCTTGTCTCTGATGTGCTCAGCATTGTTTTTACTAATCTGCCTTTATAGTCTGGAAAATTTGCTATTCCTTTCAAAATTCGGTACTATCACAAAATCTAAAAAAACATTTGGACAAGTATGCGGATAGGAGTTTAGAGGGACATAGGCCAAACACAGGAAGGTGGGACTAGTGTAGATGGGACATATTGGTCGGCATGGGTAAGTTGGACGATGGGCCTGATTCCTTGTTGTATGACTCCATGACTATATGGTTATGGGCGGCACGATGGAGATAGAGTTGCTGCATTACAGTGCCAGAAACCCTCATTTGATCCTGACTACAGCTGCACTCTGTACAGTTTAAATATTCTCACTGTGACCATGTGGGTTTTCTCCAGGAACTCCGGTTTCCTCCCACATTCCAAAGACGTACAGATTTGGCTTTGGTGAAAATTATGAATTGTCCTTTGTAGGATAGTGCTGGTGTGCAAGGATTGCTGGTCGGCACTCACTTGGTGGGCCTGTTTCCGTGCTGTATCTCTAAACTAAACGAAGGCTCTAAAATTTCACAATTCATGTCAATGAACTTTGTGACATTTAATTGGTTTTGTGACCTTGAAAAGTTCAAAGGGATTGGTACAGGTGTTTTATAATTGGATACTATTTTGGCAGCTCTCCGCAAAAACAAAATAATTCCCTAGTCTGGCAATCCAGCCACACTTTAGCGATCTATAATAATAGTGGGAAAAGGAACATTTTTGTTTAATCCAACACAGGTTGAGGACATTGCACAGGATCTTCCCCTCCACAAAACAGACCAGTGTGTCCATTATATACGTAAATACACACATGACTAAATAAACTGATAAAGTGCAAATAACAGATAATGGGCTATTAATGTTCAGAGTTTTGTCCGAGCCAAGTTTAATAGCCTGATGCCATTAGACGCGATCTGTCTCTGTCACGGACCGTGCGGTGGGTGGGTCTCCGTGCACCTGTCTCCCCACGTTAGAAGATGTCACACACGGGCGTCCACCTAGAGGGACATAAAGTCTGTGGCTCCAGGATCGGCCTCTTCAGCCGTCTCAGGACACACAGAAATTACCCACTAGGGGGACAATCATCCACGAATGACTGTAGTTTTACCAGGCAACTGAACCATTCTATCACCAACTAGGGATTCTATCACCACTGATGATGTTTCTTGTGGTTATGAGAGGAAAGAAGGTCTGAAGAAGGGTCCCAACTCGAAACGTCACCTATCCACAATTTCTAGCATGACCCGCTGAGTACCTCCAGCAATGTGTTCCATACATGATTCCAGCTTAAAAAATACACAAATTGCTGAAGTATCTCAGCGGGACAGCTCTCTGGGTTATTCCAGCACTTTGTGAATCTGAAGAAGCGTCCTGACCCAAGAAAACTACCTATCCATCTTCTCCAGAGATACCGCCTGACCCCGCTGAGTCACTCCAGCACTTTGTGTCTTTTTTTTGTTCTGCAGTTACTTGTGATTCTAGCTTAATAGTGCATGCTGATGATTTAGCTCTAAGTAGTACTGAGAACTACAGGCAGAAAAATCCCCATGCTCAACAAAAACTGGAGATTCAACTCTCTCAAATAGTATCCCAGGAAAAGGGGAAATACATATATATAAAATATATATGCAATAAAACATATTATATGGAGTCAATCTTTGTCAAAAGATCATTTGTTCAGATTTCACTGTTTCTAATGAATAACCCCATTGGAAAATGGAAGAGATCTGGATTTATATTTTCAATCATTTGAGATTGATTTTTAATAGGTATAAATAGAATGCTGTCATCCCTCTTTCTCTGTTCCCAATGTATATTTAGATTCGTTTTCTACTCAATTTCCATTTTACGCTTTTGTGTCTGAGTTTGGTTCATTTCAAAACTTTTGGTCTTCGAACTTGGACTTAGAGAGGATTAAATTAGAGTGTGTCTCTGAATTTTTCATCCCCAGAAGACCAAAGACGGGCTTTAAGGTGACTAACAATTGCAGGTGCTAATCGAATGAAATCACCATAGTTTTATAAACTTGTCTTGGGTCTCCCCTCAACCTCCGATGCTCCAGGGAAAACAATCCAGGTTTCCAAATCTCTCCTCATATATAATGCCCACTAATCCAGACAGTATCCTGATAGACAATGTATCCACAGACGAACACCAGGCCTTAATCTCAAGCACCATCACTGACTTCATCACTTCCGGCTCCCTGCCCTCTAAAGCCACCAACCTCCAGCATCTTAAACAGTATGCCGATAGACCTCTTTCGCACCCGTTCCCTGGCTTCAACATCCTTCCTGTGATTAGAACTACACATAAGTCTCCAAATGTGACCCAACCAATGTTAGAACATGGAACATAGAACAGTACAGCACAAGAACAGGCCCTTCGGCCCACAATGGCTGTGCTGAACATAATGCCGAGATCCTCTTAATTGCCTGCACACAATCCACATCTCTCTGTTTCCTGCATGTCCATGTGCCTATCCAAAATGTCTCTTAAACGCCACTATCGTATCTGCCTCCTCCACCAACCCTGACAGTGTGTCCTCGGCACCCACCACACATCTCCTTGAAACTATGTCCCTCTCACCTTAAAGCTGTGCCCTCTAGTATTTGATCTTTCCATCCGGAGAAAAAGCTTCTACAAAGCTGCACCGTGACTTTTACACTCAGTGCCCTGACCCATGAAGTTACGCATACCATACATCTTCTTCACCACTCTATCTACTTGTGTTGCCACTTTCAGCGAGTTATGGACTTGATCTCCAAGTTCCCCCTTGTAACATGTAGGAAGCAAGTACTGCAGTTGCTGGTTGATACAAAGTGCTGGTGTAACTCTGCAGGCCAGGCAGTATCTCTGGAGAACATGGACAGGTGACGTTTCAGGCTGAGATGCGCCTTCAGTCTGATTTCTTCTCACCCGCCCCCCCCATCAGTCTGAAGAAGGGTCTTGACCTGAAACATCACCTCTTTATGTTCTCCAAAGATTCTGCCTGACCTGCTGAATTGCTCCAGCACTTTGTGTCCCTTTATAACATCAATGCTGTTAAGCATCCTACCATTAACTGCGTACTTTCTCCTTACATTTGACCTGGCATATAGCCTACACTTGTAGGAGCAGTGCTTGGGTACATTAGAGATGATGGGTGTCTCAGGTCAGCGAGATAAACCTTTCAATGCAATGATTGTGTGATAACTAACAATTCTCAATGGCTCCAGTAGCCTTAAGGATCTGTCCCACTTGGGCGTCATTTGCACGTCACGAAGATTTTGTGAACCCCAAAATCCTGGGGCGCCGCTCGCTACCGCGCGTCCCTGCCTACGTTACCACGCCTCACCACACGCCATACGCGCGCGTCGTGCATGAATGATGTCGCGTAAATGACGCGCAAATGACGCCCAAATGGGACAGGCCTTTTATGGTCTTCCAATGTTGATATCTGAGTGAGAACACTCTGATTAAATTGCAAGCTGCAGAAAGTTGAACCTCATGAAATAATAAACCATGTTGCCCTTTTACATTTTTCTATTTCCTCCACCATAGAGATACCACGAAGAAACAGGCCCTTCAGCCCATCAAGGCCACGCCGACCATTGATCACCTGTTCACACTAGTTCTAAGTCATCCCACTTTCTCATCCACTCCTCACACACTAGGATCCAATTTACAGAGGTCTTCTTAACCTACAAATCTGCACGACTTTGGAATGTGGGAGGAAACCGGAGCACCTGGAGGAAACCCACACGGTCACAGGGAGAACGAGCAAATTCCACGCACAGACAGCACTGGAGGTTGGTATTGAACCCGCGTCTCTGGCGCTGTGAGGCAGCAGCTCTACTGCTGTTTTACTGTGCTGCCATATGCATTGCATCAGAAGAAACAGAATTTTTTATTTTATTCTTGAGGTACTTTTATTGAATTATAATTAGGTCTAACAGCCTGTGTGGGAGTGGGAGCTTCAATTGTTTGTAATGGGTTAATTTTCACATATGAAAAACTACCCTCTGGTTCCACATCTGCACTCCTTACGTTAAAGAAAGAAACACCAGCCTTTACTACATTTTGGCTTTTAGAGTAGTTTTATAACAGTATGTTCCCTCCTGAATGACTTAGTATCAGGGTGATATATATTGACTCACACAGTCTGACTAAATGGATATTGGGAAGGATAAACTGCTGGCAGAAAATAAGTCCAATTTAAAATCTCCATTTGCTACTCGAAAATCAGTTGCAAATAACCCTTCAAAATATTTAGCTCTGATGCATCTTCAGATAAGATATAGAGTGCACCATTTTCGTCCCCCTTATAAGGACATTAATGCTGCAGCAGATGTTTATTTCAAATGCAGTCGATGAGTTGTCGTTGTACAATAAATCCTTTAAGATATAGCCTTAGTATGTTTGTGCAGGAGTGGGAACGGGAGATTGATATTTGATTTGTTTTATTCCTATATGGAGAATGGACATGCATCACACAATTTCTTGCTCTTCCCAATTCTAGGCTGGAAAAGGAGGTGACCAAAATTGTGTCATAGAGGAGAAACCAGCAAGATACATGCTTCTAACAGTTCATAAACCACAGGAGCAGAACCAGGCCATTCGGCCCATCGAGTTGACTCCGCCATTCAATCATGGCGGATCTACCTTTTACCTCCAAACCCCAGTCTCCTGCCTTCTCCCCATAACCCTTGACACCCTTGCTAATCAAGAATCTGTCAACTTTCACCTTAAAAATGCCCAATGACTTGGCCTCCATAGCCATCTGTGGCAATGAATTCCACAGGTTCATCACCCTCTGACTAAAGAAATTCCTCATCATCTTCTTTCTAAAGGTATGTCCTTTTATCCGGAGGCTAGGGCCAATTAACCTGAGCCAATTAACCTACAAACCTGTACGTCTTTGGATTGTTGGAGGAAAGGGGAAACAGGAGCACTCGGAGAAAACCCACGCAGGTCACGGAGGAGAATGCACAAACTCTGTATAGACAGCACCCGTAGTCAGGATCGAACCCATGTTACTGGCGCTGTGAGACAGCAGTTCTATCTATGCACTACTGTGCGGCCCCATGAGAACTCTCTTTCTTCCAGGGTTCTGCCACTCATCTAATGGAACCTCAGTGGGAAATACTTTGTGATGCAGCCAGAGGAGGTAGTTGAGGCAGGTAAAATAACAGCATTTAAAAGACACTTGGACAGGTACATAGGTAGGAAAGGCTTAGAGGGATGTAATGAACACAAAGTGAAGGAGTAACTCTGAGGGTCTGGCAGCATCACTGGAAAAAATTAATAGGTGGCGTCTGGGTCAGGACCCTTCTTCAGAATGGTTGTAAGGGGTTGGGGTAGGGGGGGAACGAGAAATAACAAAGACCAGGACATATCAAGGCCAGCAACAGATGACCTCAGGCAAGGAGGTTCCCTGATATGGTGACAGTTGGCAGGGGACAGGTGGGAGCCCAAGAGGGATATATTGTTGTTGACTGTGGAACTGGTTAACCAACATTGCGTGGAGAAAGGGGAGGGGGTTACAGCAAATGGGGGGGGGGGGGGGGGGAGGTGAAGTGGGGAATGGCTAGGGGAGTGTTTGTATGTTACCTAAAGTTAGAGAATTCAATGTTCATACCGTTGGGTTGTAAGCTACCCAAGCAGAATATGAGGTGCTGTTCCTCCAGTTTGTGTGTGTTTGGCCTCACTTTTGCCAGCGGAGGAGGCCCAGGACAGAAAGGTCAGTGTGGGAATGGGAAGGGGAATTAAGCAACTGGGAGATCCAGTAGGCCTTGGCGGGGCAATTGGGCGTTCAACTCGGCTACCGTTCCACTGAACACTTACGCTCAGTCCGTGGAATGGTTTTTAGTTTATTTTAGAGATGAAATGCGGTCCCTCAAGTCACCCTGTACACTAACACTATGCACTAGGGACAATTTACAATTTTTACCAAAGCCAAATTAACCTACATTCCTGTTCGTCTTTGGAGTGCGGGTGGGAACCGGAGCACCCGGAGAAAACCCACTCCGTGACGGGGAGAACGTATATAGACAGCATCCGTTCTCAGGATTGAGCCCAGGTCTCTGGCACTGTAAAGCAGCAACTCTACCGCTGCACAAGGCCACCCACTGATTTTTTTCTCATATTGTTTTACTCATATATTTCTATGTATTATAAAGGGATTGAAAAATTGCAAGTAACTTTTTTTTTAAATTACCACGAGTTGTATAAATCACAATTCCATAATTGTGGACTGCCTGAAGGAATTTAGTTGAATATTCTCCCCCACTTAAGGGCAAACTGAAATCTGAAGTCTATTATAAATGCACTTGAAAAACATCTTGATAATTTATTTTTACTGTGGGATAGATGAAAGCAGGATGGATCAACATATTAAAAAATAATTATTAGCTTTGCAGCATGCTAATTTGCAATTTTAGATGAGAATTATCAATTTAATGAGGATTTCATTATGTTTTATGATGTTCTGGGCCTGATGTACGAGTTAATGAATCATATTTTGCTTTCAAGCATGTTAATAGTGTTGATGGGGTTGTATCGAGCTGCACTTCAGAAGTCAGGAACAGGTTAGAGGGTGAGGTATCTGAACTCTTGGTCCATTGCTGGGCTTATCAGAGACTCCATGGGCAAAGCCAAGTCACGGGAACCCAATGCATCAACCTGGATTGAAATGTTAAGTGATCTCTTTAATTTTATTGAGTGTTAATCATGTTATTTTATTCCTGCAATTTAAAGGTTGTTTCTAAATTAATTTATTATCTTTAAATGTTTTTGTTTTTCCATATTATTTAAATCCCTTTGGCATGATCTTGAATGCCTCTAATCACCAGGGGGCATTTAAAGCACTTCAAAGGGGCTTGTTAGCAGTAAGCCATCTGTGAGGTGGATAGAAATGAGATCTCAGTATCTGCCAATTGAGTGGTTACAATGGGAAAATATTTGACTTCTGCAGGAGTCATACCTATTTCCATAGAAATATGGGATTTATAGAAATACTGGGAATATAGGAGTGTGGCACGGTGGAGCAGCGATATAGTTGCTGCCTTACAGCGCCAGAGACCCGGGTTCGATCCTGACTGCGGGCGCTTGTCTTTACGGAGTTTGTAAGTTCTCCCCGTGACCTGCGTGGGTTTTCTCCAGAAGCTTTGGTTTCCTTCCACGCACCAAAGTCGTACAGGTTTATAGGCTAATTGGCTTGGTATAATTGTAAATTGTCCCTAGTGTGTGTAGGATAGTGTTACTGTGCAGGGATCTCTGGTCGATGAGGATCTGGTGGGCCAAAGTGCCTGTATCCGTGCTGTATCTCTAAACTAAACTAAACTTAACTAAACTAAAATAACATATAAATATTTATTTGACTCCTATATCATTGTTTGACAAATAGCAAGAGCAGCAAAGCCAATGCATCTGAAACAGGGGATATTAGGCTGACTTACCAGTTTCAATAGATGCACCAGAGAAAGCATCTTCTCGGGATGCATCACAGCTTGGTAAGGCAACAGCAACCAAGACCGCATGAAACTGCGGAGAGTTGTGCATACAGTCCAGTCCATCACACAGACCAGCCTCCTCTCTCCATCTACACTTCACACTGCCTCGAAAAAACAGCCAACATAATCATGGACCACTCACACCCCAGTCTTTATCTCTTCTCCCCTCTCCCATCATGCAGAATTGCAAAAGTTTAAAAGTGCCAGTTTCAGGAACAGCTTCTTCCCCGCTGTTATCAGACTCTCGCAACAGACTTCTCATGAGCTAACAATGTCGTGTGCGGATGTGGGGTCGAAGGACGAGAACCCGAAGCAAAGAAGTGGAAGTCAAATGACCGAACGGAAACAAAGTCGAAACGCCAAATAACGCCAAATAACTGAAAGCGTACAAAGCCAAATGCCAACTAACCAAAAGCGTGGGATGCCTAAAAGTGAACTAACCAAAAGGCTGCATCGCCTAAAAGCAAACTCACTACAAGCCAATTAACCGAATAGTGGCTCAACCGAAAAGTCAAAAAACGGACATGACGTCGGTGGGGGTGGGGGGGGGGGGGGGCCGGACTTGTCAGCGATTGGTCCAGACCCCCGCCCGCGTCTATCACATCACTGGCCGTTGGAGACGGGAGGGTGGAGGTCATTTTCCCACACAAGCTATAGGTGACTTGAAGGCTTCTCTTCCTTCGACGCCATGTCCGGGTACCAACAATGTATCCCTGATTCCCCCAATCTATCTCATTGCTGCTCTTGCACTTTTTTTCAAACCTGCACTTTCTCTGCAGCAGCAACACTACATCCTGCATGGTTTGATAGTAATCTTGTTTGAATGATTTATCTGGATAGCGCGCAGAACAATGTTTCTCACTGTGACTCAGTGTCGCTCGGTTGGCCTGGTGGCGCAGCGGTAGAGTTGCTGCCTCACAGCACCAGAGACCCGGGTTCGATCCTGACTACGGGTGCTGTCTGTATGTTCCACCCATGACCATGTGGGTTTTCCCTGGATGCCCCGGTTTCCTCCCACACTCCAATTTTGTAGGTTCATTGGCTTCGGTAAAGATTGTAAATTGTCCCCAGTGTGTAGGATGGTGCTAGTGTATAGGGATCGCTGGGCAGCGTGGACTCGATGGGCCCAAGTGCCTGTTTCTGCACTGTATCTCTTAACTAAGCTGAACTAAACATGTGAATTGAAGGTATAAATTAGTGATATAAATTAATACCAATACCGATACCGAATTGAAAATGAAGTGGCCCATACTGTGACGATGTATTATACATACATTGATGTACTGTGGGGATACCAGTTGTATGCACAATGCACCGTAGGAATAGGCTGGGGGGGCAGGTTACAGCATTTATAGAGAGAAAGTCAGACTCAGACTCAGACCTCAGTCTGAAGAAGGGTCTCGACTCGAAACGACGTATTTCCAGAGATGCTGCCGGTCCCGCTAAATTACACCAGCATTTTGTGTAAACCAGCATCTGCAGTTCCTTCCTACAGTATTTATATATACAGCAGCAAATAGGGTAAATTGTCAGCACGCTGCAGTATTTCAAATAAAAGTCACAGATGAATGATTCTCAAAAGGTTTTGTACTGGACAAGTTTGAATGTGAATCGTACATTCCATTTTATTCTGTTTTTTTCTATTTGAACAATAGATAAAAATCAACATGAATCCCATCACCGTAAACAGTTGATCGCTTGTTGTAGTGTTCCATTTTCTTTTTAAGTGGAAATCTGTCTACTTTTCCTTTATTTCACTTTTTTTATCTTATTTTTTTGCCTTTTTCCAAACAGCTGCCAGGTCTTAAAACATTTCTTCTAAGTGCTCGCTGATTGCATCTTCTTGCACCTTTTTACAACACTTACCTTTGGGTCAGGAAACATAGGAACACTTAGAAACCTAGAACCTAGAACACTTAGAAACATAGGAACCCATTCCTTCTCTCCAGAGATGCTGCCTGACCTGCTGAGTTACTCCAGCACTTTGTGTCTAACATAGGAACACTCATGGTTCTATTGTCAAAGCCACCTCTAGGATTGTACATACTTGTTTATTTACGCCATAACAAGACTTTAATCCTATGGTGCAGGAGGCTGAGGGGTGATATTATATTGGTGCAGAAAGTCATGAGGGGAATAGATAGGGTGAAGGCAGAGAATCTAGGGGAATCAAGATCCAGAGGACATAGGTTTAAGGCGAGATGGGCAAGGTTTAATAAGAACCCGAAGGGCAAACTTTTCACGCAGAGGGTGGTAGGTATATGGCACGAGCTGCCAGAGGAGGTCGTTGGAAGCAGGTGCTATAACATTAAAAGACATTTGGACAGGTACATTGTTAGGGAAGATGAGGGACATATGGGTCAAATGTGGGCAGGTGGGTCTGATATAGATAGGGAATTTATGTCGGCATGGATGGGCCTATTTCCATGCTGTACGACTCTATGACCTTATAATCTAAATTGGCACTGGCACCAATAGTGAGGAGGTTCTGCACCATTAGATGTTTACTTTTCTTTAATTAAGGCACCATTCCAACCAGTAAAGTGGACATTATGGATTCCATGGCATTATTTATACCTTAGTTCTCTTGGTGCCCTGACACACATTCCTACCTCAGTTAACTGTAAACCCATAATTGTTAAACTGTTGCACACAGGACAGGTTTGGAGGGATATGGACCAAATGCCGGCAGGTGAGACTAGTGTAGCTGGGACATGTTGGCCAGTTGGGCAAGTTGGGCCGAAGGGCCTGTTTCCACACTGTAACACTTTATGATGCTATGAATACAATCAAGTCAACCTCGCGTTCCGTAGATAGGGCAGAGGGGAAGATACAGAGTGCAGAATATAGTTCTCAGCAATGTAGCACGTCAGTTCCATCGATAACGTCCAATGTCCACAATGGGGCAGAGGTGAATTAGACAGTATCCTAGCTAATGGAAGGACCGTTCAGAAGCCTGATAGTAGAGGGGAAGAAGCTGTTCCTGAGTCTAGTGGAGCACACTTACAAACTTCTGTATCTTCTACTGGACAGGAGTGGGGAGAAAATGATCGGTATATTATTGAAACTTTCATCTTTTGCAGCCTTTCTTATAAATTCATTTTGATTTTACAATTCCTGTCACTTCCATTCTGGGCTTGTTATTTAAGCTGCTTGTTTCTGAACAGTACCTGAATGGAATTATCAATCAGTCCTTTTAAACAGAGTTGAATCAGATAAATAAACTTTCCGATAGTAATAATGGAAGCTTCCCTCAATCATTCCTCAGTACATGCAATATGCATGCTTGTGTTGCACAGTAACAATTAATGTTCAGGAAAAAACTGCCCAGCATATGTTTTACTGAGGAGCAATCATGATACTGTAAAGACAGAACTACTTGGCATTAGAAAGAGCTCCATCATTTCTTCTGGACTTTGCAAAGTGTTTCACAATGAATCAATGTACAAGTGTGGCCAGCATTGTCATGTAGCCAGGAGGAACAAACAATTGACACATGTTACACAGTTGGAAGGGCCGCTGCCTCACAGCGGCTGAGACCCGCGTTCGATCCTGGCCACCAGAGTTGTGACTGTGTGGAGTTTGCACGTTCTCCCTGTGTTTAGTTTAGCTTAGTTTAGAGATACAGCGTGGAAACAGGCCCTTCGGCCGACCGAGACCGTGCCGACCAGCGATCTCCCCGTACACTAGTTCTGTTCGACATGCCAGGAACAATTTGCAGAAGTCAATTAACCTACAAACCTGCACGCCTTTGGGATGTGGGAGGAAACCGGAGCAACCGGAGTAAATCCACGCGGTCACGGGGAGAACGTGCAAACTCTGCACAGACGGCACACAAGGTCAGGATTGAACCCGGGTCTCTGATGCAGTAAGGCAGCAGCTCTACCGCTGAGCCGCTGTGACCGCGTGTGTTTCCTTCAGGTGCTCCCAAAGACTTACAGGTTTGTAGATTAATTTAAGGATGAAGGGGAAATTTTAAGGATAAAGGGGAAATTTTAAGGATAAAGGGGAAATCCTTTAGGACCGAGATGAGAAAAACATTTTTCACACAGAGAGTGGTGAATCTCTGGAATTCTCTGCCACAGAAGGTAGTTGAGGCCAGTTCATTGGCAATATTTAAGAGGGAGTGAGATGTGACCCTTGTGGCTAAAGGGATCAGGGGGTATGGAGAGAAGGCAGGTACAGGATACTGAGTTGGATGATCAGCCATGATCATATAGAATGGCGGTGCAGGCTCGAAGGGCCGAATGGCCTACTCCTGCACCTATTTTCTATGTTTCTATGTTTCTAATTGTTCTCTATAAATTGCCCCGAGTATGTAGGGAGTGGATGAGAAAGTGGGATAATATAGAATGAGTGTGAACGGGTGATCGATGGTCAGAGCGGACTTGGTGGGCCGAAGGACCAGTTTTCATGTTCTATCTCTAAATTAAAACTAAATTAGTCCTTTAGTCGACCGAGTCAATTAAGATGGAGGCACAAGGAAATGCTGTTGCTGGAATTTTGAACAAAACAAGACGTTTTGGGTTAGGATCCTCCTTCAGAATCATGACAATCGCCAGCTCCAGCAGCCCAGGATCAATCCTGGCCTTCGATGCTGACAGTGTGGAGTCTCCAATAAAATATCACCATCTCTACAATCTGCTGCACTGACTGCGAATTTTGTTCATATCTGTATTATTACTATGGACTTAAAATTATACAGCTTTAGGGTTTAGAGATAGACAATAGACAATAGAGAATAGACAATAGGTGCAGGAGTAGGCCATTCGGCCCTTCGAGCCAGCACCGCCATTCAATGTGATCATGGTTGATCATCCCCAATCAGTACCCCGTTCCTACAGGGTGGAAACCGGAAAGTCGACCCACCGTGTCTGCACCGACCAGCGATCCCTGTGCACTAACACTATCCAACACACACTAGGGACAATTTACAATTTGCAGAAGCCAATTAACCTACAAACTTGTATGTGTTTGGAGTGTGGGAGGAAAGCGGAGAACCCGGAGAAAACCCATGTGGTCACAGGGAGAACGTACAAACTCCGTACAGACAGCACGCGTGGTCAGGATCGAACCCGGGTCTCTGGTGCTGTGAGGCAGCAACTCTACCGCTGTGCCACCGTGCCGCCCCCTATTATTTTGATTTTACATGTTTTTAATTTGAACACAGTCCACCACTACCACAAGTTTTGCCGTTGACTATCCTGCATTTGGGGGGGGGGGGGACATCACTGGCGTCAGCCTGAAGGGCAATGGGACAGCCTGGGAGGGGCAGCCAGTTTGATCACAGTCATAAGATCATAAGTGATAGAAGCAGAATTAGGCCATTCGGCCCATCAAGTCTACTCCGCCATTCAATCATGGCTGATCTATCTCTCCCTCTTAACCCCATTCTCCTGCCTTCTCCCCATAACCTCTGACATCCGTACTAATCAAGAATCTATTTACCTCTGCCTTAAAAATATCCACTGACTTGGCCTCCACAGCCTTCTGTGGCAAAGAATTCTACAGATTCACCACCCTCTGACTAAAGAAATTTCTCCTCATCGTCCTCCTAAAAGAACGTCCTTTAATTCTGAAGTGAGAGGAGGGAGGGAGGGAGAGTGTGCATTAATCGTAGGAGCATCGAGACTGTCTCTCCCCGACCAGGTAAGCTGTTTATGAAGACTGTGTTAACAGTGTTTCTTGAGTTTCAGAGGGGAAGTGAATATATACGCGCAATAACTGGTAGGCAATCATAAAGAATCAAGCTGAGGGAATGAGTCTGTCTCCGTTTATTTTTCCTGCCATTCTCCATTGAGACTGCGATATTTTCCCCAGCATCGGTGTTCATTCCCAGTGCCACACATTGTTTGAAATAGCATCCATTCTAAATTGATTCAATGAATACTTTAAAGTGCAGAATTTCCACTGAAAGCTGGGAGCTCAAACACTACATCGGCGCTCCAAAGTAGGAGTAATACTTTTTATTTTCATACTTAAGTTAAATTGTAAGTGCATCGAGTTGGAATGCATTCTGCAGGGTATATCTCTGGCTCGGTGTTGAAGTGGCTGCTTGGCATTTGGAGTAGGCTCTCAGTTATAATATTTTCAGTGCTATCAGTTTTGCTCGCTGGATCAGTGCATCTTGTCCTATGGAAGTCTCATACCGACATCGGGGAAAAAAACTGCATTCATTTTGTGGCTGATTCTCTACAAACTGAGAGTAAGACATTACTGTGACAGGTAGATTGGTAATAGTGGCAATGCAATCTAAAGAGGAAGGCTGGCAGATGGAGTTACTTTCTCAACGTTTAATGGCATCACGCCTTTGGGAAGGAATTAAAAGTGGAATATTTACTGATGGGCTCTCTGTCACTGGGTCCTGCTGTTTATATATCACTTTGGCACCACAGGTGGAAGTTCACAAGTTATAGAAGCAGAATTAGGCCATTCAGCCCATCACGTCTAATCCGTCGTTCAATCATAGTTGATCAATCTTTCCCCCTCAACCCCATTCTCCTGCTTTCTCCACATAACCCCCGACACCCGTACTAAATATGAATCTATCAATCTCTGCCTTAGAAATATCAATTGGCCTCCACAGCCATCTGTGGCAGAACTCTTGAACTTGGACTCTTGATATGGCTGAGATAGAGTGGATGTGGAGAGGATGCTTCCAAGAAAGGACACAAGTGCTGGAGTCAGGCAGCATCTCCGGAGAACATGGATAGGTGATGTAACGGGTTCCAAGATGTCTCCCACCTATCCATGTTCTGCAGAGATGGTGCCTGACCTGCCGAGTTTAGTTTAGTTTAGGGATACACCGCGGAAACAGGCCCTTCAGCGAGTGCGCACCGACCAGCGATCCCCGCACCTCAATACTATCCCACACACACACACACACACGAGGGACAATATACATTTATAACCAAGCCAATTCACATACAAACCTGTACGTCTGTAGAGTGTGGGAGGAAACCGAAAATCTCAGCGAGAACCCACACAGGTCACGGGGAGAACATACAAACTCCGTACAGAGAGCATCCGTAGTCATGATTGAACCCGGGTCTCTGGCGCTGTAAGGCAGCAACTCTACCGCTGCGCCATCGTGCTGCCCTTGCTTTGTGGCCATTTGTGTATTAACTGGCATCTTCAGATCTTTGTTTCTACAGGATGTTTCCAGTAGTGTGACAGTCTAGGACAAGAGAGCACAACCTCAGAATAAAAGAACGTATCTTTAAATTGTAGATGAGGAAGAATTTCTTTCGCCAGAGGGTGGTGAATCACAATGATGTCTCAATGGGTTCCCGATACTCATTTACATTTAAAAAATCGCGATTTTCAGGAGGGGGATAGGAGGGGAGAGGGGTTATGGAGGGAGGGAGGGTGCGAGTGACTGCCCAAGGGTAAGAGCAAGGAGAGGCAGGGGAGGTAAGGGAGGGAGTGGGGTAGGGGAGGAGGAGAAGGGAAAGAAGAGGGAGGGTGAAGAGGAGGGGGAGGTAGTGCTGAGGGATGAGGGGAATGGAGGAGGATAGGGGTAGGAAGAGGGATGGCTAGGCGCAGTTGATGGAGGGTTGCCGTGACTCGCGTCACGATGGGGATCTCTGGCATCACAACGGGAACCCCTCAGCTGCGCCTGTGCAGTTGGGGGCTATGGGTGAGTGGTGGAATATTGCCTTGGGTGACGGGGCCCAACGGGTCCACACCTGGTCTAGTATAAATATTACTAAAACTCTCATCTTGTTTGTTTGTATGGGTGCGTGCGTGCGAGTGTGTGTGTGATCCTGAAACTACGCCAAAACAGTACACGATAGTGCTACAATTTTTGACCCACCTCACTCATCATTGTCCTGGGGTGTGCTGTGGCAAGTTTCGTTCGGATTTATGTTATATTTTACAAGTTATTCACATTTTAAACTTTACAAAAACCACTTAAAAAACACAGTTTTCCACTTGCCCTGCCCGTCAGCAGCATTCCACCTCACAATGACGTCACAATGGCATCCCGAATTTCATTTACATAACAAAAAACTCAGTTTAAAAAAAAACCTTGAATTTCATTGTGGAGAGGTAGGATGGGGGGAGGTTTCATTAAAAAAACAACTTGTTAGCTTGTTCGGCAACCTGAGTGCCCAGGAGCAGAAAAGACTACAAAAAGTAGTAAACACTGCCCAGTCCATCATCGGCTCTGACCTCCCTACCATCAAGGGGATCTATCGCAGTCGCTACCTCAAAAAGGCTGGCAGCATCATCAAGGACCCACACCATCCTGGCCACACATTCATCTCCCCGCTACCTTCAGGTAGAAGGTACAGGAGCCTGAAGACTGCAACATCCAGGTTCAGAAATAGCTACTTCCCCACAGCCATCAGGCTATTAAACTCAACTGAAACAAATCTCTGAACACTAATAGACCATTATCTGTTTATTTGCACTTTATCTGCTTATTTATTGATGTGTGTATATATTTATATAATGGTGTATGGACACACTGATATGATGTGTTCTGTATTCATGCCTACTATATTCCATTGTGCAAAGCAAGAATTTCATTGTCCTATCCGGATAATAAACTCTCTTGACTTGACTTGACATTAGATATAGTCTTTCTGCTGGCTGATAGCACGCAACAAAACATGTGTTCACTGTACTGACGTACTCGTGACAATAATAAACTAAACTAAACTAAACTAAACTAAACTAAACTAAACTAAACTAAACTAAACTAAACTAAACTAAACTAAACTGGTTAAATATTTTTTCAACTATTTTGCAATCTAGTTTCGTTATCCCCTCTGAATCCTAACCTGTGAAGTCATCCTGACCCAGATGCCCTGGGAGGGAGAAAAGAGGAATGAACCAGCTTCAGGGTGTAAAGCAAGAACTGTAACTGTGTTCTTACCGCTGGTAACAACAACTGGCTCCATGGTCTCCCCAGGGTGAGAGGCAGGAGAAGTCCAGAGTAAACGTGAGGGGGTTGTTCTCTCAGCGTGCTCTCCTGCTCAATGTGAACGGGGCTTAGATCTCAGGCTGTTTCTCCAACCTGCAGTCTCAGTCAGCACGCTGAGACCGGGAGCATTGCATTGCTGAATCTCCCTTGTTAGTACCGAAGAATCAAACACACTCGCACAAAGCAGGGTGCTAAAATCATTCAATATTCCTTCTGATACATCAAAACATACATCTAGAAAAGTTTCTGTGAAGGTCTATCCTCAATTTAACCCCCTCCATTAAATTCTACAGACACGCATACCTTACATCACTTCTTGATTCACAGTTTGCAATTCTTCAATCTGTTCTCACTCCTTCCGTCTTTTCATCTCAGGCCTTTTTTCCAACCATCCACCTATCAAAAACCACCCTCCCTGTGTCCACGTATTACCTTCCATGCTTTGCCCTGCCCCTCCTCTCTCCCAGCTTTCTTTCCGACCCCCATCTCAACAATCAATCTGAAGAAGGATCCCAACCCAAATCGTCACCTATCCATGTTCTCCAGTGATGCTGCCTGATCAGTTGAGTTACTCCAGCACTTTGTGTCCTTTTGTGTAAACCAGCTTCTGCAGTTCCTTGTTTCTACTCTCTTGAACGTCTAGGTTGACGTTTAGGTTTGTTATTGTCACTGTACTGAGGTACAGTGAAAAGCTTTGACTTGCACGCTATCTAAATAGGTTAGATCAACCATACATACAGTAGATACAAAGTCAACGAGAAAAGGTAGAGTGAAGAGGAGGCAAAGGGGAAGTGGAAAGATGTACAAGTGTACTGTGGAGAGCGTACTGACTGGTTGCATCATGGCCTGGTTCGGTAATTGGAATGCCAAGTCATGAAGAATTAGAGAGAGTGGTAGACGGGCACTGACCTCCCCACCATTGCAGGGATCTACAGGACGTGCTGCATCAAATAGGTAGCCAGCATCATCAGAGACCCACACCACCCTGACCACATTCTCATTTCACTCCTGCCATCAGAAAGAAGGTCCAGGAGCCTGAAAACCACGACCTCTAGTTTCAGGAGCATCTTCTTCCCAACAACCATCATGCTATTGAACACTGCACAACACCAACCTCAGCAACTATGAACTTCTATGGACTATCTTTGGTTGCATGACGGTCCTTGGGCTTTTTAGAACCAGTATCATGGTTAATAATTTATTGATTCACTATTGTTTATTACGTATTATCTGCGTGTGATTGTGTTTGCAGGCCTGTAAAGCTGTTGCAATGGGAGGTGGGCTTGGAGGGGAGGATGCTCCTCAAACTGCGGAGCATCTTGGACAATACAGCTCACCCCTTCCATGGCACACTGGTCAACCTGAGGTCTGAGGAGTATCTTCAGCAACAGACTGGTTGCACCGAGATGCAGGACAGAACGCCACAGGAGATCCTTCTTCCCTGTGGCTATCAAACTGTACAACTCCTCCCCCTTCTGTCATGGGGTAGACTGGCTTCCTTACCACCACCCCCCCCCCCCCCCAATCCTTTCCACTCGACACTTTGATTTCATGTGTCTTGTGTTTTATGACTGTTGACAGACCATTTCCCCTCCAATTAAAGTTCTATCGTATCGTTTTGTATAGCAAGTAAGAATTTCATTGTTCTATTTTGGTACATACGACTGTTTAACACTCTTGCCTTCATGGTGTTGTTGGCTACCCAGCTGCTTTGTCGGAGAGGGACTGGGCCAGAGGGTTAGTTTTAGTTTAGTTTAGTGAAACAGCATGGAAACAGTTCCACCACGGGAGATGCTTACTTGTGTTGTTGATCTAATTACCGATGACACTAGAGTTAATCTTTACACCTTCGATGCTGATTTCAATAAATTTATTTCACTTTGCCAGATTGATGGATAGAATCTCTTAAGAATGTTTGTGGAAATTGCCTTAAAGTTGTTCGTTAATTAACAGTCTGAAGAAGGGCCCTGACCCGAAACGTCACCTATCTATGTTCACCAGTGATGCTGCCTGACCTGCTGAGGTACTCCAAAACTTTGTGTCTTCATTAATTACCCAGCTAATTCATGCATCAAGAAGGCAATTGCAATAGCATGTCATGACATGATTTTGGTTGTTTGCAATTGACATCATGGCCCACCGAGTCCACGCCAACCATTGATCACCCAGTCCCACTGGTGCTACATTATCCCTCTTTCTCATCCACTCCCTGCACACACCAGGGGACAATTTACAGAGGGCCAAATAACCTACAAACCCACAGCGATGTGGGAGAAAACCGGAGCACCCGGAGGAAACCCATGTGGTCACAGGGAGAATGTGCAAACTCCACACAGACAGCACCCGAGGTCAGGATCAAATAGGTCCAGTCTTGCGGATCCAGCAGAGCTAGGTTTAACAGGATAGGGGATGGAAGGAGCAGATAGACACAAAGTGCTGGAGTAACTCAGTTGGTCAGGCAGCAGCTCTGGAGAAAAAGGATGGGTGACGTTTCGGGTCGGGACCCTTCTTCAGACTGAGATGAATGCAGGAAATGTGTGAAGTGAGCTCTACACTGGCAAGCGACTCTTTATGTTGAGTGAATTAAAGCATTGTACATTATATTACATGCTATATCTCTCCATTTTTCTTCAATCTAACTCTCAGATGTCATAAGGTCATAAGTGACAGAAGCAGAATTAGGCCATTCGGCCCATCAAATCTACTCTGCCATTCAATCATGGCTGATCTATCTCTCCCTTCTAATGCCATTCTCCTGCCTTCTCCCCATAACCCTTGATACCCGTACTAATCAAGAACCTATCTATATTTGCCTTAAACATTTCCAATTGACAGCCTCCATAGCTATCTGTGGCAATGAATTCCACAGATTTGCCACCCTCAGACTAAATAAATTCCTCCTCATCTGCTTCCTAAAGGAAGTGCTTTAATTCTGAGGCTATGACCTCTGCTCCTAGACTCTCCCACTAGTGGAAACATCCTCTCCACATCCAATCTATTCAGGCCTTTCACTATTCGGTAAGTTTCAATGAGGCACCCCCCCCATCCTTCTAAACTCCCACTTTTCATCTCCCCTGCTCTGATTTCACTGCCTTCCCCTGTTTCTACCATCTCTATAATCAACTTGCTCAGTGATGATGTACTTTTGATTTCGTATTTCCATTAGCCTGCTATTTTTATGCACTGCCCTGCACAAATTTGATTCCTGCAGAAAGAAGAGCACAAAAGGAAAATGTAGGGAGGCGATTCTGTTTTGGAAAATTGGAAGCATATAGATATGCCATAAACCACGTGCTTGACATTTCACAGACAAAAAAAAATCCGACTTCCCAGTGTTAAAAGCTAGACAGGTATGAATGAACTACGGTTTTCTCATTTCTGAGAAGCTTACAGCTACTTTTCACAATTCCGGATCAGTAAGCAGCTTTCCCCCCTCCTTCCTCTTCAAACATAGGCTCATTTGATTATCACTGCTAAATGCCAGACACAAAAGACTGCAGATGACCGAATTCACTTTAATTTAGTTTAGAGATACAGCGCGGAATAAAGGCACTTCAGCCCATCGAGTCCGCGCCGACCAGCGATCCCCGCCCCCGTACACAAGCACTATCCCACGTACTAGGGAGAGTATAGAATTTTTACTGAAGCCAATTAACCTACAAACCTGCACTTATCGAGTGTGGGAGAAAACTGGAGCACCCATAGTCAGTAGTGAACTCGGGTCTCTGGCGTTGTGAGACAGCAACTCTACCGCTGCACCGCTGTGTTGCTCCAATCTTGAGCAAAAATACAAAGTGCTGGAGGAACTCTGGCAGCATCTCTGGAGGGAATGGACAGATGATGTTTTGGGTCGGGACCCTTCTTCAGACTGATTGTGGTAGGGGGGTAGAAAGCTGGAAAAGTGAGTTGGTGGTGGGGCAAAGCCTGGCAAGTGATAGCTGGAAACAGGTGAGGGTTTTAAAAAATAAAATAAAATAGGTCATAAGAAATAGGCCATTCTTCCCTTCGAGACTGCTGCTGGGGTCGATTGGCAGATGGGTGGTTAAAAGCTCAAGATAAAAAGCAGACAAAAGGGTGTGAGATAAGAACAGACTGAAGCAGTGAGAAAGGGTCTCGCAGAACATCCGTGGGAGAGAAGAGAAGAACGTCTTCAAAGTAGGCATACCTGAAGGAGATCTCCCATTGGAGTGTGAAATGGACACATAAGAAACTGCCGATGCTGGATTTCTAAGTGAAACACAAAGTGCTGGAGGAACTCAGTGGGTCAGGCAGCATCTGTGGGAGGAATGGACATGCGAGAATTTGGGTCAGGAATGTTCTTCAGACTCCATCTGCCAATCAACCTTCCCCTCACCTGTTAAGGATGGCTGGGCTGAGGGGTGATCTTTTAGAGATAAAATCTATAAAATCACGAGGGAAATAGGATGAATGCACAGAGTCCTTTACCCAGGGCTGGGGAATCAAGAACCAGAGGACATAGGTTTAAGGTGGGAGGGACAAGGTTGTAAGGAGGGCACAAACAATCTTCCTGATATAGTAGTGGCCAGAGGATCTGGGGTGACGGAGGAACTGAACGAAATCCACATTAGGCAGGAAATGGTGTTGGATAGACTGATGGGACTGAAGGCTGATAAATCCCCAGGGCCTGATGGTCTGCATCCCAAGGTACTTAAGGAAGTGGCTCTAGAAATCGTGGATGCATTGGTGATAATTTTCCAATGTTCTACAGACTCAGGATCAGTTCATGTGGATTGGAGGGTAGCTAATGTTATCCCACTTTTTAAGAAAGGCGGGAGAGAGAAAACGGGGAATTATAGACCAGTTAGCCTGACATCGGTGGTGGGGAAGATGCTGGAGTCAATTATAAAAGATGAAATAGTGGCACATTTGGATAGCAGTAACAGGATCGGTCCGAATCAGCATGGATTTATGAAGGGGAAATCATGCTTGATTAATCTTCTGGAATTTTTTGAAGATGTAACTAGGAAAATGGACAAGGGAGAGCCAGTGGATGTAGTGTACCTGGACTTTCCGAAAGCATTTGATAAGGTCTCACATAGGAGATTAGTGGGCAAAATTAAGCACATGGTATTGGGGGGAGAGTGCTGACATGGATAGAGAAATGGTTGGCAGACAGGAAACAAAGAGTAGGGATTAACGGGTCCCTTTCAGAATGGCAGGCAGTGACTAGTGGGGTACCGCAAGGCTTGGTGCTGGGACTGCAGCTATTGACAATATACATCAATGATTTGGATGAAGAGATTCAAAGTAACATTAGCAAATTTGCAGATGACACAAAGCTGGGTGGCAGTGTGAACCGTGAGGAAGAAGCTATGAAAATGCAGGGTGACTTGGACAGGTTGGGGGAGTGGGCAGATGCATGGCAGATTAAGTTTAATGCCGATAAATGTGAGGTTATCCACTTTGGTAGCAAAAACAGGAAGGCAGATTACTATCTAAATGGCGTCAAGTTGGGAAAAGGGGAAGTACAACGGGATCTGGGGGTCCTTGTACATCAGTCTATGAAAGTAAGCATGCAGGTACAGCAGGCAGTGAAGAAAGCGAATGGCACGTTGGCCTTTATAACAAGAGGAATCGAATATAGGAGCAAAGAGGCCCTTCTGCAGTTGTACAGAGCCCTACTGAGACCACACCAGGAGTATTGTGTGCAGCTTTGGTCCCCTAATTTGAGGAAGGATATTCTTGCTATTGAGGGAGTGCAGCGTAGGTTTACAAGGTTAATTCCCGGGATGGCGGGACTGTCATATGCTGAGAGAATGGAGCAACTGGGCTTGTACACTCTGGAGTTTAGAAGGATGAGAGGGTATCTCATTGAAACATATAAGATTGTTAAGGGTTTGGACACGCTAGAGGCAGGAAACATGTTCCCGATGTTGGGAAGTCCAGAACCAGGGGCCACAGTTTAAGAATAAGGAGTAAGCCATTTAGAACGGAGACGAGGAAACACTTTTTCTCACAGAGAGTGGTGAGTCTGTGGAATTCTCTGCCTCAGAGGGCGGTGGAGGCAGGTTCTCTGGATGCTTTCAAGAGAGAGCTAGATAGGGCTCTTTAAAATAGCGGAGTCAGGGGATATGGGGAGAAGGCAGGATTGGGGATGATCAGCCATGATCACATTGAATGGCGGTGCTGGTTCGAAGGGCAGAATGGCCTACTCCTGCACCTATTGTCTATTGTCTATTGTTTAATAGGAACCGGAGGGGTAACCTTTTCACTCAGAGGGTGATGGGTAAATGGAACGAGCTGCCAGAGGAGGTAGTTGAGGCTGGTACAATAACAGCATTTAAAAGACCATTTGGACAGGTACATGGATAGGAGGGATATGGGCTAAAGGTGGGAAAATTGAATTTGTTTCGATGGGGCATCTTGGTCAGCATGGGCAAGGTGGGCCGAAGGGCCTTTTCCATGGTGTATGACTCTATGCCTCACTTATGCCAGACATTCTATTGGCACAGTCTGAAGAAGGGTCCTGACACGAAACGTCACCTAACCATGTTCTCCAGGGATGCTGCCTGACCTGCTGGGTTACTCCAGTGCTTTGTTGATGTTCCTTAGCCCAGATACAAATAGGATTAGGCAAAAATAAATTCTGGTCTCATTAGTGAGAAACACAAGGATTGCCAGTATTATACATGATGGATGTTTAAATGCACTGGATTTTGATATACTGCATGTTGTTTGGACTGGAGGGGTTTAGCTACAGGGAGAGGTCAGGTAGGTTAGGACCAATGAGGGTGAATGTGCAGAATCTTTTAACCAAGGTAGGAGAATCAAGAACCGGAGGACATAGGTTTAAAGTGAGAGACCACACCTGTAGTATTGTGTGCAGTTTTGGTCTCCAAATTTGAGGAAGGACATTCGTGCTATTGAGGGAGTGTAGCGTAGGTTTACAAGGTTAATTTCCGGGATGGCGGGACTGTCATATGTTGATAGAATAGTGCGGCTGGGCTTGTATACTCTGGAATTCAGAAGGATGAGAAGCAATCTAATTGAAACATATAAGATTATTAAGGGTTTGGACAGGCTAGACGCAGGAAACATGTTGGGGGACTCCAGAACCAGGGGCCACAGTTTAAGAATAAGGGGTAAACCATTTAGAACGGAGATGAGGAAAAACTTTTTCACACAGAGAGTTGTGAGTCTGTGGAATTCTCTGTCTCAGAAGGCAGTGGAGGCCGGTTCTCTGGATGCTTTCAAGAGAGAGCTGGATAGAGCTCTTAAAGATAGCGGAGTCAGGGGATATGGGGAGAAGGCAGGAACGGGGTACTGATTGTGGAAGATCAGCCATGATCACATTGGTGCTGGCTCAAAGGGCTGAATGGCCTACTCCTACACCTATTGTCTATTGTCCATTAATAGGAACCCGAGGGGCAACTTTTTCCCACTGAGGGTGGTGGGTTTATGGAATGAGCTGCCAGAGGAGGTAGTTGATGTGGGTACTGTAATGACATTTATATAGGTATGTGGATAGGATCGCTTCAGAGCAACATGGGCCAATTGCAGGTAAAGGGGTTAAAGTTGGGACATGTTGGTCGGCATGGACAAAGGGCTGGTTTTCATGCTGTCTGACTTCATCTCTCTATACTGACAAGATTTTAACAGCGATGCACCCACTCAAATTCATGACTTTTAAAGTCTGCAGAGGTTTTTTTTTCTGAGAGTGATCCTCCCTTAATTAAAAAGGGGAAAAAAAATGTCCAGTTGAACTTTTGTGAAGCTTTCTACCCAGGAGAGACAAAATAATTATCTGCATTCAGCTCGAAGATGGTCTTACAGTTCGAATTTACGAAAAGAAGAATTATTAAAACTTGGCTGGAAAATGTGTCAAATCTAATCAACGTTGCGGTAAAAAGGTTATATATCCATATGGAATATTTTCACATATAAACATATTATCATCAGAATCAGATTAAAAATTGTCAGGAATCTAAGTGTCAAGAACAAATAAATCATCTCTGTACATCTATTACAATGTCAACATCCACTTAAATCATCTATTGAAATACACAGTGCTGGAAGAACTCAGGTGGTCAGGCAGCATATGTGGAGGGATTGGACAGACGATGCTTCTGGCTGGCACTTCCCTTAAGACTTGAGTCTGAAGAAGGGTCCTTTAGAGTTTGGAGAGATGCAGCATGAAAACAGGCCCTGCGGCCCATCGAGTCCCCGACGATCACCCCGTACACTAGCACCTCATACACTGGGGACAATTTTACCGAAGCCAATTAACCTACAAACCTGCTCATCTTTGGAGTGTAGGAGGAAACCGGAGCACCATTCAGACAGCACCCATAGTCAGAATCGAACTCGGGTTTCTGGCGCTGTAAGACGGCAGCTCTATTGCTGCGCCACTGTGTCACCACCGGTCCTGATCTGCTGCGTTCTGCCAGCACTTTATGTTTTGCTGAATCAGTCTGAAGAAGGGGACGGGATGGGGAGCATGGGGGAAGCGGGGTATTGGGAGAAATGGGAGGGGCACAGAGTTCGCTCAACATGTGCAGAGGTCCATTTGAAATGGCTTAGGCATTGCAAATCTCAAGAACCAAACCTTGAATCCTATAACTGACGTTAACGTGAGACTATCACAGTTGAGCATGATGGGTTTCTTTGACGAGGCAGTCACAAATCCATAGGACTTGGGTTCAGCCACATTTGGAGCATTGTGTGAAGTTCTGGTCGCCCCATTACAGGAAACATGTGAATGCTTTGTACAGGGTGCAGGGGTTCACCAGAATGCTGCCTGGATTCGTGGATATCAACTGCAGGGGGAGCTTGGAGAGATTTGGATTGAACGTTGGAGGTTGATGGGAGAGTTGACAGATGTATATCAATTATGAGAGGTATGGACATGGTAGACAATCAGAACCTTTCCCCCCAGGGTGGAAATGACCAACACTAGAGGGCATAGCTATAAAGTGAGAGGGGGGAAATATAATGGAGATGTGTGAGGCAGTTTTTTGCAGAGGGCGGTGGAGGCCTGGAATGCATTGCCAGAGGTGGGGATGGAGGCAGATATGACAGAGGGGTTTAAGAAGTTTTTAGATAGGCACATGGAATTGCAGGAAATGGAGGTATCTGGCTTATATACAGGAGATGTGATCAGTTTAACTTGGCGTCATGTCCGGCATTGTGGGCTGAAGGGCCTGTTCCTGTGCTGTACTGTTCTATGTTCTATATTGTAACTTTGATTGATGATCCAGAGGGGATCAATGGACTAGTTCATCGGGAAGTTGGTTTTGAGCAAAACACAAGGGGCTGGAGTAACTCAGCGGGTCAGGCAGCATCTGCGGAGGGAAATGGACGGACAACATCTCGGGTCGGGAACCTTCTTCAGACTGGCATTTGATGCTTTCACACCTGATTGATTCCCTGTGGAACCAACACAGAAACAAGAGGAGACGAAGAAGGAAAAATGAAGAGCATTTTAACTTGCAGCTCATAAAAGAGTAGGAATTGATCTTAATGAGAATTTAAATTAATAAATTAGTTGCCAGAGATCTCCCTGCACAATTTGTGCATTTATTAATACAGGGGAAAATTGACTTAAATTAATAACATTTATATTTAGCTACTAATTTAGTCAGATATCTTGTCCACGTTTATTCAGTTGTGCTTGTTAGTGATTGAAACATGTCCTTCGTTTGACTGCAGCAGAGTCAACGAACGATGAAAGACTGTTGGTTTTGTGAGAGTCAAGAGTGTTTAAATGAAAACTGAACAATGAAATTCTTACGTGCAGCAGCATAACAGGTCTGTGAATGCAGTACTCATGGATAACATCATATACAAACAAAAAACGAGGTCAATGAATGAAAAAATAATAATTAATATAGTGCAAAAACAAAACCCAGAAGTCTCCAGTGCAACCAATACAGTCTGAAGAAGGGTCTCGACCCGAAACATCGCCCATTCCTTCTCTCCAGAGATGCTGCCTGACCCGCTGAGTTACTCCAACATTTTGTGTCTATCTTCGGTTTAAACCAGCATCTGCAATTCCTTCCTGCACACTTCATAGTTGGACAGGCAGGTTGAGAGTCAGGGGAGAGGGCGACAGAGATATGGAAGGGTAAGGTGTGAAAACCGGGAGATCAAGGGGACGAAGATCAAGGAAGATGTAGAATGGGTCATTGTTAGCTGAGGGGAAGGTGACAACGAGGCATACAATCAATAATATTTAATCAGGAGGATGGTGAAACTGATTGTAAGCCTCGGTTTCACCTATTCCTAGATAACAATGATCTATTCTACATTTTCTTTGAATCTTCGTTCCGTTTGATCTCTTCTTTTCCCACCTTACCCTTCCATGTCTCTATGGCCCCCTCTCCCCTGATTCTCGGTCTGAAGAAGGGTCAGGGGAGACATCACCCATTCCTTCTCTCCAGAGATGCTGCCTGTCCCGCTGAGTTACCCCAGCATTTTGCGCCAATGTTCGGTGTAAACCAGCATCTGCAGTTCCTTCCTGCACATTTCATAGGTGTTTGGTTGGTGTTTGCAGTTTACAAGAGCCTGATGGTTGTTGGGAAGAAGCTGCTCTTCAACCTGCAACTCACCGTTTTCAGTCTCCTGTACCTTCACTCGGTGGCAGGGGTGAAATGAGAGTGTGGCCAGGGTGGTGTGGGTCTCTGATGAAGTTGGATGCCTTTTTGATCTAGCAACTCCTGGAGATTCCTTCGATGGTGGGGAGGTGTGAAGGTCCACAAACATCCGCAGATGTTTTCACAAACAGTTTCTGAAGAGGGGTCCCAACCTGAATCTTCGCCTATCTATGCCATGTCCATAGATGCTGCCTGATCCGATGAGTACCTCCAGCACTTTGTCTTTTGCTCAAGAATCCAGCAACTGCAGTTCCTTGTGTCTCCATTCTCTCCAACTATTTAATAACCTTCCTCTTGATGGCGGAGTTGGCACTGAGGTCTGATGAGGTCCCAGTGCTAACTCAGCCTTGTTCAACGTAGTCTTCAATCTCACGGAGTTCTTCAAGTTCTCACGGAGAACTTTCATGGTCTTCAGCAGATATCAAGGACCCTTAACAACATTTAAAAGACATTTGAACAGTTACATGGATAGGAAAAGTTTAGAGCAATATGGGCCAAACGCAAGCAGGTGTAGATGGGACATCTTGGTCGACATGGGCAAGTTGGGCTGAAGGGTCTCTTTCTCTGCTGCCTGATTCTATGAAATTATGACCTTTCAACAATCTTTAAAAGTCCCTGGTAGAGACATTTAAAGACTGATTCAACAGATTTAAATACATGAAAATTAATTACCTTTGAAAATGCTAACAAATAATTAAAATATTTTAAAAATGAGCTTAGTTTAGAGATACAGCATGGAAACAGGTCATTCAGCTCACCGAGTCGACGCCAACCATTGGTCACCATTCATACTTATTTCTATGTTATCCCACTTTATCATCCACTGGGGGCAATTTTACAGAGGGCCAATTAACCTACAAACCTGCGCGTCTTTGGGATGTGGGAGGAAACCGGACCACCCGGAGGAACCCCAAGCTGTCCCAGTAAAAACTTGCAAACTCCACATATGGACAGCACCCTAGGTAAGGATCGAACCTGGGTCTCTGGTGCTGTGAGGCAGTGGCTCTACCCACTGTGCCACTATGCTGCAATGTGTTGTTGACTCTAATCAGATGATTTGAAGTTTCCATTTCTTCATCGGCCATCTCTGGTGTAAAGCTGAGGAGCTGGATGCAAAGTTGTTTATGTCCCCCCCCCCCCCCACTTAAAAACTCATTGGCCTAACATTAGAGTCAGTGGTTAGTTCAGTAGCAGATTTGAGAATTAGATACACATGCATGTTTCACCTTGTACGTTTTTATAAAACAAACAACCACTCCTGAGAAAGTTATCGACAGAAGTGCAAATGGATGCAATTGAATCTATTACCTGTAAAACTCTTTCTATTTAGCAAGTTCAATAATAAAACTCAATTCAGTGCAATGTCATTTTAAAACATTTTTTTCTATTTGCTATCTGACTCAGGCTATAAATCTATTGGCACGGTATTTTACAGCCCTAAAAAAAACTGTTCTATTCTTGAGCTCTGAGAGTACATGTAACAATGCAGAGCAGGCATTAGATATGCATTAGATATAGTCTTAGATATGCACACCACAAAGTGCTGGAGTAACTTAGCGGGTTAGGCAGTACCTCTGGAGAACATGGACAGGTGATGTTTAGGGTCAGGACCCTTCTTCAGACTGGAGAAGGGTCCTGACCCAAAACATTACTTATCTATTCGTATCTGAAGAAAGGCCCTGGCCCAAAAAGTCTCCTATCCAGGCTCTCCACAGATGCTGCCTGACCTGCTGAGTTAGTCCAGTATTTTGTGTCTTTTTTTGTAAGCCAGAAATTGTAGTTAAAAATTCATGTTATACTGTATGAGCAGAATTAGGCCTTTTGGCCCATCATGTCTATTCCACCATTCAATCATGGCTGATCTACCTTTCCCTCTTAATCCCATTCTCCTGCCTTATCCCCATATCCCCTGACACCCATACTGATTGAGAGTTCCTTGTAACCACCAGAGATGCTGCCTGACCCGCTGAGTTAATCCAGCAGAAATCTGCAGAGTCCAGAAACGTCCATGTCCTCCAGCGATGTTGCCTTTAACTTGTTGAGCTACTCCAGGGCAGCACAGTGGTTCAGCGTTAGAGTTGCTGCCTTACAAGCGCTTTCGGCGCCAGAGACCCAGGTTCATTCCTGACTACGGGTGCTGCCTGTTTGGAGTTTGTACGTTCTCCCCGCGACCGCATGGGTTTTCTCCGAGACCTTCGGTTTCCTCCCACACTCCAAAGAAGTGCAGGTTTGTAGGTTAATTGGTTTTTCAAAGTTAAGTGGGAGCGGGGAGAACAAAGGAGAACCCAGCGAGGGATACTCTGTAACTTTGTCCCTGCCCTTTATGTGGTGACTCTTTGCATACCTTGGGGATGCAAAACAAACAATGTTACACGTGACAATAACGTATCATGCATTCATTCATTCATTCATAAATCTCGGTACACGTGGGAATATACTAAACTAACTAAGAATACACTTAGTCATCTGCAAACCACCGTCTCCCAGATTGAATTGCCCGTGCATAGACTGCTGCACCATGCAAATGCGTCTTAAAATGAACTATACCTCGAAGCAAATATCTTGAGCAAGGGAAGAATCCAACTGCTGCAGATCTGTCGATACATATACATTAAATGGATACCGATCTGTATATTCTAATCCCATTTCCCTGCTTTGCTTCCAATCCATCTTTTCCACTACGATCCCACCCTATTTAAGATGATGTGATGGTCTCTGCTCAATAGCTGTTTGTATGAAGAATGCCTGGTTGCAGTCGACATCTACGTAATCCACCATCTCCCTTCACTTTTCCACTGATAACCTTAGGAGCTTCACTACCAATTCACCATTCGTCGTGGGAACAGTTTCTCTCTGTTTGACAAACATTAGAACCGAGTCTTCACTGAAGCAGTTGTAGAATCTACTGTGGTACACATCAACGAAGGATACACAGTGCTGGAATAACTCTGTGGGTCAGGCAGCATCTCTGGAGAACATGATAGGCGACCAGTACGGGTGTCAGGGGTTATGGGGACAAGGCAGGAGAATGGGATTAGAAGGGAGAGATAGATCAGCCATGATTGAATGGCGGAGTAGATGGGCCAAATGGCCTAATTCTGCTCCTATCACTTATAACGTTTCAGGTCCGTATCTTTTTTCAGTATCTGAAGAAGAATTCCGATCCGAACCACCACCTATACATGTTCTCCAGAGAATGTAGAGTTACTCCAGCACTCTTCTTTTTTTATAAACCAATATCTGCAGTTCCTTGTGTCTACATATAAGGTACCTATCTATGACTTGGCTCTGTCTGCTCTTTGGTGTCACATGTATTCTTCAAGCTCCAAAATGTCATTACAAGGATGTAGGTAACCCTAAATGATGATGGTGTTGGTGGGCATACAGTCATTGCTCTATAAAAGAAGGAAGGGAGGGTGTTTCTTGATATCACTCAGGGTACAACATTAATTTGGGCAAAACGCAAAGCGCTGGAAGAACTCAATGGGTCAAGCAGCATCTGAGGACAGAATGGACAAGTGGCATTTTGGGTCGGGACCCTTCTTCAGTCTTCTTTCGATCTGACGACCTTTCGGAGTGGCATAGTAGCGCAGCGGTAGAGTTTGGGTGGACTACGGGTGGTGTCTGTTCAGAATTTGTGTGTGGGTTTTCTCCGGGGGCTCCGGTTTCCTCCCACAATCCAAGATAGTGCTCGTGTATGGGGTGATCGCTGGTCGGCATGGACTCGATGGACCGAAGGGCATCTTTCCACGCTGTATCTCTAAAGTCTGATGAAAAATCCAGACCCTAAATGTCGCCTGTCTAGTGCGTCTGAAGAAGAGTCTCGACCTAAACAATTATCTGTCTATGGCCTCCACAGATTGCTCGACCCGCTAAGTGCACGAGTCATAGAGCCATACAGCAGGGAAACAGGACCTTTGAATGGCATTGGAAACATGGCGACTGTGTTCTGCTTTGGTGAGGTCTGCTGTTCTTATACGACAATCTTTTCACTTATACTTTAGTTTAGTTTAGAGATACAGCGCGGAAACAGGCCCTTCGGCGCACCAAGTCCACACCGACCAGCGATCCCCACACATTAACATTATCCTACCCACATTGTGGACAATTTACACTTATACCAAGCCAATCAACCTACAAACCTGTACGTCTTTAGAGTGTGGGGAAAAAACGAAAATCTCGGACACAGGGAGAACGTATAAACTCTGTACAGACAGCACCCGTAGTCAGAATAGAATCCGGATCTCTGCTGCTGCAAGCGCTGTAAGGTAGCAACTCTACCACTGTGCTGGCCTATTATTATCATACTTCTTTATGATTGGATGTGTAGATGGGGCACCTTGGTTGGCATGGGTGAGTTGGGCTGAAGGGCCTGTTTCCGTGCTGTGTGACAGGTTGAGGCAGATTGATTGGTGGAATCCTTGGATCCCATTGTTTCCTACGTTGTGTCCTATTCATTGAATAATGGCGCAGTGATAGAGTTACTGCCTTGCCCTTGCAGCACCAGAGACCTGGGTTCGATCCTGTACGGAGTTTGTATGTCTCTGTGACCACATGGGTTTCCTCCGGGTGTTCTGGTTTCCTCCCACATCCCAAAGATGGGCCAGTTTGTAGTTTAATTGGCCCTCTGTAAATTGTCCCATGTGTGGGATAGAACTATTGTATGGGTGATCGGTGGTCAGTGTGGCTTCTTCAGCCCATCTTGCTCACGCCGACCAACATGCCACATCCACACTACCCGTGCGTGAACCACAACCGTCCAAACCTATCCTACCCACATACCTGCCCCGCTCCCTGCCATGGATGCCCTCCACCGAAAACGGTGTCTGAGACCGGGCCAGGAAGATCATCAAGGACCCCTCTCACCCTAACCATGGACTGTTTGCCCTCCTCCCATCAGGGAGGCGGTACAGGAGCCTCGGGTCTCGAACTAGCAGGATGAGGAACAGCTTTTTCAACAACACACTTACATTGCTGAACTCGGAGTCCTGTCGCTAGATATCTTTGGTCTCTCCAACCACATTGTTAACCAGCACTCTTCTTACTGTAATGTATGCTTGTTCTGTATTTTTCTGTTTTTTATTTTTTTTAATTCCTATCTTGCACTATGACTATGACCAGACGCTAAACCGCATTTCGTTGTACCTATACTTGTATCTGTGCAATGACAATAAAGTTGAATTGAATTGAATACCTGTCCAAATGCCTCTTAAATGTTATGATAGTCCCAGACTCAACTGCCTCCTCCGGCAGGTACACAAAATTGCTGGGGAAACTCAGCGGGTGCAGCAGCATCTATGGAGCGAAGGAAATAGGCGACGTTTCGGGCCGAAACCCTTCTTCAGACTGCTCCACTGCCTCCTCCGGCAGCTCGTTCCATACACCCAGCACCATTTGTGTAAAAAAAAAAAGGTGCCCTTCACTCAGGTTCCTATGAAATCTTCCCCCCACCCCTCACCTTAAGCCTGTCTCCACGCTGTATCTCTACAGAAATATAGAATGGAAACTTAGCCCTTTAAGAGGATAGACACAAAATGCTGGAGTAACTCAGTGGGACAGGCAGTATCTCTGGAGAGGAGGAATGGGTGACGTTTCGGGTCGAGACCCTTCTTGAGACTCTCCCTCGACTCTCCCCTTTAAGAGAAGCGGGATGCCTTTAACTGGTGCTAGCCATTCACAAAATTGAACCCTGCTGTTGTGTCCAGCCGATCAACAGTGAAACGAGGCTGCAAGACTGCTGAGGTTTTATTATCGAGCCAGCAACGTGAAGTTGGTGTACTCAATGTGCAATCTATGGTTAATTGTGCATCACGGTTCCCATTACAGGGACAGGCGGATTTAGCGGCCTTGGTTTCTAAATGATCCCAGCTCAGCATCCTGCACGCAGACACTTCAGTGCACTTGCCTCGTAGAAGATTTTGGACGCCTGGGAAACGTAGAGTTCTTTCACAGCAATCAGCTCCTAATGACGTTACCTTTGTAAGCACCCTGGTCCAAGTAATAGAATGCCTATGGCGAAGAACAAACCTAAATATTTTGGCCCTGTATCTGTCACGCACCTCAATTTCAATGTCAGATTACGAACAAGGCACAAGCACAAGGCAGCAGTGTTACAGTTTGGAGAGCTTTATTTCCCAATAAAACTTCATTCATTATCTGCTTCTCACACAATTCCGTGGCATTAAAATCTGCTCTGAGTGTCTCTTCCCTAGAGGGTTGCCCCCCCCCCCCCCCGTTAATCACTGATCTGCCATGTTCCAAACCAAGCTATATATCGCGGGCACATATTACACCGGCCCCACGGAGCATGGAACCCTCTCATCCTCATCACATTTCACGTGAACAGAACGGATAACAGATTAATCGACGCCACAAATATTTCATCAGCCTCCTCTCGCCACGGGTACTTTACGCTAGTTAACCTCAGCGATAGCAGTTCCGGGGGGGGGGGGGGGGAAGAAACGCATTTAGTCTTTGCAAGAACGAAGTGATGTAGAAATCTCGCGGTCTGTATGAAAACAGGTACATCTATCTGCAGTTACATCGTAAGATTGCATGACATGCACTCCTTTATTCAATCATTGCATCTGTTGATGTCTGACATTTGGTCAATAGTGCAATCAAAATAAACCAGATGTACTGGAACACCTTGGAATGTCATTACTTTCACTGCTGGCCGTACAAGGAGGAACACATCCACGCGTGCAAATTCAAACCTGGATCTTGTAACATCTCACTGCTCCCAAGATGCATAATACAATGGTCTAATGCTTCAATAGTGCACACAGCTCAGTAAAAGTCTCACTGTACATAAGCACAATCGTACCCAAGTACAAAGCATAAGGATGTGGAAACAAATAACTGCAGGTGCTGGTTAGTTGGTTATTACAGCGCCGGAGACCGGGTTCGATCCTGACCACGGGTGCTGTCTGGACGGAGTGCAGGGTGCTCCGGTTTCCTCCCACAGTCCAAAGATGCACAGGTTTGTAGACTAATTGGCTTGGTAACAATTGTAATTAGAGTGTGTAGGATAGTGAGGCCCCTGTCCCACTTAGGAGACCTAAACAGCAACCTCTGGTGACCTTGCCCGCCACCCAAAAAAAAAAATCAAGGTCGAGGTGACCTACAACCTCCTACCACCTCCCACGCATATGTTGAAAACTAGACCTGCGACAAAAAAATTATCGATTTTTAAGACGGCAACCTATTTTCAGTCGAGGCCGGTTTTAAACATGATGAAAAAATAGCAGCAACCTAGATGAAGCCTCGACCAAGCGGAAACCACTTTCGACCATTAGGGAGAGTGACCAAAACCTCCGGTGGCCTCATAGAAACCTTGGGTGGTGGGCAAGGTCACCAGAGGTTGCTGTCTAGGTCTCCTAAGTGGGACAGGGGCTTTAGTGTGCGCGACTCGGTGGGCCTGTTTCTGCATTATATCTCTAAACTACAAATCACAAAAGGACTCAAAGTGCTGGAGTAACTCAACGGGTCAGGCAGCATCTCTGGAGAACATGGAAAGGTGACGTTTTGGGTCGGGACCCCTCTTCAGAATGATTGTAGGGAGGGGTGGTAGGGGGAGAAGACAGCTACGAAAGGTTGAGAGGCAGGACAAAATGTGGCGGCGATTGGTGGACACAGGCGAGGGAAGGGGGGAGGTTGATAGGCAGATGTTTGGGGAAAAAAGGCCTGTGATGAAGGTATAGGTGTGAGACAGTTTTGAAGAGTTGCGGAATGTAAACCCAGAGGGAGGAAATTGGCAGTGTGGTGGGGGAGAAATAGTTCAGAGTCCAGGCAGGGCACAGGAGTGGGGGTGGGGGGGAACTGAGTTGTTTGTGGGAAAAAGTGGGATGTACGAGTGTAAGAATGGTAGATTACACAGAGGAAGTACGCAAGAGTCGCCACGTTTAAGGTAAAAGTTGATCTGTTCCAGGTAAAAGTTGTTAAAAATGTTAACGTCTTAACTTGGTCTTAGAGGCCCGTAGTCCTGGCGCTGGCACTGGGTCGGAGTTGCAGGGGTCGGCCAGCACAGGCGATGTTCTTGCTGTCGGTGTCTTCACCGATTCAATCGAGCCCCAGGATGCTGCAGAACCTCCAGCGGCCAACACCTCGACACGAACATATTGACCCATGAACGACCATCACCTCTCCTCCTGAAGCCATCGCTCGGCCTATACACCCAGGGCACCTCCTGCAACTTCCCCTCTGTTAACAGGCTTCTAAACAGTCCTTCCATAAGCTAGTGGACTGTCCGATTTACCTCTATCCCATTGCGGACATTGCTCTTTGTCTATGGAACCGATGCGCCACAATGCTGAGAACTATATTCTGCATATACCTGTTGTACTTGAGTTTGACGATTGTATTTATGTATGGTATTTCTGATCTGTTTTGATAGGATACAAAGCAAAACAATTTACAGAGGGCTGGTTAACCTGTACATCTGTGGGATGTGGGAGGAAACCGGAGCACCAAGAGGAAACGCACGCAATCACAGGGAGAACGTGAAAACTCCACATAGACAGCAGATGGGTCGAGCCAGGGTCTCTGGAGCTGTGAGGCAGCAGCTCTACCTGCTGCACCACTTAAGTGTTAAGTACTCATGATTTAAAAAAAAAAGTAATTTTCAATTTCTAAAATTGTTTATCTTCTCGTGAGCTGTTTTTAAATGTCTCATCAGAGTTACTGAAAAGTTCAAAGTCATTGAGAGGAAAGATGTCAAAATGGCATTTGGGCTTCCAGGAGCTGGGATCTCAGGAGCCAGAGATTGAGGGTGACTCAATATTTGTGGTCTATCTTCTAGAATGACTGAGAGGGGACGGTGGCACAGCTGGTAGAGCCGCTGCCTCACAGCGCCAGAAACTCGGCTTCGACCCTGACGTCGGGTGCTCTGTGTGTGTGTGTGTGCGTGCGTGTGCGTGCGTGCGTGTGCGTGCGTGCGTGCGTGCGTGTGTGTGTGTGTGTGTGCGTGTGCGCGTGCGTGGAGTTTGCACGTTCTTCCAGTGAACACGTGGGTTTCCTCTGGGTGCTCTGGTTTCCTTCCACATCCCAAAGACGTGTGGGTTTGTGGATTAATTGGCCCTCTGTGTGCAGGGAGTGGATGAGAAAGTGGGATAACATAGAACTAGTGTGAAACGGGTGATCGATGGTCGGCGTGGAATTGCTGGATCAAAGGGCCTGTTTCCAGGCTGTATCTTTCAATCATTCAATGACTCTGCAGCCCCATAAGATGTAGGGGGCTGAGCGCAGTAAGTCTGGCACTGGGAGAAGCCATGGCAGTGAACCTGATCAAGTGTAAATTGGCCAGTAATGTTTTTTTTCCGTCTGCACAATTGTTGTAATTTGGACTAAATGGATCGCTCCAACAAATCGAATAACATGTTTCTGCTTGATCCCCCCCACAACATAATTCCACAATATTTCAGTTTTCACACATAATTATGTCCTTCTAATTCTAGTGTAAAATCTTCTCCTGAATCTATCACTGAATTGACATAATAGATTAGTCCTCGATGTTCACATAAACATGAACACAAATGCTCTTTACAACACAGCTTCTAATATACTGCATGAATATTAAGGCACAATTGAACACAACTAAAACAACACTAACTATTAATGATGTACCACTACAGTCATGTATGCATGAAAAATACAATATCTCACCATCATTGTTTCCTTCATAATGACATAGAAGGAGGCCATTTGGCCTGTTGGTTCCATACTGGCTCACAGGGAACCAATGCAATTTGTCCCACCCTCCTTATTTCTCGCTACCTCTGCGCTGTGCTCTCTTTCTACACCCCTTTGATTCTCTTGTGCAAACCGCAGATGCTGGTTTTGCACAAAAGTGCACAAAGTGCCGGAGTAACTCAGCAGGGCAGGCAGCATCTCTGGAGAACATGGAAAGATTATGTTTCGGGTGGAGGCCCTTGTTTAGACTGATGTTTGGAATCGAGACCCTTCTTCTGTGATTCTTTTTACTGTTATGCATACGTTTAGAGCCAACTTTGAATGTTTGCGATGTGCAAGGAAACCAGTGTGTCTAGAGGGAACTCAGAGAGAGAATATTTAAATTCTGCAAGGGCAGCACCTGAGGCTGGGTTTGAACCCGAGTTGCTGGAACTGTGAGGTGTGGCAAACTGTTTAATTGAACTCCTCTGGCCTGTAAGTGGTTAAACCATTTACATGACTTATTTATATATTCACTCCCTTCACCAGCAATGAGTATTGTTGCAACGTGTGCTATCTACAGGAGGCTCTGCCTCAAAAAGGCAGCCAATATCATCAAAGACCCACACCACCCTGGCCACGCTCTCATTGCACTCCTGCCATCAGGAAGAAGGTACAAGAGCCTGAAAACCGTGACCACCATGATCAAAATCAACCATCAGGCTCTTGAACTCTATACAATGCTAACCTCAACCACAAACCTCTATGGACTGCCCTGAAGCAAGCACCAAGGACTTTACATTGATATTGTGGTTATTAATTTATTGAACATTTGTTTACTCTGTATTATATATGTGTATTGTTTTTACAAACCTGTTATGCTGCTGGAAGTAAGATTTTAATTGTTCCAATGTCAGTACATATGATAAATAAACACTCATGAATCCTGATGTTCACCTGATTTGTTCATTCAATCAAAGTACCTTTAGAAATATGAAACATATGCGATTTAAGCACATCTTGGCTCTCCAGATCACAAAGCTGCAAACTGCACCCATAAAAAGGTCAGCAGGTGCACGGCAACAGTGTTACCTCCCACTCCCGGGAACCAGAGGCGGAACTAATGCCCCTGTCCCACTTAGGAAACCTGAACGGAAACCTCTGGAGACTTTGCGCCCCACCCAAGGTTTCTGTGCAGTTCCTGGAGGTTGCAGGTGGTTGCCGGAGGTTGCAGGTAGTGGAAGCAGGTAGGGAGACTGACAAAAACCTCTGGGAACCGCACGGAAACCTTGTTTTGGGCGCAAAGTCTCCAGAGGTTTCCGTTCAGGTTTCCTAAGTGGGACAGTGGCATAAAGTATATGGAACGAGCTGCCAGAGGAGATACTTGAGGCAGGTACTATAACAATATTTAAAAGACATTTGGACAGGTACATGGATAGGAAAGATTGAGAGGGACGTGGACCAATCGTGGGCATGTGGGACTAGTGTAGATGGGGCAACTTGCTTGGACCAGTTGTTTTGAAGGGCCTGTTTCCGTGCTGTATGACGTCGTTACTTCTGAAACTCACACAGAATTTTGCATTTGACACCATTCCTGTTGCTTTATCTTTGCTGGGTCAAATCTTCAGAACTTTCATAAATTCATAAGCTCATAAGTGATAGGAGCCGAGTTAGGCCAATCGGCCCATCAAGGCTACTCCGTCATTCACGTGTGGCTAATCTATCTCTATTTCCCTCTCATTCCATTTCTCCTGCCCTCTCCCCATAACCCCTAGCACCTGTACTAATCTAGAATCTAACAGTCTCTGCCTTAAAAATATCCATTGACTTGGCCTCCACAGCCTTCTGTGGCCACGAATTCCACAGATTCACCACCCTCTGACTCAAGAAATTCCTCCTCATCTCCTTCCTTAAAGGAACGTTCTTTAATTCTGAGGCTGTGACCTCTGGTCCTAGACTCTCCCACGAGTAGAAACATCCTCTCCACATCCACTCTATCCAGGCCTTTTCTATCCAAGAGCATCACTGTGTTTGTGAAGAATCCCTAGCACCACCTTGTGAAGGGCAAGCAGCGATGCCAACCTAGACAGCACCTCCCAGAAGTCGGGACTGACTCCGGAAAATATACGGCTTCAATCGGAATGCCAGCCCAGTGCTGCTGGCATTCCTGAATATGGTGAAATAATCACTGAACTCGTTAGAGTAATCCTTTGGGAACTGTTCAGATTGGACAATTTTATTCCCATCAAAATAGAATGAGCTCCGGTCCCCAGAGAAAATAAATAATGGCTATTCCAGCTGTAAGTAACTTTATAGTTAAAATCAAGCCTTGGTCAAATCAGTCCAATGATGTATGGCAGGCAGAGAGCTAAAGGGATCTCTTTGTTTCCAAAGTCAGTATTACTGTTTATCTGAACTTGCAAATCAGCTTCTTCAGTGAAGCACAAACAGCAAAGATTAAACTCTACAACTGCAGCTTGAATTGTGCACTTTCATTCCTGCCATTTAGTTCAGTTTAGAGATACAGCACGGAAACAGGCCCTTCGGCCCACCGATTCCACGCCGACCATCGATCAACTATTCTCACGAGTTCTATGTTATCCCACTCTCTCAGGCATCCCTGTACACTTGGGGTGATTTGCAGAGGTCAGTTAACATGTAAACATGCATGTTTTTTTGTGGATGTGGGAGGAAACCGGAGCACCCAGAGGAAACCTATGGGGTCGCAGAGAGAATGTGCAAACTCCACAGAGAGAGCAGCTGAGGTCCGGGTCGAACCCGGGACTCTGATACTGTGAGGCAGTGGCTCTGCCAGTTGCACCCATGTGCTGCCATATTAGATAGATAGATAGATAGATAGATAGATAGATAGATAGATAGATAGATAGATAGATAGATAGATAGATAGATAGATAGATAGATAGATAGATAGATAGATAGATAGATAGATAGATAGCCTTTATTGGTGGGCGTTGTAAAGTGGGGTTACTCAATTCTCTCAACCTACCTATGTGTGGAAGTAGATATTTTATAGATGAAGAAGGGTCCTGACCCAAAATGTCATCTGTCCATTCTGTCCACAGATGCTGCCTGAACGGTACAGCACAGGAACAGGCCCTTTGGCCCACCATGTCTGTGCTGAGCATGATGTCAGGTCAATCTTTCTCACTGAAGGTGGGATTAGTTTCTTGCTGATGTGTGAGGTCCTCATTGATCTCAATCATAGTTTCTCCTTGACCTTGGTCAAAGTTTCCCATTGATCTTCATCAGGGTTTCCCATTGATATTCATTATTTATCTTGGTCAGGGTTGCACATTAATCTTGATCATTGACCTTGGTGATGGCTTCTCATTGACCTTAGTCAAGATGTTTCATTGATCTAGGTCCTAGTTTCCCATTGAACTTGGACATGGTTTCCTATTGACCTTGGCCAAGATCTCTTATTGGTCTTGCTCAACGTTTCCTTTTGACCTAAGTCATGGTTTCCCATTGAAACATAGAAAATAGGTGCAGGAGTAGGCCATTCGGCCCTTCAAGCTAGCACCGCCATTCAATATGATCATGGCTGATCATCCAAAATCAGTACCCCATTCCTGCTTTTTCCCCATATTCCTAGATTCCTTTAGCCCTAAGAGCTACATATCCAATTCTCTCTTAAAAACATCCAGTGAATTGGCCTCCACTGCCTTCTGTGGCAGAGATTTCCACAGATTCACAACTCTCTGGGTGAAAAAGATTTTCCTCATCTCAGTCCTAAATGGCCTACCCCTTATTCCTAAACTCTGTGACCCCTGGTTCTGGACTCCCCCAACATCGGGAACATTTTTTCTGCATCTAGCCTGTCCAATCCCTTAAGAATTTTATAGTTTACAACGTATATGTTTATAACATATATGGCATATTGACGGCTTATGTTGTTTCTTACTGAAGGGAGACAAAGTTTCATGCTGAACTTTTTATGCTGATAGTGGGTGAGATCCCTTACTACTGGTGCCTGATGTTTCTCGCTGGTATTGAGGGACTTCTCTTAACACATGTACTACTTTTGACAAGACTAGGTAAATATATCCATTGGTGAAAGAAGCATGTTCCCACACGTTCTGATTGATGGTCGAATAGTCAGACTAAAATAATTAATGACCAATGACTAGGAGAAGTTTCAGGAGTTAACTGGTCTGGATTCTATTTGGAGGAAATAAAATAAATGCTTGTTTAATAACTGAATAATTATAGAAAGTCTCAAATCATTGTAGTGTGTAGTATTGGGTTTGATAGTATGCAGATATCAGTTAAATCTACACAAGATCAAAATAATGGGATTAATGGGATATAAAGAATGGGCCAATAAAGTGATATAAAGTGCTATATGCTGGTCATTCTCAAGATAAAGATCTACATATTGATATCTCTCTGATCAATATGGGCAGCACAGTGGTGCAGCTGGTAGAGCTGCTGCCTCACAGCACCAGATACCCAAGTTTGATCCCGACCAAGGGTGCTGTCTGTGTGTGGAGTTTGCATGTTCTCCCTGTGACTCCGTGGGTTTCCTCCGGATGTCCGGTTTCCATCCCCATCCCAAATACATGCGGGTTTGTAGGTTAATCGGCCTTCTGTAAATTGTCCCTAGTGTGTAGGGAGTGGATGAGAAAGTGCGATAACATAGAACTAGTGTGAACGGGTGATCGATGGTTAGCATGGACACGGCGGGCCGAAGGGCCTGTTTCCATCCTGTAAATTTAAAACAATCAAAATCATTTGATGATAGACTGTGGAAATTGCCTTCCAGTTGCATGAAATAACTGGTTAATTAATTAAAACACAAAGTGCTGGAGTAACTCAGCAGGTCAGGCAACATGTCTGGTGATCATAGATAGGTGACGTTTCGGGTTGGGATCCTTCTTCTGAGCTATTAGCCCTTAATGAGCTATTTAATGCAACTTAAAAGCAATTTCCCCAAATATTCTTAAGAAATTGTCTCCTTCAATCGGGCGACGTGAAATATATTTATAGTAATCAGCATCAAACGTAAAGGTTAAGGCTGGTGTCAATGGTAATTAAATCAATGACACAAGTATGCATCTGCACTGGTATCGGTTTCAAGGTGAGACAATGTGTTTCACCTGGAGCACCCGGAGGAAACACACGCGGTCACAAGAAGAACGTGCGGACTCCACACAGACAGCACCCGAGGTCAGGATCGTGCCCGAATCTCTGGTATTGTGAGGCAGCAACTCTACAGAGAGGAATCCTGAATGTGGTGATTGGTACAAAATTGAAAAGTGAAAAGACCAACCAACATCTACAAATGACAAAGAAATAACTTGTTGCAGCATAAAGTGCCGACACACACATCTAGAACTCCTTTGTCAGACCGAAGACCACACCAGTGAGGATCTATTGACTGGTGCTTTGCTCTCCCAGATAACAGTAGCTGTCTCTGGGCATCAGGGAGGGTATTGAACTTCCTATTCTCTGGTTAAGAAGCAGTTGAAAGTTCTATGGGTTCGGATACCGACAGGGTTTTGATCATCGAGGAAGTACCTCTTGCTGTGAGATACATCGTTCTCTTCCTGAAGTCTTGTGTGAGCTGATGTTCCAAGGTGCCCCAACATTGTTTTGAGGGTACACAAAAATGCTGGAGAAACTCAGCGGGTGCAGCAGCATCTATGGAGCGAAGGAAATAGGCAAAGTTTCAGGCCGAAACCCTTCTTCAGACTGATGGGGGGTGGTGGGGAGAGGAAAGGAAAAAGGAGGAGGAGGAGCCCGAGGGCTGAGGGATGGGAGGAGACAGCCCGAGGGCTGAGGAAGGGGAGGAGACAGCAAGGGCTAACAAAATTTGAGGGTTCTAGCCATCTCCTACCTCCAGATCCCCCCTCTCTACTTTCAGTATAAAGAAGGGTTTCCACCCGAAAAGTCACCTATTCCATTTCTCCAAGAGATGCTGCCTGACCCGCTGAGTTACTCCAGCAATTTGTGTCTATAAACCAGCATCCGCAGTTCCTTCCTACACATTGTTTTGAAGGAACCAAGAAGGATCCTCGGGAGCGTAGTGCTGAGTCTCAGAGAGTATTTGAGTTTCCAAACTTGTCCCCAAACTTCTCAAGGAATGTCTGATGCATTTAGTGCGTGATTCGCAATGGTCAAGCCTAGAACTTCAAAAGTGGAGGAAATCTCGGCGACGACACTACTCTCTGCTCCCGTTCATCAATCTTGTCAGAGTAATTCAGACGACAGAATGAAACAACACTTGACCTTGACATCCTCAAATACTTTGCACATCCAACTTTTCCAATTATCGCGCTTCACCAGAAGGCTTGAGATTGCCTGCAGGTTATTTCTTTCATTACAAGGGAAGGGCAGGGCTGCCCCAGGCAAGGTGCGCTCTCAAAACAAGAGATGATCCTCAAGTCAGAGTGATGGATGGAGTCTGAGATTGTCGGAGTAACTCAGCTACGAGTAGATATTGCTGACCACTGCACTGTTGCGGAGGTATGTATGCCTGCTCGGAAGTTGTATGTGGCAGCAAATGTCTTGGCCCATTTCCGTTTTTCTTCTGATGCTGAAATAATAAGCGATTTGACGGTATTGCTACTAGAGAGAATTTGTTAAGATAGCTAATAAATATGTACAGTGCACCCTGATTTTCCGGCACCCTCGGTTCCAGAGTCTTGCCGGATTATCTGGAACAACAGAGGTCACATAATAATAATTCAACAACACACTTCTGTCACCAATCATATCCCTCCTGTGTCACTAGTTTAGTTTAGTTTAAAGATACAGCACGGAAACAGGCCCTTCGACGATCCCCGCACATTAAGACTATCCTAAACCTACACTAGGGGCCAATTTACAAATATACCAAGCCGATTAATCTACAAGCTTTGGAGCGTGGGAGGAGGCCAAAGATCTTGGAGAAAACCCACACAGATCACGGGGAGAACGTACAAACTCCGTACAGACAGCACCCGTGGTCAGGATCGAACCTGGGTCTCTAGCGCTGCCAGGGAGCAACTCTACCAACTGGTCGGTTCTGGGAGGTTCCTGCAATTGACTCTACCTTATTTAACTTTGTTGGATGTTACACTGTAGTTTTTAGTTTAGCTTAGTTTACTGTCACGGGTACCGAGGTACAGTGAAAAGTTTTTTTTTGCGTGCTAACCAGTCAGCGGAAAGACTATGCATGATTACAATCGAACCACAGTGTACAGATGCTGGATAAAGGGAATAACGTTGAGTGCAAGATAAAGTCCAGTAAAGTCTGATCAAAGATAGTCCGAGGGTCTCCAATGAAGTAGATTCTGGACCGCACTCTAGTTGCGGGAGGAATCCGGAGCGTCCCGGACCAAACCCACGCTGGTCACGGGAAAAATGATAAAATAATTTCGGGATAGAGACAGACATTCTGAACAAATGTGAGCCACACACAGTGCCATCTATGGCCGCCCAGTGAACCAGTCTGGTTGCCCAGGGAATTTCCAGTGCACTCTGGATATTTTGTCTGGATTAGGAGATGCCGGACCATCAGTTGCTAGAAAATCGGTGACGGACCTGCAATAAAATTAATTGTGAGCACATCTGGTGGTGAAATGCGGGGCAGACTTTTTACACAAAGGTCGGTGGGTGCCTGGAACCTGCTTCCAGGGGTGGTGGTGAAGGCAGATACAATAATGGCGTTTGATCATTTTGTAGGCATGTGGATATGCAGGGAATGGAGGGATATGGATCATGTGCAGGCAGATGAGATTAATTGGGTGGCATTTCGGGTCGAGACCCTTCTTCAGACAGATAGACAGTCTGAAGAAGGGTCTCAACCCAAAATATCACCCATTCCTTCTCTCCAAAGATGCTGCCTGTCCCGCTGAGTTGCTCCAGATTTTTGTGTCTATCTTCGGTTTAAGCCAGCACCTGCTGTTCCTTCCCATACAGAGATTAGTTTATCTTGGCATAGTGTTCGGCATGGACATTGTGGGCCGATGGGCCTGTTCTTGTGCTGTACTGTGCTATGTTCCCTATTCTTTGCTTCTACCTCAGTGAAGCGTTGCAGTCGGGAACTGAAAGTTCAGGGCAGCACTGGTGGAGTGCGCCGTTGTCTAAGCACTGGACATCCGATGAGATGTTACACTGAGCCCCGGTTTACCATCTCTGACTGATTTAAAAGATCTGACTTTGTTTCTTTGTCGGGCATGAGAGTTATCCCTGCAATCTTCGCCAATATATATCCCACACTAAAACATCACTAAAACAATATTTTATTAGACTACAGATAGACACAAAGTGCTCGAGTAACTCAGCGGGTCAGGCAGCATTAGACTTTAGAAACACAGTGTGAAAACAGGCCCTTTGGCCCACTGAGTTTGCATCAACCAGCGATCACACTGTACACTAGCATTATCCTCCTATATGCTTGAGTCAATTCACAATATTTACCAAAGCCAATTAACCTACAAACCTGTACATCCTTGGAGTGTGGGAGGAAACCCAGAGAAAAACCACGTGGTCATGGGGAGAACGTATAAACTCCAATTAGACAGCACTTGTATTCAGGAGCAAACCTGGCTCTCTGGCGCTGTGTAAGGCAGCAACTCTACCGCTGCGCCATTGTGCCGCCAGGCATGTCTGGAGAAAATGGATAGGTGGTGTCTGGAGTCGGGACCCTTCTTCAGACTAGTCTTGGTTGCATTCTTCTCCGAGAGTCACCTCCTTGCCGTGGTGTGAAATTTGCGGGTGCCCGGGATCCTGAGAGCTAATCCGTGTGGAGCCGTGCTCCTGGCAGTGTCCCCCGTGGGGGTCAGGTCGAGGGAGAGATCCCTGACAAAGGGTGGCCCAAGGAGAAGACCTCGATGGCTGGAGACTGCTGTCTGGCCGGTGGTGGGGTCCACAGCGGGTGAGAGGGTGGAGGAAGCTGCAGCAGGGAGAGACTCCCCACTGTGGTGAAATCCGTGCTGTTAGACACGGGTCTGTCTCTGTCACGGACCGTGCAGTGGGAGGGTCTCCCCACGTTAGAAGACGTCACACACGGGCGTCCACCTAGAGCAGTGGTTCCCAACGTGGGATAAGGGGGAAATCCTTTAAAACCGAGATGAGAAGAATTTTTTTCACACAGAGAGTGGTGAATCTCTGGAACTCCCTGCCACAGAGGGTAGTCGAGGCCAGTTCATTGGCTATATTTAAGAGGGAGTTAGATGTGGCCCTTGTGGCTAAGGGGATCAGAGGGTATGGAGAGAAGGCAGGTACGGGATACTGAGTTGGATGATCAGCCATGATCATATTGAATGGCGGTGCAGGCTCGAAGGGCCGAATGGCCTACTCCTGCACCTAATTTCTATGTTTCTATGTACGCCCCACAGGGGGGCAATTTGATTTTTAAGGGGGGCATCAGGTAAACATATGTAGTTTATGTTTCAGATGTTATTTTGAGTAAATTCCATTTTCTGAGAATTATTTCTTTGTCTGCTCGTGCTAAAATATGGGGGGGGGGGGGGCATCAGGATTTTAGAGGTGATTAGGTGGGGCATGGCCAAAAAAAGGTTGGGAACCACTGACCTAGAGGGACATAACGTCTGTGGCTCCAGGATCGGCCTCTTCAGCCAACTCAGGACACACAGAAATGACCCACCAAGAGGACAATCGCACTCAACTCTGTGATGGATTTCGGCCTGAAACGTTGCCTATTTCCTTCGCTCCATAGATGCTGCCTCACCCGCTGAATTTCTCCAGCATTTCTGTCTACCTTCTAATGTGATGGATCTAGTTTTATCAGGCAAGTGAACCATCCTATCACCAGATCGAGAACTATCCTGACCTCCCATCAACCTTAACGGAGACCCTCGGACTATCTTTAATAGGACTTTATCTTGTAATAAATATTATTCCCTTTACCCTATATATGTACATTGTGGGCGGCTTGATTGAAATCATGTATAGTCTGTTCGCTGACTGGATAGCACGCAACAACAAAGCTCTTCACTGTACCATAGTACACACAACATTAATCTAACCTAAACTAAGGTAAACAAACATAAAATTAGCTTTAAAGTTTCCCCACATTTTAACAGCAAACGCTTCATAATATGCAATGTGCATGAAGGTACTGCAGATGCTGGTTCACACCGATGATAGACACAAAGTGCTGGAGTAACTCAGTAGGACAGGCAACATCTCTGGAGAAAAGGAATAGAAACATAGAAAATAGGTGCAGGAATAGGCCATTTGGCCCTTCGAGCCAGCACCGCCATTCAATATGATCATGGCTGATCATCCACAATCCTGCTTTCTCCCCATATCCCTGATTCCGTTAGCTTTAAGAGCTATATCTAACTCTCTCTTGAAAACATCTAGTGAATTGGCCTCCACTGCCTTCTGTGGCAGAGCACTCCACAGATTCACAACTCTCTGGGTGAAAAGGTCTTTCCTCATCTCAGTCCTAAATGGCCTACCCCTTATTCTTACACTCCTGACCCCTGGTTCTGGACTCCCCCAACATGGGGAACATTTTACTGTGTCAAGGAATGGGTGTCTCGACCTGAAATGTCAGCTGTTCCTTTTTCTCCAGAGATGCTGCCTGACCCACTGAGTTACTCCAGCGTTTTGCATCGATCATTATACACAGTGCTTGGCCACATCTTGCGGTGACGGAGGGCAGCGAGTATTTGCAAGCTGATTATTTTACTTCGTCAAGTGCAGGGCTTGTGGTGAGGTGAGAGTGGCTGGGTTTTTTAGATCAGCTCTTGAGGCTTCTGAGGACTAGTCTGAAGAGAGATTATGATGCACTACATCTCCAGGTTCAGCAAGTCATTAGGGCGATGAAATAGGATCACCATGCTATGTTCATTTTCAAGAGAGCACAATTCAACATAAATGATTCTGAATAGTTTTTTCTGTTCGAACAAAGTCTGTCGTCAATTATAATTGAAAGGTTTTGTCTGGGCTAATGCCAGTAACTAACAAATATAGTGCTCTTCAACAAGCCTATTAGTGTATCGAAAAGAATTTGAGAGAACATTTTACTGTACTGGTGTCTGAAGCAACAGGTCAGAATGTAGGGCTATTTGCTTGGCAATTTAAACCACTGATTAATTGTGCTGCATAGATTAAAACATTTGCTACAGCACCTGTTCCCTGAGGCAGACCATACCATCCTGAGGTAGGCCATGACTCATAAACTATTGTGCGTTCTCCATATTTATCCATCATAAAGTAGATGACCATAAGACATAGGAGCAGAATTAGGCCATTCGGCCCATCGTGTCTACTTCGCCATTCGATCGTGACTGATCTATCTTTCCCTCAACCCCATTCTCCCCAGTTTGTTCAATTTAGCCCATTGTCACGTGCACTGAGGTACAGTGAAAAGCTTTTGTTGCGTGTTAACCAGTCAGCGGAAAGACAAACCATGATTACAAGCGCCACAATTACAGTTCATAGATACATGATAAGGGAATAATGTTTAGTGCAAGGTCAAGCCAGCAAAGTCTGATCAGGATGGTCAAAGGGTCACCAATGTGGTTGATGTTAGTTCCACTCTGCTCTCTGGTTGTGATACCATTACCTCCCCGTCACCTTTAACATCTTTACTAATCAAGAACCTATCAATCTGTGCTTTATAAATACTCAATGACTTGACCTTCACAGTCGTCTGTGGCAATGACCTCCACAAATTCACCACCCTCTGGATAAATAAATTCCTCCACATCCCCTGTCTAAAGTTGTGTCCTTTTATTCTGAGGCTGTGCTCTCCGGTCCTAGACTCTCCCACTAGTGGAAACTTCCTCTCCACATCCACTCTATCCAGGTCTTTCTTACACCTGATGATTTTTACATCCGTTGCTGCCTGTGGAATTTATATTGGAATTTCAAATTCAATTAAAAATCCTTTAAAACGCTTTTAACTGATTAAAAGCATTGCGCAAGCATATCATTTGATAAAAATAACTTTCTTCCTTGCTGGGCTTAATTACTTAGGTTTAGGTTTATTATTGTCATGTGTACTGAGGTACAGTCAAAAGGTTTGTTTTACCTGCTCTCCAATATGATCAGATAATATGTAGAAACAAGGAACTGCAGATGCTGGTCTGAAAAAAAAAGACCGAGTGCTAGAATATCTCAGTGGGTCAGGCAGCAACTCTGGAGAACATGGATAGTTTGAAGTAGGGCACCCATCCAAAATGTCACCTAACCATGTTCTCCAGAGATGCTGCCTAATGCCCCTGTCCCACTTAGGAAACCTGAACGGAAACCTCTGGAGACTTTGCGTCCCACCCAATGTTTCCGTGCGGTCCCGGAGGTTCCCGGAGGTTTTTGTCAGTCTCCCTAATGGTCGAAAGTGGTTTCCGCTTCTTCTATGTTGTGACGATTATTTCAAAAAATTCAAAACCGGCCGCAACTAAAAATAGGTGGCCGTTTTAAAAATCGGTACTTTTTTAGTCGAAGCCAGTTGCGATGCTAGTTGAAGGTGGTTGCCGGAGGTTGCAGGTAGTGGAAGGTCTTAGCTTCCACTACCTGCGACCAGTGAGTAACCAACTGAGTTACTCCAGCGTCTAAAAAGTAAAAAACTGTTTATTTTTTATTTTTTACAGTTTTTAATACAGATCCACCACCGATTTTCCCTCACCCTTGTTTGCAGAGCCTTTCTGGATTATCAGTTTTGCTGGACAGACAGATGTCACGGCCTCCGAGAGGAGTCCAACGGTACCAGAACGTTGTGCCTAGGCCGCTGGAGGGGCCGAGATGCCGACGGGAAAGTCGACCTCGGAATCGGCAATGGGAACGGATGTGCCGGCTCCAGCCTGGCCGGAGTTCCAGAGCTCCGACTACAGGAGGCAAATTTGACCCGCCCATTGGCCTCGGAAGTCCTGATGAGGTGGAGATTGGCTGCCTCTCCCGACCTAGGCGTCACATTTTCAGATGAGACTTCCGGGTGGTTTCAAGTGCAGTCTCGTAATTTTGTCCAGACTGAAGGAGGTGCCGGATCACCAGTTGCCGGAAAATCGGTGGTGGATCATATTACAAAATAATTTCTAAGATTTAAAAAAATTATTATAAAATTAGGCAGCCAGGCCCCTAAACAGCTTAAGCAGCTTATAGGATCATGATCCACCATAGACACCAACAGCAAGGAACAATATGTGTGCTGGCACTGTTTTGTCTACACCAGGAGTGGGGAACCTTTTCATGTTGGAATGCCTCATTAAGTTAGCTGTAATCTAATAAGGCTGCATCCAAGAAACTTCAATTAGATATACTTCAAAATGTACATTAAATTGTAAAAATCTAACTACTATGTACTAACTTCAAGAAAATGAAAAAATCTGTTAATTCTAAAACTAACTAACCTTTTAATGACTTTGATGTGACTGCTTTTTGTGGGAAAGCATTTGAATATTTGGTTGCAACATGGAGGTACGCAATTTCAGCTGATCTTCTAGATGGGTATCCGTCATTTGTGTCCTTAAGGGCGTCTTGATTTGGGTTAGGCAGGAGAATGTAGGTTCGCAGCAATAAGTGGTTGAAAAGCAAGTAAGCATTTTTCGTGCATGTTGCCGAAGACGTGGGTATTCTATTGGATTTTTCCATATTTCAATCGGATCTTTCTTAGTGTCAAATAAGGACTTTAAAATGTCATCTTCTGAGAGCTCAATCAATTCCATCTTGTAGTTCTTTAGGAGCCTTGGAGACAACTAGGTGAGGTTGAAATGCTAATTTGAGTTTGATTATTTCATTGAATCTTCTTTTACTCTTTGGTATTTTAAATACGTTCATTTTAAGATTAAATTAAAAATAATAAAAGATGAACAAAAACATATCAGTAAAAATAAAAGGATTTGTTCTACAAAATTCGGATTCATTCAAAAGGCCGCACTTAATGGCCTAGCAGGCCGCAGGATCCCCACCCCTAGTCTACACACTTTGCATGTAGTTCCTCCCTCTTCTGTCATGCTGTTTTGCAACAGTAGGCTTCACTGCCACCAATAGAGGGGGTTATAAGCAAATTTCCTGGGTGCACAAATTAGCAAATTAACCCATGTAAGTATTGGGATGGAGACACAAGGAACTGCAGATGCTGGATTCTTGCGTAGAATACAAAGTGCTGGAGTCACTCAGCAGGTCAGGCAGCATCTGTGGAGGGAATGGACAGACGATGTTTTGGGTCGGGATCTTTCTTCAGACTGATTGTAGTTGTGGGAGAAAGCTGCTAAAGAGAGGCGAGGATGGGGAAACAGACCAAATGTAGGAAGGAACTGCAGATGCTGGTTTATACTGAAGATAGACACAAAGTGCTCAGACACACAAAGACACTCAGTGGGTCAGGCAGCATCAGACAGAAGAAGGGTTCCGAACGTGGATTCCAGCATCTGCAGTTCCTTGTGTCTTCAGCTTATTGATGTTTTATGCCGGTTACTGAAGTGCATTTGCTGAAGTAGTTTCTCCTTGTTAAAAGAAAAGAAAACATTATTGGGCAAGAAAGCAAGATGACAGACGATATGATTCTAAGTTTCCAGACTTACAAAGGTCCAAAAGAGTCTTGTCAAAGGTAATGAAGGAGACCGTACACTGAGAAAAATAAACGGTTTGCATTTCATAGTATCTTCTGAATAACTTCACACGCCTTCCAAAGCGCAGTCACTGTTATGTTAGTTTAGATTAGTTTAGAGATACAGCGTGGATACAGGCCGGTCGGCCCACCGAGTCTGCACTGACAAGCGATCCCCGCATATTAACAATATCCTACACACACTCGGGACAATTTACAATTGTACCAAAGTCAATTAGCCTACAAACCTGTACGTCTTTGGAGTGTGGGAGGAAACCGGAGATCCCGGTGAAAACCCACGCAGGTCACGGGGAGAACGTACAAACCCTGTACAGATGGCACCCATTGTCAGGATCGAACCCAGGTCTCTGTAAGGCAGCAACTCTACCGCTGTGCTACTGCATCACCCACATATCTTGGGAGGTTCCTGCAATTGACTCCAACTGACTTAAGCTTGTTGTACATTGTACTTTAGTTTATTGCTTTTGTTTAGTTGATTATTGTCACGTGTACTGAGGTACAGTGAAAAGCTGTTTGTTGCACGCTAGCCAGTCAGTGGAAAGACTATACATGATTACAATCGAGCCGTCCACAGTGTACAGATGCAGGATAAAGGGAATAACGTTTAGTGCAAGATAAAGTCCAGTAATGCCCGATTAAAGATAGTCCGAGGGTCTTCATTGAGGTAGATGGTAGCTCAGGACTGCACTCTCTAGTTGTTGGTTGGATGGTTCAGCTGCCTCGTAACAGCTGGGATGAAAACCATCTTTGGGATTTAGGCAGAGCAGCATTAAGGACAACACTTGACAGGGCTGTGATTCAGATGAAGACAACTTTTGTGGACCGAGTTACACTGGGTCAGATCAAAGCAATCATTTGTAACCTCAACGTTGACCCCCTTCAGAATCACTTTGTATCAGTCAGGCAGTTGTGCTGCTTTGGCGAGAGGACCATTGAGTGATGGCGGTGTAGAAATACCGAAGACACCGAAAGTAACATTCGGCCCACAATCAGGTGGAAACTACAAGTAATGTAAAATATCACAAAGCTGCAGTGCATGTGAGTATAATGTCTGCCCAACAGCATCAGACACCAAGGATTAATCCTGACTACTGCGTTCAATCCTGTCTGTATGGAGTTTGCACGTTCTCCCTGTGACCACATTGGGTTTTCTCCTGGTGCTCCGATTCCCTCCCACATCCCAAAGACGTGCGGGTTTGTAGGTTAATTGCCCCTGGTGTGTAGGATATTGCTGGTGTACGGAGTGATATCTGGTCGGTGCGGACTCGATGGGCCGAAGGGCCTGTTTTCCACGCTGGATCTCTAATGGACTCTCCTTCAGACTCATTGTACAGAAGTACTATGTACGATGTGCTTTTAAATTGCCCCTCGTATGTAGGGAGTGGTAGAATCAGATTGGCGCTGATGAGAATATAGGGAGATTCAAAAATGGGATTAAAGTGGGATGAATGTAAAAGGGTCCCGAGCCAAATCTTCACCTATCCATCTTCTCCAGAGGTTCTGCCTGACCTGCTGAGTTATATCCAGGTTAATTGGCTTCTATTAAATTGTCCCTAGTTTCTAGGTTAGAACTAGCAAACGGGTGATTGCTGGTCAGGGCGGACTCGGTGGTCCGAAGGGCCCTTTACCATTGTTGTATCTCTAAACTAAACTAAACTTTTAATGGCGCCGAACATTGTAATTGGCATCAGGCATCTCTCCATCATAAAAAGAAAAGCTTTTAGCGTAAATATAAAATAAGCAACAATCAACGTGCAAAAGAAGCTTTTTAAAAAATCTTTGCAAGATTTTAGAAATAGAGTCATAGATTCAAACAGGCCCTTCAGCCCTTCCATGCCGAACTAGATGCCCCAACTATACTAATCCCACCTGCCGGCAATTGACCCTTATCCCTCTATATCTTTTCTATCCATGTGCCTGTTGGAATATTCAGCGGTTCAGACAGCGTTCTTGGAGAACCTGGATCGGTGATGTTTCAGGTCAGGATTCTTCAATCTTTTAAATGTACATGCCTCAACTACCTTCTGTGGCAGCTTGTTCCATACACCCACCACCCTCTGTGTGAAAAAGTTCCCCCTCAGGTTCCTATTAAACCTTTTCCTTCTCACCTTAAACCGATGTCCTCTGGTTCTTGATTCCCCTGCTCTGGGTAAGAGAGTCTGTGTTTAGTTTAGTTTAGTTTAGAAATACCGAGCGGAAACAGGCCCTTCGGCCGACCAGCGACCCCCTCCGACCTGCGATCCCCGCACATTAACACTATCTTACACCCACTAGGGACAATTTTTACATTTACCAAACCAATTAACCTACAAACCTGTACGTCTTTGGAATGTGGGGGGAAACTGAAGATCTCGGGGAAAACCCACGCAGGTCACGGGGAGAGCGTACAAACTCCGTACAGACAGCACCCGTAGTCGGGATCGAACCTGGGTGTCCGGCGCTGCATTTACTGTAAGGCAGCAACTCTACCGCTGTGCCACCGTGATATGGTGCATTCACCAGATCTATTCCCCTCATGATTTTACTTCTATTAGATCACCACTCATCCTCCTGCACTTCAAAGAATAAAGTCCTCGCCTGCTCAACCTCTCCCTTTGGCTCCCAGGTCTTCTTGTCCTGGCAACATCCTCGTAAATCATCTCTGTACCCTTTGCAGCTCAACAACATTCTACCAAGAGCAGGATGACCGGATGAGTGGCACTGGCGTGGTGAAAGGAATCTTCATTTAAAAATTGGGCCTTTGGAATCTATAGCCAGGGATAAATCAACAAAATCTGTAATTCTTTTAGAAAATCTACTCAACTCAACGCTGAGTTTCCTATTCAGTTGTAGAATTCTGTATTCTGTGGATAAGGCACCAGTTAAAGCACTTCAGCTAGTTGTGTAGCTGTGATTTTAGAAATACAGCACAGAAACAGGCCCTCTGGCCCACATTGACCAGCAATCACCCTGCACACCAACACTACCCTACACACTAGGGACAACTCACAATTTACAGAAACCAATTCACCTACAAACCTCTACGTCTTTGGAGTGTGGGAGGAAACCTGGAGCACCCAGAGAAAACCCACGCTGTCACGAGGAGAACGTACAAAACTCCATACAGACAGCACCTGTAGTCAGGATCGAACCAGGGCCTCTGGCGTAGTGAGGCAGCAACTCTACTGCTGTGCCACTGTGGGTACAATCTTTCTGTAACCAATCTGTGAATGCTGGTATATTCTAAAATAAAGCACTTTAATTTGTCATCAGCAGAAAGTTAAAAGATCTTATTAAATGCAATGGTGAAATTGTTCAAATTTATTGCCTGACTGAATGGGAATGGGACTTTTGATTAATGCCACTGAATGAGATGTTCAGCTCTCCGGTGAGACAGGCAGGGAATGCAGACAAGATATAAGCATAGAAAGAGTGATGATTTTCTGTTGAAAATTGATTTTTTTGGTTGAATTTTAGTTCATCAATCTGATGAAGGGTTGTGACCCAAAATGTCACCTGTCCATGTTCTCCACAGATGCTATCTGACCTACCGAGTTACTCCAGCACTTTGAGTCTTTTTTTTTTGGAAGCCAGCATCTGCAGTTCCTTGTGTCCCCCTTGAATTTTGGTTGATAGTTTCTCAAAAAGAAAAGAAGAATTTCTCACTGCATTCTCTTTCCAATCCGGCATGAGAGTTTGAGGGGAGACATGATAGAGGTACATCAGATTATGAGAGGCATAGAGAGAGTGGACAGTCAGAACCTTTTTCCCAGGGTGGAAATATATAATATAATATATAATATAACAATTACAGCACGGAAACAGGCCATCTCGACCCTTCTAGTCCGTGCCGAACACGTATTCTCCCCTAGTCCCATACACCTGCGTTCAGACCATAACCCTCCATTCCTTTCCCGTCCATATAACTATCCAATTTATTTTTAAATGATAAAAACGAACCTGCCTCCACCACCTTCACTGGAAGCTCATTCCACACAGCCACCACTCTCTGAGTAAAGAAGTTCCCCCTCATGTTACCCCTAAACTTCTGTCCCTTAATTCTCAAGTCATGTCCCCTTGTTTGAATATTCCCTACTCTCAGTGGGAAAAGCTTATCCACGTCAACTCTGTCTATCCCTCTCATCATTTTAAAGACCTCTATCAAGTCCCCCCTTAACCTTCTGCGCTCCAAAGAATAAAGCCCTAACTTGTTCAACCTTTCTCTGTAACTTAGTTGCTGAAACCCAGGCAACATTCTAGTAAATCTCCTCTGTACTCTCTCTATTTTGTTGACATCCTTCCTATAATTAGGCGACCAAAATTGTACACCATACTCCAAAATTGGCCTCACCAATGCCTTGTACAATTTTAACATAACATCCCAACATCTATACTCAATGCTCTGATTTATAAAGGCCAGCACACCAAAAGCTTTCTTTACCACCATATCTATATGAGATTCCACTTTCAGTGAACTGTGCGCAGTTATTCCCAGATCCCTCTGTTCACCTGCATTCTTCAATTCCCTACCATTTTTTACGGACATTTTCAATCTCTCACTTCTGAGGTCTGAGGTCCCCACCTGCTTTAAAAGGGCATCAATTATACCGGTGCCCAAGAAGAGTAAGGTGACATGCCTCAATGACTATCGACCAGTGGCACTAACGGCGGTGGTGATGAAGTGCTTTGAGAGGTTGATCATGGAGCAAATCAACTCCTACATCGACAAAAACCTGGACCCACTGCAGTTCGCGTACCGCCACAACAGATCAACGGTGGATGCGATCTCGCTGGCCCTCCACTCCGCACTGGACCACTTGGACAACAAAAACTCATATGTCAGGCTGTTATTCATTGATTACAGCTCGGCATTTAACACAATCATCCCCTCCAAACTGGTTACCAAACTCGCAGAACTGGGTCTCTGCGCATCCCTCTGCAACTGGATCCTCGACTTCCTCGTCCACAGACCACAGTCTGTTCGTATTGGTGGAAATGTGTCAGCCTCAATAACAATCAGCACGGGAGCACCTCAAGGCTGCGTGCTCAGCCCCCTGCTGTACTCACTCTATACCCATGACTGCGTAGCGAACCACAGTGCGAACTCCATCATCAAGTTCGCTGACGACACCACTATTGTGGGGCGTATCACTGATGGGGATGAGTCAGAGTACAGAAGAGAGATCGAGCAACTGTCCATATGGTGCCAGCGCAATAACCTGGCCCTCAACACCAGCAAAACCAAGGAACTGATTGTGGACTTTGGAAGGAGTAGGAGGGGGACCCACAGCCCCATTTATATCAACGGGTCGATGGTTGAAAGGGTCAAGAGCTTCAAATTCCTGGGCGTGCACATCTCTGAAGATCTTTCCTGGTCCGAGAACACTAATGCAATCATCAAAAAAGCACATCAGCGCCTCTACTTCCTGAGAAGATTACGGAGAGTCGGATTGTCAAGGAAGACTCTCTCTAATTTCTACAGGTGCACAGTCGAGAGCATGCTGACCGGTTGCATCGTGGCTTGGTTCGGCAATTTGAGCGCCCTGGAAAGGAAAAGACTACAAAAAGTAGTAAACACTGCCCAGTCCATCATCGGCTCTGACCTTCCTTCCATCGAGGGGATCTATCGCAGTCGCTGCCTCAAAAAGGCTGGCAGTATCATGAAAGACCCACACCATCCGGGCCACACACTCATCTCCCTGCTACCTTCAGGTAGAAGGTACAGGAGCCTGAAGACTGCAACAACCAGGTTCAGGAATAGTTACTTCCCCTCAGCCATCAGGCTATTAAACCTGGCTCGGACAAAACTCTGATTATTACCAACCACTTTCTGTTATTTGCACTATCAGTTTATTTATTCATGTGTGTATATATTTATATCATGGTATATGGACACATTTATCTGTTTTGTAGTAAATGCCTACTATTTTCTGTGTGCTTAAGCAAAGCAAGAATTTCATTGTCCTATACAGGGACACATGACAATAAACTAACTTGAACTTGAACTTGAACTTGATTTACCATGTACGTCCTATTTTGATTTGTCCTGCCAAGATGTAGCACCTCACACTTATCAGCATTAAACTCCATCTGCCATCTTTCAGCCCACTCTTCCAACCGGCATAAATCTCTCTGTAGACTTTGAAAAACTACTTCATTATCCACAACCCCACCTATCTTAGTATCATCTGCATACTTACTAATCCAATTTACCACACCATCATCCAGATCATTGATGTACATGACAAACAACAGTGGACCCAACACAGATCCCTGTGGCACTCCACTAGTCACTGGCCTCCAACCTGACAAACATCCATCCACCATTACTCTCTGGCATCTCCCATTCAGCCACTGTTGAATCCATCTTGCTACTCCACCATTAATACCCAACCATTGAACCTTCTTAACCAACCTTCCGTGAGGAACCTTGTCAAAGGCCTTACTGAAGTCCATATATACAACATCCACTGCTTTACCCTCATCAATTTCCCGAGTAACCTCTTCAAAAAATTCAAGAAGATTAGTCAAACATGACCTTCCAGGCACAAATCCATGTTGACTGTTCCTAAGCAGACCCTGTTTATCCAGATGCTTATATATATTATCTCTAAGTATCCTTTCCATTAATTTGTCCACCACTGACGTCAAACTAACAGGTCTATAATTGCTAGGTTTACTCTTAGACCCCTTTTTAAACAATGGAACAACATGCGCAGTACGCCAATCCTCCGGTACTATTCCCGTTTCTAATGACATTTGAAATATTTCTGTCATAGCCCCTGCTATTTCTACACTAACTTCCCTCAATGTCCTGGGGAATATCCTGTCCGGACCTGGAGACTTATCCACTTTTATATTTCTCAAAAGTGTCAGTACTTCCTCTTCTTTGATCCTCATAGTTTCCATAGCTACTCTACTTGTTCCCCTTACCTCACATAATTCAATATCCTTCTCCTTGGTGAATACCGAAGAAAAGAAATTGTTCAATATCTCCCCCATCTCTTTTGGCTCTGCAGATAGCTGTCCACTCTGACTCTCTAATGGACCAACTTTATCCCTCGTTATCCTTTTGCTATTAATATAGCTGTAGAAACCCTTTGGATTTACTTTCACCTTACATGCCAAAGCAACCTCATATCTTCTTTTAGCTTTTCTAATTTATTTCTTAAGATTCTTTTTACATTCTTTATACTCCTCAAGCACCTCATTTACTCCATGCTGCCTATAATTATTGTAGATCTCTCTCTTTTTCCGAACTAAGTGTCTAATTTCCCTTGAAAACCATGGCTCTTTCCAATTTTTACTATTTCCTTTCAACCTAACAGGGACATAAAGATTCTGTACTCTTAAAATTTCACCTTTAAATGTCCTCCATTTCTCTTCCACATCTTTCCCATAAAACAAACTGTCCCAATTTACTCCTTTTAAATCCTTTCGCATCTCCTCAAAGTTAGCCTTTCTCCAATCAAAAATCTCAACCCTAGGTCCAGTTCTGACCCTCTCCATAATTATATTGAAACTAATGGTATTGTGATCACTGGTCCCGAACTGTTCCCCAACGCATACCTCTGCCGCCTGACCCGCCTCATTTCCTAACAGGAGGTCCAGCACCGCCCCTTCTCTAGTAGGTACTTCTATGTATTGCTGCAAAAAACTATCCTGCACACATTTTACAAACTCCAACCCATCCAGCCCATTTACAGTCTATGTGTGGAAAATTGAAATCTCCCACAATCACTACCTTGTGCTTACTACTAATATCTGCAATCTCCTTACATATTTGCTCTTCCAATTCTCGCTCCCCATTTGGCGGTCTATAATACACCCCTATAAGTGTTGTTACCCCTTTCCCATTTCTCAGTTCCACCCAAATAGCCTCCCTAGACGGAGCCCTCGAATCTATCCTGCCAAAGCACTGCTGTAATATCTTCCCTGATAAGCAATGCGACACCTCCACCTCTTGCCCCTCCAATTCTATCACACCTGAAGCAACGAAATCCTGGAATATTTAGTTTCCAATCACAGCCCTCCAGCAACCATGTTTCACTGATCGCCACAACATCATACTTCCAGGTGTCAATCCAGGCTCTAAGTTAATCTACCTTTCTTACAATGCTCCTAGCATTAAAGTATACACATTTAAGAAACCCACCATCTCTTATTCTCTGTTTATTTTCTTTTTCTTCTCTCTCCCCTACATTTTGGGTCAGAGTGCTACCATTCTCTGCCTCCTGCCTTACACACTGACTGCTAGTTTTCCCAATTCGAGTCCCTCCCCTCAACCATACTAGTTTAAAGTCTCCCCAGTAGCCTTTGCAAATCTCCCCGCCAGGATATTGGTCCCCCTCGAGTTCAAGTGCAACCCGTCCTTTCTGTACAGGTCGCACCTTCCCCAAAAGAGGTCCCAATGATCCAGAAACTTGAATCCATACCCACTGCACCAGTCCCTCATCCACGCATTTATTCTCCACCTCACTCCATTCCTACTCTCACTGTCGCGTGGCACAGGCAGTAATCCTGAGATTGTTACCTTTGCAGTCCTTCTCCTTAACTCTCTACCTAACTCCCTAAATTCTTCTTTCAGGACCTCTTCTCTTTTTTTACCTATGTCGTTGGTACCTATATGTACCACAACTTCAGGCTCCTCTCCCTCCCATTTCAGGATTTCTTGGACACGTTCAGACACATCCCTGACCCTGGCACCAGGGAGGCAAACTACCAACCGGGTCTCCTGTCTGCGTCCACAGAATCGCCTATCCGACCCCCTGACTATAGAGTCCCCTATTACAATTGCCCTCCTCTTCTTTTCCTTACCCTTCTGAGCAACAGGACCGGTCTTTGTGCCGGAGGCCCGGCCGCAGTCGCTGCCCCCAGGTAGGCTGTCTCCCCCACCCTTACTCAAACATGAGTACTTATTTTCAAGGTGTACAGCCACCGGGGTACTCACCAGTCCCTGCCTCTGCCCATTGCCCTTCCTAACTGTGACCCAGTTTTCTGTCTCCCGTGGTCTTGGAGTGACCACCTCCCTGTAACTCCTTTCTATGACCTCCTCGCTCTCCCTGAGCAGACAGAGGTCATCGAGTTGCTGCTCCAGGTTCCTAACACGGTCCCTTAGGAGCCCCATCTCGACGCACCTGGCGCAGATGTGGACGTCTGGAGAGCACTCAGACTCCATGACCTCCCACATCTGACATCCAGAACAGTAAACTGCCCTGGCCCTCATTCTTCCCCCTTATCCGAATACAATAAAGCCTTACCCGGGATACAAGCCAATCAGCTGCTTCTTCTGGTCCTCTTCCACCAATCAGAGGCTTCCACCAGAATCCTTCTCTGGAAGTGAGATGGAACGTTGCAGATTTGGGTAACTCACAGCTCCAGGTAACTCCTCCTCGCACCAACGGCTCCCCGGGCCTCTGTAGAAGCAAGCCTCGCGCTGTTTTTATACTCACAGCTCCAGGTAACTCCTCCTCGCACCAACGGCTCCCCGGGCCTCTGTAGAAGCAAGCCTCGCGCTGTTTTTATACTCACAGCTCCAGGTAACTCCTCCTCGCACCAACGGCTCCCCGGGCCTCTGTAGAAGCAAGCCCCGCGTCAAGGGCTTGAGGGCTAGAATAGAGATGAGGAGGAATTTTTTAGAAATAAGATGAGGAAGAATTTCTTTAGCCAGAGGGTGAATCGGTGGAATTCATTGCCACAGACAACTTTGTTGGTCAAGTCATTGGATATTTAAGACAGCGATTAGGTTCTTGATTAGAGGTGTTCTTGGCATCATGTTTAATAAGGGCATCAAGGTTATGGGGAGGAGGCAGGAGAATGGGGTTAAGAGGGAAAGATAGACCAGGATTGAATGGTGGAGTAGACTTGATGGTCTGAATGACCTAAATCTGCTCCTAGGAATTATGGTCTTATGGTCATATCGCATAGCTATAAGGTGAGAGGGAGAAAGTTTAATGGAGATGTGGGCGTCATTTTTTATGCAGAGAGTGGTGAGTGCCTGGACCATGTTGGCAGGGGTGGTGGTGGAGGCTGATATGATAGTGGTGTCTAAGAGGCTTTTAGATAGGCACATGGATATTCAGGAAATATCGGGATGTGGATCATGTGCAGGCAGAGATTTGTCTAATCCTGCATCATGTTTGGCACACACATTATGGGTCAAAGGGCCTTTTCTTTAGACTTTAGATTTATAGTGTAGAAACAGGCCCATTGGCCCACCGAGTCTGTGTCGACCAGCGATCACCAGTACACTGGTGTGATGGGAGATTGCAACCTTCACGTGGTTTCAATGAATGCAATCAACCTGGCGTGCACAAACGGAAGATCAAACAGAACAAGTCGTCTTACAACTTTGGGCTGCGCACGCCATACGCAAGAAGAAGAAGTAGAAGTACACTGGTATTATCTTATACACGAGGGACAATGTACAATTTACAGAAGCCAATTAACCTACAAACCCGCAAGTCTTTTGAGTGTGGGAGGAAACCGGAGCACCCGGAGACAGCCCACGTAGTCACAAGGTGAACCTACAACACCGTATAGACAGCACCTGTGGTCAGGATGGAACCCGGGTCTCTAGCGGTGTAAGGCAACAACTCTACCGCTGCACCACCGTGCCGCCTACAGTTCCTGCGCTGTACTGTTCTGCATTCTGTATTAATGTTGCCAATGAATCCATTAACCTCTCTGCATTACAGTCCCTTGCCTACTTTAACAATGGTGTAGTGGGCCTGTCCCACATAGGCGATTTTTAGGCGACTACCGGCGACTGTCATAGTCGTAGCAGGTCGCCGAGAAACCGGCAACTGGGCTAATGGGCCTGTCCCACTTAGGCGATTTTATAGGCGACTGAGGTGGGGGGAGAGAGGGGGGAGAGTGGGGAGTGAGAGTGGGAGGGGGGGAAGAGAAGTGGAAGAGTGGGTAGGGAGGGAGGGGTAGGGGGAGTGGTGGAAGAGGGACAGAGGGGTAGGGGAAGTGGTGGGGGGTGAGAGGGGAGGGAGGGGAAGGGAGGGGGGAAGAGAGGGGTGGGGGAGGGAGAGGGGTGGGTAAGGGGGTGAGAAGTGGAAGAGTGGGGAGGGAGGGGTAGGTAGAGGTGGCCGAGGGACAGAGGGGTAGGGGAAGGGGGGTGGAGGGAGAGAGGGCATGGGGGTGGGTAGGAGGGAAGGGGGGGAGGAGAGGGAGAGGGGTGAGGAAAGGGAGATGGAGAGGGGGAGGAAAGAGGGGTGGGGGAGGGGAGGAGTGAGGGGAGGGGGAGAGAGGTGTGGGGGAGGGGGGAGATGGGGTACCACCATGAGGTACCACCTCCAGTTTAAATTCCATTTGGAATATTTCGGAGGACCAAGAAACCAAGAACCAAGACTGTCGGCGAATACAACAATGGAATTCACCGAAGTCATCACCAGCGACAACCTATGTCACCTTGCGACAACCTACGTTAACCTGGCGGCAGCCTCCAACAGCACATATGTCAAGCTACGCTCATTGGCGTCAAACCCACGGTCGCCACTGTCGGCGAAAATTTTTCAACATGTTGAAAATCCAGCGGTGACCAGAAAGACGCTACGCCTCTTTGGGCGACTGAGGAGATTACTCACGACCATACAGGCGACACCCCGGCGACCATGTGGCGACAGCCTAGTCGCCTGCAGTCGCCTAAAAAATCGCCTGTGGGACAGGCCCATTAATCTGCTTACAATAAATGCTTTTCTCTTTGCACACGCAATCACACAAGGAATACCGGGCAGATTGTAAAATATCCACAGATTACATTCAGCCTTTGGTCAGTGTGACTAGATGATTACAAAAGACTTCAATGTGTTTGACATAGAAAACAGCTTCTCTCCAAGAATTGTTTGATAAGGGTAGTAATGTCGCAATTATGTCTTTGTTTGTAACACGTGGTCACAGGGAAAACGTACAAATTCCTTACACTCGTGCCAACTCCGTACAGACAGCACCGATCGAACCTGGGTCTCTGCACTGTGAGGCAGCAACTCTACCGCTGTGCCACCCTATATGAGGTGCTGTTCCTCCAGTTTGTGTTTGGCTTCACCCTCTGTTTCTCTGTCGCTCCACAACTCTGCCCCGATGCAACTGTGTTGGACACCAAGAGAAAGCCCTCGGTGTTTAACACTTCCATAAGTAAAGGCTAAGCTCAGCAAGAAAGCTTCTTTTTAAACTTCTTGCGTTAGCTTTGGAGGTCCAGAATTGCATCATATTTGAAAGTGCAAGCCAAGCGCCTGCCTTTGTGCTGCGGTTTTTATGTATTTAAATTGAATTTTTCTACTTATCACAAATGGCTGACGTTACATTGTGCTTGCTCCCTTACACAAATAGTACTTTCAGACCCGCATACCGGGCCCTGGTGGGGCCGAAACAAAGAGCAAATATAAAGAAAAGCTAAGTGTTTAAGTGCTCAGCATCTACTCTTCAACACATAACCACTTTGTCACACTAATCAATTTTCACTTTTCTCTATCTGGGACAGAGCGGCAAAATCAATGCCATTATTTTAAACTCCAGCTTTCAAAGCTAAATACATTTTTTTGGTTGATATTCCCCCTCCCCCCCCTAGAAGGCTCATTATATTTAATCAGATATCCATAATAATGGTTCAATGGTTCTTTTATTATCATGTGTACCAAGGTACAGTGAAGTACATTTTTTGCATACAGATCAGTAAGATTATCGCCATACTTAAGGACTGCCCGTTTATGTAGCGAATGCATAGAAACAGCATGGTGGCACGGCTGTAGACTTTCTGCCTTATGGCATCAGAGACCTGGGTTCAATCCTGACAATGGGTGCTGTCTGCACGTTCTTCCTGTGACTGCGTGGATTTTCTCCGGGTGCTCCGGTTTCCTCCCACACTCCAAAGACGTACAGATTTGTAGGTTAACTGGCCTCATTAAAAATTGTAAATTGTCCCTCGTGTGTAGGATAGCACTAGTGTACGGGGTGATCACTAGTTAGTATGGACTCGCTGGAGTTGTCTGTACGGGGTTTATCGCTAGTTAGCGTGGACTCGCTGGAGTTATTTGTACGGGGTGATCGCTAGTTAGTATGGACTCGCTGGAGTTGTCTGTATGGGGTGATCGCGAGTTAGCTGGACTCGCTGGAGTTATCCCAACATTGAATGAGGCAAAACACTTCCCAGGGCACTTCGCTGCTGAGATTATTTGTGGCCAGCCCTGATTGATCCTAGTCTTTGCTGGTCTCTAGCTCTTTGCCCAACCACCCCCTACTTTCAGACTGAAGAAGGGTCCCGTCAAGAAACGTCACCCATCCTTTTTCTCCAGAGACGCTGCCTGACCCGCTGAGTTACTCCAGCACTCTGTGCCTATCTTTAGTATAAACCAGCACCTGCAGTACTTCGTTCCTACAAGACAAGTTTTCCTGAGCAGTTTGAGAAAAACTGAACGGGGGAACCTCACCCTGAGTTTGAAGGGGAATGAGGTTCATTCAACTGCAACCCTTGAAGCCAAAGGAATTGATATGTCACCCATCCTTTTTTATATCAAGTGATGCTGCCTGACCCGCTGAGTTTCTCCAGCACTTTGGGTCTATCTTCGGAGTTGATACTTTGGTCGCACAAGGCAACATTCTGGTTAGAGTGTGGTTGAGCTGTCTGCAGCTTTAGGGATGTGTGGCAGTGTCTGCCGATTCACCCAGTGGTGATGCGTCAGCTACTTCATTCTGTTTTTGTCGGATGTTATGCATCTGATTTTGTATATGTGCAAAGCAGTGGCGGTGATTGTTGCCACTTGCCAGTGCAGTGTTTGACATGTGAGTGGTGTTGTCCAGGACAATCATCCTGTCATCTTTGTCGGATGGATTCATTCATTCAACGAGGGTTGTAAAAAGCATGGGGCTGGCAGCCCTTCAGACGGGGTGCCATTTCAAAACGCCGATGTTCTCAAAAAGCACTCAGTAGATTGCGGGTCTGAAAGACGTCAAGAGGCACGATAATTGGAAATATGCATCAGGAGTGGACCTTGTCTGTAGCCATTTAAATGAAGGTCGCCAATAGAAAATCAGACCCAATTTAACATGGTCACCGTGTTGCAGTGTGACAAAGGCCAGATTCACAAAACAATGTAATGCGTGGCTCCGTTGTACGAAGAAATAAAACAACCAGGTTCCTGGGCTGTGAACAAATCAGTGCCTACCTGTGGGATGGGTGGTTACGAACAAGAACAATGATGGCACGGTGGCGCAGAGGTAAAGTTGCTGCCTTATGCCCCTGTCCCACTTTAGGTGATTTTTTAGGCAACTACATGTGACTAGGCCATTGCCACATGGTCGCCGGGGTGTGGCCTGTATGGTCTCCTCAGTTGCCAAACAATCGTACCTTTTTTCCAGACTTTGAAATGTTCAAAACTTTTCGGCGACAGTTGGAGCCCGAGGGCTTGACGACTACGATCGTAAACTGACGTAGGTTGTTGCCAGGATGCCGTAGGTTTTTGCCGGTGCTGACTTCGGTGAATTCCATTGGCGACTACCTACGTCGACCTACGTCAACCGCCGACAGATAGCGGCGACTGAATTGGACGTATGTTGTCGTAGGTGGACGTCCTAATGGGTCGCCGGTTGTCAGTAGCTTGCCGTAGCTTGATGTCGACTTGGAGGTAGGTTGTTGTAGACATTGCCGTAGACATTGTCGTAGGGGGGTCCAGTCGCCGGTTATTCGGCAACCCGCTACGTCTATGACAGTGGCCGGCAGTCGCCAAAAAAAATCACCTAAAGGGCCTGTCCCTCTTTCACGACCTAATGCATGACCTCTGCCGAGTTTGCCCTTTACTCATACTCGCAGCATGGTCGTTACGAGGTCGTAGGTATGTCGTAGCAGGCCGTGATGCTAGTCGTAGGTACTCGTGGCATCAAGTAGGTCGGGGCGTTTTTTTCTAGCATGATGAAAAATGTCCACGAGTAAAAAAGGTCATGAATTGGGTCGTGAAAGTGGGACAGGCCATTAAGTGGGACAGGCCCATTACTGCACCTAAGACCTGGGTTCGATCCTGACTACAGGTGCTGTCTGTACGGAGTTTGCACGTTCTTCCTATGACCATGTGGGTTTTCGTCAGTTTCCTCCCACATTCCAACAACATGCAAATTTGTAGGTTAATTAGCCTCTATAAATTTTCCCGAGTGTGTACAATAGAACTAGTGTATTGGAGATTGTTCTTCAGCGCAGACTCGGTGGTCCGAAGGGCCTGTTTCTACACTGCATCTCTAAACTAAACTAAACTAAACTAAACTAAACTAAACTAAACTAAACTAAACTAAACTAAACTAAACTAAACTAAACTAAACTAATCTGTATTCATGTATCACTTTCCAGGCTTTGTCCCACCCACTCCTCCCTCCCTACTCGCTTAATTTTGCCCCTTTAATCCATTGTCTCAGAATGCATTCCTGGATTCTATAAATAAACTAATCTCTGCTGAAATACACAATGAACTGCAGATGCTGGAATCTAAACCAAAACACAAATTGCTGGAGGAACTCAGCGGGTCAGGCAGAATCTCATGCAGGGCAGCATGGTGACCAGTGATAGAGTTCTGCCTCACAGCTCCAGAGACCCAGATTTGTTCCTGACTACGCATATTGTCTGCATGGAGTTTGTACGTTCTCCCTGTGACCTGCGTGGGTTTTCTCCGGGTGCTCCGGTTTCTTCCCACACTCCCAAGACGTGCAGGTTTGTAGGTTTATTGGCTTCTGTGGATTGTAAATTGTCCCCAGTGTACAAGATAGTGCTAGCATATGCGGTAATCGCTGGTCGGCATGGACCCCGCGGGCCGAACGGCCTGTTTCCACGCTGTAGCTCTAAAGACTAAAGTCTTAAATCTGTGGGGGGAATGAACAGGGGAAGTTTCGGGTCAGGATCCTTCTTCAGACTGATCTAAAGAACCATCAGTCTGAAGAAGGTTCCCCACACAAAACATCACCTGTCCATGTCCAATAGAGATGCCGCCTGACCCGCTGAATTACTCCAGCACTTTGTGTTCTGGTCATGATCGCTCCTAGTCGAACTTTCATTGTGACATGTCACGTGTTTAAAATCATGAGAGGAATAGATCGGGTAGATGCACAGAGTCTCTTGCCCAGAGTAGGTGAATCGAGGACCAGAGGACATAGGTTTAAAGTGAAGGGGAAAAGATCTTATAGGAATCTGAGGGGTAACTTTTCAACACAAAAGGGTGGTGGGTGTATGGAACAAGCTGCCAGAGGAGGTAGTTGAGGCTGGGACTATCAGAATATATAAGAAACATTCGGACAGGTACATGGATGGACAGGTTTGGAAGGATATGGGCCAAACGCAGGCAGGTAGGTGGTACTAGTGTAGTTGGGACATTGTTGGCCGGTGTGGGCAAGTTGGGCCGAAGCGCCTGTTTCCACACTGTATCACTCTATGACAATGGACAGAATACAGTTTGTTGGTGTTGAATTTCTGGTCATGAATCCTGGTCAGGAATGGGGATAGGGAAGTGAAGGCTTCTGAAGAAGGGTTTCGGCCCGAAACGTTGCCTATTTCCTTCGCTCCATAGATGCTGCTGCACCCGCTGAGTTTCTCCAGCATTTTTGTGTAGCTTCATTCTATATTTTCACACTGTGTTTTTGATTTTCTGTTTTTGGATTGAATTCTGTTTTTAATTTGTGTCACTGTGATGTCTTTAATTACTTGTTTTATTCCGATTATATGTTTTTATTCCGATTACTATGTAAGGTGTCCTTGAGATGTATGAAAGGCGCCCATTAAATAAAATTTATTATTATTATTATATGTTAAGTTAGCCATGGCAGATATGTAGCCGTTAAAAATGATGAAAGGTAAGATGATACTTTGTTTCAATAGTCTTCAGGGGAGAGAATTATATTTGATCATAAGGGCTTCAAATGAGACCCTGGAGACTGCATTGAATTCATTATAGAATGTTGCATCCTGCTTACAAAGGATACAATTAAGTGTTACTGTTTTCTATTCACAGTCAGAAGCGGGAAGAATTCTTTGATACTTTCTTAATTGTTCCTGGATAATAGCAGAGATTAGAACGAAACACAAAGTGCTGGAGGAACTCAGCGGGTCAGGCAGAATATGTGGAGGGAATGGACAGACATTTCCGGTTGGGATCCTTCTTCAGACGAGTAGGGAATTGAAGAATGCAGGTGAACAGAGGGATCTGGGAATAACTGTGCACAGTTCCCTGAAAGTGGAATCTCATGTAGATAGGGTGGTAAAGAAAGCTTTTGGTGTGCTGGCCTTTATAAATCAGAGCATTGAGTATAGAAGTTGGGATGTAATGTTAAAATTGTACAAGGCATTGGTGAGGCCAATTCTGGAGTATGGTGTACAATTTTGGTCACCTAATTATAGGAAGGATGTCAACAAAATAGAGAGAGTACAGAGGAGATTTACTAGAATGTTGCCTGGGTTTCAACAACTAAGTTACAGAGAAAGGTTGAACAAGTTAGGGCTTTATTCTTTGGAGCGCAGAAGGTTAAGGGGGGACTTGATAGAGGTCTTTAAAATGATGAGAGGGATAGACAGAGTTGACGTGGATAAGCTTTTCCCACTGAGAGTAGGGAAGATTCAAACAAGGGGACATGACATGAGAATTAAGGGACAGAAGTTTAGGGGTAACATGAGGGGGAACTTCTTTACTCAGAGAGTGGTGGCTGTGTGGAATGAGCTTCCAGGGAAGGTGGTGGAGGCAGGTTCGTTTTTATCATTTAAAAATAAATTGGATAGTTATATGGACGGGAAAGGAATGGAGGGTTATGGTCTGAGCGCAGGTATATGGGACTAGGGGAGAATACGTGTTCGGCACGGACTAGAAGGGTCGAGATGGCCTGTTTCCGTGCTGTAATTGTTATATGGTTATATGGTTATATGGAGTTTAGTGTAGTTTAATTTAGTTTGTGATTGTCACGTGTACTGAAGTACAGTGAAAAGCTTTTTGTTGCTTGCTATCCAGTCAGAGAAAAGACTATACATGATTCAAGTCGCCCACAGTGTACAGATACAGGATAAATGGCACCTTCGATTTTCCAGCATCTGCAGTTCCTTCTTAAACATGCTGAGTTCCTCCTGCACTTTGTGTTTTGTTCAGGATTCCAGCACCTGCAGTCTCTTGTGCCAGCACAGATTAGGTTATTTATAAGAATCCAGGAATCCAGCCTGCACGAATGGCTACGATAGACACAAAACGCTGGAGTAACTCTGTAGGTCAAGCAGCATCTCTGGAGAAAAGGAATAGGGTCGAGACCCTTCTTCAGGCGAGAGTCCGGGGAGAGGGAAACCAGAGAGATGAAAAGGTACAAGGAACAAATGAATGAAAGGTATGAAGAGAACAAATCAAAGCCATCAACTATGATCAAGGAAAGGTTGGAGCCCACAATGGTCCATTGTTGGCTGTGGAAGAGGTGATGACGCATGGGTGCACACAGTGAAACTACGCAGGGCGACAGTAAAACTAATAAGACAATTAGGGTGGGGGAGGGACGAAGAGAGAGGAAATGCAAGGGTTACTTGAACTTAGAGAAATCAATATTCATAAAGCTGAGTTGAAAGCTGTCCAAGCGAAATATGAGGTGCTGTTCCACCAATTTACATTTGGGTTCACTCTGACAGTGGAGGAGGCCTAGGACAGAAAAGTCAGTATGGGAGTGGGAAGGAGTTTAAATGGGGAGAGAATGGCTTGACATGGGACAAAGTAGTAAGTAAGTATAAGTATAAGTATATCTTTATTGTCATTTTCCTGAGTACTCACATACCCAGAGGAAACAAAAAAACATTGCTCAACCAGTGTCCATTCAGTGTGCAGTAAAAAAATAAATAGAAATAAAAATACATATATCATGAACAAATTAAACACTCTACTCTCTACTAAACATCAACAGGCGTTCCGATCGACAGCGGCACGATAGTGGCTCTGCTGCAGTGTGTCCAGGTTGGTGGTTGGTGCGCGATACTTTGGCAGGGGGCAAAGTCCGTTTATCAGTCTTATAGCCTGCGGGAAGAAGCTGAGGAGCATCCTGCTGGTTTTGCAGCTAATGCTCCTGTACCTCTTCCCAGATGGCAGGATGGGGAATATGTGATGCGATGGGTGATAGGGGTCTTTGATGATGGAGATGGCTCTGCTGATACATCTCTCCCTGTATATGTCCAGCAGGAAAGGGAGTGGAGCACCAATAATCCTGCTAGCGGTCTTCACAATCCTGTCTAGTTGGTGCCGTTCGTACGCCTTGCAGCTCCCGAACCAGGAAGTGATGCCGTAGGTTAATGTGCTCTCGATTGTCCCCCTATAAAAAGTAGTAAAGCTGGTTTCCCCAAGCAACTCTTTTTAAAAAGAATACCAAATGGTTTTATTCAAACAAACACAAATACAGAGTAGTAACAAAATCAAGACTGCCATTGGCAGTTCATAAATAACGATATCAAATTAGAATATTGCCAACTTTATCCACAATGCACCCGACCCTCCGCGGCGACCAGCGCTCACGGAAGGTCTCCAGAGTCCCCATGAACACCGCATGCTCCATCTCCAGGGACACGCGGGCACGAACATACTGGAGGCCCGGAAGAGAGGCTCTGGTGTGACCATCAACTGCCCGATGCCTGGGCCGCGAATGGCCATCTTGGCCACACCCAGGAGTAAACCGACAGGGAGACCCCTCCCCTCCTGACCCTCCCCTCTCTGTCCCCGAGCAACGGTGGTAGTACCTGGTTCTCTGCCCCAGGGTACGACTTGCCCTGCCCTCTGGATTAGTGTGTTGGCTTCCGTCCATCTGTGTGAGATGATGGTGCGGTTTTGACATTGCTCTGCTTGGAGAGCGGAATGTTTCATCTGTGGTTGCATTACTTCCTGTGGCTGACCTGTCTTGTATAATCTTTCCGTTGACTGGTTAGCACGCCACGAAAGCTTTTCACTGTACCTCGGTACACGTGACAATAAACTAAACTGTAAAACTAAACTGAACTCAAGTAACCCCGACATTCCCTCTCCCACCCAAGTCGCATGAGCTTCTCGTTTTCACCCAACAGCCAACAACGGCCTGTTTCCTTTTTCATCGTTACTTTTTTGCATACCTTGCATTCATTGTTCTTTATCTCTTCACATCACCATCTATATCTCTCGTTTCCCTTATCCCTAACCAGTCTGAAGAAGGGTCTCAACCCAAAACGTCATCCATTCCTTCTCTCCAGAGATGCTGCCTGCCCCGCTGAGTTACTCCAGCTTTTTGTGTCTATTTTAGGTCTATCTTTGACAGGCAGACCCTCCCACAGCTGCCAGGGGTGAAGCTGTCTCTGGCCGTGGACCGGGGAGTGTGTTGCTGTTGCCGTCGACCATTTTGTGGTGTTGGAGCCCGATCTTTAGGGTCTTGAACCACACGCTGTCATGTGGCTTTATACCCGCCTGGAGGTCCTTTCACCACCTCCACTGGTCCTCAGCAGCCGCTTCACAGTTGTCAGTGCCAAGGTAAAAATTTGTCACTGTTAATCGTACCATTGGTGAAACGTTGGCTTCTGTGTATTGCCGTTCAACAATATACAGTAACCAGCATGCTTTCCTAACCATATTCATAGTTAATCAAATTTAAAGCATAAATATTGCACTCAAGTGTAAGTTAAAAGACTCGCTACAGTATGCAACATATTGCACAATTTCAAGCTGAAAAATGCAAAATCTCGGTACCAATGGGAGGGGGCTCCCCCCTCGCCCACTATCCCCCCCCCCCGGTCGCTACACTCCCTCAGGCTTGGTCTCTTGCAATTTCTCGCTCCCAACTCACCCAGTTGGCAGCCCTGATATAGCAGATTTTGGTTATAACGGACTGAGGCCCCTGTTCCACTGTACCCCCCTCCCCCCCCACCATAACCGCTAGTTCCCCAGTGAGCTGGCACCGCGTGAAGTTATTCCAGTCGCGTGGGTGGAGAGAGGGAGAGGCATGAAGATGTCGTGAGCACTGGGCCTGTCCCTGGAGCAGCGCGTGTGGGGCCGGGGACTCTGCGGCACCCTGGCCTGGGTTTAAACCCCGCACCCCCTCCCAACACCGTGTCTTCACCCTCCCAGCCTTGGGACCTCGACCTTAACCCCCCCCTCACCCAGTTATAGCAGACAATCGGCAACAACAGATACCAATGTGGTCCGTGACTGTGATACAGACTTGTATTTACTGAACACAAGTGCAGTCTTCAACGGCATGAGAAATAATTGGCATGCAAGACCAACAGGTATCCGCTCCTCACCATCAATAAAGTGATTATTATCGTGGCTGGTGCGTGTCGTCTTGCCTTTAAACTCCTCACCCCCACAGTCACGGAGACTGTTTTACTGCAGGGTGGAACGAACCCACCGCGGATGTCACATGTCGAGAGTCAAGGCTCCAAATTAGCTTCGACTAACACTTGCCATTCAGTGTGAGGAGAGTTTTGTTCAATTCACAGCGGGGAAGCTGACAAGAAGCTTGCTTCACGGATAGGGAACATATTGGTGGTTTGAAGTTAGTCAGTGGGTGTGATTTATTTTTTTCCCATTCCGCCACTCCAGGGCAGAGTAACGATGGAGCAGGTGGCAAAGATAACCGGAGAAACAGCGGAGGCTCCTCTCTCCCTCTCTTGTTGTCCCCGCGAGCGGGTTCCTCAACCTGAATTGAGCCTGTCCGCCAAGTGACACTATCTGAAATCTTCTCGGGAGAAGGATATCCGATTGCCGGACCACAATGGGAGCAAGAACAGGGATAGGAAGGAGGAGGAGGAGATGAGATGGTGATGAAAGTCATTAGCAGTGCCATAAACAAGGAGCGTGAGGCTGTTAGCTTGCTCCAAATTACAATATTTTCAGCAGATGGTAAGGTGCATACATTTGCGTAAGCTCTTCTGGGGAGTTTATTGTGTCTTCTTGTTATTCAGGGTGAGGGACAGAAGGACTTGTAGATGTGTACAAGACCATGAGAGCAATAGTAAGAGTCTTTCACTCAGTGTAGGGGAATCAAGATTCAAGAACCACAGGACATAGGTTTAAGGTGAGGGGGGGAAGTTTTAATAGGACTAAGTGTGCTGGGCTTCATTCCGTGCTGTAATTTTCTTTTGAATGGTCCATCTCAAGAGATTGTCCACCAAGGATGACAATAGACAATAGCCAAAGGTGCGGGAGTAGGCCATTCGGCCCTTCAAGCCAGCACTGCCATTCAATGTGATCATAGTTGATCGTCCCCAATCAGTACCCCGTTCCTGCCTTCTCCCCATATCCCCTGACTCCACTATCTTCAAGAGCCCTATCTAGCTCTCTCTTGAAAGTATCCAGAGAACTGGCCTCCACCGAGGCAGAGAATTCCACAGACTCACAACTCTCAGTGTGAAAAAGTGTTTCCTCATCTCCGTTCTAAATGGCTTAGCCCTTATTCTTAAACAGTGCCCCCTGGTTCTGGGCTCCCCCAACATCGGGAACATGTTTCCTGCCTCTAGCGTGTGCAATCCGTTAATAACCTTATATGCTTCAATAAGATTCCCTCTCATCCTTCTAAATTCCAGAGTGTACAAGCCCAGCCGCTCCATTCTCTCAGCATATGACAGTCCCGCCATCCCGGGAATTAACCTTATGAACCTACGTTGCATTCCCTCAATAGCAAGAATGTCCTTCCTCAAATTTGGAGACCAAAAATGCACACAATACTCCAGGTGTGGTCTCACTACAGCTGCAGAAGGATCTCTTTGCTCCTATACTCGACTCCTCTTGTTATGAAGATAGCATCTAGAACAGAAGGAAGGGTCTCGACCCGAAGCATCACCCATTCCTTCTCTCCAGAGATGCTGCCTGTCCCGCTGAGTTACTGCAGCATTTTGTGTCTATCTTCAGTTTAAACCAGCATCTGCAGTTCCTACACAAGAACAGGACCTTTGGCCCACAATGTCCGTGCCAAACATGATGCCAACCATTACCTGTCTACACATGATCCATATCCCTCCATTCCCTGCAAATCCGTGTGCCTATCCAAAAGTCTCTTAAACGCCACTATCTTATCTGACCATCACCCTTCCTGGCAGCACGGTCCACCCTCTGTGTAAAAAACTTGCCCAGGCATATCTCCTTTAAACCCTGCCCCTCCAACTTCAAAGGTATACCCTCTCGTGTTTGATTTTTCCATTTGAGGTCTACCCTATCTATGCCTCACATAATTTTTTATACTTCGATCAGGTCTCCTCTCAACCCCCAAAGTTCCGGAGAAAACAATCCAAGTCTGTCCAACCTCTCCCTGTAGCCGAAACTCTCTAATCTAGGCACAAGGAATTTCTTCACTCAAAAAAGTTGTAAATGTTTGGATGTTTTAATCCAGAGGGCAACAGTTGCTCTCTCATTGAACTGACTCAAGATAAAGATTTATTGATTCTTGATCATTCTGTTCCTTTCTCTTATGCCCAAATTTCTACTGTGGTTTATTTATTGATTATATTTTTATACAATAGGGTGCTGGTGCACGCAGCTGTTATACATGCACATTAGGCAGCATCTCTGGAGGACATGGATACTATAGGTAACGTTTTTGGTCAGGACCCTTCTGCAGAGTTTGAAAAATGGTCCCGACTTGAAACATCACATATCCATTTCCCCCGCAGATGTTAGTTTACTTTAATTTATTGTCACGAGGTACAGTGACAAGCTTTTTTTCCATGTTTAACCAGTCGGTGGAAATACTATACATGATTACAATCGAGTGTACAGATACATGATAAAGGAAATAGAGTTTAATACAAGATTAAATCCAGTAAAGTCCGATTAAAGATAGTCCAAGGTCTCCAGTGAGGTAAATGGGAGGTCCGGACCACTCTCTAGTTGTTGGTAGAGAGTGGTCCTGAGCTCTTTGGAGACCCTCTGACTCTCTGCTACCTGACCTGCTGAGTTCCTCCAGCACTTTGTCTTTTTTTGCACAAGATTCCAGCAGTTCCTCGTTCTATGGCCAGCTAACATAAATAATGACGTTTTACTTCTTAGAGGTGCCTGTAGGCTGTACTGTCACAAGAAAAATACACTGGGTTTATTCCAATTGATATATTCTTGTGCATTGCTATAACTCCAATGAATATATTTGTATAATCTGATTATTATATTCATTTACTGTGCTATATTCCAATCTGTGCATTACCATTCTCTGACAAACTCTGGTTGATGTGTTAGAATAATCTGACGTGTTCCTGTATCAGCTTTAGTACACCCTGGTGATTAAAGTACCGCACACTTACTACATTAGAAATAAATCATTGCTTTCTAAGGCAAGACTTGATATTACATTTGAATTGACAGCTCAACTATTTATATATATTTATGGTTTTGCCCTTAATGTGTTTGTTGTCTCTTCATTTGCATTTTGTGCACTTTTTACCTTTATCATAAACTAATTTCTTTCGGGTTTTATGTTTTAATATTATTTCATCAATTTATATTGCTTTGGCGAAGGTTGAAGGAATTCAATACAATGATGACTTGGGTTCTCTGCTCCACTGTAAACGTTTCTCTAATGACTGCAATACAGAACAACTTGTAAAATGGGAAATACTTCTCTTTGGGAAATTAGAAATAATTGCACTTGCTAAACATACACACCAGCGGAAAGATGGAGAGTGGAGGTGATGATAATGTCGGGATCGCTGCAAAGTGAATGGAGTGCTATACATTCGGTGGAGGTGAGGTTAGAGCAGGTAAGGGGTACCTAGCGGTATGAACATGTATCTCTAATTTCAAGCCATCTCTGCATTCACTCCCCCCCCCCCCCTCTTCCCCCACCCTAGTTGTCATATCGGTTCCACTGTTTACATCCTTGTATCACTTCGTTATCATCTCTTCCCCAGTCAACAATGGGCCATCAAATAAGCTCTGAACTACATAGACTATTATTGTTATTATTGCACTATTATTGTTTGTTTTGTGTGTGTACGTATGTATATATATATATATATATATATATATATATATATATATATATATATATATATATATATACATAAATACACGCATATATGTATATATATGATCTCTCTCTCTCTCTCTCTCTCTCTCTCTCTCTCTCTCTCTCTCTCGTCAATATGAAAAACAAAATAATAGTGCAATAATAACAATAATAGTCTATGTAGTTCAGAGCTTATTTGAGGTTATAGTGTTTGATAGCTGAACGGCTGTAGGGAAGAAGCTGTTCCTGAACCTGGACATTACAGTTTTTAGGCTCCTGTCCCTTCTTCCCGATGGCAGGGGTGAAATGAGAGTGTGACCAGGGTGGTGTGGGTCTCTGAGGCAGACACTAAGTTCTACTATCCGTTCTAAGTCTTTGCGACGTGGCAGGATACCAGAGAATCTGTGTCACAGGGAGAAAGTTTATATCTGAGGTCAGAATGTAACCAGGATGTCAGGAATCAGCTGCTACCCTGGCACTGTGCTGAATGATACTTGCCTCACCTCTGCCCTGCGCGAGTCCTTCTAAACTCTGCCTAGTTGCAAAGCCATGCAAAAGAGTTGTGATTTCATGCAAACTTCTTGTGCAGGAGTTTGTGGGGGGCGGCACTATGGCACTGCGGTAGAGTTGGTGCTTTACAGCTCCGGAGAGCCGAGTTTGTTCCCGACTACGGGTGCTGCCTGTATGGAATTTATACCTTCACTCCGTGACCGCGTGGGTTTTCTCCAGGTGGCTGCGGTAAAAATTGTAAATTATTCCTAGCGTGTAAAGTAGTGGTAGTGTATGAGGTGATCTATGGTCAGCTCAGACTCGGTGAGCTGAAGGGCTTGTTTCCGTGCTTTAAGTTATCTCCAAACTCAATCAATAAAGGGCTATAGGCCTATTGCAAGTTTATGTACAGGGACATATCTATCCATACACTGTATACTTGTATTTATACTTATGCATTTCAAATATGTATGTCATGTTTTATACTTTGGCAATATAACAATGTTTTTTTATCATGCCAATAAAGTTTTTAAATTGAAATTGAATTGAATTGGTAGAGAGAGGAAAAAGAGAGTAAAAAGGAACTGCAGATGCTGGTATATATCCAAGATAGACACAATAGGAGTTATTCTGACTGCCTCATCAAGGCCAGCAGCATAATCAAGGATGAGTCACAACTCTTCTCCCCTCTCCCATCAGGCAAAAGGTATAGAAGTGTGAAAACGCACACCTCCACATTCAGGGACAGTTTCTTCCCAGCTGTTATCAGGCAACTGGATCAACCTACCACAACCTGAGAGCAGTCCAGAACTACTATCTACCTCTTTAGTGACCCTCAGACTATCTTTCATCGGACTTTGCTGGCTTGTATTGTCTTTCTACTCACCTGCTAGCACGCAACACAAGCTTTTCTCTGTACCTCGGTACACCTGACAACAATAAACTAAACTGAGCACGAACGGAAAAAGATTTGGATTCAGTAGAAAGACCGTCCCTCTGCTGAGATAGACAATAGACAATAGACTATAGGTGCAGGAGTAGGCCATTCGGCCCTTCGAGCCAGCACCGCCATTCAATGTGATCATGGCTGATCATCCCCAATCAGGACCCCGTTCCTGCCTTCTCCCCATATCCCCTGACTCCGCTATTTTTAAGAGCCCTATCTAGCTCTCTCTTGAAAGCATCCGGAGAACCTGCCTCCACTGCCCTCTGAGGCAGAAAATTCCACACTCACCTTACACCTGAAATCTGAGGCAGATACTGGGTGACCAATGAAGGGGAAAGCATTCAGTGGCATCTCCGTCAGCACCGTTTCGTACCAACGTGGCCAACGGGAAAGTTCACAGTTAATTAATTTCACGAGTTTTGCTGAAATTCAGTGCTTCTCTGTTTCCATTGTTCAACCTCAGCTGAAGGCAACTCTGAAGTTACCTTCCTCCTCCATACCAGCAGCCTGTAACCGTTCCCCTGGGATTCCCAAGATGTTCACATTACCGACAGTACCGTGCATGTAACCCACCTACCCCAAAAGGGACTGCCTGACGTTCAGAACTTCGAACAGATTGAAACTCAGACTTAGTTTTGTACTTGAGAGAATTTTTTAACACGACACGCAGACTGATGGAGGCCTGGAGCCACGGGCTGATTTGATTAAATTACTTTTTTTTTTAAGTAACTCAATTAAATTATATATAATCATTAAATGGAGGAGACCAAGCCAACCCAATAAGTCACAGGAACACGTGTTGTAGATCCACAGAGGTGTAGAGAGCGCTGCGGGGCAGCAGGATGGTGCTGTGTGTAACCATAACCACTGAACCGTCTCCATTCATCAGCTCCACATGAAGGTCAACTGTAAAGGTGTCCTAAGATAAATGAGCAGTGAGCTCAGAGGAGAAGCGCGCTGACGAACGGACTTAATAATTCCTCGAGATCCTTGGCATTTTGCTTTATCAAAGTTCAGAGCTGCCACCAACAATGCGAGAGCACTTTTACACAAAATCCTCCTGCAAGATAACCGTTGCAAGTCCTTTATCATCATAAAAGGAGTGCATGTTATTTGGGATCCAACTACTTGATGTCCCTTCACGCCTGGCTCTAAATGTCCATTTATTTTACTAATTTAAGTACTTTAAATCTTCCAAAGACACCTCATTCTCGATCATGTTATGTAACTGTACTCAGGTTACCAAGGATAAATGCCAACCTCTCCATCGCTCTGGGTTCGTTTTCTGAGAGAAACATCAATGACCTGATGAAGACTAAATGGACTCGGGCAAACTCCCTGGCTACATCATATCGGCCGATCAGGGAACCTCCTTGCCTGAGGTTATCTGTGGCCGGTCCTGATTTGGCCTGGTCTTTTTTTAGTTCCAGTTCCCCCCCTCCCTCTACAATCAGTCTGAAGAATGGTCCTGACCCAAAAGGTCACCTATCCATGTTCTCCAGAGCTGCTGCCTGACCCGCTGAGTGACTCCAGTATGTTGTGTCTATATCTCTGGCAACAGTTCTGTTTGGTTCTTAAAAGAGCTCCAACAAGCACCAAGAATTAGATTGCTGTTTTTTTTCTTCTCTTGTCAAGAAACAGTAGTGCAGCTGCTAGAGTTGCTGCCTCACAGCACCAGAGACCTGGGTTCGATCCCGACCTTGGGCGCTGTCTTGTGTGTGGAGTTTGCACGTTCTCCCTGTGACAGCGTGGGGTTTCCTCCAGATGCTCCGGTTTCCTCCCACATCCCAAAGACATGCGGGTTTGTAGGTTAATTGGCCCTCTGTAAATTACCCCTTGATTGTCGTGAGTGGTTGAGAAGGCGGGATAACACGGAACTTGTGTGAACGGGTGATCGATGGTCAGCTGGACTCAGCGGGCTGAAGGGCCTGTTTCCGTGCTCCATCTCCTTGGAGTTAAAGAGAGAAGAAGTGCAAATTGTGAAGCCAGAAGAAAGAATAATGGAGGAAGTCGAAGGGGGGGAGTGGGAGAGGGAGAAACGGGAGCGCATCCAGGTGAGGCACAATAAAAAGAGGGGGAAAATGGAAAAAGGTCCGAGAGGGGGAGGTGGAGGGAAAGTGTTTGTAGATTAACTTAATTTAGTTTAGTTTAGTTTATGATTGTCACGTGTACCAATGTACAATTAAAAGCTTTTTGGTTGGATGCTGTCCAGTCAGCGAAAAGACACCCAAGGGGAATATGAGATGCTGTTCCTCCAGTTTGCATGTGGCCTTCACTTTGGCAATTGAGGAGGCCCAACACAGAAAGGACAGTGTGGGAATGGGAAGGGGAGTTAAAATGGTTAAGGGCCTGTCCCACTTTCACGACCTAATTCACGACCTCTGCCGAGTTTGCCCTTGACTCATACTCGCAGCATGGTCGTCACAAAGTCATAGGTAGATCGTAATGCTAGTCGTAGGCACTCGTGGCATCAAGTAGGTCGGGGCGTTTTTTCAACATGATGAAAAATGTCCACGAGTAAAAAAGGTCATGAATTAGGTCGTGAAAGTGGGACAGGCCCTTTAGCAACCAAGAGATCCAACAGCCCTAAAGTGTGCAGGAAGGAACTGCAGAAGCTAGTTTACACCAAAGATAGACACAAAATGCTGGAGTAACTCAGTGGGACAGGCAGAATCTCTGGAGAGAAGGAATGGCTGACATTTCAGGTTGAGACCCTTCTACAGACTGAGAATCAGGGGAGTGGGAGACATAGAGATGTGTGACATCGCTAAATATTAATACATAACCAGCTTGGCACATCTGACTACAACATGTTAAAACAATTTTTTTTTGAAACAGAGCTCACCAGCTTAATGAATGTCAAGTGTTCAACCTCTATCTATTAAACTAATGAAACAGAGCAGATAAGTAGAAGGCATTTCGTGAAAGGGTTACACAGGAGAGGTTGGTAACTAGATCTGGTGATTATCCAAGATGCATTTTAGAGTAACATACAGCATGGAAACAGGCCCTTCGGCCCATCTCGCCCATGCTGACAAACATGCCCATCTGCATTAGTCCCACCTGCCTGCGTTTGGCCCATATCCCTCTAAACCTATTCTATGTATGTACCTGTCCAAATGTTTCTTAAACGTTGCGATAGTCTCTGCCTCAACTACCTCCTCTGGCAGTTCGATCCATACACCTACCTCCCTTTGTGTGCAAAGGTTACCCCTCAGCTTTCCATTAAATCTTCCCCCTCTCCTTAAACCCATGTCCTCTGGTTCTCAAGGACATAGGTTTAATGTAGGTATAACTCATTCAGGGAATATGAAATCTTCTTATAATTAGACACTGAAAAAATTACAAAAACTATCATCTTCACCTTGGTTAAATCAAAATTTCTGATTGTCCAGTTTGAGCTTGCTTTCTATGAACCAAATGCAGGAAACCTTTGACTGCCCGATTCCCCTCTAACCCATTGCGGACATTGGACTTTGTCTAAGGAGCCAATGCGTTGCAATGCTGAGAACTATATTCTGCACTATTCCCCTTTGCTCTACCTGTTGTACTTCAGTTTGATTTGATTGTACTCATGTGCTGCTAGTGTAGGTGGTGAGAGCAGGTATTGAAGAGGGTGGTACACATAAATGCTGGAGAAACTCAGCGGGTGCAGCAGCATCTATGGAGCGAAGGAAATAGGCCGAAACCCTTCTTCAGGTGGTTCTGGGACACCAGTGAAGGAAGGTGCCCACTTGTTAATCCCAATGATATACTGGCATCTACAGTGGCTTGCAAAAGTATTCATACCCCTTGTCACGTTACAACCACAAACGTAAATGTATTTTATTGGGATTTTATGTGATAGACCAACACAAAGTGGTGCATAATTGTGAAGTGGAAGGAAAATGATACATGGTTTTCAAATCTTTTTACAAATAAAAAACTGAAAAGTGTGGCGTGCAAAAATATTCAGCCCCCCTGAGTCAATACTTTGTAGAACCACCTTTCGCTGCAATTACAGCTGCAAGTCTTTTGGGGTATGTCTCTACCAGCTTTGCACATCTAGAGACTGAAATTTTTGCCCATTCTTCTTTGCAAAATAGCTCAAGCTGTCAGATTGGATGGAGAGCGACTGTGAACAGCAATTTTCAAGTCTTGCCAGAGATTCTCAATTGGATTTAGGTCTGGACTTTGACTGGGCCATTCTAACACATGAATATGCTTTGATCTAAACCATTCCATTGTAGCTCTGGCTGTATGTTTAGGGTCGTTGTCCTGCTGGAAGGTGAACCTCTGCCCCAGTCTCAAGCCTTTTGCAGACTCTAACAGGTTTTCTTCCAAGATTGCCCTGTATTTGGCTCCATCCATCTTCCCATCATCTCTGACCAGCTTTCCTGTCCCTGCTGAAGAAAAGCATCCACACAGCATGATGCTGCCACCACCATGTTTCACAGTGGGGTTGGTGTGTTCAGGGTGATGTGCAGTGTTAGTTTTCCGCCACACATAGCGTTTTGCATTTAGGCCAAAAACTTCAATTTTGGTCTCATCTGACCAGAGCACCTTCCTCCACATGTTTGCTGTGTCCCCCACATGGCTTATGGCAAATTGCAAACGGGACTTCTTATGGCTTTTTTTCAACAATGGCTTTCTTCTTGCCACTCTTCCATAAAGGCCCAATTTGTGGAGTGCACAACTAATAGTTGTCCTGTGGACAGATTCTCCCACCTGAGCTGTGGATCTCTACAGCTCCTCCAAAGTTACCATGGGCCGCTTGGCTGCTTCTCTGATCAATGCTCTCCTTGCCCGGCCTGTCAGTTTAGGTTGACGGCCATGTCTTGGTAGGTTTGCAGTTGTGCCATACTCTTTCAATTATCAGATGATGGATTGAACAGTGCTCCGTGAGATGTTCAAAGCTTGGGATATTTTTTTATAACCTAACCCTGCTTTAAACTTCTCCACAACTTTATCCCTGACCTGTCTGGTGTGTTCCTTGGGCTTCATGATGCTGTTTGTTCACTAATGTTCTCTAACAAACCTCTGAGGCCTTCACAGAACAGCTGTATTTATACTGAGATTAGATTACACACAAGTGGACTCTATTTACTAATTAGGTGACTTCTGAAGGCAATTGGTTGCACTGGATTTTATTTAGGGGTATCAGAGTAAAGGGGGCTGAATACTTTTGCACGCCACACTTTTCAGTTTTTTATTTGTAAAAAAATTTGAAAACCATGTATCATTTTCCTTCCACTTTACAATTATGCGCCACTTTGTGTTGGTCTATCACATAAAATCCCAATAAAATACATTTTATGGTTTGTGGTTGTAACGTGACAAAATGTGGAAAAGTTCAAGGGGTATGAATACTTTTGCAAGCCACTGTACATGCCTAGTTTTTGTTGCCCCATAGTTTACAGTATAAAGGCATCTTAGAGTTTCAAGTTGCATTGGGATTGGGTTGCTAGGTTAAATGTTTAGCTGCGAGATTGTTACCATATAGATAGCTTATTACTGAATATGTAGTTAGTTATTGTCTTATAGCATAAGTGTGCATATATGGAGTTTAGATACCACTTTGTCATTGGCTTGGTTTTCTTGGTTAAGCGCTTATCCTGTTGTGATAGCACAAGTCCTTTGTGTTTTAACTGTAATTTTATCTGATTTAATTTAGTCTAGTATAGAGATACGGCGAGGAAACAGGCACTTCGGCCCATCAAGTCTGCACCGACCAGCGATTCCCACACACTAACACTATCCTACACACACTCGGAAATGTTTTTAATACATTTATACCAAACCAATTAACATTCAAACCTGTACATCTTTGGAGTGTGGGAGGAAACTGAAGATCTCGGACTAACCCATGCAGGTCTCGGCCTTTATAACAAGAGGAGTTGAGTATAGGAGCAAAGAGGTCCTTCTGCAGTTGTACAGAGCCCTAGTGAGACCACACCTGGAGTATTGTGCACAGTTTTGGTCCCCTAATTTGAGGAAGGACATTCTTGCTATTGATGGAGTGCAGCGTAGGTTTACAAGGTTAATTTCCGGGATGGCGGGACTGTCATATGCTGAGAGAATGGAGCGGCTGGGCTTGTACACTGTGGAGTTAAGAAGGATGAGAGGGTATCTTATTGAAACATACAAGATTGTTAAGGGTTTGGACATGCTAGAGGCAGGAAACATGTTCCTGATGTTGGGGGAGTCCAGAACCAGGGGCCACAGTTTAAGAATAAGCCATTTAGAACGGAGACGAGGAAAAACTTTTTCTCACAGAGAGTGGTGAGTCTGTGGAATTCTCTGCCTCAGAGGGCGGTGGAGGCCGGTTCTCTGGATGCTTTCAAGAGAGAGCTAGATAGGGCTCTTAAAGATAGCGGAGTCAGGGGATACGGGGAGAAGGCAGGAACGGGGTACTGATTGGGGATGATCAGCCATGA